>NC_138771.1:572273151-572873151 GCF_965119305.1 Pelophylax lessonae | reverse complement strand
TCGTGGCAAGAACGCACGACCCTCTGGCAGACGCCTCGGATACGCTGGTGGTGCCTTGGAATCAGTATCGCCTGATTTATGCCTTCCCTCAGATTCAGTTGTTGTCCAGGTTCCTTCGCAGGTTGGTTTCGGAACCGAAGTTGGTGATTCTGGTGGCCCCAGACTGGCCGCGCCAGTCTTGGTACGCGGACATCATACAACTGGTCGTCGAGCCTCCGTGGTGACTCCCCTTACGGGACGATCTGCTGTCTCAAGGGCCGATCTTCCATCCTGCTTTACGGTCGCTGGCTTTAACAGCGTGGCTGTTGGAGAGATCGGGGTCTCTCGTCGGCGGTCATTCCTACCCTGCTTAAAGCTAGGAAGGCCTCGTCTGGTAAGATCTATTACCGTACTTGGAAAGCTTATTTTGCTTATTGTGCTTATTTTGCCTGGTGTGAATCCAGGGGCGTCCATCCCCGCTCCTTTTCGGTGGCGAGGGTGTTAGCCTTCCTCCAATCTGGTGTGGACCAGCATCTTGCACTGACCACTATTAAGGGCCAGTTATCTGCGCTGGCCATCCTTTTTCAGCGCCCTATGGCGTCTAATTCATTGATACGCACCTTTATTCAAGATGTGCGTCATTTGGCTCCTCCTCGGAGGGCACCTTTACCTCCTTGGGACTTGAACTTGGTCCCGTCCGTTTTGCAATATCCTCCGTTTGAAAACATCAGGGAAATTTCTCTGCCTCTGCTGACGAGAAAGGTTGCCTTTCTGGTGTCTATCACATCTGCTCGCAGAGTGTCGGAGTTGGCGGCCTTGTCTTGCCGCTCCCCTTACCTGGTGGTTCATAGGGATAAGGTGGTCTTGCGACCTAACCAATGCACATAATCACGGAGATCTACGTGATTATGCGCAGCCGAGCCGCCCTGCCGCAGTAAATCTGGGTGGGGCGGTCGGCAAGTGGTTAAAGGAATCTCTTCGGGGGCCCCCAGGTTACCAGAACTAGTGTCTCCATTGGAAGATTTCCACTCTATTACTTTTCTGGGGACAACCTAAAAATTTGGATGTTCTTTTACTGTCCAGTGATTGTCTCAGCTCTATGGAATCCTAATGAATTGGAGGTGTGGATAATATAACCTCTCATCTGTGCAACCAGAAGAGCTTAAATTAGGAGGTTGTAGACTGTCTTAGGCTCTATTCACACCTGAGCGTATCGTTTTTGGGCGTTTTTTCAGAAGTTTTTTTTTTTTTTTTTTGCAGGTGTTTGGAGGCATATTTATAAAGCAGTTATTCTGCCTTTTCATCAAACCTTTTCTTCAGGTAAAACTACCCGATTTGTGTTTTTTTTTTAACCAAGGATTGATTCTCCACCAGTGAATTTTTGGTGAAAGGCACATATAAATGTGCCCCATTTATCATTTCTGCATGCAAGCACTATTTTTGACTTGAAAATGCAGTTTTTAACTTGGGGGGGGGGGGGGGTAATTTATGTTGATGGAAGAATCTGTTAGCTTAGGAATCTGTATGGCCAGCCGCAGAAACTGCTGTAAAAAGGCAGGTTTGTTCCTAATCAGGACCACCACTGGCAGACATATAGCAGAAACATGTCAAGCCCCAATCAGTTGTTTATGTTAATACATTTCTTCCTAAGCCTAGTACAGACCACATTTTTTTTTTTTTTTGTTTTCAACCCAGCGGGTTAGTTTGTAGTGCTGGGTGGTAAATCTACCCTTCATTGACAACATGTTAGATTAGTTAGACACTTATTAGAGATGCACCGAAATTGCGGCGGCCAAAACATATCAGTCGAAAATGGTGTTTTCTGCATTTTTCTGCTATTTTACTACAATTTTGCTGTGCTTATGGTGTGTTTCTCAAAGGTCATGTGACTCCAAAAAAACAACACAGGGTTATTATTGCTACGTTTTCAATGCCTTTTAATGGGGAGGTGTGGTTTTGTATATGCGCGTGATCCAGCCTGTTCTAGGTTAGGGGCACGCAGTGCGCCACTCCCGCGAGGTACCCATGGCCTGGTGATTGCTATGTGATCGCATGATCACAGTGTCAACAATGACAGCTGTGTTTCCTATGCTGTGATTGGCCCACAGCTATAACATGGGCTAATCAAAGCACCCTTTACCAGATCACTAGTAATCACAGCTGTCATGAGTTTAACCCATTCATGACAGCTGAAAACATTGCTGTTACAATGATCATCAATATAACAGCAAAATATATATATATAAAAATCCTCTATAACCCCCCCAGAGAAGTTCAGTGTTACAATGGTGACACTGAACCACTCTGATGAAATTACGTAAGAAAAGAAAAAAAAAGTTTTTAAAATTGAATTAAACTTTATTTATTTTTCACATACTGTCACTAGTCATATGATGACACTACTGCACCGGTGACAGTATGTAAAAAAATATTGTGAAAATATTTGGTTTTATTCAATTTCTTAATTTTAAAAAAATGTGACAAAAAAAAAAAATAATACAGTTTAACTTGCCGCCCGCTCTATAGCAGAAAGACGGCTACAGCGCGGTTTCTAATTTCCGGGAGGCCGTCTTTATACGGCCTCCCAGTGACAGACTCCCCGCGCGCACCCTCGAGCGCACAAATCACAGATCGTGGTAAATGGCCAATCACAGCGGCCATTTACCACGTGATCGGACCATTCAATGAGATCATCTCATCGCCAGCTCTCCTTCCTCACACAGAGACTGCAGTGTGAGGAAGAGCAGAGCCGATCAGCGGTAAGCTGACACAGAAAAATGTAATCAGGGCACTGATCACCAGTGCCCTGATTAAGAAAGAGGTAATTAAATGCCATAAGTGCCCACCATCAGTGCCCATAGTGCTGCCAGTCAGTGCCTGCTCATCTAGGCACTGATGGGCACTGACTAGCAGCACTATGGGCACAGAGTGTGGGCACTGATGGTGCTGCTCATCAGTGCCCATCAGTGCCGCCCGTCAGTGCCCAGCAGTGCCACCTATCAGTGCTCATCAGTGCAGCATATTAGTACCTCCTCATCAGTGCCGCCTATCAGTTCCCATCAGTGCCGCCTCATCAGCGCACATCAGTGAAGGAGAAACATTTATTTATTTTCAAAATTTACTCGCAGAAAATAAGAAAAACTTTTTTTTTTCAAAATTTTCTTGTCTTTTTTCTTTTTTTTTTTGTAGGAAATAAAAAACCCAGAGGTGATTAAATACCACCAAAAGAAAGCTCTATTTGTTTGAAAAAAATGATAAAAATGTGATATGGGTATAGTGTAGCATGACCACGCAATTGTCATTCAAAGCGTGAGAGCGCTGAAAGCTGAAAATTGGCCTGGGCAGGAAGGGGGTGAAAGTGCCCGGTAGGCAAGTGGTTAAAAAAACTCGCCATGACTCTTATTAAATGCCTCAGACTGTCTCCTTTACAAAAATATGTCATTTGGGGGTATTTGTATTGTCCTGGCATTTTAGGGCCTCAAGAAATGAGATAGGCAGTCAGTACATCAGGATTAATCAATTTTCAAATAAATATACTAGAGCTGCATGATTCTGGAAAAATATTTTTTGCTTAGAATAAAGATCACAATTCTCTCACAATTCTGAAGGACTTTTTTTAGGTTAAAGATTTTCAACCCCTGAACATTAGGTCATTAAAAAGATGGCAATAAAACAAGCCATAATACTCTATGCTTCAATCAATTTAACCACTTGCCGACTGCCTAACGACGATTTACGTCGGCAGTCAGCCCCTCACAGGCAAAGTAACGTAGTACTACGTCGCTAGCCTGTGAGGCTCTAGGGAGTGAGCTTGTGCCGCTGGAGGCGCGCTCCCGCTCGCTCACAGACCCCCCCCCCCCACGCGTGTGAGCGGTGGACTCGATGTCAGCCGGTCACTCGCGATCTTCGGTTACATCGGGAGAAAGGCAGGCGGCTAATGTAAACAAAGCCACCTATCATTCTCCCCTTGTGTAACAGCACAGATCATACGGTCCTGCTATGTAGGACCGTAGATCTCTGCTGTTACACCACTAGCCACATCCCTGCACAGTAAGAAACACGCCCCTAGGGACACATTTAACCCCTTCTTCTCAAATAAAGTTAACCCCTTCCCTGCCAGTGTAATTTTTACAGTACCCGTGCATATGTATACCACTGATTACTGTAGTAATGTCACTGGTACCCCCAAAAGTGTCAAAAATTTCAGTCAAGGGTCCGATCTGTCCACCGCAAAGTCGCAGTCCCGCAAAAAAAAATCACAGATTGCCGCCATTACTCGTTAAAAAAAAAACAATAAAAATGACAAAAATCTTTCCCTTAGTTAGTAAACGCAATAAGTTTTGCGCAAACCAATCAAAATACGTTTTTTGGGATTTTTTTTACCAAACATATGTAGCAGAAAACAAATTGGCCTAAAATGTTAAATTTTGATTTTTACATTTTTTTGGGGGGGGAATTTCATATAAAAAAAATGTGAAAAATATTGTTATTTTTGCAAAATTGTCGCTCTTTTTTTGTTTATAGCGCATGATCAAAAAATCGCACAGGTGATCAAATACCACCAAAAGAAAGCTCTGTTTGTGGGGAAAAAAAGGACATCAATTTAATTTAGGTACAGTGTCGCACGACCGTGCAATTGTCCGTTAAAGTCACGCAGTGCCGAATCGCAAAATACCCCCTGGTCAAGAAGGGGGTAAAATCTTCCGGGGCTTAAGTGGTTAAAAGAAATGTAATGAAAAATAATGTAATGTGAAATAAAAAAAATTACAAATTTCATAAAAACATTACAGTCAAAAAAACATTCGCCTGTCAAACTCCTCTGAAAAGCAATACGTGTGTATATTGCTTTTCAGAGGAGTGGCAGTGTTTTGCAGTCAGAGACTCAGAATAGGAGAGGTGAGGGACATACTATCAAGTTGAAGGTGGGGTTTAAAACATAAAATAAAATTAAATAGGGATATCTTTTGAATTACACTTGCATGAAATGACATTGTTGATGCAATGCAGTTGTAGCATTGTAAAATAACTGATAAGACAGTCATTAATAGCAGCCACTACATACAGCGGTTTGGACTGTGGACTCACCAATTTCCAAGCCTGTAGCTGCACACACACACCTATCTAGCACCACGCTGTGTGTGTATCTGTGCACATCGGGGGGTGGGGCTGCTAGCGCAGAAACAGCAGGGATTGGCTACTTTACAAGGGCACTTCTCGTTCCGCACCCCTGAGGCTGTTCACTCCGAATCCCATCCCTCTCAATATCTGACTGACAAGAATAGTGTGAGTGAGACATTGAGTGACCGGATCGGCACAGCCAATACAGCACAGTTCACTGTGCACCTGACCCACTCCCAGCCACAGAGTCCTTGCTGACTGGAGGCAGAGCGGCCAACAATTCATTAAATACAGACATAGGGGTTTATTTACTAAAGGCAAATCCACTTTGCACTACATGTGCACTGCAAGTACACGTGGAAGTGCAGAAATGAGGGGAAGCTCTGCTGATTTCTATCATCCAATCATGTGCAAGTAAAAATGCTGTTGTTTATTTTCCTTGCATGTCCCCCACAGATCTACAGTGACTGCACTTCCAAGAGCACATGTAGTGCACATGATGTAGTGCACAGTGGATTTGAATTTAATAAATAAACCCCATAGTCACTCAGGGAGGCTCAGTAGAGGTGGTGGCAGCCGGCGGAACCGAAAATGTTTCCGAACTGCATGTGCCCACTCAGACCGACTCCCTTGCCCCACTGTTAGTGCTAATTTGTCCGGCTCTGATAGGGCCCCATGTGAACCCACTCAGTAAGATGGCCCTGATGTCAGTGTATGGATAACAAAGTGTGCGGTGCACTCTATTGTTTTTTTTTTTTTTTAACCCTTGGAGACTAAGCCTTGTTGCTTACAAATTAAAATCAGTATTTTATTGCTAGAAAATTACTTAGAACCCCCAGACATTATATATATATATATATATATATATATATATATATAATGGTGGACCATTATATATACCCCAGCAAGAAGCAGGAGGATCCACCAGGTACAACCCTTTCACCGCACAGCTGATTGCCTGGTTGCCAGAGGCGCACCCCCCTGCCCCATCGCCAGCATAGCACTCTGCCCCCACCCCAGGAGGTAGACCAGACCACCCACACATCTTCAGCATAAGTGGAGGGGGGGTAGGATGGGGGGGACAGATGAAGGGGGGTGCCTGACAGGAAGGAGGGGAACCAGGGGATCAGAACGTCCAATGAAGGGGCCCACGTCCACCCCAAAACCCTCTGGGGGGAGAGGGGCGACAGCTACTCACAATACCAAAAACCAGACGGGCACTGCTACAGACAGAATTCCTCGCCATCAAAATAGGGGGCTGTCGGCAAGGAGGTATACTGAGACTTGGGCTGGGACCTCGCGGGGCATTTAACTTGCAGGCCAGCCCCGTCCAGTGGGGCTATGTCACGGCCGACCTAGAGCGGAGCTGTATTGTATGATCGCACTAATTATCCACTATTATTTTTTATTTTTGGATATCCAAGCTGGTAACACTGGATGCATGCTGAGCCCATACCAACACCAAGGATTTCCATATAAGCTTTGAGGGTCCTGGTGGATGGCTGAGTGGCCCCCTTATTACAGGTGGTGGAGCACATTTATAAAGAGGAGCACTTTTAATCATGGACCATTAATCAACACATGGTGTCGAACAGAAATTGCACAATGAACTGTCATTGCTGTAATTGATTACAGAATATCCACTTATTGCTATCATGAGCACTGAATAGTTTTTTTCTATGTATTTGGTTTTTATGTTGGTATTCTATGTGGATATATATTTGGTTTAACAGCTAGCGCCTGAATACAAGACTTTTTTTTGCATCTTTTTGGTACATACCAAAATTGATGGCAGCTGCTTCATAAGGCGGCGAAATTTAATTCTTCTATTCGGGAATACTATTGTTGTTGGGCGCATTTGGGTGTGTTGCAGGGCGGATCTTGCAGTGCGAATTTGGTTGTTGTGCAGGACGGATTCAAGTCTTGCGCATGTCCAGAGAGAGCAAGGCAGGATCTGACAATTAGATTTTCCCTCCGCGCTTTGCAGATCGTCGGATAATGGCTCAGCCGACCTGCGCATGCACAGTGTTGACGTCATGTCAGCTATTCATAGGATCAGCTGGAGTGACGGGATGCACTATTCAACAAAACACCGGCTCTACAAAACCCACACAGGCTGATGTGACATTATTTCTATGCAGCATGTCAACCATTCTTCACCATTCTTCATTATTGTACCGGGGTGATGCCTATCCAGTGGCTCAAGAGGTATTACAAGCAGCAGGAGGGGCTATCCCCCCCCCCCCTGCTGCCGCCTTCTGAGGCCCGCCCAGGCTCTCCTGTCCTACCATAAGGCCCGATCGACCAGCTAGCCGGAGACCCGAATAAAGCCAGAATTGGCTTTGATTGGGTCTTAGATCTACTTACCCAGAAGCGATGTCATGACATCACTTCCGAATCACTGGAGTCTTAAAGGGGCCAAATTTAAAAAAAATGTCAGTATTCAAAACAGCCAAACTTGGTGTTTTGAATGCTTTAAGTGCAAAGAAGGGATTTGGGGTCTTAAAGACCCCAGATACCTCCAACAAAATACCTGACACGTGACTATTGCTGTCACAAGGAATGTTTACATTCCTTGTGACAGCAATAAAAGTGATCAAAAAAAAAAAATTTTGTAAAGGGACAGCATAAAAACAAAAAAATTAAATAAATAAGAAAAAAAAAATTTAAAGCACCCCATCCCTCCATGCTCGCCCGCAAAGTGAACGCATACCTATGTCGCACCTGCAAATGTAAACCGTGTTCGAACCACGCATGTGAGATATCACCGCGATCATTAAAGCAAGAGCAATAATTCTAGCACTAGACCTCCTTTGTAACTCTAAACTGGTAACCGTTAACATTTTTTTAAAACGTTGCCTATGGAGATTTTTAACAATTAGCATTAGCAATTTTAAAGCATGACATGTTAGGTGTCGATTTACTCGGCGTAACATCATCTTTCACAGTATACAAAAAATTGGGCTAACTTTACTGTTTTGTTTTGTCTTTTTTAAATTCACGAAAGTGTATTTTTTCACAAAAAATTGAGTATGAAATGAAAGGCCGCTGCACAAATACAGCGTGACATAAAATATTGTAACGACCACCATTTTATTCTCTAGGGTCTCTGTTAAAAAAAAAAAAAAAATATATATATATATATATATATATATTTCTTGTAGCATGTGTGCTCAATGCACAGCGGCCATGTTTGTGTAGTCCGGCGGCCATTTTGTTGTGGTTTGCCATTGAAAATAGCGGCTGTCATGACAAGTGGAGCCTGTGGGCGGCAATTTCGGCGGTGAGAACCCCTCCTTGCAATTTTACAACATGGAATGTCAGTGATCTATTTACTTGATGCAAGCTCATCTTGTATATTTTAACCAAAAATAGGTATGATATGGTGTGGTTTTGCACTAAAATTAATTTTATTATATTTTTTCTGGAAAATGTGCGTTTAATAAACAGTTGTGCAAATATTATTTGAAACAAAAATTTGCAGCTATCACCTTTTGATTCTAAAGGGCCTCTGCTTTCAGAAAATATATAATGTTCTGGGGGTTTATGTAATTTTATTGCCAAAAATCAGGATTTTTACATGTATGTGACAAAGAAAAAAAATTGCTCTGGAGCCGAACTGGATATATAATAAAGTTTGTAGATGTTATTCACGCAAATTAATTAAATAAACACTTGCGCCAACAATATTCAATGCAGCTGCTATCTCAAACATTTGGAGTGGTATATAGCTCAAAGAAAAAAGGCCCACAGGTTGAATCCCTGTGTGCAATTAGCGCTTGCAATTTCAAACAGTAAGGGCTCTTTCACACAGGCGGTCCGATCAGATCCGCCTGTCAGTTTTTTTGGCGGATCTGATCGGATGCCCCATTCAGCCCTGTGGAGCAGCGGATGTCAGCCATGACATGTCCGCTGACACCCGCTGCCATCCGCATCCGATCCTGTCCGTGAAATCCGGACGGATGGAAACCCTATTTTCTATCCGTCCTGGGGATGGGATTGGATGAGAGCGGACAGGCGGTCTGCTCTCATCCGATTCCCCATAGAGAGCAGCGGGGGCTGTGACACCTCCCTCTCCGCACTGCAAGCGGAGACGGAGCTGTCAACCGCCGGCTCAGCGGGGATCGCGGATCGATCCCCGCTAAGCAGCACGGATCCGCCTACGGAGGCGGACCGTGTGAAAGAGCCCTTACTGTGAATTGTGCAAATATCCAATAAATCAGAACAGAACATCAGTGAATGAAACCAAAATAACAGTATATATAGTGCTCAGTCCCAAATAATCATTAACAAAACTTCAAACAATAAGTGGAACTACAATTATGTATATAGTTCTTAGTCCCAAATAAATGTGTTACATGCAGTTAGCCCATCTTCAACTTAGAATAAAGTGTCTTGTGCTCTCTTTAGATGCAGTATAATCCTTCCGTGCCACCAGTTCACCACATTTGTGATATAGGTCCCCACTCACCAGATGTAATTGACCCTCTTGTCATATGATCTCTCACAGACCTGGGGTATCCTCTGGCTGCTCACCAGTATCCTTTCCATGCAGCAACGTCACTGGTGTCCCTTGTTGCAAGGTTGATTTTTTTTTTTTTGAGAAAAAAGGAGAACAGGTCTTTCATAGTGTTGTTCTGGACATTTTATAGATAGACAACTCCTATACTCATATTGATTAGTGGTTCCAAATTAATAACTACTGCAGTAGGGAACAGACACAAAAAGATACACTCCGCATCTTTCCACAATAACTGTTCTGCTTTATTTGACGCAATTAAAGGCTTTTATACACATGATTACGTAGGTATCACATTATTATTAAACAAGCAAAAAATTGGGGGAGCAAACCCTGAACATGTATATCTAAAGCCGGTGCAGCTATGGACCAAGCAACATGTATATTAAAAAAGAATAGCGCACACATGCAAAAGAAATGACTATCAAATATGGAGACAATCCATAAATAAAAATGGGGATTTGGTCCCACCATATGGCCATATCGTGCTCAAGCACACCACTGCGTCAAAGTACCCCATTATCAGTGGGTCCTACACTATCCATAAAAAAGGGGTGAATCCAGCCTCTCTAACCCTTGGAGACAACACTCCTTGCTGGGATGGATGTGCTAATGCACTACAGGGGACTCCTCCTGTGTCTACTTGATGGCGGACACCTATAGAGTACAGGTGTGTGTGGGGGGGTGGGGTGCTCAACCCCAGAAGTCTGGTCAGACCGAATACATAATAAACAAGCAAAAAATTGGGGGATTAAACCCTGAACATGTATATCTAAAGCCGGTGCAGCTATGGACCAAACAACATGTATATTAAAAAAGAATAGCGCACACATGCAAAAGAAATGACTATCAATTTTTTGCTTGTTTATTATGTATTCGGTCTGACCAGACTTCTGAGGTTGAGCATCCCATCCCCCACACACACCTGTACTCTATCGGTGTCCACTATCAAGTAGATATAGGAGAAGTCCCTTGTAGTGCATTAGCACATCTCTCCCAGCAAGGAGTGTTATCTCCAAGGGTTAGAAAGGCTGGATTCATCCTTTTTTATGGATAGTGTAGGACCCACTGATAATGGGGTACTTTGACGCAGTGGTGGGCTTGAGCACGATATGGCCATATGGTGGGACTAAATCCCCATTTTTATTTATGGATTGTCTCCATATTTGATAGTCATTTGTGCGCTATTCTTTTTTAATATATCACATTATTATTACTATTGTACTTTTATGGTAACAAGGGGCGTAACATAGGCAGGCTAATTCTAATCAGGATTCAAAAGAATGCAAACGTAATGAAAACATTATTAGTGGCGTGTGCACAATGAGTGCAGTGTGCAATACATATAAAATATTATACAATAATATACAGGATGTACAAATTTCCTTTACATTCTCCTCTCTTTTGATCAATATTTTGATCACTAACCATACCTGCTATCACCTTTAACCTGGAACCTCCACAGTGTAAAACATTTCCACTTTATTAAAAATAATTTGAAGCTTTTGTACTTTCAGCGAATCAAAGGTTAAAACCATGGACATGCCATTAGTACAGTGGAAGCCACAGGCTGCGAGACTCCAGCATGTGGGTCTACGCACTGTGCGTTCCAACTTGACAAGTTTCGTCACCACATAACTTCTTCAGAAGTCGCAGTACACTTATTGGGATTTTCTTTTACCAAAGACATGTAGCAGAATACATTTTGAGCCAAATGTTTTGAAGAAATTTGATTTTTATAGTACAGTTAAACCTTGGATTGCGGGCATAATTCGTTCTGGAAGCATGCTTGTAATCCAAAGCACTCTTATACCAAAGCGAATTTCCCCATAAGAAATAATGGAAACTCAGATGATTCGTTCCACAAGTCCTTCAGTTTATAGTCTATATACAAATATTATAGCAATATGATAAGTTGTGTAACCATAACATGTCCATCCACAATATGCAGCCTTCCCAAGGGGATTAGAAGCTAAATCTAGCAGAGCTAAAGAATATAAGAGAGATGAGAGGCGCCTCTAAGTGTAGCAACATGGTTACATTTAATGAAGGTTCAACATTTAGCAACTCACATGGTTGATGATTAAAATAGGCACATCTAAGTATGCAGGCATCCGGGGTAAATCTGTCCACAGTCATAGACCATCTTCTGAACCACCGGCTCTCACCACTGTCAGTCTGCAATCGTGACCGGGAAGAATAGCCTACAGTAGAGTGATCTGAAAGTGAGGCTTTGAATCACTCGTGGAGTGCAGGGGGGAAGGGATGATGAAGATGGCAGTGCAGGGGATGATCTATGTGGACAGCTTTACCCCGGATGCCTGCATACTTAGATGTGCCTGTTTTAATCATCAACCATGTGAGTTGCTAAATATTGAACCTTCATTAAATGTAACCATATTGCTACACTTTAGAGGCTCCTGTCTTCTTTTTTATACATGACGCTACTTGTATATCAAGACATCGCTTGTATATCAAGTCAAAATTTATTTTAAAAATGTGCTTGTCTTGCAAAGCGCTCTCAAACCAAGTTACTCTCAAACCAAGGTTTTACTGTATATGTTTTATAACAGAATGTAGAAAATATCTCTTTTTCAAAAATGTTGGCCTTTTTTTAGTTTATATCACAAAAATCTAAAAATCCAGTGGTGATCAAATACCACCAATAGAAAGCTTTATTTGTGTGAAAAATATAATAATAAAATTTCATGTGTGTACAATATTGCATGACCGCGCAATTGCCAGTTAAAGTAGCGCAGTGCTGAATAGCAAAAAAGCCCTGGTCATGAGGGGGGTAAAACCTTCCAGACCTGAGGTCTTTAAGCTCAGATAAAAAAGCCTGGAAGCTGAATTGTTTTTATTCCAAGCTGCCCCAGATTTTGCATACTCCAGTTTAAGTAAATCTCCGCCATTGCATCTTCAAACCCTTTAAGAATTAAAAAAGGAAGTTTGTTTGTCACTCATTGGAGGACCAGGCTGGGGAAGGGTGGGCATGGATGCAGAGCCAGTTGTCTATGCTGTTTGGGTCCTTTCTGAGCCTGATAGCTGATAGCGGTAAATAGTCCACTATAGGCTGACTCTGAGTTACATTAGTAAATGACTCACAGGAAAAGTGCAGCCAAAACGTTATGCTATGTAAATGAGAATATATAACAAATATTAAGCAGGTCTTATCCCAATTTGGCTGCAAAAGAGGAAATACTTTTTGAAGCGATTTTCTGCTTTGCTCATGTAGTGCAAGTCAACGATTCACTCAACTGCTGCCCTTCACAGCTGCACATGCTCATTTTCACATTGCTTCCCCAATGCTTCATTTAGCTGCCAGTAGTGTAGAGAAATACCCCCGCTGCTTCTGTGTATAGGGAAGCGTGTGACATATTCCCCTTTCACCCATGTGACTGTGCTAGTGGTTGGCTGTTCAAACATCCAGCGTTGTCACACAGGTGACAATACCAAATCTGCGCGTATGCAGAGCTAACCCTTTTCACTGCTGGAATAGAGTAGTAAGGGGAATGAAAGAAAGATAAGCTTTGCAGATGATGAGGGAAACAGTTATGAGAACTTGTATAGCCTGCTTGGGCACACAAGTTGCCTGCATCTGCCAGAATATACATTATATTGTCAAAAGTATTGGGACACCTGCCGTTACACGCACATGAACGTTAATGGCATCGCAGTCTTAGTCTGTAGGGTTCAATATTGAGTTGGCCCACCCTTTGCAGCTATAACAGCATGCACAATTTTGAAACATGACATGTTGGGTATTTATTTAGTCGGCGTAACATTATCTTTCACATTATAGAAAAACATTGGGCTAAGTTTACTGTTTTCTTATTTTTTTTTATTCAAAAAAGTGTATTTTTTCCAAAAAAATTGCGTTTGTAAGACCGCTGCGCAAATACAGTGTGACATAAAGTATTGCAACGATCTCCTTTTTATTCTCTAGGGTCTCTGCTAAAACAATATATAAAGCTTGGGGGTTCTAAGTAATTTTCTAATTTTTTTAACTTGTAAATAGTCATCAACTGATATTGTTTTTTTTATTGCCGATACCAATAACAATATTTTTGTCATCGCATATTGGCCGATATTTTCGTACATTAAAATTTTTTATTTATTTATTTTTTTACTGGTACACTTGTGGAGGGATCTGGGGGTCTAAAAGACCCCAAACCCCTCCTCTGCACTTAAAAGCATTTAAAACGCCAAATTTGGCTGTTTTGAATTCTGTAATTTTTTTGAATTTGGCGACGAGTACCCAGAAGTGATGTCATGACATCACTTCCGGGTTTTACATGGAGACCCGATCAGAGCCAAATGCGGCTTTGATTGGGTCTTCGACGGCCGTGCAGGCTGATTGCCCGGGTCTCCCGCGGAAGGTGGCGGGAGGGGGGGGACAGCCGAGCGGCTTCTCAGCCGCATCAGTTTTCATTACAAAACAGCTGACCATTGGCTATGGACGCCGGTACCGGGGTGATGCCTCTAGCTGCAGGCATCACTCTGGTACTGCACTCCCCCGAAATATCGGCAATATCGGTCACCTTGGTGGCCGATTCCGATATATCGGAGGAAAGTGCAGATCGGCCCTCAATATATCGGCTTTGCCGATAATCGGTCAATCACTACTTGTAAACAACAAGTGCCAGAAATATTCCTAGTCCTTAAGTGGGTAAAGTACCAGACTTTGCTTTGTGCACTGGTACTGTAAAGTAAATTTTCTCCGACTTTCACATTCTAGATACTTGATCTTGTTTTTAATTAAATAAAGACATATCTTTCAATCATTAATAGCTTTCTCCTTTCCCCCGGACGGATTCCCCCTCTTTGTGGTTACTGTCTGGTCACAGAAAGGCTAAGTGGTCTCTGTGGCCTCCATTTCTAATTTAATTTTCCAAACTTTAGGCTTTTTCCATCTACACTTAAGCCTAGTACAGCTCTCTCCCGCTGTGCTATTATGGGCAGACCTTTTTCGGTCCTGAGCCTTTGAAAGAGGCCGGCTGCCATACACCCGGGCCAAATGTTGGCCGGTTTCTATTGAAGCAGCCGATGCTGGCCGCCATTGGGCCCGTGTGTACTAGGCTTTAGATCCTCTAGTTCTGAATTTTTTCACTAGAGCAGATAGTGTGAGCTTTTTGGCACAAGGCATCAACTTCACAGGTCTGCAAGCAGCTGTTCAGTCACCTACCTTTTCCAGGTTTAACAACAGCAGCATTATTGTGTCTTTGAATGCTAGTTTTATACAGAAAAGTTCATGTAGGTGGCGGTGTAAAGTTATGTGTAATGAGTAAATACGGCTGCCCCCATGCTCATATAGAATTATAAATAATGCAAAGAAACAACATTTTTAAAATATTACTAATCATTGATTGGAATTATTTATACCCAGCTGATCACTTTTACATAGATGTCTAAAAGCATAATATCACTGTTTTTCTTGAGGACCATTCACTTTTATGTATAATGGGGGTTATTTACTAAAACTGGAGCGTGCAAAATCTGGTGCAGCTCTGGATAGAAACCAATCAGCTTCCAGGTTTTATTGTCAAAGCTTAATTAAATAAGGTGTTATAGGCTGATTGGCTACCATGCACAGCTGCACCAGATTCTGAGTGCTCCAGTTTTAGTACAGTGCATCTGGAAAGTATTCACAGCGCAAACAAACTTCTTTCACGTTGTCATTATGGGGTATTGTTTGTAGAATTTTGAAGAAATCCATTTTGAAATAAAGGTTGTAACATAACAAAATGTGGAAAATGTGAATACTTTCCGGGATGCACTGTAAATCTCCCCCATCGTTTTCTACATGTTGGCGTGGTACTATTCACTATCAGTGGTATCATAAAACACTATTATGGTAGTGTGCAAGGCAACCAAACTGCAGGACACCAGATCTCACATGCCGTGTGTGTGTTGTGGTGCACTGCTTTAAAAAGTAAAGGTCGGATTTATTTTTCCCTGCATTAAAATGCACTGCCAGTGCGTTCATACTTTAATCCAGCATGCCTTAAAGTAGAACTATACGGAAAACTTTTTTCCATTTTGGATAGAGCAAGGAAAGGGTACATAGGTACATAGTTTGTGAGGTTGAAAAAAGACATCAGTCCATCCAGTTCAACCTATGATGTGTGTGTTTGCTGTTAACAGTACATTGTATACCCCTGTATGTTGTGGTCTTTAAGGTGTCCATCTAATAGTTTTTTGAAACTATCAATGCTTCCCGCTGATACGACTGCTTGTGGAAGAGAATTCCACATCCTTACCGCTCTTACAGTGAAGAAGCCCCTACGTATTTTAAGGTTAAACCGCCTTTCCTCTAGTTTTAGTGAGTGGCCACGTGTCTTATTGTATTTCCTTTCTCTGAATAGTTTGTTCCTTATGCTAGGGTCGCCAGTACAGTATTTGTACATTGATATCATATCCCCCCTCAATCGTCTCTTTTCCAGAGAGAATAGGTTCAGTGCTTGTAGTCTTTCCTCATAGCTGATGTCCTCCATTCCCCTAATTATTTTTGTTGCCCTTCTCTGGACTCTTTCCAATTCCAGCACATCCTTCCTGAGGACCGGTGCTCAGAACTGGACAGCATACTCCAGATGTGGCCAGACCAGAGTCTTGTAGAGTGGGAGAATAATCTCTTTATTTCTGGAGTGAATCCCCTTTTTTATACATCCCAGTATTCTGTTGGCTTAGTGAGTAGCTTGCTCTCGTATAACCCCTGTCAAATTTTTCAGTCACCATCTGTGTCCCATTGGCGAGATTTCCCTTTACTTCCTGTCCTATAGCCAAACAGGAAGTAAGCAGATATCCCTGCAAATTATGGGAATTCCTAGGGAACCCCCAGATCACCAGATCAACTAGTGAACCAATTGGAAGATATCCTCTATATTACTTTTCTGGGGACAATCCAATATTTGGGATTTTCTTTTGCTTTCATTTCCAATGATAATATTAAACAGGACAAATAGAGAGGATGAATCCCCCTAGCGGGGGGGGGGGGGGGGCACAGACAGTGATACAAAATGACAGGTGTTCTAATCCCTCTATACCAGTGGTTCTTAACCTTGTTGGAGGTACTGAACCCCACCAGTTTCATATGTGCATTCATTGAACCCTTCTTAATTGGAAAAATAAAATATGATTTTTTCAAATTCAAAACAAAGGTATATATTTAGGTATATATTTATACATAGGTGCAAAAAATTAACATAGCCATTAAAGAACAAAACCATTAAAACATGATTTTCACACTTAAGGAAGTGTTCTCTTAGTTTTGCCATTGCTAGACTAGAATTGCTCAACTTGGCATTGCAAATCATGCAGTTAGGACGCTGACTCCCATCACGTTCCGTTATACATTTGAATCCATATTGTACATATTCGTCCGACCACTTTCTTTTTTTGCTCGACATAGTATGAAGGGATTAATATTAAGAAAGAAATCACACGACGTACCATCACGACAGTTACAATTCGACTACTGGGCGCGCCAAATTCCCTGCAGCACAGATAGGCCAAGCGATGTTGCGTGATCACCTGCAGCCAATGAGCGGGGCGTGTCATCACGAATCATATGAGTCGGGTGTGTGTCTTGACCTCTGCCGAACCCACGAGACTGACTCACCGAACCCCTGGGGTTCGATCGAACCCAGGTTAAGAACCACTGCTCTATACTCTATCCAAAACTGAACAAAAAGCTTTGCCTTTAGTTATACTTTGACAGTACTGTAGCGGTTAATGGTAGATCATTGCGTTAATACTATTATGGTAACACAACACGTAGCGTGAATGGCCTTAAGAATTGTACCAGCAAGTATTCAACTCTGTTTGGATGCTCTCTACTGGAGTCCTTGATGGATATGTAAACCCAAACCATGAACTTCTTTTATTTGCTGCTTCTTGGCCTGGTACTTATGCCATTGAAAGTGTTTTTTTTTCTATCAGTTTGATAAATGCAAAAAAAAATACCTTTTTATCCTGCCAGAAATTCAGTGAGTTCTTAAAGGAGTTGTAAAGTCTCAGAGTTTTTCATCTTAACCACTTAAGCCCCGGAGGATTTGGCTGCTAAACGACCAGGGGGTATTTTGCGATTCGGCACTGCGTGATTTTAACGGACAATTGCGCGGTCGTGCGACGCTGTATCTAAACTAATTTGGCGTCCTTTATTTCCCACAAACAGAGCTTTCTTTTGGTGGTATTTGATCACCTGTGCGATTTTTTGATCATGCGCTATAAACAAAAAAAGAGCGTCAATTTTGCAAAAATAACAATATTTTTCACATTTTTTTTATATGAAATTCCCCCCCAAAAAAATGTAAAAATCAAAATTTTTTAACATTTTCAGCCAATTATATAAAAATATTTTGATTGGTTTGCGCAAAAGTTATTGCGTTTACTAACAAAGGGAAAGATTTTTGTCATTTTTGTTGTTTTTTTTTAACGCGTAATGGCGGCGATCTGCAATTTTTTTTGCGGTACTGCGACATTGCGGTGGACAGATCGGACCCTTGACTGACATTTTTGCCACTTTTGGGGTTACCAGTGACATTTCTACAGTAATCAGTGCTATACATATGCACTGTTACTGTAAAAATACACTGGTAGTGAAGAGGTTAACTTTATTTGAAAGGGAGGGGCTATGTGTGTCCCTAGGGGCGTGCTTTCTACTGTGATTGGCTGTGGCTTCAGATGTATGAAGAGTGATCAACGGTTCTACATAGTAGAACCGTATGATCATCCTTCATACACAGGGGAGAATGACAGGCAGCTTGTTTACACAAGCCGCCTGACTTTCTCCCTCTCCCCCGCCGATCGCAGAGTGACCGGCGGACATCGGGTCCGCCGGTCACACGCGCGGGGGGGTCCGTGCCTCCGGGGGCGCGCGCTCGCTCCCTAGACCCTCACAAGCTAGTGACGTAGCCCTACGTCACTTTGCCTGTGAGGGGCTGACTGCCGACGTAGATCGGCGTTAGGCAGTCGGCAAGCGGAGTTCCGGGCACAGAAATGATTTTTCAACAAACATACCCCCGGGACATTCAGGGCTAGTACATTCCACAATGGCTAGCCTCTGATCTGTCCCGGTTCGCACTTACCTTTTAGAAGAAATACTTACTTATAAAATTTCTTCCACAGCGTTTCCATCTCTCTTGTGGGCAGCTGAAGCCGGCGCGGTCCTCTTCTGCGTCTTCTTCCGTGTCTTCTTCTCCCAGAATGCGCCTGCACCGGCCCCTCTCGTCACTTCCGGTGCGGCGCCGCATTCCTAAACAGCTTCTGGGCATGCCCAGAAGCTGTTTAGCAGGGCAATGCGGCGTCGCCCGGAAGTGACGAGCGGGGCCGGTGCCGTCGCATTGATTCCTGGGAGCGATGACGTTCAGCTCCCAGGAATCATCGCGAGACAGGAAGTGACGGCGGAGCCGTGGCGCTGAGGGAGGAAGTACACTGAGGTAAGTATTTACGATCTTCAATTACAAGGTGAGTTTTAAAAAAAAAAAAACCTAACTATCCAATTACTTTTCAGGTGATGTCGAACTAGCGCACGGGCACAAAAAAAAAAATATCGATTTTGTGCCCGGAACTCCGCTTTAATGCATTCTTTACATTAAGGTGAAAAACCTTCTTGGTTGCAGCTGCCCCCCAAGACCCCCCGTTATTCTTACCTGAACCTGAACGTTCCAGTGACGAGCATGAGCCCAGCAGCTCCAGCTGCTGTCTTGGATCCTCATTGGATAGATTGATAGCAGCGGGAGACTGGGCCGAGTCCGGCTGTCTGTGTCAATGGACGCAGCAGCAGGACTCGGAAGCGCGCCCGAAAGGGTACCCCATGAAAAGGGGCTCTCCATGGGGGCACCCGATGAAGAGGAGCCAGAAGCGGCACCAGGGCACCCCAGAAGATGAGGATCAGGGCTGCTCTGTGCAAAACCTTTGCACAGAGGAGGTAAGTATAACATGTTTGTTATTTAAAAAAAAAAAAAAGGAACCTTTACAATCACTTTACCTTCCTGTGGATATCTGACAGTGCTGCACTGAAATCACAAACAATGATTTTTATGCTATGTAGAGTACTATGTATATTGTCAGTGCTGTATAAAACACCTGTAATAAAAAAGGAAATAATGCTATAGAAATAACGTGAACTATAGAACATCTCAACCCTTTGCTCTGGAGAAAAGGAGAAAGGAAATGTTCTGCAATCGTAATACACTTCCTGTCCTGGGGTGGCAACACTGCTCTTCTATAAATAACAGGAAGTGTCAGGTAGTGCAATAAAAACCACCAGCATAAAATAAAGGAAAAGAGTCTGAAAAAAGAAAACTAATGCAGCTACCAGACTGGTGAGATGCACCATAGTAAATCATTCTTGGCTTTTAATACACTTTAATAGCTATTAAAAAGAAAAAAAAGTGATTACATTCCCTCTGTTCTAAGCTGCATAAGAGCTGAGGGGAGGAGAAACAGTTGCACACTGATCTGCCCAGTGCATTGCTTTGCGGGGGGGCTGTCAGCACAAGCCTGATCATTGAATTAGCTCCCAGCATAGTCAGAAAATTTACCACACTAAGCCCTCCTGCCTAGTGTGGTCAGTTTATGATAGGAAAGTAGAGGGATTGGTAGGAACACCAGGGATTTCATATAAAGGATGCAATACAAAGAGAACAGGATAAGTTTTCATACAAGTACATGGTACAGCAGGCACATATCAGGAAGATGAAGTGTTGGGTTTACATAGTCTGCATTTATTTTTATCCAGCATTTAATAGGATTGTGTGTAGTAGTACAAATAATGTCTTTTTATTTTTCAGACTGAACAGAGCCCCGTTTCTCCGCTTTCTCCTGAGGTGCGGACTGGTGTTTGGTTTCATGTTGGAGACTTGGTTTGGTCTAAGGTGGGGACTTACCCTTGGTGGCCCTGTATGGTGTCCTGTGACCCTCAGCTTCATGTTCACAGCAAGATCAATTCCAGAGGTAAGAGATTGTCACAATGTAAAAAAAACATAGTCGTGTTTTTCAGAGCTGGATAAATGCATATTAGACTATCCATATCTTGACTATGTAAGGTAGACCTAGAGTAAAAATAGACTTCCCCTCTTATCCTGACAACCCTTAAAGTGGAACTTCACTCTTCCTATCATCATCGATTATTTATTTTTATTCTCATGCTGTTAGTATTAGGAAAGTTTAACATATTTACTTGTTTGAACGTTTTTTTACACTTCTTCAGTTACTTCCTGGTTCCTTGCCTAGGCAAATGTCATACATCCCAGGAGTCTTCAGGAGAGGAGGAGGGGTTTTCTCAGCTAAGTACACTCTCCTGCTTGCATGCGTGAGCTAAAGGCAGATGGATTCCAAAAAGTAAATGCTACATGAATCATTTGCCCTTACTCAAGATGGCCATGGCCAGGAATGCTACTGTTTTTAAAAAGGATTTCTCAGCAAAATAAAGCATGGAGACATGGATGGATGGGGGAGTTTGCTTTGAATATTAAAAATGAATTAAATAGTGTTTTTGGTTTGTAGTGCTCAGGTACAGTGAAGATCCGCTTTAAAATAATAGGTAGCTGTAATTACAAAAGGAAACACATATTGTAGCTATTTTTTATGATGCACAAATTACTTTGGGCTCCCTTTGGTTGCCAGTCATGTGATCATATGCCTGGGCATTTGGGCATGGATGTTCAGACAGATCCACCCAGTCTTCAGTTTTACCTGCACCGCTCTGATCCTCTGACCTCATTAGGAATAAATACCTGGGTATTGTTATGTGACCAGCCGCTTTGGGAGCCATGAAGCAACATGGGTGTGTATTACAAGGCTTCTTCCTTTTAGACTATTACCTTATGGGGCATAGTGGTTTTGATGGAGGCATTCCCTTTTTCATTCTATGTTTGGTTAAAAATGTCTGTTGGCTTTTAATGTGGAGTGAATGGCTCCCTAATTCTACATTAACTTGTTCATTGTTGTGCAATATTAATGTAAGATGTAATAATCGCTAATATGTTATATGCAAGAAACATACATTGATATTAAGTTAAGTTATAGTAATTAACTTATAATTGTGGAAACTAAAAGTCTCTTAAGTTACCCCGAGTAACCTCATTATCTCACATTCTCCAAAAACAGGTGCTCGTGAATACCATGTGCAGTTTTTCAGCAATGAGCCAGAGAGAGCCTGGATACATGAGAAGCGCATGCGGGAATACCGAGGTCGGAAGCAGTATGAGCAGCTGGTGGCTGAAGATGCTGCTAAAGTACTTAACCATTCAGACAGGCTCAAGGTGAGCTTTGGCTTAGACATAACTAAAGTGTAAAATATTGTAAATTATTTTTTTACTGGTCAAAGGTTTGTGGACACCTAATCATCCCACCACCATGAGCTTCTTAGACAACACATTCCCCTAAAAATGGCATTAATATCAAATGCCCTCCCCCCACCCCCCAAACCTTAGTGGCCATGACAGCTTCCAGTCTCATGGGAAAGCTTTACACAGGATTTAGGATTATTTCTTTGTGAATATTAATTCAGCATATATGAGGTCAGGTACTGATGTTGAATGAGAAGACCTGGTTCAATAGGGTTTAAGTTAGGCAACTTGATTTCCACTGCAGCAAACTTTGCAAATCATGTTTCTGGAGCTGGCTTTGTACACAGGGGCATAGTCATGCTGGAATAGAAAAGGCAATTCGCTAGACCAGGGCTTCCCAAACCTTTTTGGGTCGAGACCCACTTCTAAATACAGTCATTTTTCGGGACCCACTGTAATTGAATATTGTAAAGCGCTACGGAATTTGTTGGCGCTATATAAATGCAAATATTATTAATAATAATGCATATTTTAAAGGGAGGGGGATGTTAAATTAAAAATATCAATCAATTTATTTTTGAATACACTTAATATTTAAAGAAATATAAGGCTATATGGCATTTGCCCTCCTTCCTCTCCCAGCGCTCCACAGTGAAGGTGAAGCCCTTGTTTGCCCTCTCCAGGGCCCAGCACACCTCACCTAGAGTGTCCATGATGAGGAGCTCTATGCTGGTCTTGGTGTCCTGGCTCTTCTCCTTCAGATCCTCTACTGTGGTCACAGAAGCTGCCATGAACTCTTGACACCGCCGGGCCACCTGGTCCTCCTATGACACCAAGGCTGCTGTCTCTGTCCGCTATAGCTGAGAGAATCCCGCCGCCAGTCTAGCCACCACCGCTGCCGCCAGCAGGACCAAGGAGCTGGCTCTGCACCCCATGAACATATCCTACATAACAGCCAACATATGTACTCACTAATGCAAGTATCCTCCTCATGGGAAATGCAGACCAGCCTGCGTAAACTGCATGGGCGGGGTCCTGAATCCATCACAATCTGACTGCTCTGGCTCTCTGTAATTTGCGTGGGCTCGCACAGCACAATTTAAGCAGGCCCGCTCTCAGTGATTTCCGGCTCTTCGCGACCCACTTAAATGCAGCTCGCGACCCACCAGTGGGTCCCGACCCACGGTTTGGAAACTCCTGCGCTAGACTGTTGCCCACTGGATGTACGAGCATAGTTGTCTAAAATGTGTTTGTATGCTGTAAATCTAACAATATCCCATACTGGAAATACCTCAATAATTTGGAGGGGTGTCCCCAAACTTTTGCCCATAAAATGTAGGCAAAATGATCAGCTGTCCACAGTCCTTTGTCCAGATAGCATGTTAGTTACAATGTTTCTCGATGTAAAGTTTATAGGTTGCAAAGATTTTAGCAAGATTATTTTCATAGATTCATAGCCTTCTGTGTTATGAGGAAATTGCTGTTTGTTTCGCAGTGTTCTTTCTTAAACTGATTTCTGAATGGAAGAGGCTACCCTCAATATAGTTACCTGGTGCAATCTCATCCCTATAATCAGAAAAGCTTCAATGTCTGTATCCCTTTAGGCAAGGGTGCGCCATAGGGAGTAACTAGATAAAAATTATACCGCAGGGGATGCCTGATATCTGACTTATAGCTCAGTGCAGACTTCTGTGAAAGTAGTCAGCCAATCACACAATCTGGTGCTCTCTACAGAAGGAATGTACAGAACCCTTTCATAAACCTTTGGGGTATACTGTTGCCTACAGGAGGATTTGATACTGGAAAACAGAGATACAGGGGGGCTTATTTACTATAGCAAAATCCACTGTGCAATACAAGTGCACTGCAAGTGCACTTGGAAGTGCAGTCACTGTAGATCTGAGGGGGACATGCAAGGAAAATAAAAAAGCTAATTTTTGCTTGCACATGATTGGATGATAGAAATCAGCAGAACTCCCCCCATTTTGATCTTTCCCTCAGGTGACTGCACTTCCACTTGCAGTGCACTTCTAAGTGCACTTGCAGTGCACAGTGGATTTGCCTTTGGTAAATCAACCACTATGCCTGGTGTCTTATTGGGATGGACATCTTTTCTAAGTTCTGCTAATTAAAGACCTAACCTACTTTTTCTAGTAATTTTCTTCTTTTTAACCAATATTCATCCCCATGTAGCTGCAGGGGGTCTTTTTGCAGCCACCAGGCACAGTTTTTGTCAGTGTCAATCTCGGTCTGGCTGTATACACTGTCCACTAACGGGTTGAGGTCTATCTGTAGGACCCTCCTTGATAGTGCAGATGCCCATTGAGTGGAGTATTGTTGCTCCTTAGTGTTGGAGTTTCTCCCCTCCTCTGTGTCCTCTCTGTTTTTTTGGGAGTTGCTGGGCCTGCTCCCCTCTCGAAGGAAGCTCGTACTGCAGTCATGCAGGGCTTTTTGTCGCTGATTGCCCAGTCATCCCCTGTTTGCGGGCTACCTAGACGACCTCATCGTGAGGGAATAGTCAGAGAATGCTCTGGAGGACAAATTGTGCCTGACTGGTCAGATGTTGCAGAGGCTCGGATAGATCCTAAATCTTCAAAAGTCATTACTACTTTCTCTTACCCATCCCTTGAAATATCTGTTGCTGGTCCTGGACACTTCCCCAGGAGAGCTGTCCAATTCGCCACTTCTGCATGAGAGTCTTGGATCTGATGGTTGCCTGCTTTGAGGCAGTTTCCTTTGCCGAGTTCTATTCAGGAAATCTGCAACATAACATTCTTTTATAATGAGACAAACCAATCTGTGCTATGGACAATATGGTCAAGCTGCTGAGAGCCTGAGCAAGCCACTCCCATCCCCTCCACAGCCCAGCACTCCAAGGCAGAGCAGAGAGGGATGACTAACAACCTCTGCAGCTAACAGCACTCATACGTCTATTTCCCAAAGACAACCTCTGGAAATGACACTGAGCACGTGCACTCAACTACTTTGGTCGACCATGGCTAGGCCTGTTCTGAGTGGAACCTGTCCTGTTAAACCACTGCATGGTCTTGGCCACCTTGCTGCAGCTCAATTTCACGGTCTTGGCAATCTTCTTATAGAGAAACAATTATTTTTTTCAGATCTGTAGAGAGTTCTATGACATGAGGTGCCCTGTTGAACTTCCAGTGACCAGTATGACAGAGTGAGAGCGATAACACCAAATTGAACACACCTTCTCCCCATTCACACCTGAGACCTTGTAACATTAACGAGTCACATGACACATGTTAGGGAAAATGGCGAATTGGGGCCAATTTGGACATTTTTACTTAGGGGTGTACTCACTTTTGTTGCCAGTCGTTTAGACATTAATGGCTGTGTGTTGAGTTATTTTGGGGGGACAGCAAATTTACACTGTTATACAAGCTGTACACTCACTACTTTATATTGTAGCAAAGTGTAATTTCTTCAGTGTTGTCACAGGAAAAGATATAATAAAATATTTACAATAATGTGAGGGGTGTACTCACTTTTTTGGGATACTGTATATGTATGTGTATATATATATATATATATATATATATATATATATATATATATATACAGGCACACACATACACATATATACAGGCTCACACACATATATACAGACACACAATCACACCACTGCTTGCGCTTGCCTGCACATTTCTCCTCTCTTGATCAATATTCATGGATCTCTGCAGTCTCCTGATATCTCTGCCCTCATCCAGCCGCCTCCAGCTCTGCAGCTCTCATTGGGTTTCCTATGACTCATCCCTCCTGCCTTGCTGGCAAACTTTTACAAGAGTGAGAGAGAGAGCTGTGCATGATGTCATTAGCCTAGGCTAATTACCAGATAGGAAAGAGGAAGTGGGCTATATAAGGTATTTACTGGAGGAAAACAACAAGGGCAGAGAATTTAATAGATGGAAAGATGAAAAAATGACCGAAGAGCCCCTTTAAAGAATAAAGACATTTTGCTCAGAACTTTATAGCTAGACAGCTGTTTTTCTTAATGGCCCAGTACAAGGGCAGGATTTTAAAAGGTGAGGACATGTCGTGCTTAATGGTGTAAAACACAGAGGCAGGCCAAGTATTACATAGTTTGTGAGGTTGAAAAAAGACATCAGTCCAACCAGTTCAACCTATGATGTGTGCGCGTGTGTTTGCTGTAAACAGTACATTGTATACCCCTGTATGTTGTGATCTTTAAGGTGCCCATCTAATAGTTTTTTGAAACTATCGATGCTCCCTGCTGATACGACTGCTTGTGGAAGAGAATTCCACATCCTTACTGCTCTGACAGTGAAGAACCCTTTACGTATTTTAAAGGGTTAAACCGTTTTTCCACTAGTTTTAGTGAGTGGCCACGTGTCTTATTGTATTCCCTTTCTCTGAAAAGTTTGTTCCTTATGCTAGGGTCGCCAGTACAGTATTTGTACATTGATATCATATCCCCCCTCAATCGTCTCTTCTCCAGAGAGAATAAGTTCAGTGCTTGTAGTCTTTCCTCATAGCCGATGCCCTCCATTCCCCTAATTATTTTTGTTGCCCTTCTCTGGACTCTCTCCAGTTCCAGCACATCCTTCCTGAGGACCGGTGCCCAGAACTGGACAGCATACTCCAGATGTGGCCGGACCAGAGTCTTGTAGAGTGGGAGAATAATCTCTTTATTTCTGGAGTGAATCTCCTTTTTTATACATCCCAGTATTCTGTTGGCTTTGCTTGCAGCGGCTTGGCATTGCATGCCACTGTCAAGCCTGTTGTCTACCAGTACCCCCAGGTCCTTTTCCATCTTAGATTCACCCAGAGGTTCCCCCCCTAGTGAGTAGCTTGCTTTCGTGTTTCTGACGCCCAAGTGCATTACCTTACATTTTTCAACATTAAACCTCATCTGCCATGTAGTTGCCCACAACATTATTTTGTTCAGATCCGCTTGTAAGGTTTCCACATCCTGCATAGAAGATATTGGCATGCTTAGTTTAGTATCATCTGCAAATACCGAGATTGTACTAGATATCCCCTCCTCTAGATCATTTATGAATAAATTGAACAGGATTGGTCCCAGGACAGAACCTTGGGGGACCCCACTTTCCACACCCGCCCAATCTGAGTACACCCCATTAATCACCACCCTCTGGACTCTCCCCTGGAGCCAGTTCTCTATCCAGGTACTCACCTTATGGTCCATACCTACCTTCCTTAGTTTGAACAGTAAGCGTTTGTGGGGAACGGTGTCAAAGGCCTTTGCAAAATCCAGATACACCACATCCACAGGCTTTCCTTTATCTAGGTGGCAGCTCACTTCATCGTAGAAGTTATTAGATTGGTTTGGCAAGAACGATTTTTCATGAATCCATGCTGATTACCACTAATAATACCGTTTTCATTACTAAAGTCTTGTATATAGTCTCTTAACATCCCCTCCAAAATCTTGCAGACTACTGATGTAAGGCTGACCGGCCTATAGTTACCCAGGATATATCTCGGCCCTTTTTTAAATATTGGTACCACGTTGGCTTTTTTCCAATCAACTGGCACCATACCGTCCGTAAACTATCCTTAAGGATCAAGAATAATGGTATGGTAACACCAGGGACGTGTGTTCACATTGACGTTTATAGAGTGGGAATAGTTTCAGAGTCTCCTTGCCCTTTAAAGCAGATGTTTAGCATGGAGGCCACTGAAAGAACCAAGGACTGAAAAGATTTTAAGATAAGTAAAGGTCATTAGAACTACATGAAACAGGTCTTTATTTTTTGAGTGGAGTTTACATTTTACACTTGGCTTATTGTGAGGGCAACACTGTGTAATGTACCTTACATAGTGGCTGGATAGTCTACCAATTCTCTTCTGTTTGATTGTTAACCTCCCGTTTGTTGGGAAATTTTTGTATGCATTCTGCTGTGCTCAGACTGGATGAAGTCCGTTGCTGTCCTTTCATTGTAATGAAGTAAGAAAGTCGTACATTTCAGGCTACTTGGAACAAAAGCACTGAAACATTTTTCTCTACAGGCCGTGTTAATTTCATTTTAGGTTTTTTTTTCCCCCAGCTAATTGATTTAGTCAAACTATCCGATTGTGGTAATTGTGGTTTGTAAATGAAAATCAATGTACAGATTTTGTGGTAGTTTGTCTGGACAGATAACATCCATAAAAGAATACACGAGTCTGCTGAATGTTTTTCTACGATTTTCTTTATTGAGCTCAGTTTAGACTTTTTTTTTTTTGCTCCATTTGAGATTGAAAAACTCTCGGCAAAGTTGTATCACTTTATCTCCACTATATGGTCAAATGATATGTGTTCCCTGACTGCTAAGCCTGCCATGCACTACTAGACTTTTGAACTAACATTCTTACAAAAGTTCTTCTGAATACAAATAAAATGTTTTTAAAGTGAGTGCAAAGTCTTATTTTTTTTTTAACAATCATGCTATACTTACCTGCTCTTCGCAATAGAATTGCACAGATCGACCCAAACCTCTTCTTCTCGGGTCCTCCGCTGGTGCTTCTGGCTCCTCCTCTTCTCCGAGTACCTACATAGGAAGCCACACATGTGTCCTGCCGTAGACGCAGACAGTGCGGCTCATCCCCACCCCCGGCTCTCTTGTCACAGAATTTGATTGACAGATTCAGCAAAGCTGCTAAAAGTGTGGAGAGAGGAGAGAGCAGCTACAGATGGGCACAGTGCTGGATCAAATAAGGACTTGAGTAAGTATAAGGGGGGTTGTGGGGGCCACACTGCTGCATTTTACCTTAATGTGGGGAATGCATTAGGGTAAAACATGATTAGGCTTTTAAACCACTTTAACATTTGATTTTGTTATGAGTGTCAAGCATGCCTATGTGTCATCAGTTTTTGGCAGCAGCTATGAGCAACTATTTGCTCCTTTGTGAGCAACTATTTTCAGGGGCAGGGTTGAAACACGCAAAGGGCAAAATTAGAACTAAAATATCAGATGAGCACCTTGAGAATTCATCGAGAATTGCTTCTACCATACACCCATCCAACCAGATATTGATGCCTTAGTTTATCAAAAACATTGTGTCAAATATCGCACTAGTTTTATGTTGCCCTTTTTTACTTTTATATTAAAAAACTTTACAAAAAAATGAAATTGTATTACTCAAATAGGTACCTTGTCTATATTAGTGATTGTTAACCTAACTTTTCTGCTCATTAGCTATTTTTATTGTTAGTGTATTTTATGTGTGGTCCACCTCTGGTGAAGAGCAAACATTTTCAAAGCATTTGAAAAACATTCTAAAAGGTTTAAGCACGCTCACAGGAACAGTGCTGAGGCTGTCAATCACAGACTGTGTGCTGGAGATCCCTCCTCTGTCACCTTTTGTCTCTTGGTGTCAGAAAAACTTGTCGGAAGTGACTCAGCAGTCAGCTGGAGAAGCAGACAGCAGAGAGTAATGGCACTTAGTGCTTTGGAGAAGGACAAGTAAACAGTATAGAGATTTGTGTTTTGTTCAGATTTCATGTTTGAGGTTTACAATCACTTTAAGGCCTTGTTTAGACTTGCGGTTGGAGGGCAGCAAAAATGCCCTACCTCCTGCAATAGGCAGGGGACAGGGGTGTTTATATGCTGCGTCCGCGGCAAAGTTGACCCACTTGTAGCAAGCCTGGCAAACGCTACACATTCAAGTTAAGGAGGAAGCAGGGTTTGATGTTAGATGAGAGGTAGATTATATTGTTTATGTTTAACTCTAAATTAATTACCTGTAAAAGCATTAAAGACTTGCTTATGGACAGTTTTGGGTCGTTTGTCGTGTCGCGGGAAAATGCAATTTTGAGTCCTGAAATATTTGGTATCTATTAAGTCGACTTTAATTTGTAAAATTTTACCAAAATGTGGAAATTTGATTCTACAGAGGGGCCCAAAATCTATACACACTTCAAACCGAAAAATATATGCATAAACATTTTAGTACTAGATTTACCGTATATACTCGAGTATAAGCCGACCCGAGTATAAGCCGAGGCCCCTACTTTTACCACAAAAAGATGGGAAAAATCATTGACTCGAGTATAAGCCTAGGGTGAGAATGCAGGGCGGCGGGCATGGTACAGGAGAATGCAGGGTGACTGGCATGGTGCAGGAGAATGCAGGGTACTGGCATGGTGCAGGAGAATGCAGGGTACTGGCATGGTGCAGGAGAATGCAGGGTACTGGCATGGTGCAGGAGAATGCAGAGCGGCGGGCATGGTACAGGAGAATGCAGGGTGACTGGTATGGTGCAGGAGAATGCAGGGTACTGGCATGGTACAGGAGAATGCAGGGTACTGGCATGGTGCAGGAGAATGCAGGGTACTGGCATGGTACAGGAGAATGCAGGGTACTGGCATGGTGCAGGAGAATGCAGGGTACTGGCATGGTGCAGGAGAATGCAGGGTACTGGCATGGTACAGGAGAATGCAGGGTACTGGCATGGTGCAGGAGAATGCAGGGTACTGGCATGGTACAACAGGATCCGGGGTTGTGGGCATACTACAGGAGATGCAGTGCTGTGGGCATGGTACAGGTGGACCATGCCCGCAGCACTGCATCCCTTGTAGTGTGCCCGCAGCCCTGCATAATGGCACGTAGTGAAGCTGTTTCACTTACCTGTTCCAGAGGCGCCTTCATTTTAAAAATGGCGCCGCCCGGCGCCGACACGTCATTGCGCACGCGCCGCCGCCGCTCGTATACTTTCGGCTATTCCCGGCCTCTCCCGAGCGCGCCGCCACCCGGGAAGAGGCCGGGAATAGCCGAAATTACACGAGCGGCGGCGGCGCGTGCGCGGTGACATGTATGCGACGGGCGGCGCCATTTTTAAAGCTTAAGCCCGTCGGAGCGGACAGGGAATTTTTTTTTTTTTCCTTGACTCGAGTATAAGCCGAGGGGGACGTTTTCAGCACAAAAAAATGTGCTGAAAAACTCGGCTTATACTCGAGTATATACGGTAAATAAACATCAAAGCGTAGCTGTAAGTCATGTTTGATTTATGCAATCACATGCTCAAAGTGGTCACCATTACCATCCAGACACTTTTGATTTCAGCAAACTACTGCATGAACAACATTGACTAGACTGCATAGACTGCAGGGTGTCAAACTGGCGGCCCTCCAGCTGTTGCGGAACTACAAGTCCCATCATGCCTCTGCCTGTGGGAGTCATACTTGTAACTGTCAGCCTTGCAATGCCTCAAGGGACTTGTAGTTCCGCAACAGCTGGAGGGCTGTCAGTTTGGCACCGGTGGACTAGAGTGTCCACAGGAATTTCTCTGCGTGATGTTTCAATTTTCCCCATAGTGCAGTCAGTGTAGGAGTAGGGCCTCATTTCAGAGAGATATGTTTGTTGAGACATCTAGCTCCATGTAAACAGAAATGGGAACAAGAGTTAGGTCATATTCCTGATGAAATCAGGGAGTAGATTCTGCACAGGATTTCTCTTTTTTCTCCTTCCCCCTTTTATCAGTTAACACAACTGTTTATTATCCATCGGGTATATCGAACTCCGTATTTTCTTTGTAGGATAGGTCTGTGGCCAGATTTTTGCTGTAACAGATGTGGTCAAACGCATGGAGAAAGATTCACCTGCTGTGGCTTTGTCGAAAAGATAACTGATACTGGACAGAAGTTATCCAAATTATTAATAATATAACCAGAGTTGTATAAAGTACTCGAAACCCATACTTGAGTAAAAGTACAAGTGCTCGATCAAAAAGTGACTTGAGTAGAAGTGGAAGGGCTCGATCAAAAAATGACTTGAGTAGAAGTACTAAAGTATTCAACATTTTTTGTACTTAAGTATTGCAAGTCGTTTTTTAAAAAGTTTTGCTACTCAAGTACTGAAAGTAAAAGTACCAGTAGTTTTGAAAAAAAATTGCTACTCAAGTACTGAAAGTAGAAGTACAAGTACTGTGTTATATAGTTATTAAAGAAAGAAGTCAAAAGTTTGAACATCATATTTTTTTTTATTATTTCAAATGCAGCTTTTATTTATACATACAGAAGCATTTATTTTCGTATGCGCTGATAATACACATGTTTTGAGCTTCATGAAACCTGCCATCTACTGTTCTGGCAGTGGTAATTTTTATAATTGTAACGAGTAACTATGCAGCACAAAAAAAAAATATCGGAGTAGAAGTATTGAAATCATCGAAAAAATGTAGTGAAGTAAAAGTGGAAGTAGGAGAAAAAAATTCTACTCTAGGAAAGTACAGATACCGCCTTTCGGTACTTAAGTACAGTAGTGAAGTAGTTCTTCTTAGTTACTATACATCTCTGAATATAACTGGTCTTTCTCTAGATCTACTGACATGTATTATGGGGCATTTTGATTCTTCTCATTTGGATAAGTATAAACTCCTGGGGGTTTCTAGAGTACTTTTTTAGCACCCAAAGAGTGATCAGCGTTAAATGGGTTTTAGTCTCTCCCCCTACGATATCTGATTGGGTCCATGATTTGAAAAAGAGTATTGTATATGAGAAGCAAATATACTTTCTACACAATGCCATGTTTAAATTTGACCACATATGGAAGTGCTGGTTAGATATTTTAGATTTAGAAACCCTGTAACTGATATGTACTGCTTGTAGTTTGTTCTTCATTTTGAGGGGTATTAAGTCTGAACGTAGGGGAAGGGAACGTGGAGGGAATTCAACAGCACCTCTACATCCTATCCAACGTCCTGGCAGAATGTCATCAAGCTCTCAAGTCTTAGTAGTAGTGATGTGGTGCGCCATCTTGCTGGAAGTAAAATTGTTTATTTTCTTTGACTTTCTCCTGACGGTCACATGATGACATCAACAATGGTGGGACTACTGACATCTTTAGGGGATACATAATATCACACAATGCTGGCATAATTCAATTTGGGTTTTAAAATAGGGCATAGATAACAACTGTTGACGTATGTATACATTTTTTTGGGCCCCTCTGTATTTATTTGCCAAAAATTAATTTGAATATATTTTTTTACAGAAATAATAGGTTTGATAAACACACAAATATTGTACAACATAAAAAAATCACAACTACCATCATTTTGTTCTACAGGGTCCCTGTTTTTAAAAATATCTAATGTGAGAATTAAGGGTTAAAGAGGTTGTAATTTCTTTAGTGTTTCCATTCTTTGATGTTGTTCTGGGATTCCCCTGCTACATCCTCTCAGCGCTGCACCTTTACAAAGATTCATTTCCACTGTAAGCAAATTGGAAATTTCTTTGCTTCACTAAAAATTAATACAACATAAACAAGCATCGTAGGGACTTTTCTTAAACTGGAAAAGGTTATTAAAAAGATGTAAAGTTCCCCATTTGATTTTATTTAAATGGTTCTGAATGGAGCAGTATCGTATTCTTTGGACCCATGCACACATATTCATCCGCAGTGTAAAGCTTCATAAACCAAAATGGAAAGATTTGTGTTTGAGGGCAGACATACAGAACTTATTTTATGCTGTATGCATGTAAACATTTGTGGTAGCATTTACGTTCTTACAGTGCAAAAGCTGCCTTCACTGCTCAGGGCTGACATGTAAACATTGACAACAAGTATTTAGACACTATTGATGTATTCATGTCAGCCCAGAAGAAGACATTCATGCGGCGGCAGCAGCGCTTATTCAGAATGACCCAGACAGTCATTTATGAATCTTTGAATGATTGAAGGCCAGCTATTCAACCTATATATAAAAAATGGGTTTGGGCACTGCTCAATGTGCAATATAATACTAATTTATCCGTAATGAATATCATTCTCCAAATACCACAACATAAAATAGTTTTTATTTATAGTGTGCAACATATGCAAAACTTATATGCAAAAATTATTAAAGTGCAAGTGCTAAAAAATGCCCAAGTGAAGTGAACTTCCAATTACACTCAAATAATAACCAATCTATGTAATCACACTTAAGCCATACATTGTTGCAAAGTGATCTGTGCTTAGTGAACAGTCCATAGATAATGTGCAGTGTCCTGGTAATTAGTCCAGTGTTCCAACTATCCTTGCTGGTCCTTATGGTGGCATCAATAAAGGGGACGATACTTGATAATGTTACAACCAGGGGGTTGTGCAGCAATATGCAGTGTGCCCGGTGTCTCCACTCATGTCCCCCTCCTGATAATTCACTCACCAGATGTCTCTCGCCTTGCAACAGGGGTATCCAGCTTTTGCAGCTACACCTAGCTGTATGCTGTATCCACGGCCAGTTCTCTGGCGGGCTCTCCTTGCAATCCCCAGCACTCTCAGTGGTACATAGAAAAAGTAGAGACGGCCCCAATAGTGTAATACCGTACAAATAATTTTATTGATAAAAATACAGTAGTTTAGTACATTTAGGTAAAATCAATCTGTTTGAGTCAAAATCCAGAAAGTCCAGGATGCGATACGCTCCACGGACCCAAACCAGAAGTAGCACAATGGCGCTAAGCTCCGCCCTACGCCTTTCGTCACTGACATCATCGAGAGTGGCGCCATCTTGCTCCACTCACCGGTTTATATAAGGTAAGGTATCCTAGCAACTTCAGGTCACATGATCCGTGGCCATTTTGAATAATTAATAGCACGGGAGTTTTATCCAATGGTTCCCGGCAGCTCCACACCCTATGCAAATGCAGCTATTCAACACTTTCTCAACCACCACATGGATGACTTATTTAGGGCCAAGATGTTAACATCAATAGCGTGCAATCAGCAATACAAGCACCACTGATTACTTATTGGTGATATTTGTGTGCCGGCCCTGGGCAGCAGCAGTGGCCAGTAGAGTTAATTTGCACTGTCCTTTGTTCACGAGACCTTAGTCATCTGTTCTGCAATTCAGCTCAGCAGTTCAGAACCTGGATTGGGTATAAATATATATGAATCTGATCACTAGAATCTCATACAAGCTTTAAAATCACAATGTCATTTCAAAAGTCTTTTCAATATCTGCAACTTTTTTAAAAATAATGCCTTTGATCCTGTTATGAAGACCCTGTGCAAGCACTTCCCATGTCTTTGTATTGTCAGCTTGTCACAAGTACTCCCAACAGAGACTGTGAACAGCTGTGTTGACATACATTGCACAGGCATGTTCCAGTATTGTCACCATTAGGAAATTCACCCTGAAAAATTAAACGAAACAGTTGCTGGGGTACTTGAATGCAGACAGAATAAGGCTGCAAAGAGGCTGTAGGAGATTAGAAGAGGTAGTACATAGCACACAGCTGCATCAGTTGAGAACTACTGTATGTATTGAGGTGCATTATGACATAAAAGTTGCTTTTTTTAGGTGTGACCTTACTTGTGACTATGTGTTTTCTAACTTTTCTGTAATCTTATGTAGATGAGGAAGCCCCGGCCACAGAAAGAACGCATCCAGTGGGATATCGGTATCGCCCATGCTGAGAAAGCCCTGCGAATGACACGGGAGGAGAGAATAGAGCAGTACACTTTCATCTACATAGATCCAGAAAGCTCTCCTGAACCCAAAAAACCAGCACCTAGTAAAAAGTGTCGGAGGTCAACATCAAGTAGTGAGGCAGAATCTGCCCGTTCATCAGACATTACCAAATCTCCTCCAGCACCTCAATCTATTTCTTCGTCAAGAGACTCTAGAGACTCTGTACCTGAAACCCGTAGGCAGAGCCAGAGAAAACAGGCACCGGCACTGGCACCGGCACTGGCACCGGCACTGGCACCGGCTCTAGCACCAGCACCGGTCCAGCTACCGCCAGAGGAAGAGGCACCGCCATCTCAGCCTCCTCCTCCTCCTCCTCCCAAAACCCCCTGGAAGACAGCAGCTGCTCGCAAATCCCTTCCCCCTTCAGTTCTTTTGCACAAGGGCACTATAGACCTTCAGAAGTGCAATATGTCACCTGTGGTGAAAATAGAGAATGTTTTAGCCCTCAAGAATGCCTCTTCTGAAGGTATCGACCAATTCATCTTCACAACCAAGGTAATGAGAAATGAGAAACCATTAATACTTGTATTACAATGAGAAAGTTCCACTTTGCTGTATATAGGCTCTACTGTTGCTTGTATTCTGTTTTTTTTTTTTTTTTTTTAGGTTTAAAATATCATGTACTACAATTCATTCAAACTGGATAAAGTGATTGTAGCCATATTAGTGAACTTTTAACAACACAATTGAGTACTGTGATTGTTACTTAGTTTTCAGTAACACCAGTTAATTTTAATAAATTTACATAGTCACACCATAACAGGACACAAGGAGAAGAATTACTGCACACCTGCTGGACATTGCTTCTCACAATTAGCCCCTATTCACACTGGTGCTGCTTTGAAATCCCGCTACTTCAACGCAGTTTCATTTAACAAAAGTCTATGAAAGTTGCAATGAAATTGGTAAAAAGTAGTGCAAGAACTTTTTTTATAATCACTGTGATATGAACGGTTCCATTGCCGGCAGTTGCGTGCGACCTGTCATGCAATTTTGAACTGTCAAATCGCATGACAAGTCACACCGGTGTGAACTGGGGCTTAGATGCTTTTTTGGAGCACATGACTGTCTTAGTTCCTAAGGCCTGGTTCACATCTATGCAGGTGGTTTTGGGTGCAGAAATTGCAGCGATTCCCATACCCGCAATCAAAACACTGCTGTTTGAAAATGCACGGGGCTGCAATTCATTCTGAATTGCACCCCCATACATCTAACAATGCAGAGCATTTACGGGTGTGGGAAACCCATGGAAATTGCATGGTGCAAAAGCACCATGCAATAGCCCTGCAACTGCGTTTTTAAAAAGGTACATGCATCTGCATTGTTTTGTGGGAAATGCAGGCACGGCAGCCTATTCAAATGAATGGGCTGCTGTGCCCACCCAAACATGGGCTTCAAACCCAAGTAGATTTTAACCAGGCCTAAGGCCACTTTCACAATGGCGTTTCAGACAATGGCTAAATCTGTGCCTGTCATGCATGTTCAAACCTTAATAACTTAAATAATAACATGTTAGATTTCTCTTTCGTTCATTGACGGACACAGCTCCATATCTTCTTTACCAATGGGTTTATGCTGCTCTCCATAGGAGTTGGACACTAGGCGGAAAAAAATTTGACCACGCCTATAGGGCAGTCCCAGGGGGTATATTCCCACTTCCTTGCTATAAGACTTCCAATTTTTGCTGCCTAGTCAGGAGTAAGGACCTACTGTAGTTCCTTGCTGGGATCTCTGGTCCTAGCATTTTTTTCTTTTTAAACTGTTGTTTTTTTTTTTTTGTTAATATTTCCTGTTCCTGTGAGAACTCCAATCAATTCTGTTCATGTGAGAACTACAATCAACTACCGGACTGGACTGGGGGTCCCTAGCGGGGGTCCCCCTTGCTATCCAAATGTACCTGGTGGTCCTTGGAGGGTCCCAGGAGCCGCGTGGGTGCCACGTGCAGCCGCTATTTTGTTATGGATGGCTGCTGTATCTATTGGCGGCCATGTTTGTGTAGTCCGGCGGGCGTTTTCTTGTAGTTTCTCATTACTATCAATTGGCGGTCATGTTTTTGGAGCCTTTGGGAAGGTGATTCGGCGGTGGGCCTTTAGTGGCAGTTCTATGAATTTCCTCTTCATCTCTGATCACCACACGGTGTGCAGCCTGACACTCTGCATCCGCATCTGAGAAGGGGTGGTAAGTCCCTGCGGGGGTTATTTGGCTCTGTCTTGCTGCTATAGCGATTTTAGTGTATTGGGACTTGTAGTACCGCTGGTGCAGCGGTGGGTTGATATTTTTCAAAGCAACTTTACACATTTTGCTGGCGGTTCCAGCTTAACCCATGGAGTCCCTGAAGCACGTGTCACCACCCACCTGACCCCCTAACTGAGGCTGCGGGGTCCCAGTCCCCCTTGTCTGCTATGACGGCTGTCCTGTCGTCCCTGGTGTCTAAAGTAGTTTGGCCCTCCAAAATAGGACGAGTAAAAAGCGTCCTCCACCTTCACCTGCATCCTCTGCCTCCTCAGATTCTGAGGTGGATTTGGCCGCCATGGATGCGAGTCACCCTACGGGGTCTGCGTCCACGCACCCTGAATGCTCTGATAGTTAGGATGATTCCTCTTCTACTACAGTCGCGCATTAAAAGGCGCTGGGTATACGCATTGATTGTATCAGTGCGGGAAACCTTAAAATTGGAGGAAGCAGCTACTACTGTATCGGCTGCGACGGGCAGTTTGGTACCCGCAGAACCTCCAAGGCGGCGAAGGTATTCCTCTTTCCCGCCTATTTCGACAACAATGTCGCAAGTCAGTGGGGTTCCCCCAAACACACTGTCAGGGTCCCGTTTGAACAGTCCCTGCTAAAGAAACTGACAGTACCACCCATAATGGACTCTCAGGTTTCCAGGTTAAATAAAGCCACCCTCCTTCCGGTGGAGGACTCTCTGTCCTTTAAGGACCCCTTTGACAAGAGAGCTGAATTTCTGGTACAATACCTTTTCATCATGGCCGGTTCCATTCTGCGGCCAGTGTTTGCCATAACCTTGGTTTCACAGACATTAACAGAATGGGCTAAGCTTCTGCACCAGGATTTGGAAGGTTGACAACCTCCACCTGACCTGGCAGAGCTGGTGGACCAGTCGGTCCAGGGGTTGCACTATATCTGCGATGCCTCTTCTGTATACGGCCCTCTTAGCCTGCAGGGTGTCCGTGACGGCGGTGACTCTGCGCCACATGATATGACTGAAATACTGGTCTGCGGACCAGGCTCCCAAGAAGGTATTGACTGATCTTTCATTTGAAGGAGACCGCTTGTTCGGAGCTTCCATGGAGGAGATCATTAAGGGTCTTACAGGAGTCAAGAGTACTCTGCTTCCACATTCTGCCAGGAGTAAAGATGCTCATCGCAAGCGGGGTCCTTTCTTCTCTGCCCATAAGTGTCCTTTAGGATCTAATGATCAGGGATCAAAATCCACCTGTAACCCCGCAGCGGGTTCCAAGAGGCCCTGGCCGGGTAAGTCAAGAGAGGGCCCCTCCGGGACCGTAGACAAGCTCGCTTCTGCCTGAAGGGGCACCCTTCCCTGTACTTGAGGTGGGGGGATGTCTTCCCTTCTTTCCGGATCCATGAACCTCCTGAATTCAAGACAATTGGGTCCATGAGGTGATTCGGTCCGGGTACATTATCGGGGGTTATTTGGCTCTGTCTTGCTGCTATAGCGATTTTAGTGCATTGGGACTTGTAGTACCGCTGGTGCAGCGGTGGGCTGGTATTTTTCAAAGCAACTTTACACATTTTGCTGGCGGTTCCAGCTTAACCCATGGAGTCCCTGGAGCATGTGTCACCACCCACCTGACCCCTTCACTGAGGCTGCGGGGTCCCAGTCCTGAGTGTCTGCTATGACGGCCGTCCTGCAGTCACTGGTGTCTAAAGTTGATTTGGCCCTCCAAAATAGGACGAGTAAAAAGCGTCCTCCACCTTCACCTGCATCCCCTGCCTCCTCAGATTCTGAGGTGGATTTGGCCGCCATGGATGCGAGTCACCCTACTGGGTCTGCGTCCACGCACCCTGAATGCTCTGATAGTTAGGATGATTCCTCTTCAACTACAGTCGCACATGAAAAGGCGCTGGTGGATGCATTGATTGTATCAGTGCGGGAAGCCTTAAAATTGGAGGAAGCAGCTACTACTGTATCGGCTGCGACGGGCAGTTTGGTACCCGCAGAACCTCCAAGGCGGCTAAGGTATTCCCCTTTCCTGCCTATTTCGACAACAATGTCGCAAGTCAGTGGGGTTCCCCCAAACACACTGTCAGGGTCCCGTTTGAACAGTCCCTGCTAAAGAAACTGACAGTACCACCCATAATGGTGTCTCAGGTTTCCAGGTTAAATAAAGCCACCCTCCTTCCGGTGGAGGACTCTCTGTCCTTTAAGGACCCCTTTGATAAGAGAGCTGAATTTCTGGTACAATACCTTTTCACCATGGCCGGTTCCATTCTGTGGCCAGTGTTTGCCATAAGCTTGGTTTCACAGACATTAACAGAATGGGCTAAGCTTCTGCACCAGGATTTGGAAGGTTGACAACCTCCTCCTGACCAGGCAGAGCTGGTGGACCAGTCGGTCCGGGGGGTTACACTATATCTGCAATGCCTCTTCTGTATACGGCCCTCTTAGCCTGCAGGGTGTCCGTGACGGCGGTGACTCTGCGCCACATGATATGGCTGAAATACTGGTCTGCGGACCAGGCTCCCAAGAAGGTATTGACTGATCTCCCTTGTTCGGAGATTTAATGGAGGAGATCATTAAGGGTCTTACAGGAGGTAAGAGTACTCTGCTTCCACATTCTGCCAGGAGTAAAAATGCTCATCGCAAGCGGGGTCCTTTCTTCTCTGCCCGTAAGTGGTCCTTTTGTCCTTTAGGATCTAACGATCAGGGATCAAAATCCACCTGTAACCCCGCAGCGGGTTCCAAGAGGCCCTGGCCGGGTTAGTCAAGAGAGGGCCCCTCCTGGACCGTAGACAAGTTTGCTTCTGCCTGAAGGGGCACCCTTCCCTGTACTTGAGGTGGGGGGATGTCTTCCCTTCTTTACGGATCCATGGACCTCCTGAATTCAAGACAAATGGGTCCATGAGTTGATTCGGTCCGGGTACAATATCGGGTTTCAGTCTTTGCCTCCAGACAAGGTTCTTTCCTTCCAATCTGGGTTTGTCCCCAGATCGTCTACAAGGTCTTCTTGAGGCGGTACAGGATCTGCTCTCACAGGGGGTCATTGTACCGGTTCTGGAATCGGAACGCTTGCACGGGTTTTATTGAAACCTGTTTACTGTTCCCAGGAAGGAAGGCAAGGTCGGTCCCATTCTGGATCTCAAGGCTTTTAACCTATTTTGTGTGGGTTCAAAAATTTCGAATGGAGTCCGTTCGCACGGTGGTGGCATCCCTTCATCATGGGGATTTCCTGGCCTTTATTGATATCACGGACGCCTACCTTCATATCCCAATATATGTCAGGCATCAGCATTTCCGTCGCTTTGCAGTGGGCGAGGAGCACTATCAATTCCTGGCATTACCCTTTGGTCTCGGCACGGCTCCTCGAGTGTTGGCCCTGGTGTTGGCTTTACTGAGGCAGAAGGGTGATTGCAGTGCTGGGGTACCTGGACGATCTCCTTCTGCGAGTATCTGAACGCCCTCAAAGACAATCTGAGTTCGGTTGGAACCTGAATTTCCAAAAATCTGTTCTGGTTCTGTCCACAAAACCGGACTATCTGGGCCTGACCCTGGACAAGACCTTAGCCCGGATGTTTCTTCTGGAGGTGAAACTCAAGAAGTTGCAGGATGCGACGTGGCTCGTGTGGTCCAACCGGCGATCATCCCTCAAGACTTGCATGCAAATACTGCCGGGCCTGATGGTCTCCACCTTCGAGGTTGTTCTGTTTGCTCAATTCCATATCAGATCTCCACAGAAGGAGATCCTTGTCAAATGGAACAAGATCCCACAGGCTCTAGACAATCTAATCCTGTTGAGCCGGAGTACGAGGGAATTCCTGATCTGTTGGCGCTTCGGCAGGGAAAATCCTTTCTCCCCCTGTACTGGATGGTGGTCACAACAGGAGCCAGCCTCTCCGGATCGGGAGGTGTCTTGGGTATGGATCCGGCTCAGGGGGTTTGGACTCTGGGGAGTCCAGTCTCCCAATCAATATCCTGGAAATTTGGGCAATCAGGCTGTGCCTAATCTATTGGACGCATCATCTGCAGGGGCGCCCCGTGAGGATTCAACCAGACAATACCACGACAGTGGCATATGTCAATCATCAAGGGGGCACCAAAAGCGCCTTAGCGGCCCGGGAAGTAGCCAGCATTCTATGATGGGCAGAACGCTTTGTTCCAGCCATCTCTGATGTGCTTATTCCAGGAATGGAAAATTGGCAGGTGGATTACCTCTTTTGGCAGAAGTTGGATCAGGGAGAATGGTCTCTCCCAGTAGGTGTTTCATCAACTGTGCCTCAGATAGGGGACTCCCGATGTGGATCTGTTGGCCTCTCGTCTCAACAGGAAGGTGCAGAGGTTCCTAGCAAGGTCTCAGGATCCCCTGGTCGACGCCTGGGACGCTCTTGTAGCTCCTTGGAGCCAATATCGTCTGATGAACCCATTTCCTCTGCTGACTCTTATGCTGCGAAGGATAGAGGCAGAAGGGATTCCAGTCATCCTAGTGGCACCGGATTGGCCTCACAGCTCCTGGTATGCAGACCTAGTACGGCTGGTCGCCGGTGTTCTTTGGAGACTCCCTCTCAGAGAAGATCTGTTACCTCAAGGACCTATCTTCCGATCTGATTTACAGTCACTGGCCTGGCTATTGAAAGCCAGGTGTTGAAGGATAAAGGGGTGCCTGAATCGATGATTCCGACGCTGTTAAAGGCTAGAAAATCTACTTCTAGTAAAATGTATCATCGAGGCTGGAGGGCGTACATTACTTGGTGTGAGTCTCAGGGGAGTTACCCCCCATTCCTTCTTGGTGTCTTGTGTCTTGGAGTTTCTCCAAAGAGGTGTAGATCAGCGTTTGGCCTTGGGTACCATCAAAGGCCAGATATCAGCCCTGATGATTTTCCGAGCTGGCTGCATTGTCCTGATGTTCACCTTACCTGGTATTTAACAGAGACAAGGTGGTGCTTCATATCTGTCAGTTGTTCCAGTCGTCTCTGGTTTCCATTTAAATGAAGACATTGTGTTGCCTTCTCTGTGTCCTAAGCATAAGCATCCTAAAGAGATTGCCTTACATTATTTGGATGAAGTTCATGCAATCAGGGTGTACCTGGCAGCGACTGAGTCTTTCCGTAAATCCGATTCTCTATTTGTCCTTACGAAGGGACCCTGTAAGGTGATGGCCGCATCTGCTGCAAACATTTCCAGATGGATCAGACAGACAGTGGTGCATTCCATTAAGTGTCAGGATTCTCCTTTCCCAATTAAGGCACATTCTACGAGGGCGCTTAGTGCCTCCTGGGCCTTCCGTCATTAGATGTCAGTGATGCAGGTATGCAAGGCAGCCACATGGTCGTCTGTGCACAGTTTCACAAAATTTTATATGGTGGATGTGTTGGCATCTGTGCATGCTTCTTTTGGCCGCAAGGTTTTGCAGGGCACTGTTGGAGAGGTTTAGCCCTCTTTGAGGGTGTATTTTACATTTTTTTCAAGTGAGCTCCAGTTGTTCCTGGTTTAGCTCTTGTTTTGCCTGGATGGCTATGTTTAGCCTTTGGGAAGTGTGCTTTTTCTTGCTGTGTTATTCCCACCCCTCATATTGACACTGCTTTGGGGTGTCCCATCGGTCAAGAAAATTTGGAGCTGTGTCCGTCAATGAACGAAAGAGAAAACTGGATTTTTGTCTTACTGTAAAATCCTTATCTCTGATGTTCATTGATGGACACAGCACCGACCCTCTATTGAGTTGGGTTTTATGTTCTTCTGACACTACTTGTTACAAAACTGAAGTCCTATAGCAGGAAGTGGGAGTATACCCCCTGGGATTGCGCTATAGGCGTGGTCAAATTTTTTTCCGCCTAGTGTCCTACTCCTATGGAGAGCAGGATAAACCCATCGGTCAAGAAGATATGGTGCTGCGTCTGTCAATGGACTTCAGAGAAAAGGATTTTTACAGTAAGTTCTTACAAAAGTCTATTTTTTTTACTCTAGGAGTATATACTGATTTACAGCTGTGCGTGTAAGGGATGATTTTACACACAAAGCTGTCACAGATCCCCACACACAGTACACCACACACAGTATGAACATCTGTCACAGTGCACAAAACATCTGTACCAGTGCCCCATTACATCTGTACCAGTGCACTAAACATGTGTACCAGTGTACAAAACATCTGTCACAGTTCCCCATCACATCTGTACCAGTGCACAAAACATCTGTCACAGAGCCCCATCACATCTGTACCAGTGTAGAAAACATCTGTCACAGTGCCCCATCACATCTGTACCAGGGCACAAATCATCTGCCAGTGTCCCCATGAATATCTGTATCAGTGCAAAAAACATCTGCAATAGTGTTCCATTGTGACATCAATATCTGTCAGTGTCTGCCGGTGGACGATCAACATCTGTCAATGTGTACAAGTGCACAAAAACACATGTTAGTGTACCAGTGTCCCACCAATAAATAAATAACACATTTAAATCGCCCTCGTTCCCCAGGGCTCACGTGCAAAGGCCAACGCACACGTTGGTCCCGTAAGCATACGTAAATAGCGATCGCACCACACATGTGAGGTATCGCCACAAATGTCAGTGCGAGAGCAATAATTCTAGCACCAGAACTCCCGTGTAACTCTAAACTGGTAACCAATAAAGGCTTATAAAGCGTTGCCTGTGGCGATTTTTAGACACCAAAGTATGACGCCATTTCACAAGCCTGCCCAATTTTAAAGCGTGATATGTTTGATATCTATTTACCCGATGCAACACCATATTTTTTACTTTACCAAAAATGTGGTTATTATACTGTCTCTGTGTGCATTGAAATTCATTAAACTGTATTCATGCGTTAGGGTGTAAAATTGTGTTTTAAAAAATGCTGCGCAAATACTGTGTGACATAAAAATTAGCAAAACACAGCATTTTCTTCTCTAAGGCCTCTGCTTCAAAAATGTATCATGTATGGGGGTTCTAAATAATTTTCTATCAAGAATACAGATTTTTACTTGTAAGCAAAGTGTCTGAATAAGGTCTGGTCCTAAAGTAGATAATGGCCAAGAGAAAAAAGGTGACGGGGAGGGAGCTCCAGCTGATTGGCAGCCTCAGCTCTGTTGCTGTGTGGAGAGGGGCGTGTCCCTTCCCTCCAATAAGCTCTCAGATCTTTTCTCACTGAGTTCTGCAGAGTGTAATCTCAGCTCTCCGCCCCCTTTTTTTTTTTTTAACTCTCAGACAAGCCTAATAAATTAAAGACCTTAAAAGGATGTCGAGAAGAGAAGTCTGTAGATATACAGGTACAACTTGTTGGAGGATTTGTTTCATCTCTGTGTATCACCTGAGGTCAGTCACTTCACTGGGTACATGTAAGGGTTTACAACCTCTTTACAGGTATGTTGCTGTCTGAATTGCCTCTTTACAGGTATGTTACTGTCTGAATTGGATCATCTTAAGCTACCCATATATGTATACATTTCTCAGCGTGGATGGGGGAAGACAGCTGCAGCACCCATAAATGTATGAATACCCGTGACTGTATATACAGTATTGTATATAATAGGATGCAATCACTGGCCAACAATGTTCCACCTAGCTATTGCGATTTTTTTTAACAAAGTTTGCCAAACTGTTGGTGGAATCAGCTGAAATTTAGGCTGTGTATGGCCAGATTTAGATATCCATAGCTGGTCTTAGTCTTGGAGCTTCACTTTTTTTTTACTTTAATTTGAGGTTTACTGAATCTTAATATCTCCCTATTCAGAGCTCTGTTATAATTTTCTTTGTGTTTGTTTTGAAGGGAGATGGAACCAAGCCGGAAATCACAATTAAATTGACGGAAAAGACGCCCACACCCTCCCCCAACTTGAAGGTTGAGAAAACGTCAGCACAACACACGCCTGCTCCTGAAACATCATCGGGGGCCACAGGTAGGCAAACTGCACGTGTCTGCCCCTAACACAACCTTCGTACTGCCAGAGTGAATGGGGGAGGGGGGAAGAGACTCTTGTGCCCAGCGCTGAATCTATAGACTAAAATAAACGGAGAGAGAGGACATGCCCCCCACTCAGTATTTTCTCTCTAAACTGCCTTCATATTTTTGTTATATGCTGCTTTTTGTGCAATAAACGATACAAAGATAATGTTTGCATTGTTGAATGGGTTTTCTGTTGTGAACGGTTATTTGGCTCAGAGGAAAGTGATATATATATCTAGTCTTATTCTGTATCACTGTGCAGATAACAAAACTTGCGTTGTTTATACGACATTTATTTGTTATTTGCCCCAAATATGCAATAAGTCTGCATATGATGTACTGTATATGATATTTATACAGGATATATATATATATATATATATATATATATATATATATATATATATATATATATATGTTAGTTTGCAGCTAGAACATAAAGACGTCTGAAAGATATTTTGAATATGGTTTGCTTTCGGAATATTTATTTCTGTTTACGGTAATCAACACAAACTCCTATTTTTCTTTTGTTTATTGACGGACACAGCTCCTGATCTTCTTAACCATTGGGTTATACTGCCCCCTACAGGAGTAGGACACTATGCAGAAAAAAAGTCGGGCTACGCCTATGGGCAGTCCCAGGGGGTATACTTGCTTTCCCTGCTATAGGTACTTAGTTTTTTTCTCCCTAGTCAGGAGTAAGGACTTAGTACCTTGTTAGGATCTCTGGTCCTGGCAATTTTTTCTTTTTGGATAGATTTTTTCTCCTGTTTTTTTTTTCCTGTTAGATCTACAACCAACTGCCGGACTGGGTGGGATTATACAGATCCAGTGGTCACACCAGCCTGGCCAGCACGCGCGCCCCCGCGCACAGACCTCAGCTCCGCACTAGGTCGGGCGCGACATAGCCCCACTGGACGGGGACTGGCCTGCGAGTTAAATGCCTCACGAGGTCACATTCAATGGGTCACGGCCCGAGTCGAAACGTTCCTCCTGGCTGACAGCCTCCCATTTGATGGAGAGTAGGTTCTGTCTGGAGCGGTGCTCGCCTGGTTCCTGGTATAGTAAGTAACTTTCCCCTCTGGGTTCCCCTCCTTCTTGTTTGGCATCCCACTCATCGGTCTGGTGGTCTCTGTGGGCCATATCGCGCTCATCTGCCCCCCTCCTTCACTGACACTGGGACTGTGGGTTAGCCTGGTCCACCACCTGGGGTCAGCAGATGGTCATCCCTCCAGACTTGCATGCGGGTGCTGGGCCTGATGGTGTCTATCTTTGAGGAGATTCCGTTTGCACAGTTCCATACGAGGTCCCTGAAAGGAAGATTCTGGCCAAATAGGACAAGAATCGTCAGTCTCTGGAGACTCAGGTTTTGCTGAGCCAGGGAACGAAAGAGTCCCTGATAGAGAGTGACCATTCTCCAGTGCTTCGGCTGGGCCAATCCTTCCTCCCCTTCTATTAGACAGTGGTCACCAAGGATGCCAGCCATCTACAAAAATTCTTCTCAGGGAATCTGAACACTGGAAGAGTCTAGACTATCGATCACTGTTTTGAACTCTGAGCAATCAGACTGTGCCTGGAACATTGGACAGATCATCTTCAGGGGTGTCCAGTGCGCATTCAATCAATGCCATGCCCGTGGCTTATGTCAATCACCAGGGAGGCACAAGAAGTGTCCTGGCGGCTCTGGAGGTAGCAGGCATTCTAAGGTGAGCAGAATGGCTCGTTCAGCCCTCTCCACCGTACACACTCCAGGGGTGGAAAACTGGCACGCGGATTACCTCAGTCAGCAGGCATTGGACCAATGGGAGTGGTGCCTTCATCCGGAGGTGTTTCATCAGTTGTGTCTCCGGCGGGGCATCCCCGAGGTGGATCTGTTGGCGTCTCGGCTCAACAGAAAGGTGCAGAGGTTTGTGGCTCGGTCACGGGATCCTCTGGCAGACGCCACAGATGTGCTGGTGGCCCTGTGGGGTCAGTATTGTCTGATTTACGCCTCCCTCCTCTCAAGCTTCTGCCAAGACTTCTACGCAAGATCGAGGCAGAAAGGAAATCCATTCATCATAGTAGCCCCGGACTGGCTTTGTTAGGCTTGGTAAGCCGATCTGGTGCGGCTGGTCGCAGACTTTCCTTGGAAGCTTCCTTTCAGAGAGAATCTTCTGTCCCAAAGACTAATCTTCCATCCTCTTTACAGTCTGGCTTTGACGGCTTGGCTGTTCAACGCCAGATGGTGATGGACAGAGGTTTTGTCGGAGTCGGTGATTCCAACGCTGTTAAAAGCTAGGAAATCTACTTCTAGTTAGATCTACCATCGTACACGGAAGACACACATTGAGTGGTGTGAGTCTCTTTGGGTTTATCCTTGCTCTTTTTCGGTGGCTCGAATCTTGACTTTCCTTCAATAGGGGGTTGAGCAGAAACTGATCTTGAGTAAAATCAAGGGTCAGTTGTCGGCCTTAGTGGTCTTCTTTCAACGGCCCTTGGCCACATTCTCCCTGGTACGTACTTTTCTTCAGGGAGTTGGGCACTTGACCCCTTCAGTTTGGTCTCTGTTGCCGCCTTGGGACCTTAATTTGGTGCTCTCAGTCTTCCAGAAGCCTCCTTTTAAGAACCTTAGGGAGATTCCCCTGCTTAAGCTGTCCCAGAAGGTGGCCTTTTTGGTGGCTATCATGTGGTGCCAGAATTTGTGACGTTATCCTGTCGTTGATTTACAGAGATAAGATGGTTCTTCGCTCCTGTCCGTCATTCTATCTATTCTATCTACTCGGGAACTCAGTGCATCCTGGGCCTTCCGTCATCAGGCATCAGTCATCATCAGGCGTCAGTGGTCGTCGGTGCACACTTTCACAGAGTTCTATAAAGTGGATGTGTTGACATCTGCAAATGCTTCCTTTGGCCGCAAGGTTTTTGCAGGCTGCTGTTTAGAGGACCTGGTCCTCTTTGAGGGGGTATTGTTTTTTCAGGTGAGCTCCAGTTGTTTTGGTTGAGCTCCTATTTACCTGGTTGGCTGTAGTTAGCCTTGGGAATTTATTTTTCGCTGTTCCCACCCCTCATGTTTAACACTGCTTTGGGACATCCCAATGGTTAAGAAGATCAGGAGCTGTGTCCGTCAATGAACGAATGAGAAAATGGGATTTTTGACTTACCGTAAAATCCATTTCTCTGATGTTCATTGACAAACACTGCACCCACCCCTGTGTGGAGTAATTCTTCTGACACCGCTTGTAACAAAACTGAGTACCTTATAGCAGAGAGAGGGAGTATACCCCACTGGGACTGCCCATAGGCGTAGCCAGACTTTTTTTCTGCCTAGTGTCCTACTCCTGTAGGGGTCAGTATAACCCAATGGTTAAGAAGAATCAGGAGCTGAGTCCGTCAATGAACATCAGAGAAATGGATTTTACAGTAAGTAAAAAATCCAGTTTTTCTCACTGTTAGGTTAGGTTTTGGGTGGGCCTCCTAATTTTGGGTAGGGTTAGATTTGAGTTCATAAGCTGTGGGTCAGTTATAGAGAATCACCCAAGCTTGTATTGTTTTGTCTGAGAATAATAGACAGTAGATATCTGTAAATGTGCTTGATTCGCCTGCAAGCAAATTATCAGTCATAGCACTAGCTGAGAGAGAATATTTCCTGGTAAGCAGCTTGTATCTCTTACACTAGCTGTTTTCATTGCAGGTCATTCGTGTTTCCATAATTTACTCATATGCTTCATTCAAAGAGCTAGATTTTATCTGTTTAGGAAACATGAGTCCGAAAAACAATATAGAAGAAATATTAAATTGGATTTGTCATTGCACTTCACCATTTACATCAATCAGTCATGCATTACCACTTCATGTCATCATTGCCAAATCACATTATTATATTAAGAAAAAATAAAAAATATCTCTCGTTTGCTGTGGATTAAAGAACACTCCTGCAACATCACTCTAGATCATATGTTTTCTTAAAAACAGTTACATTTTAGGTATTTCAAGTTGTCAGAGACTGCAGAGTTAATTGTGTTCTGACAGACACAATGGGGTGGATTTACTAAAGGCAAATCCACTGTGCACTACAAGTGCACTTAGAAGTGCAGTCACTGTAGATCTGAGGGGAAGATCTCAAATGAGGGGAAGCTCTGCTGATCTCTATCATCCAATCATGTGCAAGCAAAACGGCTGTTTTTCATCTCCCTTGCATGTCCCCCTCAGATCTACAGCAACTGCACTTCCAAGTGCACTTGCAGGGCACTTGTAGTGCACAATGGATTTGCCTTTAGTAAATAAATCCCAATGTCTGATAGGCTTGCAGTGAGATTAGAGCAAAGCACAACCACTGTCCAGCCTAACTAAACAGGAAACAGACCTTGGTGAAATAAAAAACACAAACAATACATAGAAACAATGCTTTAAGGGCTTATGCACATGGGCACATATGCCTGTATATGGATGGGTGAGGGCGTCTGTTGTCCACAGTGGTGCATGCACAAAGATGTAATGTCCCGAATGCAGGTAGCATTTGTTTGGGACATTACCTCTGTGTGCATGCGCAGCTTTATACAAGTAGCTCTGCATAGCTGCCTACAGCCACCTTCACCCATTAATGTCTCGAGGCGGCTGTATGTAAGCACTAGGGGCTCCCGGGGCAGTAAAATATGCCCATTTGTTTATGCTGTATGGGTGAATGTGCCCATGTGCACAAGTCCTAATGCATTAATGCACACTGAAAATATGCCAGTTCCTTTCACGTGTTTGCCTAAAACATTTTTTTAAAGGATATTGCTCCTTTTCGAATTTTGATTTTCGAAAAATTGATTATTTGAGCCTTCATACTTGCAGTGTTAGTCCCTGACTTATCTTTAGAAGTGTTAGCCATACTGTCAGTCCCTGCTTAGTCTGTACTGTAAGATAGAGCTTCTAGTCTTTAACCATAGTGAAGACGGAAGTTCCTGAGAGTACTAGATAAGGGTACAGTGGCTTCATAAAAAAAGGACTTTTAAGACAAACCCAAATGCTCATAAAATTTTATTAGTTGACAGACTCCCCAGAGCAGCCTTTCTCAACCTTTTCAAAACAGAGGGAACCCTTGAAATAAATTTCTGGTCTCAGGGAACCCCTGCTAAATATTAAAAATCTACAACTCATGACACATTAGTGTGACAGTCAGTGGGAAGAATGCTCCTTACTCTTGTCATCATTGGGAAGAATTACCCCCTAACAGATAGCTAAAAGGAACAATGGTGTCATTGGGAACTTATCTGTGAGGCAGAAATTGCCAATTGCTCAAGGGACCCATAGAAACCTCAGGAGGAACCCTAGGGTTTCCGCGGAACCATGGTTGAGAAACCCTGGCCTAGAGAGTAAAGTATAGAAAATGGCATGTGCTAAATACCGTAAGCCAAGAGCATTATATTTCTTGTAAAAAAAAAGGCACCTTTTTACAGCCCGAATCTCACCTGCACTTAGCATCATCCTGAGATGTTCTGTGATGACATAACAAAGGAGGGGTCGATTGATTGTGTACATTCTTATATCTGCTCTGCAGAAATGCCAGTGGGAATGTGATATACTCAGCATCTCTAATTTCCTTTCACACGTGTATATGAAATACATCCCAAAGGGAATGAATCAAATGTTGACTTTTCCATTCCCCTTTCATTCTTAGATACAGTATATGAAATCATTCTGTTTGGTTTAAATTAATTGAAAATCTTTGTTTTTTAAGAGTATATATTTTAAAATACTACAGAACCCAACTAAATCGTTGTGTAAAGGTGGTAGTCTGAAAATACATACCTCTGCTCCCACTTTTGGGAGAGTCACTACTGCCTGCCTCCATGATTGCTTTCTTTTGCTATTCTGCTCTGCCTGTCCATAGAGGATGTCAGTAGATATTTCCATTATTATCACACCAATCTCTTAACTTCCTAACTTCACAGACAAAGCAGGCAAGTAACATAAAGAGAACCAGTGACCAATATGTTAAAGAGTGACTCTTGGGTAACACTGAGTAATAAAAGATATCCAAACCCAAGAATTAAAAATGTAACATATTGCAGTCTAGCAGTCTTTAGATGTGGTGGTTTGCATTTTTTAGACTAAGCAAGTACAGAAAATACCTGCTCCTCACAGAAATGCAATGCCAATGGTAACTTTCTGTGATTTGAACAGGTATATCATTTAATGTCCCCCCTACCCCTGTGTAATGGAGATAAGGAGGAAGGCATGTTTGTAGCTCTGTGTAAGGCTGATATCAGACAGGCAATTCGGCTGCTAGTGAAAAATCTCCAGCGGCCTGCCTGCCTGTCCCTACATGTAATTTCTCCCTCTGTAGCTGAGGCAGTGAGATGTCAGTCCCATCACTAGCGATCCTGATTGAGCAGTGTTCAGCCAGCAACAGAGCAACATTTTGCTTCCTCAGCTACAGAGGAAGTGGTTCCGTAGGGGCAGACAGGCAGTCTCTTTAGAGATCCTGCCCCTGGTGATTTGGCGCTTTCAGGAAATTCTCTCATCTGACATCAGTCTAAAGGTGACAGCTATGGCTCCCTCCATATACAGTGGAGTGAGTGAGCGTAGACACCCAGAGACAGGAAGCTGGCAGGATCACCTGGTGAAAATAAAAAAAAAAGAAAACTAGTCTAAGCCACCACATCTATAGACTGATAAACTGCTGTAATACTGTAATATATGCTAAATATTATATCAGAAACCTATGTTTCCCAGGAGTTGTTCCATATCTGTTAGCTCTAAGCGCAGTACCGGACTAAGGCAGCCCATATGCTGATGATTTTTTCTCCTTCAACCAGCGCTTTGAATGAAGAAAAAACAAAGTTCTGATCCCCCTTTCCACACATTTGAGGTGAATGGGGGAATCCTCCCCACTGTGGTATTGTATTCTGATGGCAGGAAGCCTTCAGCTTTGATTGGGAGGACATTTTCCAGCAGGGCGGTTGTAAAGAAGTTGATCGGTAGATCAGCTTCTGTACAACCACCGTTCCCATACATGGATCAAAATTCAACTGTTTTCTGCTAAACTGGCCAAATTTTGATCCATCTGTAGGCAGCTTAAGGTAATCATGTACCTATTTCCTCACTTCGACCAGCTCCAGCGATCTTCTCCTCCACCTGGAGCTCTGGTCTGTGGGTGGAACCTTAGCATCACGTACCATTAAGGGACATTAACTCTGTGTGGTACACTGAGAAGGCGGGAGTGCAACCAGAATCAGTCGCAGCTTACAGAGCACCTGCAGGGGACTGATCGCAGTGCTGGAGGTAGCCTGCTAGAGCGAGTAATGGGGGCCCCAATGGTGTAATGCTGGATTTTTTTTTTCTATTGGAGATGGGCTTTAAGTGTTTAACCTACATTCCACAAAAAATGACTCTATGGAATGCTTATAATGCTGAAAGGGGCCGCCTGGATGGATTATGGCATTTTGCTGTGACTGCAGCTACTGCAATTAATGTTTGTTCACTCTTGGACACTGCTTGACTAAACATTGATGAGTCCACTTGCCAGTCTGTGCCAGAAGGATGTTTTAGTTTTTCAGTTATATTTTCCTGCAGGTCAGACAAACTATTTCTAAAACATAGTCACCATCAGTCCTATTTTAGGCACATTGGCTGTCTGGCTCCTGGGTTATGTCCAAATACATGCACCATATGTATCAAATGCAACTAAACTGGAATTAATGAAATGGTAGCTGAGTTGGAAGTGCTCTTAAGTATAAAGCAGTTCCTGGTCATTTCTTTAAAAGCTGATCTCTTTATTCATCAATACATCATTATTTTTTTTTCTTTCTTCTAGTGCAAGTTGTGTAAATACCTGTGATTGACTTGCTATCAACCTCCTGCAGGTCATGGTACAGCAGAGCTCAGACTGGGAGAGGGAGAAGCAGCACAAAGGAGCAAATCTTTTGCGCTGCAGTGCTAAAGAGGGAAACGCTAATCAGAAGAGAGAGCAGAGTTAACTAAATATGAGCTCATGAGCTGGGGTAGGAAGAAGACTAATGCCTTGTACACACGCATCGATAGTTGGCCGTGAATTTTCGGCCAACGTCCAATCGGCCGATTTTCGGCTTGTTAGTATGATGCTTTCGACAACCGACTCCGACTTTTCGGCCGAACAAAATCTGGTGTGCAGGCTATAAAATTTTTGTTGGCCGTCAACAGAACGGACGATTTTCCGTCAGTCAGTACAGATTTCGGCAGACAAAAATCTGATGAGCAAGACTGGGCATGCTCAGAAAAGAAAAAACACACGGAAAGTAAACCAGCACATGACATCACTTCTGAAGTTGGTTTTTGTTGGCCGAGAAAATTTGTGTGCAGTCTAGAGCACATTTCAACCAACACAACAACACTGGACAAAAGACGGACGATCGGTCGGCCGATAATCGTTGCGTGTGTACGAGGCATTAACCATAGCATAGAACAAGTTAGCTCTTTTGGCCTGCCAGACAGAGTTGTGCTGTTTGGCACAACTATGCAAATTTCATGACTGGATCTATGAAAAAAATACAAATCCATTGGCAGGTAAATAGCCCTCCATATGTGTATTTTTTCTATGTTTAGCTGTTTGCCTAGAGTCCAGTTTTAAATCCCCAGTTGTGTAATAGGCACTATAAAGCGCTTGGCGCCACAGCCATTTTTCCTACAGTCATAAGACACCACTCTGATGAATCACAAGCCAAAGAAGCAGAAGGAGATCAAGTCTCAAACATGTTTCCCGCACATGGTAAAAGAGGATCACTCTGTAAATGAAACACACTTATGCTGCCTAATAATAGGCGGGGTGGTAAGGAAGGGCACACTTGACATGCACACGATTTTAGAAAAGAAACAGGGTAACAGGGTTTCCTGCTCACATTCTAAGGTATGCCACTTGTGGAATCACTCTGCACCATCACACACTGATATGAGTATAGTTCTCATTTCTCATGTAGTGTCTGTTGAGGATTTTTGGATATCATCTGGAATGAATCATCCGGTAGAGATTTATAATTGTGTCAAAGTGTGTCATAAATTTCAGCAGTGCAGTATATATAGAAGTTGGATGGACCATTCATTTGCTGGGTCAGAAAGTTATTATTGTAATTGTGTGTAACCCACTTGCTGGTAAGTTAATAGGTCAGAATTATAGTTAAATATCGAATGTGTTAAGTGTTCATTACAAGATGGGAGATCAGACTATGTATAATTATGGTTGTGGAATTAATGTGTAGCTCAGTGAAAAAAAAAACATATTCAGTATATCGTTGCAATACATACATGCATGCACATTTTCTCATGGTTTATCCTTTAAAGTGTATCTAAACCAAAAAAACCCATTTAAGGCCCCGTTCACACTGGGGCGACGCTACTTCCCGGGGCGACCTCATAGGTCGCGGCGCGCTGCTCGCACCGCGTCCTCGGAGCGGCCGGCACGGACTTCATAACATTGAAGTCTATGCAGGTCGCTCCGGGTCGACCCAAAGAAGCTCCGGACCCTTTTTCTAAGTCAGAGCGACTTGTGTCGCTCCTATTAGAATGGGTCCGCAGCTTCTCTTTGGAAGGCGACCTACGGCGACCTGTCAGGCGACCCGGTCGCCTGACAGGTTGCCCCAGTGTGAACGGGGACTAATACACTGCAGCTTACCAGTCATTAGATGAGATTGCTGCATTTGCTTTTGCTTTTATTCTAACTTTCTATTTTTATTTTTACCTGCCAGTAACACACTTTCTATCCTAGGGTGACAATGCTCACCCCTTTGTATCAAGACAACAGAAACAAAAATAGGACTACAGAACACCACCCCTCTGCTACTGTCCATAACATAGGGCTTGGTTCCGTAGTCCTCAGAGAACAATCTAACTCTAACAGTCAACACAGGCAGAAGGTGCAAGAAGATATTGGCTCATAATATTTCTGGAATGATTATAAGGTTTCCTTTGAGCCTAAAGCTGAACTCTAGTAATTCAGCCATTTTGTTAAATATTCTGGCACACTGTGAGTGAAGTCCAACAAGATGCATCCCAACTAATGGAGTTAACCCTTTAAGTCTTTAAGTATATCGTTCCTGGAGGAGAGACACTGTGTTCTCACTCACAGCCTCTCTGCCCCCCTTCCTCTCTGCTGCCCATTCACATAAGCCTTTGTATTTTGTGAATGAGTTCACAAAATACAAAGGCTTCTGTGAATGGGCAGCAGAGGGGAGGGACAGGCACAGCAATTGCATATGGCTCTTGAGGGGAAGGAGCTGAGCTAAATTAAAGAGATAAGTCCAGGAGGTGGCATGTACCTCATTCTATTTAACTCATAGTATGACATTTTTCAAAGTGTCTGAATTCCTGGAGTTCAGCTTTAAAAAACAGATATGACAAATTGCTTTCAATGTGCTATTTAACAAACCAAAAGGGACCAAATAAGATAATTTCATTGGTAGTTTTTACAAACATTTTAGGGGCTCATTCACACCTTTGCACTGCAGTTATGTGCACAGCTTTCAAAAGCACCTCAACTCTGCCTTGTGTACATTAAATGCACAGCCGCTAATTAGCCTGGTGTAAATAACTCCTAAAAAATGCTGCAAATACAGGAAACTGTCAGAAATACAGTGAACTCTTAAAGTATAACTAAAGGCAATTTTTTTATTTTTTTTTTGTTTTGGATAAGGTATAGAGGAATTAGAACCTCTGTCAGGTTTTTTTGCTGTCCATGCCCCCGTTAAGGAGATTCACCCTCTCTCTTTGCCCTGTTTATCAGTATCATTGAAAGTGGAAGTAGAAGAAAATCCCAAATTGTGGGTTGTCCCCAGAAAAGCAATCGAGGGGAAATCTTCAAATTACACACTAGTTCTAGGGACACTAGTTCTGGTGATCTGGGGGTCCCCAAGAGATTCCCTAATTTACAGGGATTTCCTCCTACTTCCAGTTTTGATAGAAATAAACCTTACAGGAGTTGTAATCCTCCCTTACTCTATCCTAAATAAAAAAAAATTGCCTATAGTACTTTAACTTACTGTTGCATGAAATCCTAAGCAGTGTAATTGGCCAAGTTCTCCCCTTCTAAACTACAGAGCTTGAGGTTTTAGTGCAGCAGAGGCAGCTATATAAGCGCAAATAAAGAGTTAGGAAATCAATGTATTTCTGGCAGATCAACTAGTAGTTTTCTGTACTTGCACAATTTTTGTGGCCCATATGCACACCCGCCTGGTGTGTCACTGTATTGTAGCTGAAACAAAAAGTTGGGAGCACACTAGAATTAACACTTTTTCTGCATTTGAGATAAAATATGGGTAATTGTGCATGTATTGGCAAGATTTTTATTTGTATTATTTTGCCCAGACTTACAGCTTAACTCCATCATCCATTAAGTTAGAAATTCAGTACCTCCAAGGTAGATTTTTATCTATTGTGCTCTGTTTTCTTTGCAACATTTGCCAGATTTTAGTGAACTTTAATCAACAGTGTATATTTAAAAAAAAAAAATCCTAAGCTGGCTACAAGAAAGCTATTGTTACCCGATTATACCAATTATGGCAAGACTGGGCTACAGTCTCATGTTTGTGGCAGAAGCACATTCCCTGGTCAACCGTTCTCAAACAGGAAAGATCAATCAGAAAAGTTTGAAACCCTTCTTCAACTCTGAGGCAGATGGCGCTGGGATTGGTCTTCCCGTAACTCTTCTCATAACCATTCACTCTAGCAAGTGCATTTAGGTGAACAAAGCAAAGCATGCATGTTTATTGGTTGACTGACAGACATGAACGGCTACCTTGTGGCCATATGTTTTAAAATGTGTCTAGAGCAGGGGTATTGAATTCAAATTTACAGAGGTCCTGTCTCTAAAATTTTCTTCCTGTAGAGGTCTGACTCACATGTTTGTCTGGAGACTAAGATTTTTACATCACAGACCCCCACAGCTACATCACTACCCCCTCCTTTACATCAGTGTCCTCATTCCCCCCTCACATCAAAGTCTCCCTTCACATCACAGTTCCCTCCACATCACAGTAACCCTCTTTTATGTCACAGCCCCCTTTACATCACAGTCCCCTCATATCACAGTCCCGTTCTTTTAATCACAGTTCCCTCTTCATGTCAGTGTCTCCCACCTCCTTAACTTCTCATTATAGCAGTGTCTTCAGCCCCCGCCTAAAGCAATTTCCTTATCCTGCTTTTTTAACAATGTCCTCACCTCCCCTTTATAGCAGTGTCCTCCCCTCCCCTTCTTAGCAGTTTCCTCATTCCTCACTCTTTATAGCAGTGTCCTCACACCTCTCCTTCATTTCACAGCAGCATTTTCATTCCTACCTTACACAAGGCAGGTCTAGAAGTAGGGCAGTGACTAGTGACTGCCTAGCTTGTTAGCAAGCTGGTGATTGGTTGCTAGGACCGCACAGCGTCCTAGCAACCAATTACCTTCTTGTTGCTCCTGCACTCAGTCCAGACCTGCCACCACTCCTGTGCTTTGCCTTGCTGCGGGGATGACAGAGCAGCAGCTGTGGAAAAGGAAGCAGGAGAAATATCTACAATGCCGACAGGGAGAAAGAGAAACCTGGCTCCTAAATAGCGCAACCATGGCTAACCAGATGTGACTGTCACTAGGTCCGTATTGCCTGGTCCAGAGGCAAAACTTTTCTTTTAGTTATGGATAGGATTGAGAGGTGAGGAAGTAGAGCCCTTGTCAAGTTATTGCTGTCCGAGTCCCTACAGGGGAGATTCTCCCCTTCTAGCTATCCTGATTATTATCACCGGGATTGAACATGAGGTAATATCCAAGAGTTGTCTTCAGAACAAGAATAGAGGAAAAATATTCCAATGTATTGTATACTTGTTCTAATGACAAATAATAGGAGATTTCTCCTACTTTGGAGAGATTTTTCTTCTTGATGTGTCTATAGAACAGGATCTGAAAGTAATTCTCCCTAATGTCACACAGATAGTAAAAAAACATAACAGGAGTTTTCACCTTTCCTTGAAATCAGCTACAATCCAAGCTGTGGGTGGCCCAGTGGGCACCACCCACTTCAACAAAAGCCGGGTGGAAAATTATCGGTTGAACAGTGCTGCATTCTGTCAGAAGCAGTTGTTGTCCAGGTATTCAGCAGCCGCAGGTGCTGTGGCTGTCAGAATACAATAGCCAGCAGGAGGGATTTCTCCATCCACGCTGCTTAGCAGCATGTTTGGTTAGCCATAATTTATCCAAAATGGAAAAAATGTTTGGCTTCAGATACACTTTAGTAAAAAAATACATGAAAGTCAAACAATAAGCGAGACTCTGCTCTAAGGGCTCCAACTCTCCAAACAAATATATCGCAGCCTGTGGTTTGGTTTCCATTATATATTTATGTGTGCAGATACAGCATGAAGTTTTTATTTTCTACTTTTCCTGCTGAAATGTTTGATGAAAAGCAGCCGAAACTGGCAGAACAGGAAGGGTTAGAACGTGTCTGTTTTTTATTGCTTCTTTGCAACCATTTCAGAACTCTACTCCTACTTGTTGTGCGTGTTAGAAAGTGACAATGTCACTGGAATGATAAGTGAAGAGAAATCAACCAAGTGATAACATTCTCCCAGATGTCTGTAGGTACAGCAGGAACTGAGAGGTAATCTCAGATGTTTCTAGGCACAAGAACTGAGAGGAAATCTCTCCAAAATAAGGCAAAAATACCTCTTAGATAATTGTCACCAGAAAAAGCCTATTGAAAGGTTTCCCCTTACCCTGTTATGATGTCACCTCAAAATTTTGAATTTTCCTTTTGGTCACCAGGACAAATAGAGAATAATTCCCCCCAGCAGGAACACATACAGCAATGAAAACCTGACAGAGATTCTAACTCTTCCATGTAATACTGGCTTTGGATAAACTTTAACCTGGCTGATTAGCAGCCCTTTACTTATTCAGTGCCGTTTATAAACGGCACTGGATTAATAGCCGTCGGGCTGATCCACTAGGTGATTGCTGCGTACCCAGCCATAGAAGGGTGGGTACACATTGACACTGTACCCGGCCAATCTAAATGGCTGGGTACCATGTGATCGTCACTGTGATTGGTGATCAGCGGTTAAAAAAATCTATCTGTCTCCAAAAAATATAAAACTAATTTGGGTACTGTGTTGGATAACTGAGTGATTGTCAATCAGACTATCACAGCACTGAAAGCGGAAAAATTGTCTGCTAATGAAGGAGCATTACAGGCTGGCACACAAGTGGTTTAACTCATATGTACCGCTGCACTACAGCAGCACTTTGCACATGTTGGGTTGCTGCCGTGCCAATTTTCCTGCCAGTTATCACCTGTGTTGCAGTGCATCATTGGACTCTACTGTGCGGTGAAAATTCATAATCCATTGTCGTGAATTAACAGTCTTAATCCAAAGAATGTTAACATGTGACATAACGTGTGTTAAAGCACCACAATAGACTATCCTGGTGTGAATTGACCCTTTCCGTTAGAAAAATTACCACTATACAGTTTTACTTGGTCTGTCTGAGACCGACACTAAAGATAGTCATGGTTACTTCTCTTTAAAGTGGATGGCCAGCCAAACCCGTTTTCTTTTTTTTTTGTTGAATAGAGTAGGGAAGGATTAGAACTCCTGTAGCATTTTTTTTTTGCTATCCTAGAGCTTTGTTAGAGAGATTTCCCCTCACTTTCTGTGCTGACATTTTTTCCAAATGGGAAGTGGGGGAAAATCAACGACAAGGCACCAAGGACACAGTTAGCAAATAAAAAGCTGACAGGGTTTCACCCTTCACCTGCTCTACAAACAAAAAAATGTCTCTCTATCGTTCATTGACGGACGCAGTTCCTGATGCATATCAGTAGGGTTATACTGCCCCCTACAGGAGTAGGACACTAGATAGAAAATAATTCTGGCCACGCCCATGGGCAGTCCCAGAGGGTACACCCTCTCTCTTCCTGCATAGGATGTCAGTTTTAATCTGTCTAGTCAGGAGTTAATGACCTAGTTCCCTGCTGGGTCCTGGCAAAGTTTTTCTAGTTAATTTTATTTTAGTTAGCTTTTCTCCGGATTTTTTTCCTGTGAGATCTACAAACAACTATGCCGGATCTAGGTGACGGGCTGGATGTATAGATCCAGTGGTCACCCCAGCCGGCCAGCGAGCGCGCGCAGACCTCAGCTCTGCGCTGGGTCTGCGGCGACATAGTCCCACTGGATGGGGACTGGCCCCGCGAGGAAAACGTCTCATCAGGTTGCACACGACCGGGTCTAGGCCCAAGTCGCAGCGATCCTAATTGGCCGACAGCCCCCCACTTCGGCGGAGAGGGGTCCTGTCAGGAGACGGCGCCCGCCTGTGTTCCTGGTATGGTGAGTAAATGTACCCCCCTCTTCCCCTGGCGGATTTTGGGGTGAACGCGGTCCCCTTCTTGGGACGGTCGGACCCTCACAATCCTGGTTTCTCCTCTGTCCTGTCACGCACTCCCTCTTCTTCCTGCCCCAACCCCCCCCCCCCCCTCACGCTTGGGGCTGTTTGGGCCTGCGTTCCAGGCCGGATGCGAGTGTGGGGGGTGCGCCGCCTGCGACGGATGAATGATCATGCGGGGGGGGGGGCTGTACCTCCAGGGCCCATCTGCGAATCAATCCCGTTGTGGAGTCTGGGGGGGTCCCCACGAGGGTCCTCAGCTGCTCGGCCATTTTGCAGTGGTTTTTCTGATAGGACTCTGAATGGGAGTTCCTGGAGGCGTTTTTCTGTGGGTAGAGCCCTTTCCTATACCCTGGGCGGTTTCTCGGCTCATTTCCTTTTGGGTTGAGCTTGCTGCTGACACATGCAGACGTTCTGGGCCTTCTGCTGTATCTTGGTGCAGTGAGTCTGGGGTCTTTCTCTCTCTATGCTGGGGGTCTCCAGCGCGCTTGCCTGACCTTCAGGGGGCGCTGCAGCCTACCCCTGTCTCATCTGATGTCACAGGTTCTGAGTCTGACTCAGCCACCGCAGATGCGAGTCTCCCTGCCGGGTCCGCTACCTTGCGCCCTGTCTCTGCTGACAGTGAGGATGACATCTCTACCTCCACTTCCATGCAAGTTATGGCGCTGGTGGACGCACTAGTTGTCTCTGTGTGTGAGACCCTGAAATTGGAGGACACAGCTGTGGCTGCGACTGGGGCGCAGGTTATGTTTGGCACTCACAAGCCATCCAGAGCGGCAAAGGTTTTTCCCTTTCCCACGTATTTTGACAAAATGCTCAAAAAAGAATGGGACCAGCCAAAGCGTTCCCCAGATTGCTAGACACTACGCTTTTGAGGAGTCCCTGATAAAGAAGTGGACTGTGCCACCTACGGTGGACCCTCTGGTCTCAATACTGAATAAAGCTACCGGAGGATTCCCCATCCTTTAAGGATCAGGAGGATAGGAAGGTGGAGGGTGTGGCTCACAATATGTACACCCTGGTGGGGTCTGCACTGAGACCGTTGTTTATGGTTGCCCTTGTCACGCAAACATTGACTGAATAGGCTAAGTTACTACGCCGTGACCTGGAGGGGAAACAGGTTTCCTCTGCCTTCGAGGAGCAGTTGGACCAGCTGGTGCAGGGGCTGCAAATTGTTTGCGATACCGTGCGGGACACTGCTCCCATATTGGGCCAACTGTTGATTTTGGCAGTTGTCCTCTGGTGTATACTTTGGATAAAGTGCAGATCTGCGGATCAGACTTCAAAGAAGGCCTTCACTGATCTACCTTTTCAAGGTGATCGCCTGTTTGGAGCTACCCTGAATGACATCATTAAATGCCTCACTGGGGGGGGAAGAGTACCTTTTTTCCACAGGCTAACAAGGGTAAGGACCCTCATCGCAGACAGGGTCCCTCCTTCTCCGCATACAAAAAGTTTTTTCGTCCCTCAGGGTCAGTCGATAAGGCAAAGCCCTTCCAGACTCCCTCGGGCGGGTCCAAGCAACCCTGGTCTGGCAAACAAAACTCCGGTTTCTCTAGACCTGCGGACAAGACCTTCTCGGCCTGAAGGTGCGCCCTCACCCGTATTTGGGGTGGGGGGACGTCTTTGCTGGTTCCCGGACCTGTGGCTATCCCGGATACCAGACAATTGGGTTCAAGAAGTCATATGGTCCGGTTACAAGATCGAGTTTCGATCAGTCCCTCCGGTAAGGTTCTTCCCTTCCAATGTGCGACTGTCCCTGGATCGCTTGTTGGCGCTCTCTGGGGCAGTTCAGGACCTAGTGCAACAGGGGGTAATAGTTCCGGTTCTGTGTGGAACCTTTTCAGGGCTTTTATTCAAACCTGTTCACGGTTCCCAGGAAGGAAGGCAAGGTGCGTCCAATTCTGGTCCTGAAAGCACTAAATTGCTTCATGCGAGTTCAAAAGTTCAAGATGGAATCGGTTCGCACGGTGGTGGCCTCCCTACAGGCCTCCATAGGCATCAAAGATGCCTACCTTCACATCCCAATCTGTGCAGGACATCAACGGTTTCTCCGTTTTGCCGTGGGAGAGGTTCACTATCAGTTTGTGGCGTTGCCGTATGGTCTCTCCTCTGCGTCTCGGGTCTTCACAAAGGTGTTGGCTCCGATCCTGTCGCTGTTGCGGCAGTGGAGGATATCGGTCCTGGGTTACCTGGACAATCGGCTTCTCTGTGCGGAGTCACCTACGGTGCTGGAAACAAATTTGGCAATCACCATTAGAACTCTGGAGGAGGTCGGGTGGATTCTGAACCTTCAGAAGTCGTCCTTGGTCCTTTCCATGAGACTGGATTACTTAGGCCTAATTTTGGACTCAGCCTCATCCTCATCCTCATCCTCAGCCAGGGTGTATCTTCCTCAGGAAAAACCCCAAAAACTCCAGACTGTTGCTGTCCAGCAAATTGTCATCCCTTTGGATCTGTATGAGAGTTCTGGGACTGATGGTGTCGTCCTTCGAGGCTGTCCCCTTTGCTCAATTCCACACGAGGATCCTCCAGAAGGAAATCCTTCTCAAATGGAACAGGAATCCAAATTCCCTGGACATTCAGATCTAGCTGAACCAGGCGACCAAGGAGTCCCTGAGCTGGTGGCTTCGGTCCCAGATGCTCAAGCAAGAGAAATTCTTCCTCCCTATATATATTGGACACTTGTCACTACGGATGCAAGTCTGTCTGAATGGAGGGGGGGGGGGAGTTCTTGGTAGGTTGTCTGCTCAAGGAGTCTGGTCCCTGGAAGAATCCAGGTTACCGATCAATGTTCTGGAGCTGAGAGCGATCCGGCGTTGCCTAGTACACTGGACCGAGTATCTGCAGGATTGTCCTGTGTGCATTCAATTGGACAATGCCACGGCCTTGGCTTTAGTCAATCACCAAGGGGGCAGCAAAAGTGCCCTTGCGGCCTTGGAAGTGGCGGGCATCCTTCATTGGGCGGAACGCTTTGTTCCAGCTCTCTCCGTTGTTCACATTCCAGGAGTGGAAAATTGGCAGGAGGATTACCTCAGTCGACAAGCCTTGGATGCGGGGAATGGTCCCTCCATCCAGAGGTGTTCCAGCAGTTGTGCCTTCATTGGGGCACTCCAGATGTAGATCTGTTGGCGTCTTGGGTCAACAGAAAAGTACAGAGGTTTGTGACCCGCTCCGGGGACCCTCTGGCGGACGCCGCAGAAGCGCTGGTGGCCCCATGGGGTCAGTATCAGCTGATGTATGCCTTTCCTCCTCTCAAGTTTCTGCCAAGACTTCTTCGCAGGATCAAGGTGGAAGGGATTCCGGTCATTCTTGGGGCTCTGGACTGGCCTTGCCGAGCTTGGTATGCCGACCTGGTCAGACTAGTGGCAGACGCTCCTTGGAGACTTCCTCTCAGGGAGGATCTACTGTCTCAAGGGCCAATCTGGTCGCTGGCTTTGATGGCTTGGCTGTTGAAAGCCAGGTGCTGAAGGACAGGGGTTTGTCTGCTTCAGTGATTCCCACTCTGCTTAAAGCGAGGAAAGCAACTTCTAGGAGGATTTATCATGGTAAGTGGAAGTCGTATATTGCGTGGTGTGAGTCTCTTGGGATTTCCCCTTGCTCTTACTCTGTGGCCTGGATCTTGGCTTTCCTTTAACGGGGGGTTGATCAAAAGCTGGCCTTGAGTACTATCAAGGGTCAGGTTTTGGCCTTGGCAATTTTCTTCCAAAGGCCATTGGCCACCCATTCCCTGGTGCATAACTTCATCCAGTGGGTGCGACACTTGGTACCTCTGGTGCGGCCTCTGTTGCCACCTTGGGACCTTAATTTGGTGCTGTCGGTTCTCAAGAAACCTTCCTTCAAAAGTATTCGGGAGATTCCCCTGCTTACCTTATCCTAGAAGGTGGCCTTTTTTGTGGCTATCACTTCTGCGTGCAGGGTGTCGGAACTGGCGGCGTTGTCCTGACGTTCTCCTTACCTGGTTGTTCACAGGGATTAAGTGGCACTTCATCCGGATCCATCCTTCCTTCCAAAGGTAGCTTCCAGTTTTCAATTAAATGAGGACATCGTGTTACCCTCTTTGTGTCCTAAACCAAAACATCCTAAGGAGTTTACACTGCATACTCTGGATGTGGTTCGGGCAATCAGGTTGTACTTGGCGACTACTGATTCTTTTTGGAAGTCAGATCAGATTCATTCTTTGTACTCACGGATTGCCCTAATAGAGGGCTGCCTGCATTTGAAGCGACCAGGGTTGAGCGGACACCTAGATGTCCGTGTTCGACGGGTTCGGCCGAACTTTAAAAAAAAGTCCGGGTCCGTGTCCCGGACTTTTACCGAACTTTTCCCGGACACCGAACCCCATTGAAGTCAATGGGGACCCGAACTTTAAGGCACTAAAATGGCTCTAAAACACCAAAGGAAAGGGCTAGAGTGCTGCAAATGGCAGCAAAACGTAATTAAGAGCATGGCAAGTGCTCTGCAAACAAATGTGGATAGGGAAATAACTTAAAACAACAAAAAAAAACAGAAAAATAAAACAATGTTCTTCTTCATCTCTGAAGGACGAGGCCCATATGGAGTAGGAGGGAGGTTGAGGTGGTGGTGGATGTGGCGGTGACATAGGTGTGCGCACAGGGTGTGCTGGGTGTGCCTGGGCACACCCTAATCACCTAGGGCACATAGCATTGCCAGTGAGGAGATGGGAAAGATCTCCCTGGGACCTGCTCTGCTCTATTTCTCCTTGCCTACAGCAGGTACATGGCCCCGATACATTACTCTCCCTGCTGGCAAACACATGCATGTGTATTTCAACTTTGGGGTGCACACCTTAATGCAATAGGCTGCGCACACCTATGGGCGGTGTAGGTGGAAGCGGCGGTGGAGGAGGACCAGGGCCGGATTAACAGCATCATGGGCTTGGTGCTGAGGATTTTGAAGGGCCTTAAGGGCCGTGCCTTGCCATGCACCCAGAGGAGGAAGGGTGCAGCCATGCATGCCTAATTCAACATGGGATGCTGTCTCTGAAGCCCATAAACACATCCATGCATCGCCAACTGTCCCTCCTTGTCCGGCCTTCACGCTGTGTGGGGAGGTTCTGAGGGTGCTGCCTGGGGAAGCGAGCATAGAAGCCAGACTTCTGTGTTTACAAGTGACAGAAGAGCGGTAACAGTGAATATGGCCAACCCGGGGCCTATATAAAAGGTAGGGGCCTGGAGCTGCAGCTCCAATAGCCCCTACATTAATCTGGCCCTGAGGAGGAGGACGAGGTAGCCAACACTGCTTCTTTTCAAAAATTTTAAATGAGGGTACACCCCAAAAGAGTGAGAAAGAGCAAAAATGGAACAATGGGTGGGTAAGGTCGGTATCCATTGCTATTCTGCATAAGGTACGGAAAAGTCCCGTGGGATCCATGCCTGGTTCATTTTAATGAACGTGAGCTTGTCCACATTGTCTCTGGACAGGCGGCTGCGCTTGTCTGTTATAACGCCCCCAGCCGTGCTAAATACCCGTTCAGATAATACACTGGCTGCAGGGCACGCCAGCACCTCCAAGGCGTAAAGGGCAAGCTCAGGCCATGTGCCCAATTTGGAGACCCAGAAGTTGAAGGGGGCAGACCCGTCATTCACTACATGTAGGCGTGTGCACACATACTGCTCCACCATGTTGGTAAAATGCTGCCTCCTGCTAAGACGTTCCATCTGAGCTGCTGGTGCTGCTGTTTGTTGTGGCGTGCTGACAAAGCTTTTCCACATTTCGGCCATGCTAACCCTGCCTTCTGAGGTGCTGGCGGTGCCCTGGTTGCGTTGGCGACCTCCTCCTCCTCCTCCTCTGCCTTGTGCTTCCACTGTGGCCCCGCTGTCAGATGGGAATGCCAGCAGCATGGCGTCTACCAGCGTGCGCTTGTACTCGCGCATCTTGCGATCGCGCTCCAGTGAGTGAATTAAGGACGGTATGTTGTCCTTGTAACGGGGATCCAGCAGCGTGGCCACCCAGTAATCAGCACAAGTTAGAATGTGGGCAACTCGGCGGTCGTTGTGGAGACACTGCAGCATGTAATCGCTCATGTGTGCCAGGCTGCCCAGAGGCAACGAAAGGCTGTCCTCTGTGGGAGGTGTATCGTCCGTGTCCTCTGTATCCCCCCAGCCACGCACCAGTGATGGCCATGAGCTGGCCTGGGTGCCACCCTGCTGTGAACATGGTTCCATCTCCTCCTCCAGCTCCTCCTCCTCCTCATCCTCCTCATCCTCCAGAACTGTGCCCCTGCTGGACAATTGCGTCCCTGGCGTTTGCGTGTGCAGGAACCCACCCTCGGAGCCCCTTGCGAATGACTGCCCTGAAAGCCTTGGAAATGTTACCTCTTCATCCTCCTCCTCCTCCTCATCCTGTGCCACATCCTCTTCCATCATCGCCCGAATTGTTTTTTCAAGGAGGCATAGAAGTGGGATAGTTAAGCTGAGAACGGCGTCATTGCCACTGGCCATGTTGGTGGAGTACTCAAAACAGCGCAACAAGGCACACAGGTCTCGCATGGAGGCCCAGTTAAATTAAATAGCGGAATAGAAAATATGATCCAAAAAAAGTGTATGTATATCACACGTACACAACCACACTGGGCCCCAATTACTATTGTTTGTACCCCTAAAAGGCTAGATGAGGAGTAGGGGGGGTATGGAACAGGCAGCACCCTCAAACCTTCAGAAGTATGAGATGAACCCCAACAACTTGGAAAGGTGGATCTCTCTCACACGTGCCGACACAGACTATCCCGCAATTCAATTGATCCTCAAAGGTTTTTATTGAATAGCGGAATAGGAAATATGATCAAAAAAAGTGTATGTATCTCGCACGTACACAACCACACTAGGCCCCAATTACTATTGTTTGTACCCCTAAAAGGCTAGATGAGGAGTAGGGGGGGTATGGAACAGGCAGCACCCTCAAACCTTCAGAAGTATGAGATGAACCCCAACAACTTGGAAAGGTGGATCTCTCTCACACGTACCGACACAGACTATCCCCCAATTTAACTGATCCCCAAAGGTTTTTGATTAAATAGCGGAATAGAAAATATGATCCCAAAAAAGTGTATGTATATCACACGTACACAACCACACTGGGCCCCAATTACTATTGTTTGTACCCCTAAAAGGCTAGATGAGGAGTAGGGGGAGTATGGAACAGGCAGCACCCTCAAACCTTCAGAAGTATGAGATGAACCCCAACAACTTGGAAAGGTGGATCTCTCTCACACGTACCAACACAGACTATCCCCCAATTTAACTGATCCCCAAAGGTTTTTGATTAAATAGCGGAATAGAAAATATGATCCAAAAAAAGTGTATGTATATCACACGTACACAACCACACTAGGCCCCAATTACTATTGTTTGTACCCCTAAAAGGCTAGATGAGGAGTAGGGGGAGTATGGAACAGGCAGCACCCTCAAACCTTCAGAAGTATGAGATGAACCCCAACAACTTGGAAAGGTGGATCTCTCTCACACGTACCGACACAGACTATCCCGCAATTCAATTGATCCTCAAAGGTTTTTATTGAATAGCGGAATAGGAAATATGATCAAAAAAAGTGTATGTATCTCGCACGTACACAACCACACTAGGCCCCAATTACTATTGTTTGTACCCCTAAAAGGCTAGATGAGGAGTAGGGGGGGTATGGAACAGGCAGCACCCTCAAACCTTCAGAAGTATGAGATGAACCCCAACAACTTGGAAAGGTGGATCTCTCTCACACGTACCAACACAGACTATCCCCCAATTTAACTGATCCCCAAAGGTTTTTGATTAAATAGCGGAATAGAAAATATGATCCCAAAAAAGTGTATGTATATCACACGTACACAACCACACTAGGCCCCAATTACTATTGTTTGTACCCCTAATAGGCTAGGAGTAGGGGGAGTATGGAACAGGCAGCACCCTCAAACCTTCAGAAGTATGAGATGAACCCCAACAACTTGGAAAGGTGGATCTCTCTCACACGTACCAACACAGACTATCCCCCAATTTAACTGATCCCCAAAGGTTTTTGATTAAATAGCGGAATAGAAAATATGATCCCAAAAAAGTGTATGTATATCACACGTACACAACCACACTAGGCCCCAATTACTATTGTTTGTACCCCTAAAAGGCTAGGAGTAGGGGGAGTATGGAACAGGCAGCACCCTCAAACCTTCAGAAGTATGAGATGAACCCCAACAACTTGGAAAGGTGGATCTCTCTCACACGTACCAACACAGACTATCCCCCAATTTAACTGATCCCCAAAGGTTTTTGATTAAATAGCGGAATAGAAAATATGATCCCAAAAAAGTGTATGTATATCACACGTACACAACCACACTAGGCCCCAATTACTATTGTTTGTACCCCTAAAAGGCTAGGAGTAGGGGGAGTATGGAACAGGCAGCACCCTCAAACCTTCAGAAGTATGAGATGAACCCCAACAACTTGGAAAGGTGGATCTCTCTCACACGTACCAACACAGACTATCCCCCAATTTAACTGATCCCCAAAGGTTTTTGATTAAATAGCAGAATAGAAAATATGATCCCAAAAAAGTGTATGTATATCACACGTACACAACCACACTAGGCCCCAATTACTATTGTTTGTACCCCTAAAAGGCTAGGAGTAGGGGGGGTATGGAACAGGCAGCACCCTCAAACCTTCAGAAGTATGAGATGAACCCCAACAACTTGGAAAGGTGGATCTCTCTCACACGTACCAACACAGACTATCCCCCAATTTAACTGATCCCCAAAGGTTTTTGATTAAATAGCGGAATAGAAAATATGATCCCAAAAAAGTGTATGTATATCACACGTACACAACCACACTAGGCCCCAATTACTATTGTTTGTACCCCTAAAAGGCTAGGAGTAGGGGGAGTATGGAACAGGCAGCACCCTCAAACCTTCAGAAGTATGAGATGAACCCCAACAACTTGGAAAGGTGGATCTCTCTCACACGTACCAACACAGACTATCCCCCAATTTAACTGATCCCCAAAGGTTTTTGATTAAATAGCGGAATAGAAAATATGATCCCAAAAAAGTGTATGTATATCACACGTACACAACCACACTAGGCCCCAATTACTATTGTTTGTACCCCTAAAAGGCTAGGAGTAGGGGGAGTATGGAACAGGCAGCACCCTCAAACCTTCAGAAGTATGAGATGAACCCCAACAACTTGGAAAGGTGGATCTCTCTCACACGTACCAACACAGACTATCCCCCAATTTAACTGATCCCCAAAGGTTTTTGATTAAATAGCGGAATAGAAAATATGATCCCAAAAAAGTGTATGTATATCACACGTACACAACCACACTAGGCCCCATTTACTATTGTTTGTACCCCTAAAAGGCTAGGAGTAGGGGGGGTATGGAACAGGCAGCACCCTCAAACCTTCAGAAGTATGAGATGAACCCCAACAACTTGGAAAGGTGGATCTCTCTCACACGTACCAACACAGACTATCCCCCAATTTAACTGATCCCCAAAGGTTTTTGATTAAATAGCGGAATAGAAAATATGATCCCAAAAAAGTGTATGTATATCACACGTACACAACCACACTAGGCCCCAATTACTATTGTTTGTACCCCTAAAAGGCTAGGAGTAGGGGGAGTATGGAACAGGCAGCACCCTCAAACCTTCAGAAGTATGAGATGAACCCCAACAACTTGGAAAGGTGGATCTCTCTCACACGTACCAACACAGACTATCCCCCAATTTAACTGATCCCCAAAGGTTTTTGATTAAATAGCGGAATAGAAAATATGATCCCAAAAAAGTGTATGTATATCACACGTACACAACCACACTAGGCCCCAATTACTATTGTTTGTACCCCTAAAAGGCTAGGAGTAGGGGGAGTATGGAACAGGCAGCACCCTCAAACCTTCAGAAGTATGAGATGAACCCCAACAACTTGGAAAGGTGGATCTCTCTCACACGTACCAACACAGACTATCCCCCAATTTAACTGATCCCCAAAGGTTTTTGATTAAATAGCGGAATAGAAAATATGATCCCAAAAAAGTGTATGTATATCACACGTACACAACCACACTAGGCCCCAATTACTATTGTTTGTACCCCTAAAAGGCTAGGAGTAGGGGGGGTATGGAACAGGCAGCACCCTCAAACCTTCAGAAGTATGAGATGAACCCCAACAACTTGGAAAGGTGGATCTCTCTCACACGTACCAACACAGACTATCCCCCAATTTAACTGATCCCCAAAGGTTTTTGATTAAATAGCGGAATAGAAAATATGATCCCAAAAAAGTGTATGTATATCACACGTACACAACCACACTAGGCCCCAATTACTATTGTTTGTACCCCTAAAAGGCTAGGAGTAGGGGGAGTATGGAACAGGCAGCACCCTCAAACCTTCAGAAGTATGAGATGAACCCCAACAACTTGGAAAGGTGGATCTCTCTCACACGTACCAACACAGACTATCCCCCAATTTAACTGATCCCCAAAGGTTTTTGATTAAATAGCGGAATAGAAAATATGATCCCAAAAAAGTGTATGTATATCACACGTACACAACCACACTAGGCCCCAATTACTATTGTTTGTACCCCTAAAAGGCTAGATGAGGAGTAGGGGGAGTATGGAACAGGCAGCACCCTCAAACCTTCAGAAGTATGAGATGAACCCCAACAACTTGGAAAGGTGGATCTCTCTCACACGTACCAACACAGACTATCCCCCAATTTAACTGATCCCCAAAGGTTTTTGATTAAATAGCGGAATAGAAAATATGATCCCAAAAAAGTGTATGTATATCGCACGTACACAACCACACTAGGCCCCAATTACTATTGTTTGTACCCCTAAAAGGCTAGGAGTAGGGGGGGTATGGAACAGGCAGCACCCTCAAACCTTCAGAAGTATGAGATGAACCCCAACAACTTGGAAAGGTGGATCTCTCTCACACGTACCAACACAGACTATCCCCCAATTTAACTGATCCCCAAAGGTTTTTGATTAAATAGCGGAATAGAAAATATGATCCCAAAAAAGTGTATGTATATCACACGTACACAACCACACTAGGCCCCAATTACTATTGTTTGTACCCCTAAAAGGCTAGGAGTAGGGGGAGTATGGAACAGGCAGCACCCTCAAACCTTCAGAAGTATGAGATGAACCCCAACAACTTGGAAAGGTGGATCTCTCTCACACGTACCAACACAGACTATCCCCCAATTTAACTGATCCCCAAAGGTTTTTGATTAAATAGCGGAATAGAAAATATGATCCCAAAAAAGTGTATGTATATCACACGTACACAACCACACTAGGCCCCAATTACTATTGTTTGTACCCCTAAAAGGCTAGATGAGGAGTAGGGGGAGTATGGAACAGGCAGCACCCTCAAACCTTCAGTATGAGATTGTGTTCACTGTACCCCACAAAGATTGAGTTCACTGCACCCCACAATGATTGTGTTCACTGCACCCCACAAAGATTGTGTTCACTGCACCTCACAAAGATTGTGTTCACTGTACCCCCCAAAGATTGTGTCCACTGCACCCCACAAAGATTCTGTTCACTGTACCCCACAAAGATTGTGTTCACTGCACCCCAAAAAGATTGTGTTCACTGCACCCCAAAAAGGATGTTGTTCACTGCACCCCAAAAAGCATGTTGTTCACTCCACCCCAAAAAGATTGTGTTCACTGCACCCCACAAAGATTGTGTTCACTGCACCCCAAAAAGATTGTGTTCACTGCACCCCAAAAATGATTTTGTTCACTGCACCCCAAAAAGGATTTTGTTCACTGCACCCCAAAAAGGATGTTGTTCACTCCACCCCAAAAAGATTGTGTTCACTGCACCCCAAAAAGATTGTGTTCACTGCACCCCACAAAGGATTTTGTTCACTGCACCCCAAAAAGATTGTGTTCACTGCACCCCAAAAAGGATGTTGTTCACTGCACCCCAAAAAGGATTTTGTTCACTGCACCCCAAAAAGATTGTGTTCACTGCACCCCACAAAGGATTTTGTTCACTGCACCCCACAAAGATTGTGTTCACTGCACACCAAAAAGGATTGTGTTCACTGCACCCCAAAAAGATTGTGTTCACTGCACCCCAAAAAGATTGTGTTCACTGCAGCCCAAAAAGATTGTGTTCACTGCAGCCCAAAAAGATTGTGTTCACTGCAGCCCAAAAAGATTGTGTTCACTGCAGCCCAAAAAGATTGTGTTCACTGCAGCTCACACACAGAAAAATGGATGTGGATCACTGACACCTGCCTATCTCCAATCCCACACCACACAGCAATATCGATTGTAGTTTGTAGAACACAGTTTCCCTAAAATTCAGCAGACTCTGTCCCTAACAGGATTGAGAAGAGATCGTAGATCAGGATTGAGTGCAGACCCCACCCCCCACACAGCAATATCGATTGTAGTTTGTAGAAGACACTGACCCTATATAATTCAGCAGACTCTATCCCTAAAATGCCTACAACTCGCCCTGCCTAAACACTCCGACCTGTCCCTCAATTCTATCCGGACACAAATGGTTTTTTCCTGCCTATCTTTCCCTAATCAGCAGCCAGCACGTTGATGTGTGCTCTGTCCCTGAATCTAAGCAGCATAATGACGCCGCTGCGGCTGCCTCGAACTTATAAAGACTTGGTCACATGCTTCAGACGGCCAATCACAGCTACTGAGACATTTGCAGGCATGGCTGGGATGGCTTAAGGCACACCAGTTAAACGATTGTTGATTGGCTGTTGAAAGCCCGCCATGAAAAGAGCGCCAAAGCATGCAAAACCCGGAAATAAAACGACCGAACACGGATTTTTACCCGAACATACAGTAAAGTGTCCGTGTCCGTGTTCGGGTACAAAAAATCCAATTATTCGGTACGAACACGAATAATACAGTCCGTGTTCGCTCAACACTAGAAGCGACTATTTCCAGATGGATCAGACAGACGGTGGTGCAGGCTTATTTGATTTAAGGGTCAGGTTCCTTCTTTCCCTGTTAAGGTGCATTCTACTCGGGCGCTTAGTGCTTTCTGGGCTTTTCGATATCAGGCATCTGTGCTTCAGGTTTGCAAGGCGGCTACCTGGTCGTCTGTTCACACTTTTACCGAATTTTATAAAGTGCATGTGCTGGCAGATGCCTCTTTTGGCCACAAAGTTTTACAGGCTGCTGTTTAAGGGGGATCTTAATCTCCCTTGAGGGTGTTTACTGTTTCTTTCAGGTGTACCTCATCTTGTTTTTTTGATGAGTCCTATGTTGCCTGGTTGGCTATGTTTAGCCTTGGTTGGCTATGTTTAGCCTTGGGGACTTTTTTTTTTCTGCTGTTCCCACCCCTCATTTTATGGCACTGCTTTGGGACGTCCCTACTGATATGCATCAGGAACTGCGTCTGTCAATGAGCGATAGAGATTTTTGACTTACCGTAAAATCCTTTTCTCTTAAGTTCATTGATGGACGCAGTTTCCTGCCCCTCTATTTTGAGTTGGTTGGTATTACTTCTATGACACTGCTTTGATACAAAACTGACATCTATGCAGGAAGAGAGAGGGTGTACCCTCTGGGACTGCCCATGGGCATGGCCAGAACTTTTTTTCTGTCTAGTGTCCTACTCCTGTAGGGGGTAGTATAACCCTACTGATATACATCAGGAACTGTGTCCATCAATGACCTTAAGAGAAAAGGATTTTACGGTAAGTCAAAAATCCAGTTTTTATATACAGTAATATAGTACCATGCAAAAGTTTTAGGCAGATGTAAGAATGCTTTCAAAATATATAGTTGAATTGTTTATTTGTGTCAGTTTACAAAATGCAAAGAGAGCAAACAGAAGAAACATCTAATCCAAATCAATATTTGGTGTAACTTCCTTTTGGCTTCAAACCAGCATCAATTCTTACACTTGCACACTTTGTACACTTGCGCAAAGTCAGGGATTTGTAGGAATAGTTAGGTGTATGATTATTCAATTATACCAAGCAGGTGCTAATGATCATCAATTTCATATGTAGGTTGAAACACAGTCATTACCTGAAACAGAAACAGCTGTGTAGGAGGCTTCAAACTGAGCAAGGAACAGCCAAACTCTGCTATCAAGGTGAGGTTGTGGAAGACAGTTTTATGTTACAGGTCAGACACCATGGCAAAACTGAGCTCAGCAACAATACACAAGGTCGTTATACTGCATCAGGAAGGTCTCTCCTAGGCAAAGATTTCAAAGCAGACTGGGGTTTGAAGATGTGCTGTTAAAGCTCTTTTGAAGAAGCACAAAGAAACTTGCAATGGTGATGAAAGACGCATCATGCTTACTTCCCTTCCACATGAGAAGATGTCCAGCAGTGCCATCAGCACAGAACTGGCAGAAACCAGTGGGACTTCTTTTCTATTGTCCAGAGAAGTATGACAAAAAGTGATCTGGATGGAAGAATTGCAGCCAAAAAAGCATACCTCCAACGTGGAAACAACCAAATGGGGTACAGACAAATGAAAGAAGGTGCTCTGGACTGATGAGTCAAAATGTGAAATATTTGGCTGTAGCAGGAGGCAGTTTGTTCTTGAAGAGCTGGAGAGCGGTACAATAATGAATGTCTGCAGGCAACAGTGAAGCATGATGAAGGTTCCCTGCAAGTTTGGAGCTGCATTTCTGCAAATGGAGTTGGAGATTTGGTCAAGATCAATGATGTCTTCAATGCTGAGAAATACAGGCAGATACATATCCATCATACCATACCATCAGGGATGCGTGTGATTAGACACAAATTTATCCTGCAGCAGGACAACAACCCCAAACATACAGCCAATGTCTTTAGGAACTATCCTCAGTGTAAAGAGTCCTGGAAGTGATGGTTTGGCCCCTACAGAGCTAACATCATCGAGTCTTTCTGAGAATACATAAAGAGACAGAAGGATTTGAGGTAGCCTACATCCACAGAAGATCCGTGTTTACGTCTCTAAGATGTTTGGAACAACCTACCTGCTGAGTTCCTTCATAAACTGTGTGCAAGTATACCTAGAAGAATTTATGCTGTTTTGAAGGCAAAGGGTGGTCACACCAAATATTGATTTGATTTGGATTTCTCCAATGCTTATTTACTTTCCATGTTGTTAATTGATAAAAAAAAATAAACTATTAACACTTCTATTTCTGAAAGCATTCTTTATTTACAGATTTTTTTTCACACCTGATAAAAACTTTTTCACAGTAGTGTAGATATATATATTTATACCTTTTTTGCTGTTGTAGCCTGCCAGTTGGAACCATTGTCACTGTGAGGGGAAATCTCTTTAGCAGAGCTCCAGTTATCAGTAAAATCCTGACAGAGGTTCTAATCCTTACCCATCGTTTCCAAAACTAAAAAAAAAAAAAAACAAAAAAAAAAGTTTACATACTCTTTAAGTTTTTCTTGGAATTTAAATTGGACCTGTTCTTAGACAATATAGGGGATGCTGTTACCAAACTCCTTCTGAATATACCAGTTCCCTGGCTGTACTGCTGACTTCTAATACTTTGGAAGTCACTGACACAGAACGTGTAAGCAGATTAGGAAAAACAATAGAAGTCACTAGAAAAAGGTTATTGATTCAAAGTGGTGATGCAAGAGAGCCAACATGACAGCCAGACAGCTAACAGTTTTTTGATAGAGAGCTCAGTGATGGCATCTTCCTTGACTCTCCCATAGTAGGATTCTTTTACATTTTGGCTTTCCACTGGTTTCTACACAGGTCCTTCATCTAGCTGTATTGTAGGGCAGCCCTGGATACAGCTCTAATGTTATAGTACATGGAGTAAACGTGCCTGCTATACAGAAACTTCAGAGAATTGTACTTATTGTCATCTTGTTAGATGGGGAGCGCCCTTTTGTCTGAGGAAATGATTCGCCCAAGTCATGTGAATTATCACCCAGAGCTCTTCCTCTTTTTCTCTGGAGGAGAATACACGTGTTTCACATTTACATCTTTATTATCTTCATTCTGTTTCTAACTAGTTCAAAGTTTTAAATGTTGAATCAAAGGATGAATTTTTCAAACAACAGTGACTTAGGGTTACTGAAAAGCTTGACCTTTAAGTTGATCTCAGAGGAGCAAATCAAGGCTGGCTAGACCTAAAGTGATATTAAACCCTTAGTTTTTTTCTAAGCGATTCTAAAGGTTTTTTGTTTTTTTTAATAACAAACATATTATACTTACATGCTCTGTGCAGTGGTTTTGCACAGAGCAGCCCCAATCCTCCTCTTCTTGGGTCTCCCACTCCTGGCCCCTCCCCCCACCAAGTGGGCCACCATAGCAACTGCTGGCTATGAGGGCACTCGTGCGAGCTTGTCCATAGGACACACAGAGCACAGCTCGGCCCCACCATCACTCCCTCCTCACTGTCTGGGATTGACAACAGCAGGAGCCAAAGGATTCTGCTGCTGTCTCTAAGCCAATGAGAAGTGAGAGAGCTGGGAAAGCCTCAATCTTTACTGGATCATAATATAAAGATTGGTTTAGGTATAAGGGGGGGGGGGGAGTAGTACTCAGACGATTTTTTACCTTCATGCATAGAATGCTTTTACAACTCAGCAGCTGATGTAATCACTTACTAAATATGCAGCTTCTTTATATTTAAAACCTTGCCTATGTTCCAGTTTAGGCTGGTGCCATTACCAATGCCCCAGGTTTTCTTTTTCAGGGTGGCTTTTTTCTCTTGTAGAATCCCATAGACCCACGCTTGCATGTAGGGACCTACACTGTGTGCATTAATAGAAACACACAGCCCTGTAGCCTAGAAGGGCAAGGTACTCTGCATGCACCTCCCTCCTTTGTTTACCAAACTAACATACTGGCTGGAGACTGTACTGTCTATTGTGCAGACTGGACGTTTAGACCCCGTTCACACTGGGGCGACCTGTCAGGCGACCTGGTCGCCTGACAGGTCGCCGTAGGTCGCCTGCCATAGAGAAGCTGTGGACCCGTTCTAATAGGAGCGACACAAGTCGCTCCAACTTAGAAAAAGGGTCCGGAGCTTCTTTGGGGCGACACAGAGTGACCTGCATTGACTTCAATGATATGAAGCCCATGCCGGCCGCTCCGAGGTCGCGGTGCGAGCTGCGCACCGCGACCTGTGAGGTCGCCCCAGCAAGTCGGATCGCCCCAGTGTGAATGGGGTCTTAGGGAAGCAGGAGCCAGCAGCATTGAAAGTTGTAAACTGCAAGTGCTGGGGTAAGAATTTTAACAAATAGTTTACTGGGGAATGTTTATTTTATTGTAATCAAAGCTACCCTGAGGTTTAATACTTCTTCATTTGGCTGAAACAAATGAGAAACTGGGCCTGCATAGTAAATTATGACATCAACAAGGCTGCAGCCATTCAATGGTGAAGTGAAACAGCTCTTTGGGGATTTTTTTTTATGATGGAGTGTCAGGTTTTTACTGCAAAACATGGTTCCATTGAAGATTTCAACTCACAGACAAGAGCAAAAAAAGTAACAGGGGTGCTTCACACAGACAACAGCAAAAAAAAGTAACAGGGGTGCTTCACTTTCCTACTTTATTTGAACAAGCATTTTGTATTTCTGTCTATGTCGCTGCTGGAGATTTTCCCCTTTCTTCCTGTCTGATTGCTTAGAGGAGCCCGATATAGCTGTGAAAACATAACAGGAGTTTTAATCCCCCCCCCCCCCCCCCACTTTATGCAAAAAAAAAAAAAATTGGCTTTAAAGCGTACCTAAACCCACAAACAAAACTTGAATTTATTTCTCATGCATTAAGGCTCCGTTCACATCTAGGCTTTTTGGGGAGTTTTTCTGCTCTAGGATCAGCTCTCAAAACGCCCAACAAGACAAATCCTATTCATTTCAATGGCCCCTGTTCACATCTGAGCGTTTTGACGCTGTAAGCAAAACACCCAATGCTCAAAAAAGCACATGAGCTTCTTTTTGGGCAGATTACAGGCGTTTTCCATTGGTATCTATTCAATCAAAAAACGCCTGCACAAAAAACGCCTGTAAATCGCGGTAAAATCGCGGTAAAAAACGCGCAAAAACGCTACGCTCAGGTGTAAATGTAGCCTAAGAGACTCAGGTACTCATAAACAGTTGGGTTATACTGTCGCCTACAATAGGTTGGGAGCCTGGCAAACAGAAAAATTATTTGTCAGCCCAGAGTGCCTCAGCCTTTTGCAAATGTCCTAGGTAGAGATGTAAAATTTCTGGAAATTTTGAAGCTATAGGAAGAAAATCCCTGTTTTTTTATTTTTTTTTCTGGAAAAAAATTAAATTTTGGAAAAATTGAAAAAGAAATTCAGTGTGGAGTAGTTTTACAAATTGAAAGTAATTTTGTTACACTAGGAAGGTGAAACACACTGTATATAAAATTATTATGCTTCAAATAAAAGTGCAGCTTATTTACTAACTAAACTAAACTTGCTTTTGAAAATGTCATTTTTATTATTACAAATTGAATAACAAGGACTGTATATGTAAGAAAATTTCAGCTATACAGCACATGAGAACAGGTAACCACTTCCCTTTCCCTCATAATTTATAAGCTTACTGCCACTATGCATTTTTAGTTATAGACAAAGCTGATCCAGAAGCAGAGCTTGATCAATGTTCTCCTGATTTTTTTGGGAGGCCGTAGTTTTCAACACTTTCTTACCTGAAGATTCTGCTGGTGAAGAAACAGCAGCAGAAAAAGTGTTTCTGGCATGAGAACTCTGGAGGGAAAAGCTACTTGCACTTTCATTATGGTCCTCATCATTTCATTCCATAAACCATTTAAATGTCTTTAGGGCACCTCTGGCAAGCCAGGATGTGTTTTGTCATCCTTGTAGCGTTTGAAAAAAAATATTTCTTCTCACAATATTTGCAAATTGAAGCTTTGCTCTTGGCAGAATTTGCACTATGGAAATGTTTCCAAACTCTAGACTGTAGACCTGTAGACTGGAGGCATGCACATGACTTATAGTGAAATAGTGGAGCCATCTAGAGACAGTATCTCACAAAAGTAAGTACACCCCTCACATTTTTGTACATATTTTATTATATCTTTTCATGTGACAACACTGAAGAAATGACACTTTGCTACAATGTAAAGTAAACCGCTGGCAACAAAGGTGAGTACACCCCTACGGTAATATGTCCAAATTGGGCCCAATTTTTTTCCAGCACTGACTTTACCCTCTTGGGCATTGAGTTCACCAGAGCTTCACAGGTTGCCACTGGAGCCCTCTTCCACTCCTGCATGAGGACATCATGGAGCTGATGGATGTTAGAGACCTTGAGCTCCTCCATCTTCTGAGATGCTCAGAAGGGTTTAGGTCTGGAGACATGCTTGGCCAGTCCATCACCTTTACCCTCAGCTGCTTTAGCAAGGCAGTGGTCTTTTGGAGGTGTGTTTGGGGTCATTATCATGTTGGAATACTGCCCTGCAGCCCAGTCTCCGAAGGGAGGGGATCATGCTTTGCTTCAGTATATCACAGTACATGTTGGCATTCATGGTTCCCTCAAAGAACTGTAGCTCCCCAGTGCCGGCAGCACTCATGCAGCACCAGGCCATGACACTCCCACCACCATGCTTGACTGTAGGCAAGACACACTTGTCTTTGTTCTCCTCACCTGGTTGCTGCCACACATGCTTGACACCATCTGAACCAAATAAGTTTATCTTGGTCTCATCAGACCACAAGACATGGTTCCAGTAATCCATGTCCTTAGTCAGCTTGTCTTGAGCAAACTTTTTGCAGGCTTTCATGTGCATCATCTTTAGAAGAGGCTTCCTTCTGGAACGACAGCCATGCATACCAATTTAAAGTAGTGTGCAACCTATTGTCTGAGCACTTACAGGCTGAACCCCCACCCCTTCAACCTCTGCAGCAATGCATACTTCTTTTTCCCAAAGACAACCTCTGGATATGACGCTGAGCACGTGCACTCAACCTCTTTGATAAGACCATGGCGATGCCTGTTCTGAGTGGAACCTGTCTTGTTAAACCGCTGTATGGACTTGGCCACTGTGCTGCAGCTAAGTTTCAGGGTCTTGGTAGTCTTCTTATAGCCTAGGCCATCTTTATGTAGAGCAACAATTTTTTTTCCAGATCCTCATAGAGTTCTTTGCCATGAGGTGCCATGTTGAACTTCCAATGACCAGTATGAGAGTGTCAAAGCGATAACACAAAAAAAAAAAAAAAAAAAAAAAAAAAGATAACACCAAATAACACCTGCTCCCCATTCACACCTGAGACCTCGTAACAGTGAATCACATAAAAACCAGGGACAGAAAATGGCTAAATGGGCCCAATTTGGACATTTTCAATAGGGGTGTACTCACTTTTGTTGCCAGCGGTTTAGACATTAATGGCTATGTGTTGAGTTATTTTGAGGGAACAGCAAATTTACACTGTTATACAAGCTGTAAACTCACTACTTTACATTGTAGCAAAGTGTCATTTTTTTCAGTGATGTCACATGAAAAGATATAATAAATAATTTACAAAAATGTGGGGGTGTACTGGACAGCAAGCAGTTTTACCAGGATCATGACTGCAGCTGCAGCCATGAGCCTGGTATTGTTTTTTGGAGCCAGCGATTTACTTTTATGCAAAAGTGATCCAGGTGGCTGTAAGCCGCTCAATAACTGTTTAACTTTACAGCGCTCAGTAGGTCCTCCCCTCCTGCGTGAATCTGTATTTGATCAGATTCTTTAAAGGACAGGGAGATATCAGGGGTCTAATAGACCCTTGATGTCTCCATAGAGTACCTGTTACTGCCCAAAGCTATCACCTGGGGTCTTGTTCACCCTTGTGATAAAAATAAAGTGATTGCACCACACATGTGTGGTGTTGCTGCGAAGAGTAGTAGCAATAATTCTAGCTCAATAGCTCACGTTTAACATTAAACTGACAACCTGTAAGGCTTTTAAAGCGTTGCCTATAGACAATTTTAGGTACCGTTTTGCCATTTCAGAGGCGTCACAATTTTAAATCTCAACATTTTTGGTATCTGTTTACAAAATGCAAAATCATCTTTTGTATTTTACCAAAAATTCAGAAATTATACTGTTAGTGTGCACTAAAAGTGTATTTTTTCCGTGAAATTTGCATTGTATAAATGGCTGCGCAAATATCATGCAACGTAAAAACAAAATTGCAACAGCCACAATTTTATTCTCCAGGGTCTCTGCTTTATGAAAATATGTAATTTTTGGGGGGTTTTAAGAAAATTTCTAGCAAAAGAAAAAAAAATGGATTTTTAATTCATACTTACCTGTAAAATCCATTTCTTGAAGTACATCACGGGACACAGAGCCATAAATCATAACATATGGGTTATATAGCCACCTATAGGTGAAGGACACTTGCAACCAATCAGAATTGATGACCCCATATATAACCCCTCCCATACAGGAAGTACCTCAGTTTTGTAGCAAGCAGTAAAAGACCCCATAGAAGAGGGGTTCTTCTATGGATTTTACAGGTAATAAATAGATTTTACAGGTAAGTATGAATTAAAAATCCATTTTTCTTTTCATACATCACGGGACACAGAGCCATAAATCATAACATATGGGACGCCCCAAAGCAATGCGACTGAGAGGAGGGGGACACCAAAAAAATACCTCCATCTGACCCTTAACAGAAGGATTACACTGCCACCTGCAGTACTTTGCTGCCAAAAGCAGACTCTTCCTGGGTCCCAACATCCACTCTATAGAAACAAGTGAACGTATGCACCGACGACCAGGTTGCGGCCTTGCAAATCTGAGCTATAGAGGCTTGATGGCAATATGCCCAAGAGGCACCTACTCCTCTGGTAGAATGTACCTTTACAGGAAAAGGTGGAACCTTTCCCACTAAACCATACGCCTAGGTAATAACCTGGCGAATCCAACAGGAAATCATAGATTTAGATGCTGCCAACCCCTTTCTGGGGCCTTCTGGCAGCACAAACAAGCTCTCAGTCTTACGAATCTGAGCTGTTTCCTGTAAATAAAATTTAAGTGCACACATAACATCAAGATAATGCAATAACCTTTCCTCCTCTGAGTGAGGATCTGTAAAAAAAGAAGGTAGTATAATGTCCTGATTCAAATGAAAGGCAGACACTACCTTGGGCAAAAAATCTGGGTGAGGACATAAAATCACCCTATCTTGATAAAATATCAAGAATGGCTCTTTACAAGAAAGCTAGTTGAGCTGCTAGTTCCGATACCCTTCTAGCCGAAGTTATCGCAATCAAAAAGACCAGTTTTTTGGTCAAAAGAACCAGGGGAACCTGCCCCAGAGGTTTAAAAGGCTGTTTTTGCAAAACTGCCAACACAACGGTGGTTTCTCTGGTGGAAGCAAATGCAATATTCCCTGGACAACTCAACAAATGGGAAGTGATCAGTTCCTGGAAAAAAAAAAATATAAAACTGAAATATGCCCCTTAATCATGCTCAGGGCTAATTTCATATTTACCCCTGCTTGCAGGAAGGATAGAATTCTTCCGATAATATATGTGCGGGGATGCCATTTCCTGGCTTCACACCAGGCAATGTAGGATTTCCAGACCCTGTAATAAATATTTCTAGAGACTGGCTTTCTGGCGTTTATCAGTGTATGAACTGCATGGCCAGACACACCTTGCTCTTCCAAGATTAAGGCTTCAATAGCCAAGCCGTCAAATTTAGCGACTGTATAGCAGGATGGAATATCGGATCATGAAAGAGCAAGTCCAGACGCAGTGGAAAAGCCCAGGGCCTCGTCACTGCCAACCTTTGGATTTTTGCATACCAATTCCTCCTCGGCCAAGCCGGAGCTACCAGAATTACTGGTTTCCCCTCCAGCTGGATCCTGCGCAACAAATGCAATATCAGATGTCCTGGAGGAAAGGCATAGATCAGGGAATACTCCTCCCAAGAAATCACCAACGCATCCACTCCGACTGTGAGTGGATCCTTGGTCCTGGACACAAATCTCTCCAATTTGTTGTTGAACCTGGATGCCAACAGATCTATGTCTGGGACCCCCCAGCGTAGGCAGATCAATTGAAAAATCTCGCTAACGACCATTCCCCTGGAAACATCTATTGACGGCTCAAGAAATCTGCCTGCCAGTTCTCTATTCCTGGAATAATCACTGCTGTCAGTCATGGCACAAATGTCTCTACCCAGGACAGAATCCATTGCTGGATTGCACCCTAACAGGGTGACCCCGAAGTCTGGGCGTTCAGAATTTCAGAGCCCGACTGACTGCACGAATTTCCAAAATGTTGATGGGGAGACGACTCTCTACCCAAGACCATGTCCCCTGGACAGTGGCTTCCTCCAGAACCGTTCCTCAGCCAGAGAGACTGGCATCTGTAGTCACCACCTTCTAGGTCACTGGAAGAATGTATTTTCCCTCCTCCAGATTTCTGGTCAACAACCACCAATTCAGACTCTGTCGTACTCTTGGTAGCAGAGATATGGACCGGTCCAAGGACTGAACTTTTCTGTTCCGCACAGACAGAACATTGTTCTGCAAGGGTCTGGCATGGAATTGAGCATAGGGAATTGCCTCGAATGTGGACACCATCTGCCCCAGTAACATCATGCAAAGTAATATAGATGGATAGCTCAGTCTTACTATAGACCGAGAAGGGCGCACCGACCTAGCGCATTATCCTCAATATTGGCTTTATTAATAATACATAAAAATGGCTACTCACAAACAGAGTTGAGAAACGATCATATCAAACTCAATCACTTGAGTGTCAGGAGTAGTCCATACAAATGTCCATTGTCCTAATTGGATGACGACCGAGTAGGTCATAACACAGTGGCTCTGAGGAAGAGGCGAATGCCTTGAAATGCGTCAGACATCAATCAATTCGGACAATGGACACTTGTATGGACTACTCCTGACACTCAAGTGATTGAGTTTGATATGATAGTTTTTCACCTCTGTTTGTGAGTAGCCATGTTTATGTATTATTAATAAAGCCAATATTGAGGATAATGCGCTAGGTCGGTGCGCCCTTCTTTGTGTTTCTTTGTTTGCAGTACTTTTGGACTACCCCAGTCCTTTAGGGCAGCAAGACCTCAGCCATCCGAGACGCCATATGAGAGTCCCGCGGGAAGAGTAGTCGGGGAGCTTGGATTTTGAGCTCAGGAGAAAGGTGTTTCGTACACCACATTGTTTTGGAGCAGTTACTATAGACCGAACCTGACCCTTCAGGTCTGAGACCCTTGTGGCTGGCAAGAATATCTTTGCCTGTACCCTGTTGACAAGAAGCCCCAGGTAATCCAGACGCTGGACTGACTGTAATGCTGACTTTGCTCATTTCAGTATCCAACCCAGACATTTAAAAAAATGTACAGTCTGAAGGATATTTTAGCTTAGAGCCGACGCCGATCGATCTATTAGTAATAGATCGTCCAGATATCCTAATATCGATATCCCTCAGGACCTTAGAACAGCCAACACTGGAGCTAGGATCTTTGTGAACACTCTTGGTACTATGGCCAACCTGAAGGACAGAGCCACAAACTGGAAATGATGGTTTCCAATCGCAAAACAAAGGAACCTTTGATGGGTCTGAAATGTAGGCACATGAAGATATGCATCCTTGATGTCTATGGATACTAGAAATTCCTCTCCCCACAGGGAGGCTACGACTGAACGAATTGATTCCAATGCGGAAAGAGCGAACGTTCAGAAACTGATTCAGCGCCTTGAGATCCAAAATAGGTCTCGCATCCCCGTTTGTTTTGGGGATTATGAATAGGTTTGAGTAAAAACCCTAGAACCTTTCATTTTCTGGAACCTCAGTTATCACCCTCTGAGCTCTCAGCTGGTCCAATGCCTGAAAGAGAGAGCTTTCTTTTAGGGGATCTGTTGGTATACTTGACCTCACAAACCGAGGATTCGGGAACACCCAAAATTCCAGCTTGTATCCCTGTGAAATGGTGGAGACAACCCAGTTGTCTTGAATTAACTCCACCCATGCCCCTGAGGGCTGCAGTTTATCTGTGATGACTCTTTGGATGAGGCTCCCCTGATGGCTTACCTCTCTGTTTTGGCAGTGGTCCTTCGGCGTGTTTTTTGGCTCAAATGCTGGTCTGCGGATCAGACTTTAAACAAGGCCTTGACTGATCTTCCTTTTCAAGGAGATCGCCTGTTTGGAGCTACCCTGGATGACATCGTTAAAGGTCTCACAGGGGGGAAGAGTACTTTTCTTCTGCAGGCTACTAAAGGCAAGGAACCTCGTTGTAGATGTGGGCCTTCCTCCTCAGCTCATAAGAAGATTTTTTTCATCCTTCAGGGTTGACTGACAAGGGCTCGAAGCCTTTCAGGGTCTCTTCTGGGGGATCCAAATGAACCTGTTCTGGCAAACCAAGAAAGATTTTTTGCAGTCCGGGGACAAGGCTCCTTCTGCATGAAGGTGCGCCCTCATCCATATCGGGGATGGGGGCACTTGTTTGCTGCTTTCTTGACCCATGGACTTCCCGGGTGTAAGACAAGTGGGTCCATGAAGTAATTCAGTCTGGCTACAAGATCGTGTTTTGCTCTTGTCCCCGGCAAGGTTTTTTTCCTTCCAACTTGCGCCTCTCCCCAGACCGCTTACAGGGCGTGTTTGGGGCGGTACAAGACCTGTTCCTTCATAGGGTGACTGTCTCGGTTCCGACCTCGGAACGTTTTCAGGGTTTTTACTCAAACTTGTTCACAGTTCCCAGGAAGGAAGGCGAAGTGCGTCCAATCCTGAACCTCAAGGCGCTAAACTGCTTTGTGTGCATACAAAAGTACAGAATAGAGTCCATTTAAACAGTGGTGGCATCCCTGCGTCAGGGGGATTTCCTCACCTCTATCGATATCAAGGATGCCTACCTTTACATTCCAATATGTGCCAGTCACCAGCGTTTTCTCCGCTTTGCTTTTGGAAAGGAGCATTATCAGTTTGAATCGTTATCCTTTGTTCTGGCATCTGCTCCTCGGGTCTTCACAAAAGTGTTAGCCCTGATGCTAGCTTTGTTAGCCCCAGCTTGCTAGCCAATGGGGAATCCCTCTGCTCTGGTGGAAAACCTGGAGATCACAATACAAACTCTGTGGGAGTTCAGCTGGATTCTCAATTTTCAGAAATCTGCTCTGGTTCCGTCCACAAATCTAGACTATCTGGGATTGACTCTGGACTAGGCCTTAGCCTGAGTGCTCCTTCCTCTGGACAAATTGCAAATTTGCCTCCTGCTGTCCAACAAATGATCATCCCTCCGTACTTGCATGCGGGTGCTGGGCCTGATGGTGTCTACGTTCGAGCTGGTTCCGTTTGCATAGTTCCATACGAGATCCCTGCAAAGGGAAATTCTGACCAAATGGGACAAGACTCCGCAGTCTCTGGACAATCAGATTGGGGCACAAAGGAGTCCCTGATATGGTGGCGTTGTTGTCCGGCGCTTTGGCTGGGAAATTCCTTCCTCCCCTTGTATTGGACAGTGGTCACCACAGATGCCAGCCTGTCTGGCAGGGGAGGCGTCCTCGGCAAGGATTCTGCTCAGGGGATCTGGACGCTGGAAGAGTCCAGACTCCTGATCAATGTCTTGGAGCTCTGAACAGCCTTGATCATTGGATGGATCGTCTTCAGGGTTGTCCAGTGCATATTCAATCGGACAATGCCACGCACGTGGCTTATGTTAATCACCAAGGGGGCACAAGAAGTGTCCTTGCGGCTCTGAAGGTAGCAGGCATTCTAAGGTGGGCAGAGCGGTTCATTCGAGTCTTCTCCGCCCTACACATTCCCTAGGTGGAAAATTGGCAGGCGGATTATCTCAGTCGGCAGGCGTTGTACCTCGGGGAGTGGTCCCTTCATCAGGAGGTGTTTCATCAGCCGAGTCTCTGATGGGGCACACCCGAGGTGGATCTGTTGGTGTCTCCGCTCAATAGAAAGGTGCATAGGTTTTTGGCTTGGGATCCTTTCGCAGACGCCACAGATGCGCTGGTGGCCCCCGTGGCATCAGTATCGTCTGATTTACGCCTTCCCTCCTCTCAAGCTTCTGCCTAGACTTCTACGCAGGATTGAGGCAGAAGGCATTCCAGTCATCTTAGTGGCTCCGGACTGGCCTCGCCGGGCTTGGAATGCCCATCTGGTGCAACTGGTTGCCGACGTTCCTTGGAAGATTCCTCTCAGAGAGAATCTGCTGTACCAAGGACCGATCTTCCATCCTGCTTTACCATTTCTGGCTTTGACGGCTTGGCTGTTGAACGCCAGATGCTGAAGGATAGGGGTTTATCTGAGTCGGTGATTCCTACACTGTTGAAAGCTAGGAAATCTGCCTCTAGGAAGATCTACCATCGTACGTGGAAGACATACATTGCGTGGTGTGAGTCTCTTGGGGTTATTCCTTGCTCCGTCTCAGTGGCTCGGATTTTGACCTTCCTTCAACAGGGAGTTGAACAGAAATTGGCCTTGAGTACCATCAAGGGCCAGGTCTCGGCGTTGGCGGTCTTCTTCCAACTACCTTTGGCCACACGCTCCCTGGTGCATACCTTTCTTCAGAGTGTCCGACATTTGGTTCCTCCAGTGTGGGCTCTATTGCCGCATTGGGATCTTAGTTTGGTGAATTCAGCTCTACAGAAGCCTCGAAAAGAGTTGTCTGCTCCCTCCCTAATCATTTCCAGATGGATCAGACAGACGTTGGTTCAGGCCTATTCCATAAGGGGTCAGGTTCCTACTTTTCCTGTCAAGGAGCACTCTACTAGGGTGCTTAGTGCCTCCTGGGCTTTCTGTCATCAGGCGTCAGGTTTGCAAGGTGGCCACCTGGTCGTCGGTGCACACTTTTACAAAGTTTTATAAAGTGGATGTGTTGGCATTTGCGGATGCTTCTTTTGGCCGCAAGATTTTGCAGGCTGCTGTTAAAGAGTACCTGATCCTCTTTGAGGGTGTGTTGTTTTTTTTTCAGGTGGGCTTCAGTTGTTTAGTTGAGCTCCTCTTGCCTAATGTTTAGCCTGGGGAATTTTTTTGTTGTTCCCACCCCTCATGCTTAACACTACTTTGGGACATCCCAATGGTTATTAATATCAGAAGCTTTGCCTGTTAATGAACGAAAGAGAAAATGGGATTTTTGACTTACCGTAAAATCCATTTCTCTGATGCTTATTGACGGACACAGCACCCAACCCTCTGTGGAGTTATAATTCTCCTGACATTGCTAGAAACAAAACTGAGTGGCTCTAGCAGAGAGAGGGAGTATACCCCCTAGGACTGCCCATGGGTATAGCCAGAGTTCTTTTCTGCCTAGTGTCCTACTCCTGTAAAGGGCAGTATAACCCAATAGTTATGAATATCAGGACTTGTGTCCGTCAATGAACGTTAGAGAAATGGATTTTACAGTAAGTCAAAAATCAATTTTTTTTACTTTTTGCTATATAACATGCCCAATAAAAAAAAAATTAAAAATCTAATTTTTTCATCATTTAGGCCAATATGTATTCTGCTACATATTTTTAGTAACAAAAATCTCAATAAGTGTACAGTATATTGATTGGTTTGCACAAAAGGTATCGCTTCTACAAACTAGGGGAATGATTTATGTCCTTTTCTTTTTTTTTTTATTAGTAATGGCGACGATCAGCAATTTTAAGCGGGACTGCAAAATTGCGGCGGACAGATCGGACACCTAACTGACATTTTCTGACACTTTTGAGGGGACCAGTAAAATTACTACAGTAATCAGTGCTAACAACATGCACTGTTACTATACTAATGACACTGGCAGGGAAGGGGTTAACACTAGGGGCGAACAAAGGGTTAAATGTGTCCCAAGGGGGTGCTTTCTAACTGTGTGGGCAATGGGCTTGCTGAATGAACACAGAGACCTGTGTTCCTAAATAGGAGGAACACAGGATCCCTGTGTTCATTACTGACAGAACAGTGGTCTGCCGGGGAGCGATTGCGGGTGCCTGGCGGACATCGTGACTGCCGGACCCGCTGATTGGCACCCCCTGTGGCCTATTGGCATGTGCGAGCGCCTCCACTAGCGGTCCCGCAAAGCGACTTACAGGTATGTAGTTTCGTGGGACAGAGGCGACCTGCCGCAGTAAAACTACGACGGCAGGACAGCAAGTGGTTAATGATCCTGTAATCTATTTTTCATGAAATTGTTTATTACTGTGTTTTCTGCCTCCTTGTAACATCCTCTGTAAGCTCCCAAACCTCTCCAAACGATTGCTTTATGCACACTACAAATCCAATAGTCCATCTCAAGAGTGAGCAAGAGAGGGTGGCTACGTTCCTACATATAGTGAGACATTAAGAAGGAACGTAGCCACCCTCTTACAGGAAGTTGGATTGCTGCAGGAAAAATAAAGAAATCTGGTGGAGGCTAAGAGCAATAGAAGGTACTTTTTTTTTACAGATAAAGTTTTCCTGTTACCTGCAGTGCTTGAAACTGGAGATGACAGTGTAATGTTAGTAATAATTTGTCTAAGGATATGTCTAAAAAGGAAGAAAGAAGATGCATTTGGCAATAACCTTTTTTCTGTTGTCCTTTTCCAGAAAGTTACTTATCTCTCACTATTATTTTTTGAAGAAAGTGTGACCATGGGTATATGATGTATTGAAAAATAGTTTGAGAATGTAATTATTTAATAAATAAGTTAATGTTCAGAAATTGATATGATTTAGCACATCATACTTAAAGTAGTCAAATACTATCTAAGCTTAAACTTGCTACTACCCGCATTCTAAGCTCTATACTAACTACTCTGTAAGACCCCGTTCACACTGGGGCGACCCGACTTGCGGTGGCGACCTGTGAAGTCGCGGTGCGCAGCTCGCACCGCGACCTCGGAGCGGCCGGCACGGACTTCATATCATTGAAGTCAATGCAGGTCGCTCCAGGTCGCCCCATAGAAGCTCCGGACCCTTTTTCTAAGTCGGAGCGACTTGTGTCGCTCCTATTGGAACGGGTTCTGTGCTGCTCTATGGCAGGCGACTTGTCAGGCGACCAGGTCGCCTGACAGGTCGCCCCAGTGTGAACGGGGTCTGAAGGAAAGATGTTTATCCTATTCTGAGGATGCTCCAGTCCGGTCATATGATCAGTTTCCAGCACGGATTTTCTTCCGAAAACTCCAACTTGCCAAGAATTCCAACCATGTTACTTCCGGTGACTGTACAGCAGGAATAATTGGAGATTTCGACCTCTTGGTGTTATCACAGAACAGGCGGCAGTGTATACACTCCGGTAAACGCTATAATGAGTGGATATTTTTGGTCCACTCGCTAGTAACCAACAAGATGGCTGCCTCCAAGGCAGTGACAATTAGCAGGTGGACTAACAATGTCCACTCATTATAGCGTGTACAGGAGTGTATAGGCTGCTGGTGTTCTGTGAAAACCCCAAGTGGTCGAAATCTTCAATTATTCCTGCTCTAAAGTCACCAGAGATTTCGGGGGTTGGAGTTTTCGGCAGAACTCCGGCTTCAGGGTAGTAGAGGGACAGCCAAAAACAGATGTCCTATAGTAGGCTGATGGGTGATGTCACCGCATAGGCATTGTCGGCAATCTCTCCTGTTCACTGAAGCCGGCCGCTGGGGAGATCATGGGATTGGACTGGCGCGTCTTAAGAATAGCTAAGTATAGGCATCTTTCCTTTACAGGGTAGTTAGTATAGGGCTTAGAAAGGGAGCAGGTTTAAGCTTAGATAGTATTTGACTGGACTTTTTCTTTACAGGATAAGTCCAGCCAAAACCTAACTAACGCTAAATCTGCTCTGTGCCACATTCTAAACCTAATCTATCTAACCCTGTAAAGCAAAAATCGCCGTACTTACCTTTTCTGCACCCGATTCGGTTCGGTCTGGTCTCCAGCGATGGAAGCTGTTTGCGGGAGAAGACCGACAATGGCTGTGAAATGAAAGGATAGTGACGCCTCTCCTGCACCCGCCTCCACACTGAAGCTGCTTCTAACAGCTCAGCGTGGGACCGGACCGGATCGGGTGCAGAAAAGGTAAGCGATTTTTGCTTTACAGAGTTAGAAAGATTAGGGTTAGAATGTGGCACAGAGCAAGTTTAGTGTTAGTTAGGTTTTGGCTGGACTTATCATTTAAAGCTGAACTTCAGGCATAAATAATTGACAGAAATGAATGCAACTCTGTATACATTATTACATCATTAAATAGATTCCAATAAGTGGAAGTAATTTGAATTCTACCTGTTATGAGCCTCTTGCAATCCCTGTGCAGGAGAGCTCATACTTGGAGAGGGAGAAGCAGCACAAGAGTCAGTCAGCTGTGCTGCAGTGCTTATGTGCTAACAATGAGCACCCTTATAGGAGGATGATGAGCTCATCATTCTACTGCTTCTGCTTTCACTGCCCATTCACAGGCTGGGGAAGGGACAAGATATGTGTATCAGACCTGTGTATCTCTCAGAACTGTATGTTATGTAAAACCGTTACTATAAAGGTATTTCATTTGTGTATTTAGTAGTATGCCTGGAGTTCAGCTTGAATTTTGGGGGAGGGGGTATACTGCAAACAGTGGTTTATGATTCACATCTTCTGTGTAAATTGTTACTGACATAAGTACATAAGAGAAGCATGTAACATAATGTGGGTCATTACAGCCCTGCTAGGGGCTGACCCAATACTGGATTAATGCACAACAAAGTTTTTCTTTACCAGGGAACTCAGAGAAGAAACACCAGAGAAGGTCTAATCGGACTCGTTCAGAATCTGAGAAGTCCTTGGACTCTTTGCCAAAGAAGAAAGTGAAGAAAGAGCAGGTGGGTAGAAAGAAGCCAAACCCTTACCATCCTATAGTGGCAAGCGCCAAACATACAATAAAGGCCATATACACGTGACCATATACATGCACACACATAATAAAACATGTATGTGGGTGCCTTTTAAAGTCAGATGCATGTTGTTCATGGTGAAGTCATTACTTAGAGGTCGCTGAATACTCACATTGAGTGTCATATGATGTACATCTGGAATCCGCAGGACCACCGAAGAGCAGTAGCAAATATAAAAATAGACCCCTTAGTACACAAGTGTGCTCAAATGTTTGCATACCCTTGGAGAATTTGTAATATACAGTATGTTTCATTTTTAAAGAAAACATGATTGAACAGGCAAAACGCATTTCTTTTATTTCTTATCAGATTCATAACCTATAAAATGACCCCTTTTCTGCATATCCTTAGTTCTTAATACTGTTTATTGCCCCCCTTTAGCATCAATGACAGCGTGTAGTCTTTTGTAATTGTGGTCTATAAGGCCCCCAATTCTTGAAGATTGTATTGCTTGGCAGAATGCCTCAGGTCATGCAAAGTCTTGCATGAACCACACGTTTGGTATCTCCTCAGAGTGGCTTAATGATATTAAGGTCAGGAGACTGTGATGACTACTCCAGAACCTTCTCCTTTTTTTGCTGTAACCAGCCTTGTGCTTAGGGTCAATGTTGTGCTGGAAAGTCCAAGAGCATTCGTGCAGAAAAATGCAAATTGTCTCCCAGTATTTTCTGATAACTTACTGCGCTCAGCTTGACAATAATTTTCACAAGATTTCCTGTGCCCTTAGAGTGCACCCCCCTGCCCAGAACATCAGTGAGCCACCAACATGCTTCACAGTGGGGATGGTATTCTTGTCGCTGTAGCCCTTGTTGACCCCTCTCCAAACATAGCGCTTATGGTTGTGACCCTAAAGCTCTATTTTGGTTTCATCACTCCAGATTAAATTGTTCCAGAAGCTGTGAGGCTTGTCAAGAATATATTGTAACTGGGATTTTTTGTGGCATTGGCGTGGGAAAGGCTTCTTCCTGGCAACTCAGCCACGCAGCTGAATTTTATTCAAATATGGTCATATTGTGCTCCTTGAAACAACCTTTTTCCTGAGATTCTCACATACCTGTCACGTGCCTATTACAAGGATGTTTACATTCATTGTGACAGCAATAAAAGTGATAAAAAAAAAGAAATAAAGCAACAGTGTAAAAATAAAAAAAAATAATATAAATTAATAATTAAAAAAAGAAAATTAAAATGCTCCCGCCCCCAGTGCTACTGTGCAAAGGCGAATGCATGCTTCGGTCCCAAACGCATGCACCCATGATCGTCCTGCACGTGAGGTATCAGTGCGAACGTTGGATCATGGGCAGTAATTCTAGCACTAGACCTCCTCTATACATCTAAAGTGGTAACCTGTGAAGGCTTTTAAATTGTCGCCTATGGATAGTAAAATTTACATCATCTGTCGCCTTGTGCGGGCATGCGTAATTTTAAAGCGTGACATGTTTGGTATCTATTTACTCTGCGTGACATCATCTTTTATATTTTACAAAAAAAATTGGGTAATGTATTGTTTTTTTTTTTGCACTAAAATTGAAAAAAGTGTTTTCTTTCGTTCATTGACGATTCTTCTTAACCATTGGGTTATACTGCCCACTACAGGAGTAGGACACTAGGCAGGAAAAAGCTTGACTATGCCTATAGGCAGTCCCAGGGGGTATACACCCACTCTTAGCTATAGGCACTCAGTATTTTTCTGCCTAGTCAGGAGTAAGGACCTAGTTCCTTGCTGAGATCTCTGGTCCTGGCGATTTTTTCTTTTTAAATGGAATTTTTTCCTATGTTTGTTATTTTGTTGCTGTGAGAATCTACAATCAATTGCTGGACTGGGCGACGAACTGGATAATCTAAATCCAGAGTGTCCCCCAGTCTGACTAGCGAGTGCGCACAGGCCTCGGGGGCTAGCTTGCGAGTTAAACGTCTCGCGAGGATAGGACCTGGTCATAGCATTCCTCCTGGCTGACAGCCATCCACATTCTGATGGATCGGTGGTCTGTCCAGAGCGGTGCCCACTTCCTAGGATGGTAAGTGTTCCTAGGATGGTAAGTGGCTATCCCCCCTCTACTCCTGAAGGGTTTTGGGGTGGACGTGGGCCCCTCACTGGGACGGTGGGAACCCAAAGTTCCCCTCCTTGCCCTCAGCCCCTCTAAACTTTCAGTGATCACTGTGGGTTTTAAACCCCCCCCCCACTGGTCCCGTGAAACGACTGGCCTTGTCAGACTTGATACGCCGATCTGGTACGGCTGGTTGCCGATGATCCTTGGGGACTTCCTCTCAGGGAGGATCTGCTTTCCCAAGAACCGATCTTCCATCCTGCTTTACAGTCGCTGGCTTTGACGGCTTGACTGTTGAACGCCAGGTGCTGAAGGATAGAGGTTTGTCTGAGTCAGTGATTTCTACACTGTTAAAAGCTAGGAAATCTACTTCTAGGAAGATCTACCGTTGTACATGGAAGACGTACATTGCGTGGTGCTTTGGCCACACACTTCCTGGTGCGTACCTTTCTTCAGGGTGTCCGACATTTGGTTCCTTCAGTGCAGGCTCCGTTTCTGCCCCGAGAATCTTAATTTGGTGCTTTCAGCTCTACAGAAGCCTCCCTTTAAAAATATTCGGGAGCTTTTCCTGCTTTCGCTGTCCCAGAAGGTGGCCTTTTTCTTTGGTGGCTTTCACCTCTGTGCACAGGGTGTTGGAACTGACGGTGTTATCCTGTCATTCACCTTTTGCTGATTCACAAGGATAAGGTGGTTCCTCACCCCTGTCCTTCCTAAGGTGGTCTCTGACTTTCATTTGACTGAAGATATTGTGTTGCCTTCCCTATGTCCCAGGCCTAAACATCTGAAGGAAAATGCCTTGCATGCCTTGAATGTGGTCTGGGCAATTACCTGGCAGCTACAGAGTCTTTTAGGAAGTCAGACCCTATTGTGCTCTCGGATTGACTTCAAAAAGGGTTGTCTGCTTCCTCTGCGATCATTTCCAGATGGAGCAGACAGACGGTGGTTCAGGCCTATTCCATCAAGGGTCAGGTTCCTCCTTTCCCTGTCAAGGTGCATTCTATTAGGGCGCCTAGTGCCTCCTGGGCTTTCCGTCATCTTGCGTCAGTGACGCAGGTTTGCAAAACGGCCACCTGGTCGTCGGTGAACACTTTTACAAAGTTTTTATAAAGTGGATGTGTTGGCATCAGCGGATGCTTCTTTTGGCTGCAAGGTTTTGCAGGCTGCTGTTTAGAGGACCAGGTCCTCTTTGGGGGTGTATTGTTTTCCAGGTGAGCTCCAGTTGTTTATGGTAGAGCTCTATGTTACCTAATTGGCTATAGTTAGCCTTGGGAATTTTTTTCTAATGTTTTTCCCACCCCTCATGTTTAACACTGCTTTGGGACGTCCCAATGGTTAAGAATAGTCAGGAGCTGTGTCTGTCAATGAACGAAAGAGAAAATGGGATTTTTGACTTACGGTAAAATCCATTTCTCTGATGTTCATTGACGGACACAACACCCACCTCTCTGTGGAGTTGGCTTTCTTCTGACAATGCTTGTAATAACACTGAGTGCCTATAGCTGAGAGTGGGAGTTTACCCCCTGGGACTGCCCATAGGCGTAGTCAGACTTTTTTTCTGCCTTAGTTCTGCCTATGCCTGGTCTTAAAGTGTTTAAAAAAAGACTTTAAAGCAAAAAACAAAAAACAAAAAAACAAAAAAAACCTATAAGTAAACAAAAAAAAATCCCTATACTGGCACTGCGGTGGGGGAGCAGGATGGAGAAGTGGAGAGTGCTGCAGGGGAGTGAAGGTCTGCTTTAAATAAAGGATAGTTTTTTGGCATGATCAGTCACAATTTCAATGCCAAAATGTCATAATTTTTGCCAGGGTATGCAAACTTTTGAGCACAATTGTACAATTTATTAATAAAAATAGGCACAAAAAGTAAAATGTTCATTATGATGTGGCATCCTTTATGGTACTAGAAAAAAAGATAAATATAGATAACAGTAATATTTTTCTAATATTTGTGATCAGTTTTAATTTGTCGTATAGTTGTGCTTTGTGTTTGTCTGTCCAATTTATCACTATATTGCCCAATCTTTGCTGCCGTCAGCAAGTTAATATTGTATTACAATACAACATAAATGGTCTCTTAGAAGAGTATGTTTGCAGTCTTCAGTGAATACAAGGGTGTGCTGTGAGAAGTTTATTTTGTAGACTTTTGTGGCTTTCCTTTCATCCCAGTATTCATCATGTGAGAATGTCTGTCTTGACCTAGTACTGCCCTTTCATCATTAGTGAGCGTACATCACAATGGCTTTTCTTTTCCATAACGTTAAATATAATACTGCACATGTGGCTAAATACAGCTTTGAACAATGTTTTCAAGAAGCCTCCAAAACTTTCATACTCTCAGGACTGATGAAAACCTCACAGTACAGAACAGTACACGTGCCCATTCCTGAATGTGACTGGTAAATTCCCATAGTAGTACTGATAATTTACATTCTATACTATCCTGTCTTATATAGTATTACAGCTAAGTGCTACTTTCACATGGGGGATTCTGCCCCCCCCCCCCCGTCAATTGAGATCCCACCCCCAGCACACCCTTCTTTCTGTCTTTATCTTATATTATCATTCTTCCCACGGCAAACACTACTCAATTCATAGTATCCATACTATCAAACTAGATGGTCCCCCAGAACAGATTATTAGGAGTCAGGCTGCACATGCTCAGTTTAGTGTGTATTGCTAGAGAGCAGTACTGTCCAGAGAGATGATCAGAGGAGAATGAAAACTCCTCTTTAAGCAGAGACTGATACAAGTCACAAGACTGATATATACTGCTGATGAGAAAAGATATTTTGCAGTTTATATTTACTAAAATAATTGCATTTCCATGCTCTGTGTACTGCAGAGGACCAGATATAGTGAATGCAGGGTCCTGGATTAGTCAAAATTTAAAATCAATCATTTCCATATTGAATTTCAATTGGTTCTAACCTACTCCTATTATTCTGAACAATCTTGAATTATGTAGGCATATTTTGTGAAGATCCCCGTACATTTTATTCCTTGAATTCTGTGATACATATTCACTATGCTCTGTTAGCAGTCACTAATGTGCCACAGAACTCACAGAGCCTGTGTTCTGCTGAAAACTCCAACTTGCCGAGATCTCCAATCACGTTCCGGTGAGTGTACACAAGGAATAATTGGAGATTTCGACCACTTGGGGTTTTCACACAACACCGGCAGCCTATACACTCCAGTAGATGCTATAATTAGTGCAGATTGTTAGTCTGCCGGCTAGTAAGCAGAAACATGGCCACCTGCAAGGCGGCAACAACTAGTCTGCACTGATTATAGCATCTACCGGAGTGTATAGGCTGCCGGCGTTGTGTGAAAAAACCAAGTGGTTAAAATCTCAAATTATTCCTGCTGTACACTCACCAGAAGTAACTCGGTTGGCGATCTCGGCAAGTTGAAGTTTTCTGCAGAATACCTGCACTACAGAGGTGCTGAGAGGAGTTTCAGGAGGTGGAGCCAGTACAGGAATCACAGTTTGCAGGAAGCAAGGTACCATGGGATATGTAGCCCTTAGAATTGAAAGTGACTAGCAGAAGAGAAGCCACAAAGCACGCTGGGAATCCAGGAAGTTGTGGAAAGAGATGGCTAGCAGACACAGAACTCACAAGAAGAGAGATTTTTCAACTAAGCTTATATCGGACTGGCAAAAATGACTATTGTTTGTATTGTTTGTATTACTACTTTAATGCTGATGTAATAAATAAAAGAGTGTGCTGTGACCAAAGAACACCTTTTCTGTTCTGTTAAATTATCAAGTGTAAAATGTATTTTCTCTTACGTCCTCCCGACAGTCGCCGCCACCTCAAAGTCATCACTATTGGGTATTGACTTCTGCTCCGCAGGAGTAGCTAGGCATAAGACTTAGTCAAAAGAACAAAGGCATTTGCATATACACACCCATGGGGGCTGTCCCACTAGGTCAATACCCCCCTGCAGTGACCACTCCCAACTCAGTTTCTGCCTAGCGTCAGGAGTAGTTAGGCTTCCCTGTGCTGGGGCTACAGTCTCAGCCTATCTAATCTTTTTTATTTGATTTCTTTGAAAATGTCAGTTTTTTCTTTGATTTACTAGCTGTTTATTTGTCAGCTTTAGTTTAGTCGGTGCTTCGGATGAAGATGGATTCATGCGGTGCTGGGATTCGGACTGGCCGCCCTGGTTCTCCAGGGCATGAGGGTCAGATGGACCCCCAGCCCGCCATCGAGCGTTCAGCCTCGGTTCGTCCTGGCACTATGAACGACCCATCCCTGCTCGCAGCAGGGATGCAGCCGTGAGGTGGCTACCTCACTGGACTCATCTGCGATACTGCAGTGAAATGTCCCTGGCTAACGGCATTCCCTGTCAGATGAGGACAGCGGCTTTCCATTATGAGAGGCTCCCCACGCCATCTGGTACAGGTAAGTACTTCTGTGTGGGGCCTCTGTGTGGGGTGGCAGTCCTGTGTTGCTGTGTCCCCCCCATGTCTGTGCCGGTGTGGGCCTCCCTGTTTGGTGATCCCTGTGGGATAGTTTTTGCACATACAATGCTGTGTGTTTGTGGGAGCCCCTTTCCCTGTGTCACTTAGGTGTTTTCACTGGGGGTGCAGACTGTGTGTGTGGCGGCCGCAGCGGGGTAAAACCGCGCGGTCTGCCATTTTACGTATGGGCAAGCATGTTGGGCTTCACTATGGGCATCACTACATGCCGTTTTGGCCCCATCCGCCACCATTTTGCGGTTGCAGAACGATCCGTCAGACCGCATGTTCGGCGGCCATTTTGCCGGAGCCTTTCCATTCAGTCCTATGAGGCAGCCATTTTCCCTGAGTCATTGCAGCCTATAATTCAGCCTGTTTCTGACATCACTTCCTTTTCCTCTGAGGCAGCGACATCGGTGGTAACACTCTGCGGGGCTCTGCAGACTATTCCTCTCACCCGTCTGTGTGTTCATTTCTCGCTCAGTTTTCTTCACCTGTTTGGGGGTCCTGTGTCACTGTACCTGTAGCGGTGGGCTGCGCACTCCGGCAGTACCTTATTATTTTTGCACTGTTACTTCATTGGGCAATGGATTCTCAGGACAGTAAATTCCCCCCAGCTTTGGTGGGGGGCCCCGGTTCTCCTGTGGCCCCTCTAAAACCTGATTTGGCCGCTGTAGTGGCGACCTTAGTGTCCAATATAGAGGTGCTGCTGGCTGAACGTGCTGCTAGGAAGAGGCCCAGATTGTCTCTCTCCTCTCATTCAGATGGTGATATGGCTGCTGCGGCGAGCGTGCCCTTTTCAGGGTCTCGATCATCCCTAGACCCGCTGGGGTCTGAGGGGGAGGCTGAGGTGGAGGGGGTTGATACTTCCTCCCCGGGGTCGCCTGAAGAGCGCGCGACCATGGATTAATTGATTGTTTCTGTAAAGGAAACACTACATTTGGAGGATGAGCCCAGTCCTCCGGGCATTGTGTCCTCATTTGGGACACACAGGACCCGCAAGTCGGCGCAGGTTTTTCCCTGTCCCGCTGAGTTTGATTACACTGTTAATGAACTGTGGCGCACTTTAAAACGTCCATTCCTGGTACCTAGTCGGTTCAAATTGCTTTATCCTTTTGCGCCGGCTACGGAATCACGATGGTGTGTGCCTCCGCAGGTGGATCACACTGTGGCAGTCTTAAATAAGGCTACCTTGGTTCCTTCAGAGGATACCCCGGTTTTTCGGGATCCCACGGACCGGCGGTTGGAGTCTCTAGCCCGCCACTCCTATACGGTGGCGGGCTCGTTGCTCAAACCCATTTTCGCGTCCGTTTTGGTTGCTCAGGCGGTGGCTAATTGGACTAAGGTGCTTAGGAGAAACCTCGTGTCTGATGCTGTTCCACCTGCCCGGCTGGATATGGTGGATCAAATTCACCAAGGAGTCATGTATTTGTGTGATGCGGCCTTAAATGAGGCCCCTTTGGCAGCATGCCTGTGTAGTGTCTCGGTACTTAACCGTCGACTAATCTTGCTGACTAGCTGGTCAGCTGACCAGTCCTCGCGGAAAACAGTTGCTGATTTTCCCTATGCTGGTTCTCGCCTTTTTGGCGAGGCGTTGGATACCCTGGTGAAAGGCGTCACAGGGGGCAAGAGCACTATGCTGCCCCAGAACCTGAAAAACAAGTCCTTTCGTGGCAAGCGGGGTATGGCGTCTCAATCCAATCAGGGGTCCTTTCGTGCCTTTCGGAACCAATCGAAGGGCAAGCCCTTTAAGGGCCAGGGTAACCAGAAGAAGCCCTGGGTGGGCAAGCAGAAGTCGGGCAATGCAGGCTCGGCGGGTCAGTCCGCCTCCGCCTGAAGGGGCGCCCTCACCCAATTCTGGGGTGGGGGGACGTTTGCGCAGTTTCCTCCAACCTTGGCTGCTCCGGGTTTCGGACAGGTGGGTTCAGGAAATCGTTCGATCAGGATACAAGATCGAATTCCTATCCCGGCCAGGGAACAGATTTTTTGCCTCAAATCTTCATTTGCCTCCGGGGCGTCTGCAAAATCTGCACCAAGCGGTGCGGGACCTTCTTGCTCAGGGGGTGATTGTCCCAGGGCCTCATCGGGACAGGTTTCGAGGATTTTATTCAAATCTGTTAACTGTGCCCAGGAAGGAGGGCAAAGTACATCCAATTCTGGACCTGAAAGCGTTGAACCGCTTCGTGCGAGTTCGAAAGTTTCGGATGGAGTCTCTCCGTTCGGTGGTGGCCTCCCTGAGTCCAGGAGAATTCCTGGCCTCGATAGATCTGAAGGATGCGTATCTGCACATCCCCATTTTCAAGGGTCACCAGAGGTACCTTCGGTTTGCTATCGCAGAGGACCACTATCAGTTTGTGGCGTTACCTTTCGGTCTCGCTTCGGCTCCAAGGTGCTGGCGCTGGTTCTGGGCCTGTTGAGGGCACAGGGCATTGCAGTCTTGGGGTACCTAGACAATCTTCTTCTGAGATCGGGTGTCAGCCAAGACCTTCTGCGCGATCTGTCCACCACGGTGCAGATGCTACAAGAGTTTGGTTGGACTATCAACGTTCAGAAGTCGACGTTGTCTCCATCAGTTCGTCTTCCCTATCTGGGAATAATCCTGGACTCTGCTCAGGCGAAGGTGTTCTTGCCGGAGGACGAGCTCCGGACCTTACAGGCCGAGGTCAGGTCCCTCAGGGACAATCCGTCCTCGTCACTTAGGACCTGTATGCGAGGCCTGGGGTTGATGGTTTCGGCCTTCGAGGCGATACCCTTTGCTCAGTTTCACACGCGGCTCTCCAAACGGAGATCCTGGCCAGATGGGACAGACTCCCTCAGTCCCTGGATCTGAGTGTCTCATTGAGTCGTCAGACCAGATTGGCTCTTCTGTGGTGGCTCCAGTCCCCGACGGTGTCGAAGGGCAAGTCCTTCTGTCCATTGTTGTGGACGGTGATTACCAGGGACGCCAGCCTCTCGGGCTGGGGTGGAGTCTTGGGCAACCTGTCTGCCCAGGGCACTTGGTCGGAGGAGGAGTCCTCCCTTCCGATAAATGTGCTGGAATTGAGAGCGATAAAACTCTGTCTCTTCCAATGGTCGGACCGTCTTCGGGGCCATCCTGTTTGGGTACAGACGGACAATGCTACCGCGGTGGCTTACATCAACCACCAAGGGGGCACCAGGAGTGCCCGGGCGGCCTGGGAGGGGACCGACATTTTTGTCTTGGGCCGAGACTTATGTCCCGGCGATTTCAGCAGTTCACATTCCGGGTGTGGAGAATTTGCAGGCCGACTATCTGAGCCCCCAGACCCTGAACCAGGGGGAATGGTCCCTTCACCCGGTGGTCTTCCAAATACTGTGTGCGAAGTGGGGATCCCCGGACGTGGATCTGTTCGCATCTAAACCACAAGGTGGAAAGGTTCGTGGCAAGAACGCGCGATCCTCTGGCAGACGCCTCGGATGCGTTGGTGGCCCCTTGGCATCAGTATCGTCTGATGTATGCCTTTCCTCCGATTCAGTTGCTGTCCAGGTTCCTCCGCAGGTTGGCCTCGGAACCGCACCCGGTGATTCTGGTGGCGCCAGACTGGCCACGCCGGTCCTGGTACGCAGACGTTGTTCACCTGGCAGTGGCGCCTCCGTGGCGGCTACCACTGCGGGAAGATCTCCTGTCACAGGGTCCGATCTTCCATCCTGCTTTACAGTCGCTGGCTTTAACGGCCTGGCTGTTGAGACCCAGGTCTTAAGGGATAGAGGTCTCTCCCCTGAGGTCACCCTACCCTTGTTAAGGCTAGAAAATCCTCTCCTGGTAAGATCTATTACCGTACCTGGAAGGCTTATTTCGCCTGGTGTGAATCCAGGGGGTTCTCCCCTCGCTCGTACTCGGTGTCCCGAGTGTTGGCCTTCCTCCAGTCTGGGGTGGACCAGCGCCTGGCGCTGGCCACAATCAAGGGCCAGGTGTCCGCACTGGCTATTCTTTTCCAACGCCCTGTGGCATCTCATTCCCTGGTTCGCACCTTCATTCAAGGTGTGCGACATTTGGCTCCTCCCAGGAAGGAGCCTTTACCTCCATGGGACTTGAACTTGGTTCTGTCCGTGTTACAGCGTGATCCGTTTGAAAACATACGGAAGATATCGTTGCCTCTGCTGTCCAAGAAGGTCGCCTTTTTAGTGGCAATCACTTCGGCTCGCAGAGTGTCGGAATTGGCGGCGTTATCTTGCAGTTCTCCGTACTTGGTGATTCTCAAGGATAAGGTGGTCTTGCGTCCACGCCCCTCCTTTCTTCCTAAGGTGATCTCTGAGTTCCACCTTAATGAGGACATTGTCCTGCCTTCGCTTTGTACGAAGCCTAAACATCCTAAGGAGTTTGCTCTGCATTCCTTGGATGTTGTCCGGGCGATCAGGGTTTACCTGTCGTCTACGGAATCCTTTCGGAAGACGGATTCCCTCTTTGTCCTTCCTGAGGGACCTCGGAAGGGCATGGCTGCATCCGCAGCGACTATTGCCAAATGGATCAGACAGACCATTGAACAGGCTTTCGCCTTGAAGGAACGGGTTCCACCCTTCCCTGTTAAGGCTCGGTGGCACAGGTGTGCAAAGCTGCGACTTGGTTGTCGGTGCACACTTTTTCCAAATTCTACAAGGTAGATGTTCTGGCATCAGCTGATGCCTCCTTTGGCCGCAAGGTTCTCAGTGCGGCAGTGCCATGAAGGACCCTTGTTTTTTCTCTGGGTCCCTGGCTGTTGGTATTTTCTTTCCTGGGCGGTTGCTCCTGTTGAGCATTGTTTTCTGTTGCCCAGAAGGTTCTCTTACTGTGTGTGTAAGATTCCTTTCTCTGATGGGGTACTGCGTTGCCTTTTCTACGTTTGCGTCTCCCACCCCTCATGTCTACACTGCTTTGGGACATCCCAATAGTGATGACTTAGAGGTGTCGGCGACTGTCGGAGGACGTAAGAGAAAACTAAATTTTTGTAAAATCTTACCTGTAAAATTTCTTTCTCTGAGTCCTCCGACAGTCGCCGCCCCCGCCCCTCTTTTGGGGTTGTTGTCTATTACCTACTGCTATGCTACCAAACTGAGTTGGGAGTGGTCACTGCAGGAGGGTATTGACCTAGTGGGACAGCCCCCATGGGTGTGTATATGCAAATGCCTTTGTTCTTTTGACTAAGTCTTATGCCTAGCTACTTCTGCGGAGCGGAAGTCAATACCCAATAGTGATGACTTAGAGGTGGCGGCGACTGTCGGAGGACTCAGAGAAAGGAATTTTACAGGTAAGATTTTACAAAAATTCAATTTTTAAATACAGCCAAAGATATGCATGCTGTTATTTGTATTAGTTTATTCTTGTCTGTCTTCATGGGCAGGTGGAAGACACCCCTCTAACAGCGGTACAGACTGGGTTGCAGAAAGGTGAGTCTGTCTGAGAATGGAGCTGCTGCCTTAAAATGTCCACTGCAGACCAGTAACATCATACCATATTGTTCACATCTCTATATATATTTTTTTCAATTTATTTTTATTCAATTTTTATTGACAGAGAAAAAAAAGTAAAAAAACAAAAGAAGAAAAAGATATAAAAGATAAAAGGGGAGAATACAAAAATCTTTCAGTATCCATATTTCCTCTGCCTCAAACATAACCATGTATAAAGTCTAGCCATATGTATTTCTATACATGCCTATAAACCTTTCCTCCCCGTCTTATATAAATACTAATATCATCATTATTTTTTCTAAAACTCTCACATCTCCATATTAAATCTGCTGCCCTCTGAATTGCCACACTTTTTAAGTTATTACCTCTAGAAATCACATAGCTTCTACATTTACCACATGTCTGCATCCACCATCATTGAAACTAATGGTACTTACCACGTGGTGTGTTAGTGAATCCTGACGCTCCTTGTTTCAAGGGGCCAGTGAAATCTCTGATGCATGCAAGCCCCTGAAGAAGAGAAGCCGTGCCTCCACCGATGTGGAGCTTGCAAATTCCTCCTACCGTGATGCTTCAGACTCTGACTCCCGTGGCCTAAACGATGCACAGGTGAGTTCCCCATCTTACTTGTAACTGCAAATCATAAATTTCTAAATTGCAAAAGTTACCTACAGAAGCCTATTTTGGGTTCCTGTCTTTCCTAACGATTTGTTGGACTTTGTTGGTTGGCATCACTTGTGAGCTATGCTTTATCTGCATGTAAATAGCTGAAACAGAAAACATCATGGTGCTGTTAAAATGGCCAAAACAGGTGCTCTTGCGCCTCTTTTATCTAGGTGTTTGCCAGGGTTTGCAAATCCAGGCAAACAGAGACAGTTCAGAATTGCTGCGTTAGCATTCGTTGGTGTAAATTCAGCATTACACTACATTGCTGTCCATATTCAAGTTGATTGAAGGAGGTCCCTAAAGTAGAAATGTTGCCAGATTATGCACATTTTAAGCAGTTTCCAGACCAATTGCTTATGCACAGTATATTTTCAGAACTGTACCCAGACATCAGCAGGGCCTTTCTCTAATGTTTGCTTTAGGCACTGGATCCTGCATTCGGTGCTCACCTTGGCACGTGGTGCAACCAGTGTAGTTAGGCACAGGTTGTTATACATATCCAGGTCTAGACCCTGAAGATCCCTTTGGGAAAAGAAAAAAAACTTAATGCAGTCTATCAACTGATTTACCTTGCTGCCCCAATTATGTGTATATTTGTTGTCTCAGAAACAGTTCTGGTGAACACAGGTGTAAGGACTTACTGTCTGCTGGATAAACCATATATATTGATTTTTGAAGCAGTAATGAAAGTGCCAGTGAGTATTGAATTCTTATAAAGAGTTATAAAGAGTATTGAAATCATTCTCTTTATAACGGGCCATGCTGTTTTTTGTAACTGTTACATGCAGTGGACTAAGTGACAAGTGACAAATATTTGTTGGAGCCCTTACTTTTCATGAAATCACTTGTGATGCACAGATGTAGAGTATAACGAATAACAAATTTCCAATGTTTGAGCAGCTTTAAAATCCCCCCCCCCGAATACAGTTATATATGGTTGACAATTTTTACCCTTTTATGCTTGTTTTGGGCATTATTTCTTAACATAGCTAGTAGTGTTTGAACGAAAGCATGCAAGCCAACACCTTTAAATGGAGAAGTGCTATGGCCAAGTTTTTATTTTTCCATCTAACCTTGCTAATGGGCTCATGGGGGTGCTTGTTCTCCATTGTGAAGAAGTAAATCAGACTTTATGGAAACTTTAGATGTTGCTGGAGTAAAAAGGGTAGTTATGACCTGGCACTTTATGCTGCCTACGTACTGATAAAGCTCTAGCAGTGAATTGCTGCACTTTGCACTTTCATCTGGCACTTTGGCCTGCCTTATTGAATAGGCTGTTATAATTTGCTTTACATATCTTTGGAATAAAAGAGCAGCACTCCCTCCATAGTCTAAACCAGAGGTCTTCAAACTATGGCCCTAAAGTTGTTCAGGAACTACAATTCCCATCATGCCTAGTCATGTCTGTGAATGTCAGAGCTTTACAATGCCTCATGGGATGTGTAGTTCTGCTACAGCTGGAGGGCCGTAGTTTGAGAATCCCTGGTCTAAACCATGAACAGGTAAATACCCAACTAAATGAGCTCCTGTGGCAAAAACAGGGCTATATGAGAGACTAGCATCCTTCTCCCCACAAATTTGGTAGCAGAAAATGCGATACTATAGCAGGAGTCTCCAAACTACGGCCCTCCATCTGTTCAGGAACCACAATTCCCATCATGCCTAGTCGTGTCTGTGAATGTCAGAGTGTTACAATGCTTCATGGGACTTGTAGTTTTGCAACAGCTAGAGGGCCGTAGTTTAGAGATCCCTGTACTATAGCATGGTGATTGCTTGCTAGGGGAGGTACCAATGTTTTTATTCACAAAAAATTAAGTAATAGAAACTTTTGTGTTGTACTAAGACTTTCGTTCAGCAACATTGTTACATAGGGTGCATGGTTTACAAAAACTAGAATAAGGACAGGGGGTGGGGGGGGGGACTGCAATTTGCCAAACTCTTATTCACATGGAGCAAGTAATTTGGCTATCTACTCCATTTACTATATAGTCAGCTTTTTATCACCGAACAAGTCCCAGATACCCCTGTTATTTGTGTCTACATTTTTTACATGTATACACATGAACTGTGAATTATTCTTTCTGTAATGCCTGGTCTTCTGAACACAGATCAGCTTTGATAAGCAGCCGGACAGTCCATCAGCCAATGCAGACGCAGATGCCTCTGATGTGCAATCTGTAGATTCCAGCGTATCTCGGTGGTCAAGCAAGAGAGACACAGTGTGCCAGGTATGTATGGAAGCTGCTTGGTTTAATAAAGAATCACATAATCTGTGGCATTAAAGTCATACAAACAGCTAATTTAGTGTTTCCCAAACTGGTTCTTGAGACCATCTACATAATGTTTTACCTTTTTTGTCCACAACAAGATAGCTAAAATTGTTAGTGCTTCTTTTTAAAAAAAACAAACACATTGCTCCGGCTTTTCGGGATTTCTTGTAGAACTCCCACTACTGTTTAAGCAGCAGGAGCTCATCAAGTAGTGGATTACTACAAGCAGTGGATTACTACCACTGTACAGGCAGTGGATTATTGTTATAAGTGATTAATTGCTGGAAATCTGTTTCTGGTGATTGAATAAACCCTTTTTATAAAAGAAATAAAAATTGTTTAAGGCTTATTTACACCTACACCTACATTGCTTGATCTATTTATACATACTGTACATACTATAGATGCTCAACACACATACATGCACCAAAAATAGACCTAACCCATTTTCTCAAGGCAACACAACACAGTGTATGTGTTTTGTTCATAAACAATAGATATTACTTCTCCAATACTCCCCCACTTTACCCCACTGTTCAAGCCTTGAGTGCCAAATCCTCTAATGCCTAGTAAAAACAATAAAAATATTATTTAGTCCATTTTTTTTTTTGAATGCTAGTCACATATTGGAAAACCAATAGTTTATCAAAGTTACGACAGAATACAACTTCCAAAGTTATATATTGCATTGTATTGTAATGTATTCTTTTGTTTTTGAGCATGCGTGGTCTTGGTTACACATTTTGTTCGAACTAATACTATATTAATTACACAAAAATCACTCTATTTTACGTGAAAACTTTTTGTGCTTGTCCCTTTGGATAATTTTGTATGAACTGGTGTGATCTGCTCTCGAAAGCTGTGTGATAATGATTATCGGACAATAATAGCTGATTTCAGATAGCAGTATTTTTTTGTCCGATTTTCTCATCATGTGTACTATGCAAAAGGGTTTTGTCTGAAACAACAAATTTAAGCAAGCAAAGTAGGTGAAGGCCATGCATTAATAATCCGTCAGCCTTAAAAATAGCAATATTAGAACAAGAAAGGATGATACTCCACCTGTTGGCTTCCTATGACATGTTTTGTCTACTGACGGGGCTTAATTGTAGTGTTGAGGTTAAGCCCCACCAAAAGGGTTGAATGTCAGAGGAAGCTAGTAGGTTGAGTATACTCTCTGCTTGTCCCAGTAAAACTATTTTGAGGACTGACAAATGACCAGTGTGCTGTTTTGATTTTGTTATTTTCTTGCATTCTTTTTCTGATGTATGCGTAGCGTATATATACTGTATGTGTGCGTGTATGTGTGACAAGTGAGTTCAAAGTGAGCACATGGTGAAAAATGCAAAAGCAGTGGATTCCTCCTGTGAAAACCAGATGCCAAAACAATCTTTAGGTCTAAGATATAACCAGCTGAAATACTTTTTTTGCAAAAAAGCTCTTTGAGGCCTTCTTTAGTGTTTCTTACATAATGAAAACTCCGCCATTTAGTCATGTGGTTTGTGTTGAATGGAGGAGCGGAGTTAGGATTGTCCAAACTTCCTTCAGTCTTCAGATTTGTAAATCACATGACCTGACCCGGAGGAGACACAGAGCAGCCTTTTTCAGGAAAAACATTTCAGTCTTTGTTATTCTTATCCACCTCAGAACAATTTTTAGATTTAAGATTATATTTATGGATAAGTCTACTTTAGTTCTTGTACTGATTCATCAATTCACAGACTGTAACTAAGTAAATTCTTAAACCCCCGGCCTCTTGAAAAGTTGCAGCAGCTGAAAGCCCTTTTAGCATTTTAGCAATTCTGGGGGGAAAAAACTGAAAAAATTCTCACTGTAAACCAAAGAGTTCATACTGTTCCTGCCCTGTCACTCGAACCGCCAATCTTCATTTTTTGAATAGCTTTGGTGTCAAAAGAATCCCCAGAAGTATTGAATATCTAGTCATTCACTGCTTGCTGTGATTCCATCTGCCAGCCACTACATTGCTTAAGCCCCCAGGATAGAAGGAGTAGATGGTAGGACAGGTAAGTGTTAAAGGAGATCTTTAGGCACTTACCAAATTCGAAAAATTGTGCCCCTCCCCTCCTTTCCTTATGCAGAGTATAGTACTTATTTTATAAAAGGATGATCTACCAGGATATTACTTACTTTACTCCTCTGTGCTTCAGCAGCTGGCTCTCCGGCCCCCTTCTCTGTCCCCCCCCGAATGTCAGCAGGCACTTCAATGTCATGATGTACAATGCAGAACCAGCTGTGGTCTCTGGCCCTGCACTGTGTGTAATGACCTGAGCGAGAGAGGCGGTGACACAACTGGTCACAGACCGATACGTTTAAAGGACCATTTATCACTACAGGAACCAGAAAGGAGGATAGCTTTGGGACTCTGACGTAAGGTAAGTTTTTGTCAAAGTTTGTTTGTCTCCTTCACAAAACGGAAGGCCACAGGTGTTACCAGCTAAAGTTGAGCTTTAACTCTTTTCTTTACAAGGAGCTTTGTTTTTTTATTCGGTATTTGATGGCAAATTTGTTTTTTTTATAAGGTTTCAACGTTTATATCCCTGTTTGTCCAAAGAGTTCCAGTAAATAGTTTCTCTCTCACTGTTTAAAAAACAGATTTATCTAGTGGCTGCTCACCATGGAAGTAAAGATGCCTTCTTGTCCGATCTAAAGACATGCCCAGCAAAATAACTGACATAAACTCACATATCCTCTTCCAAAAACTTCTATATGTAGTGATAATTCTATGCCCTGTGGAAATAATGCTCTCTGTCAGTACAGATTTTTGGCATCTAAAAGTGGTTCTAAAGTCTAAACATTTATCCCTTATCCCCACTCTCACAGGCTTGGCTGAGAGCAGTGGGAACCATTGGCTCCCACTGCTGTCAGGCAAATTCTGTGATGGGGGCAGAGCCGAGATGTTGATGCAGACAGCATGACTCAGGAACGAGCCCACAGGTGTGCCGGCTTACTGTGGGAGCACACCAAGAAGGAACGGAGTCAGGAACGCCAGGGGGGAACCTGAGAAGAGGAGGTTCAGGGCCGCCCTGGGCAATTTACTGCACAGAGCAGGTAAGCATAAACCTGTTTGTTGTTTAAAATGTTTAAAAAAAATAGAGTTTACAATTACTTTAAATAAAAGCATAGGTAAATATTGCACATTGAAGTATGAATTGTTGTATATATTCACTTTTGTCTATGCAGTATATGTTTTATTCTTGATGGCAGACCTAGTAGAAGTAACTTAAAAATAACCTTTCCAGATCTGTGAAAGTTTTGGGGAGTCGCTGGTGGCTTGCGATGGGGACTGCTCTCGTCTCTTCCACCTCGAGTGTCTGGGCATGGATGCATTGCCAGAGGGGAAATTTATCTGCATGGAGTGCAAAACCGGTATGTCCATATCTCTGACCCTTTCTTAAAGTGATATTTTAGCCAGACTGTTAAATACACAGAAGAAATAGACATTGTTATAGTTTACTGTCTCACTTGCCACAATATTTGTAAGTTTTTTTCTATTCTTGTGATTTACACACCTCTGCCACACTGCACATCCATGAAGATCACTTATGTTTTATATTAGTTTTGCACTTTTTTATCTACAATCTTTGTTTTACGAACAATTATAAATGTAAAGAAGTCCCAGAACACATGGGTTATCTAAAACAAGAGCGCAGAAGAAACTGCCTGTCATTAGGCTTGCTCTATCTGATTGAAACCTTGGGCGGAGGAAGAGAAAGGGAAATCACTACTTTTGTTTCTTTACTTGTGTTTGTAAAGTTTAAATTTAATTTTTTAAGCTCTTTTCAACATAAAATGCCACATGCTTCCTGTAAAAAATATAAAATATTGTAAAATTTCAGATTTATCTGAAAAAGAATACATCTGTGTCTTTCTTGGTCTTACCATAGTAAAAAAATCATTATACATTCCCTTAAAAAAAAGTTTGTATATGATATGCAAGTCCTTTTTCAGGGGGATGCTTCATATTAAGCTTAGAGTCATGCTATAAAGTTGGCTCTTTTTAGTTTTATATTTATTCATTGCTTTGAAGAAAGAAATGTTCTTGTAATTTAAGCAGACCTTACCCCTGCAGCCCTAATGCACACATACTCTCCAGCATCAAAACGTTACTTAGCAAACACATTAAGAATTTGACTTTTGCTTGCCTTTTAATGCATGCATTCTCAAATCTCGTGGCTCTATTCGCCCTATTTCCTGCAACGCCAAACTTAAATATGTACATAATGGGTGGCTGGCGTCTTCCTTGTTCCCCAGGGCCAGCCCAATGATTATATCCATGCCAGACTCTTCGCATGTGCTTTACCCTTGGTTTTTTTTTTAGTGCGTTTTGCAGAAACATGGTTTCCTTTGAATCTAGTTCACATTGGTGTGTTTTTTTGAAAAGGGTCAGGGACTTTTTTCCTGCAGCAGATTGTGTTTTGCGTGTAAATGGACCTGCACCAAAAACGCATTTGCGTTGTGTTTTTGATGCATTTTCCTTTTTTCTGGCTAATAGGAAAGTACGACAGTTCTGTTCATGGAATGCGACTTTGATGCAACTTTACACTGTCGTATTCAAAGTTGCTTCAAAGCATTAAAGTAGTGCAGGAACATTTATGTTTTCAAAGTCGCATGTTAGAGTTAAAGGTTAGGGTTAGTGGTAATTGTTAGGGTTAGCGGTAACTGTTAGGGTTAGAGCGCTAACCCTAATGATAACTGCTAACCCTAACCCTTATGATAACTGCTAACCCTAACCCTAATGATTACTGCTAACCCTAACCCTAAATATTACCACTAACCCTAACTGTAATCCTATAACCCTAACTCTAACCCTATAACTATTACTCTAACCCTAGCCCTTAACCCTAAGTTTGGACAAATAAAGGTTCCTGCACTACTAGTGCCAGAGAGTGTAAAGTTGCATCAAAGTTGCACTCCATGAACAGAACTGTCATACTTACCTATTAGCAGAAAACCCACCCAAAAACTGCAAAATGCATCAAAAACACGAAACGCACCTCAAAACTCACCACAAAAGCAAATTAACCACAACCTGCATAGATGTGAACCTAGCCTTAGAGGATCTGACGTGGTTTGTGCTTGACTTTTTCCTGAGATATTTCACAATCTCACAAGATATTACAGTTTACCTACAAGATCTCCCTGGAAGGCACTGGCAGTGTATCCAGTACCTCCTAGCTGCCTCAGGAAGGCTACATTACCAGTGCCTTCTAGGGAGCTCTTGTAGGTAAACTGAGAGTTTGCAAGATTTCAGGAAAAAGTAAATTCAAGCACAAACTTAAGTGATGAAAAGGTGTAACGATTGCTGCAAAAATGTGAATTTTTTAAAGTGTTTACTGTTTTGCATGCAGGGCTTCACCCATCTATGGTTTTAAGATTCAGGTCTGCTTTAGGAGTTACTCTTAAGAGAAGCCAGTTGTCTCAACTGTTACCCCTACCTTCTCATTGGTTTACCTTTACTTAGACTCCCCCCTTCAGTCTATTATGAATTTTGCTGCAAGACTCATCCACCTTACTAACTGATGAGCAGCTACCGCCCCTCTCTGCCAATTTTGCCATAGGCATCCCCCAGCCCGACATATACAATTCAAAAGACTAAGCGATCCACAACTGTTAACTCCCCCCCCCCCCATAACATTACCAAACTCATTTAAAAATATCCCCTGTACCATCCTCTTCACCCCTTCCAAGACCTCCTGCTCTCTAGATCCCTTGCTCACCTTCAGGACTTCTCCAGAGCTTCTCCCATACTCTGGAATTCCATACCACAATCTGTTTAGCTATCTCCTGCTCTGTCTACCTCTAGGCAAAACATAAAAAAAAAAAACGCTACTCTTCAGGGAACCCTGTTCTGCTTCCACCTAAAAATTAGCTAGGCATGAAAAGAGCTTTCCTGCAGCATTTCAGTCCCTGATAGTGCAACTAAAGCAAAGAATCAACTATGGATGGCAGGTCACAGTCAAAAGATCTCTGGGATAAAGTTGTGGACAGTCACAAGTCAGGAGATGGATATAAAAAAAAAATTCAAAGGCTTTATCAATGCAAAGAAGCACAGTAAATTCTATTATTAAATGGTTTGTAACCCTACATTATGATTTTCTGCCGGCCCCCCTATTTTAAGCTGTCATCCTGCACTGTGTAATTGCTTGTTAAAATTGAAGCCTCTAAATAACTTTTTGTGAAGTATCTTTAGGTGACTCCTGGCCGCGTTAATTCTCAGATCCAGAGCTACAGCAGGAGGAGCCAAGCTCTCCCTCTGACGTCTAACTGGGAGTCACATGACCACCGAGCTGGCAGCTCGGCTCCTTCCGCTGCAGCCCTGAATCGGAGTATCAGAGCAGCCCGGAGTCACGTGACCGGCCGGAAGATATATCACAAAAGAGTATTTAGAGGCTTTGTTTCTAACAAACAATTACACGGTCCAGGATGGAAGCTTAAAAGAGGGGGGGGGGGGAGACAGAGACACAGACTCCCGAGCTGACAGGCAGGGAGGGAGAAGGGAAGAGGACAAAAGAGCACAGAGGAAAGCTGTGGATGACGGAGGCACGTAAGTAAACAGACCACGGTATCAGGGGCTCAGCAGCCATGATAACCCGTGGTCAGTTTACAGGGGGAGGGCAGAGACTGGCAGGATCAGCCAGGTTTTTTACAGCTTCCAGAGGGGCAGGTTAGACAGCACAAGCACTGTGCTTTTTAACCTGCTGTGAGGGAACAGGATATTTTTTTTTTTTTAGGGTTACAGACACTTTAAAAAGTGAAAACCTATATTAAAAATCATGCACACATATTTCTTGGCATACGTTAGCTGTATGCTGCCAAGATTAATCCCTCAGCTTAAATCAGTGAAAACTAGGGGTGTCAATACACCATATAGATGCAGTGGGGGATCAATACAGACCCACCCCCCCCCCCCACACCAAGCGCATTACATATGTCAGATATACACAGCCCTGCCACACTGCGCAGCCTGCCAGCAGACTGTTTCTTTACTTCATGTCAGTTAGGTCTTGTCCCTGCCTTAGTCTGTGATAAGACAATGAAAGAGAAGCAGCTGACTGATGAACTTATCTCTCTGTCACTCGAATTCTCTTCTCCTACCAGTATGCAGCTTGTTAGCACATGAACATTGCAGCACAACTGATTGGCTTCCTGTGCTGTTTCTGCCTCTCCCAGCCTGAGCTGTACAGGGGGATGCAAGAGACTAGGAGATGGATACCAGGTCAAATGCTGGTTATGAATTTTTAATGAATACTTATCTGCATGAACTGGTGTTTTTCGGTTTTAAATCTGTTATGCCAATTATGCAAGGTACAGCTAAGGAAAAGGTTTTATTTTATCAGCAAAGTTGTTCTGGATGCTCTATGTACAGCCATTACATGTTTATTTTTGTTTTGAACAGGTCTCCACACTTGTTTCTCTTGCAAGATACCCAGTACCAGTGTCAAGCGCTGTTCTGTACCTTCATGTGGAAAGTTTTACCATGAATCCTGTGCCCGCCAGTATTCAGCAACGGTCTTTGATTCAAAGGGCTTCCGATGCCCACACCACTGCTGCAGCACTTGCAGTGCTGACAAGGACGTGTATAGAGTCTCTAAAGGTGAATTGAGGTTTATGGAGCATCTAGAGCCCTGGTTTCCAACTTGCAGCCGTTTGCTGCTTGCCAGGCATTTGCTGTTCTAGATCATATTGCACTCAGTGCATAATACAAGGATAATAAACTTGCCACTAAATTACCTAAGGGTCTATATAGTAACATTTGCAGGATGAGTGTCACAAACATTCAGCCAGCTGTCACGGTGTATTCTCTAATACAGTGATCCCCATCTAGGGGCTGTAATGCAGTATTTTTCTGATTGAGGTAAACAAAGAAAAATACTGCATTATGGCCACTAGAGGGTGCTGAGGATCATATGAAATCAACAGATTAAGCAAAATATGGTCAGGATTTGTATTTTTATAAATAGATCCTGTCATGATCCACCATGATCAAAATTATGATTGGCATATGTAAGAAATGAATGATATCTCAGCAGTGCCTCCATTATGTCAGAATATTTATACTGCTCTGAATATAACAGTGTCTATTTATGTAAATAAGCAAAGATCTGTAAGGTAGGAGAATCTCAACTTATTTCCACAAATCAATATGTAACAAGTTCTTTTTAATCGATTAATTTCTTTTTAACAGCATATACCAATCCTAGTGAAAACAGCCTGCAGTAGGGAATATATAAGAATATTTATTCACCAGACATATATTCACAATAAATGATTAGACTGGAGATGACACAAAGAGATAACTTTACATAAAATACAAACTTAAAACGATAAATGCAATGTGATATGTAGCTCAATAATGAAATTAAAAATGAAAGCAAGATTACCTTATCCCCAGGTATAGCATAAACCATAGGTAAGTATTCTATATAATCAGACCACAATTGTCTGCGAATTGCGCAGTCAATAGTCACTCCACTGCAGATGGAGTGAGAATAGGCTATGCAAAATGGGAGACTAAAATGCCAATAATGCGCCAAATCTGATATTAATAAAAATGTATAAAAACAAAAATCAGTTTTTAGAGAAAAGTCTACTATGGTTCATACGGCTGGGATTGTAACCTTATTACCCTTAAATATGAAATATAAAACATATAAGGAAGGAAATAAACAATTGTAAATAATAATCAAATAAACAGCAAGGTATATTTACCACACTTAAGATGGCTGCTAGCTTAAAATGGTCATTACCAGAGTCCTTAAGATGGCTGCTTTCCCAAAATAGTGGCTGGTTAGGGAGGAGTTTCGTTTTGGCGTCCTTCAAAGTTTCAGATAAATGATGGAGCAAGATGGAGTATATGTATGGATGTGAGTAGCGTGTGTGTTGTAAGTGTAATGAATGTTGTTGTAATGTGTGTCTCTCACATTTGGGGTTCCCTTTTTATATTGTATTGAACAAAAGGACAGTAAAATTACCATAAGCTGAACCCAGAAGGAGGAACTTTATCCCCATTGGTTGGGATTACTTATCCATTAACTGGTGAAGTCATTGGCAACACCCCTACTAATCGTCCAGTATTTTGGATATTAGAATTATGTAATAATTCTTTCAATTAAGAATAAAAAAACAACATAAAAACCTGTCCATCCTCTCATAATATATACATGTCCATCTAATATCTCCATCATGTATCTTGGCAGGGATTGGATCTGGTAATACCATTTAATAATAATATATTATTAATACAATATATATATTTATTGGAAATAACTGATTTTACCCATAGACTGCATTTAGTAGTAGTCTCCAAAGGGGGCAGTATTGTATTGCTTATTAGATTCAATATATAGAATACAATAATACCACTATTAACTGATAACCTTTCTAAAATTAAGTAATTAGCTTAATCTAAGTAAGATTCTTATGTGTAAAAATATAAAACCAAAATATGGTATATAATACACATTTTCTTACACATGATATAATGTTTTCTAAAACTTATTTTTAAATGAACCTTTAAAAAATATATACTGAACTTATTGTTCATTGTAAAATAGAGACAATCAAAAATACATCACCCCCCTTAAAAATCTGGTGCCATCCTGGCTAGGCTTTTATCAGGTGAAATGTCAGAAAGTACCATATTTACGACCAAAAGAGAAACAGAAACATCTGCTAAAATTATAAGACCCTATTGTAAGGGACATTTTGTTCAAAAGAACATATATGAACTTTCCATCACCCCTAACAAAATGGATGCTGTACTATTCAAAATCTCTATATAGGACTGAATATACATGGCTTTTAAATACAGTGGGTACGGAAAGTATTCAGACCCCCTTAAATTTTTCACTCTTTGTTATATTGCAGCCACTTGCTAAAATCATTTAAGTTCATTCTTATTCCTCATGAATGTACACATAGCACCCCATACTGACAGAAAAACACAGAATTGTTGACATTGTTGCAGATTTATTAAAAAAGAAAAACTGAAATATCACATGGTCCTAAGTATTCAGACCCTTTGCTCAGTATTTAGTAGAAGCCCCCTTTTGATCTAATACAGCTAGGAGACTTTTTGGGAAAGATGCAACAAGTCTTTCACACCTGGATTTGGGGATCCTCTGCCATTCCTCCTTGCAGATCCTCTCCAGTTCTGTCAGGTTGGATGGTAAACGTTGGTGGACAGCCATTTTTAGGTCTCTCCAGAGATGCTTAATTGGGTTTAAGTCAGGGCTCTGGCTGGGCCATTCAAGAACAGTCACGGAGTTGTTGTGAAGCCACTCCTTTGTTATTTTAGCTGTGTGCTTAGGGTCATTGTCTTGTTGGAAGGTAAACCTTCGGCCCAGTCTGAGGTCCAGAGCACTCTGGAGAAGGTTTTTGTCCAGGATATCCCTGTACTTGGCCGCATTCATCTTTCCCTCGATTGCAACCAGTCGTCCTGTCCCTGCAGCTGAAAAACACCCCCACAGCATGATGCTGCCACCACCATGCTTCACTGTTGGGACTGTATTGGACAGGTGATGAGCAGTGCCTGGTTTTCTCCACACATACCGCTTAGAATTAAGGCCAAAAAGTTCTATTTTGGTCTCATCAGACCAGAGAATCTTATTTATCACCATCTTGGAGTCCTTCAGGTGTTTTTTAGCAAACTCCATGCGGGCTTTCATGTGTCTTACACTGAGGAGAGGCTTCCGTCTGGCCACTCTGCCATAAAGCCCCGACTGGTGGAGGGCTGCAGTGATGGTTGACTTTCTACAACTTTCTCCCATCTCCTGACTGCATCTCTAGCGCTCAGCCACAGTGATCTTTGGGTTCTTCTTTACCTCTCTCACCAAGGCTCTTCTCCCCCGATAGCTCAGTTTGGCCGGACGGCCAGCTCTAGGAAGGGTTCTGGTCGTCCCAAACGTCTTCCATTTGAGGATTATGGAGGCCACTGTGCTCTTAGGAACCTTAAGTGCAGCAGAAATGTTTTTGTAACCTTGGCCAGATCTGTGCCTTGCCACAATTCTGTCTCTGAGCTCTTCAGGCAGTTCTTTTGACCTCATGATTCTCATTTGCTCTGACATGCATTGTGATCTGGAAGGTCTTATATAGACAGGTGTGTGGCTTTCCTAATCAAGTCCAATCAGTATAATCAAACACAGCTGGACTCAAATGAAGGTGTAGAACCATCTCAAGGATGATCAGAAGAAATGGAAAGCACCTGAGTTAAATATATGAGTGTCACAGCAAAGGGTCTGAATACTTAGGACCATGTGATATTTCAGTTTTTCTTTTTTAATAAATCTGCAACAATGTCAACAATTCTGTGTTTTTCCGTCAATATGGGGTGCTATGTGTACATTCATGAGGAAGAAGAATGAACTTAAATGATTTTAGCAAATGGCTGCAATATAACAAAGAGTGAAAAATTTAAGGGGGTCTGAATACTTTCCGTACCCACTGTATAATTCCATTTTTCTTTTATTTAATCTCCCCAATAATCCTGACATATCCCCCCCCCCTTCTTCCCAGTATTCAGGTGAACAACCTAGACATATCTGGGAATAAGGTCAAGAGAAAAAGAAAGGAAAAAAATGTCTTGTCCTCTTTTTATAAGAGAATAGTTCATATTGGGAATTGTTCATAACTTTTAAGTAAAGCGGTGAAATAAAAAATCAGTTCCAAATATAAGTTTGTAGCGACTTTGCTAGTGTTAGCTATGTCACAAACTGTTCCTTATTAGTCTTCTGAATTTCGATCTCTTGGTAAAGAAACTTAAATTTTCCTTGAAATCTCCATCTCCAGTTTGCAAAGTCTTGATGGAGACATAAATTAACTGCTGCAATGGCATTGGCAACTACCATTCAAAGCGCAGTAAAACAATGCTGGCAATCAGCAATCCGAGAAATCTCTTTGGACGTTGGTTGAATAATGAATAATTTTAGCATGGTCTAGAGTGTCATACACCTAGACTGAGTTTTGCTCACATATGCAATGCACCATTCTCACATCTCCTTCAACTGAAAACAGGAGGTAGTGCGATTCCTCCTAATGGATATCCTCGGATCAAATGCACAAAGATCTTTTGAAACAAAATCTTCCTCTCCGTCAACAAGAATTTAGGGCATCTTGCAACATGATTCCTGAAGAAGGACCCGATTCAATGAGGGGTTCCGTCTAGAGCTGGGCTCCAAGGAGTAAGATGACCCATCCGCTTGTCACGTTTATGGTAAACATCATCGTCTGTACCAATCAACGACCTGGCATGGAAGGTTAATCTCCTCCTATTAGATGAAAAATACAGTATGAATATATATCCTTATCAATTGACATTTCATTGTGATGTTGGTACCCTAAGCTTCCTCAGAGTTTTCCTTTATTCCACCGTATGATCAGCCTTTATCTGACCACCAAGAAAGGTGAGACTATATATGTGACCTTTCACAGGGAAGACTGACTTCTGGGGCTCATTAACATGGGGACGTATTTATCGCCATGGATTCCACGCATTGAACAATTGAACAGTAATACAATATTTGGTTAGAATTCACCTTCTACTTGGGAGGAAAAATATAATATCTCCCCTTTTGGGGCATCAATGCAATTAATTGGAGGTAACAAAACTACCTGACATTGAGGATTCCTTCTTGGTTACCATATACAACCTTTAACCTCTTGACTTCATTGCGTCATTAGAGTTTGATCCTCCTTGGTATCACCGTCATTGGCGATTTTTCGAAATGTGTCTGCTTTGAGCGACCTGTTTAAGTCAGAGGGAGTGACCACTGAAAAGTGACCACTGAAAAATAGGAGGATAGTTAGTATCTAACAACCAAGATCCCCTGGCAGGGATTTCAGGATCCTCAATACTGTGACCTGGGGATAAAATGGTGTTAGAACCTCTGTCTCCTATACCTCCATTCAGTGTATCTCTCTAAATCCTGACCACTTGGGCATTTAAGGATTCTGTGGCCTTTGGCTGGCTACAGGATTAGTTCCTAAAGTGGGATTATTTTGGTTCTGGGCTGCAGCGCCCTGAGTGAACCAAGTGATCATCTGATCCAACTTGGCATCTACTCAGCTGAAAACTTCTTCAGAATTGGATTTTGGCTCTGCCTCCTGCGGTGCCTATGTCTCTCGGGTTCAGACAGATTGGACAGATCTCCATCAGAACCTTTTTTCCCAGTGTGAGGTTGGAGAAGAAAGGTGTGTTTCTGCCACAGTTTTGGTGACAGGCTCACACCTTTCTTTGTATTCACTGGTCTGTTGGATGGAGTACAAATTGTCGCTCTCTTTCACCAACCATTTCAATAATGAACACCCCAACTGGTAGTCCCTTGCCAAACTTATTTTTATGTCCGTGGGCAATGCCTCAAAGAACAGGGATTTAAATTCCGGGTGGTTGTACTCAGGCTCCTTCATTGATAAATGGTAGGCACTTTTGAGTACAGCAAAAAAAAAATTCAGTGGGGCTTCGGTGCTGTGTACATTTAGGTTGTAGATCGCAGCTCTAGCAGCAGTAAGGTATTTATAGGGATGAATTTTAAATGACATCCTACGGGCACAACACAGAAAGGGTGTTTTCATAGGCCTCAATATGATCAATAATGTCTAAGGACCCTTTCTTAACAAAAATCGGGATAGTATTTTTTTTAAAACGTATAATTCTAGAGGTGTCTGGTATCTTTTTAGAGGTGCTCATCTTTTTGTAGTGACCTTGATATGACTCATACCTATTTATGCATGGCTGCCCAATTTCTGCCCTCCTATATTTGGAAGATGGCTGGGGTAGGACGTGGACTCTCTGCCTGTCTCCCCCCCTTTGTCTGGGTCATAACCATCAGACTGGGAGTCATATCTGGGTCTATGAATAATTATTTAATTTATGATGCAGGACTAATAAGCATTACCCTTTTGCATGGACACCATAACCTTTTGGAACTCTCCTATTTGTTTACTGATGAGTTCCTGTCCTGACTTGAGCTGTTACACTTTTTTTTTTAATTTTTCACGGCTGGTTAATCGGCAACTTAATTTTCCACTGCTGGTTACTCGGCAACTTAATTTTCCACTGCCGGTTACTCGGCAACTTTCGCTAGAAAACATTTTTCCTTGCTCAAAACTTCCTAATTATTGCATTATCTTTTACATATCTCTTTCAAATGGTTGATTTCATTACAGCTTTATTGATAGGACTTCTGCCACAGTTCTACTTCATTCTGCAGTTTCACGCTACATTCTTTTAACTGATGTGTCCCAATAGAGGTCTCCTTCACCTGCTCAAGGAGGTTCCTAATCTCACACTCTCATTTATTTGGAGTTGAGTTTGGAACTTTACTAAATTCCTCCTCTGCTGAGCCTTCTGGTGCTGAAGTTCCTTACAGAGATACAGTAAGATTGGCCATGACTCTAAAAGTATGTGATCACGCTTCCAGACGTCTTTGGTGTTAGGTAAGCTATTGGTGAGTTCATACATCGGGTTTTCCTGTACCCATATGTCAGGTGCCCATTATTGGCCCGACTTTTGAGGATTTTGATATATATGACTCTAACCAGCTTTCACATATTCCACCATTTCAGACTCAGAGAGGTGTTTCCACACATTTTTGATCTGTGCCAAATCTACTGGGGTTGTGGCATTACCACTAGGGACTCACACCTTGCCGGAGTTGGCAGCTTGAACCTTACCTACTGTAGACATTTTTAGGGCGTTTCTATCAAAATTCACAATTAATAAAAAAAAATTAAAAAATATTTTTTTTTTGCAAAGTTATTAATTATGTCACCATGATCAAAATTATGATTGGCATATGTAAGAAATGAATGATATCTCAGCAGTGCCTCCATTATGTCAGAATATTTATACTGCTCTGAATATAACAGTGTCTATTTATGTAAATAAGCAAAGATCTGTAAGGTAGGAGAATCTCAACTTATTTCCACAAATCAATATGTAACAAGTTATTTTTAATTGATTAATTTCTTTTTAACAGCATATACCAATCCTAGTGAAAACAATCTACAGTAGGGAATATATAAGAATATTTATTCACCAGACATATATTCACAATAAATGATTAGACTGGAGATGACACAAAGAGATAACTTTACATAAAATACAAACTTAAAACGGTAAAGGCAATGTGATATGTAGCTCAATAATGAAATTAAAAATGAAAGCAAGATTACCTTATCCCCAGGCATAGCATAAACCATAGGTAAGTGTTCTATATAATCAGACCACAATTGTCTGCGAATTGCGCAGCCAATAGTCACTCCGCTGCAGATGGAGTGAGAATAGGCTATGCAAAATGGGAGACTAAAACGCCAATAATGCGCCAAATCTGATATTAATAAAAATGTATAAAAACAAAAATCAGTTTTTAGAGAAAAATCTACTATGGTTTATACGGCTGGGATTGTAACCTTATAACCCTTAAATATGAAATATAAAACATATAAGGAAGGAAATAAACAATTGTAAATAATAATCAAATAAACAGCAAGGTATATTTACCACACTTAAGATGGCTGCTAGCTTAAAATGGTCGTTACCAGAGTCCTTAAGATGGCTGCTTTCCCAAAATGGTGGCTGGTTAGGGAGGAGTTTCGTTTGGCGTCCTTCAAAGTTTCAGATAAATGATGGAGCAAGATGGAGTATGTATAGATGAGTATATGTATGGATGTGAGTAGCGTGTGTGTTGTAAGTGTAATGAATGTTGTCGTAATGTGTGTCTCTCACATCTGGGGTTCCCTTTTTATATTGTATTGAACAAAAGGACAGTAAAATTACCATAAGCTGAACCCAGAAGGAGGAACTTTATCCCCATTGGTTGGGATTACTTATCCATTAACTGGTGAAGTAGTTGGCAACACCCCTACTAATCGTCCAGTATTTTGAATATTAGAATTATGTAATAATTCCTTCAATTAAGAATAATCATAAAAACAACATAAAAACCTGTCCATCCTCTCATAATATATACATGTCCATCTAATATCTCCATCATGTTTTTTGGCAGGGATTGAATCTGGTAATACCATTTAATAATAATATATTATTAATACAATATATATATTTATTGGAAATAACTGATTTTACCCATAGACTGCATTTAGTAGTAGTCTCCAAAGGGGGCAGTATTGTATCGCTTATTAGATTCAATATATAGAATACAATAATACCACTATTAACCTTTGACCTAGGACTGGGTAAAAATAATTAAATCACTTGGCTGTGTCAAAACCCTGTCAGGCTTTGTGTCTAGGATATAGTATTTATAGCGGTCATAAAAACTTAAACACAAATGTTTCTAAAATGAAGTAATTAGCTCCACCTAAGTAAGATTCTTATGTGTAAATATATAAAAGCAAAATATGATATATAATACACTTAGAACGATGTCTATGCTACACACACGTATAATTATTACTAATATTTTCTTACACATGATATAATGTTTTCTAAAACGTATTTTTAAATTAACCTTTAAAAAAAAAAAAATATACTGAACTTATTGTTCATTGTAAAATACAGACAATCAAAAAGACATCACCCCCCCTTAAAATCTGGTGCCATCATGGCTAGGCTTTTATCAGGTGAAATGTCAGAAAGTACCATATTTACGACCAAAAGAGAAACAGAAACATCTGCTAAAATTATAAGACCCTATTGTAAGGGACATTTTGTTCAAAAGAACATATATGAACTTTCCATCACCCCTAACAAAATGGATGCTGTACTATTCAAAATCTCTATATAGGACTGAATATACATGGCTTTTAAATATAATTCCATTTTTCTTTTATTTAATCTCCCCAATAATTCTGACAATCCCCTAGCGTATGACCAGCTTATATGTCAGTTGACAATTAGACAACCTTTGTTTGAAAGAGCCCAGCCTGATTGTTCTTTTTTCATTTAACCCTATTATTGGATTCTTGTCATTTTACCGATTTTCTGCACATATCACTTGCTGTGCATTGATTTCTGGTACAGTTTACTCTCTCAAACTCTACTTTCACTTTAAGTTCCGGTTCACATTAGTGCAATCACAGAGATTGCATGTAATTCGGAGCGCACTGCTCCTAAATTACATGCGATCTCTGTGCGGTGCAAATTTCAGCCATACAGTTTGTATGGCTGAATTCACACCGCAATCGCACTAAACACACACATGACCCTTTTTTTAATCCGCAGCAGAATTGGATTGCATGGTGGTTCACACTAGTGCGATCTGATTCTGTGTGAACTTGCAGATCGCACTGCGATATGCGATCTCAACTGGGGGTGTAGTTAACTTTTAATTGACACCCCCTGCGTATCGCATATGGCAGTGTGAACTGCCAAGGGTGCGGATGCGATGCGGGAACACGCTGTATATTTGCAGTGAATGTGAACCGGGACTCAGGGGAAAAACGCCAATTATGTGTGTTTTATTAGTGTAGAAGCATGCTGCAGGTGATTACAGGTACATTTGCCTTCCTGTGTTCTTCCAGACCCAGTATACATTCGCTGTTAACATTCACTACATACGCACAGGCTAAGTTACAAACTCTGCATAAACATTTGAAATATCTTTATTAAACACACTAGAAATACCCAATTTAGGACTCTGCTAGCAATGTAAAAGTTTGTCAGGTATAAAACCCTTAATAATTATACTATATAATTAAAAATGGGTTAATGGCAACAATTATACAATTACTGTAAAAGGAGCAGGACCAGGCTTCTGATCCATCAATCCAAACAGTGTATTTTTGAACACCCAGGTATTCTGTGCACCTTGGATGCACACACTAAGGAAAGCACTGATGTATAGAGAAGGGTGTGCTGTTTATATACTGATGATGCTGGATTAGGTAAGTATGTGACACTTAAGGTTCTGCTTTTATTTATTTTGTATTATAAAAAGTGCAGCAGAAAAAGGAGGATTCCTTTGAGTTAGAGATAGGAACCCCAGCAAAAGTGATTTAACCACTTCAATACCTTGCACTTTCACCCCCTTCCTGCCCAGGCCAATTTTCAGCTTTCAGCACTGTCACACTTTGAATGACAAATCCGCAGTCATGCATTGCTGTACCCAAATGAAAATGTTATAATTTTTTTTCACACAAATAGAGTTTTCTTTTGGTGGTATTTAATCACAGCTGGGATTTAAAAAAAAAAAAAGAATAAAGACAGAAAATTTTGAAAAAAGAAAGTTTTTCTTAGTTTCTGTCAGTAAATTTTGTAAACAAGTAATTTTTCTCCTTCACTGATGTGCGCTGATGAGGCGACACTGATGGGCACAAGTGGGCTGCACTGATAGGCATTAATGAGGTGGCACTTATGAGCACTATCGAGGTGGCACTGATTAGGTGGCACTGATGAGGTGGCACTAATATGCCGCACTCATGGGCACTGATATGCAGCACTGATAGGCAGCACTGATAGGCAGCACTGATGGGCACTGACTGGCAGCACTGATAGGCACTGATGGGTGGCACAGTGGGGCGGCACTTTTTTTTAAAGAAAATCTTCCTTTTATCTAGACTTTAATATATATATACATATATATATATACAGGGAGTGCAGAATTATTAGGCAAATTAGTATTTTTGAGGATTAATTTTATTATTGAACAACAACCATGTTCTCAATGAACCCAAAAAACTCATTAATATCAAAGCTGACTATTTTTGGAAGTAGTTTTTAGTTTGTTTTTAGTTTTAGCTATTTTAGGGGGATATCTGTGTGTGCAGGTGACTATTACTGTGCATAATTATTAGGCAACTTAACAAAAATCAAATATACTGTATACCCATTTCAATTATTATTTTTACCAGTGAAACCAATATAACATCTCAACATTCACAAATATACATTTCTGACATTCAAAAACAAAACAAAAACAAATCAGTGACCAATATAGCCACCTTTCTTTGCAAGGACACTCAAAAGCCTGCCATCCATGGATTCTGTCAGTGTTTTGATCTGTTCACCATCAACATTGCGTGCAGCAGCAACCACAGCCTCCCAGACACTGTTCAGAGAGGTGTACTGTTTTCCCTCCTTGTAAATCTCACATTTGATGATGGACCACAGGTTCTCAATGGGGTTCAGATCAGGTGAACAAGGAGGCCATGTCATTAGCTTTTCTTCTTTTATACCCTTTCTTGCCAGCCACACTGTGGAGTACTTGGACGCGAGTGATGGAGCATTGTCCTGCATGAAAATCATGTTTTTCTTGAAGGATGCAGACCTCTTCTTGTACCACTGCTTGAAGAAGGTGTCTTCCAGAAACTGGCAGTAGGACTGGGAGTTGAGCTTGACTCCATCCTCAACCCGAAAAGGCCCCACAAGCTCATCTTTGATGATACCAGCCCAAACCAGTACTCCACCTCCACCTTGCTGGCGTCTGAGTCGGACTGGAGCTCTCTGCCCTTTACCAATCCAGCCACGGGCCCATCCATCTGGCCCATCAAGACTCACTCTCATTTCATCAGTCCATAAAACCTTTGAAAAATCAGTCTTGAGATATTTCTTGGTCCAGTCTTGACGTTTCAGCTTGTGTGTCTTGTTCAGTGGTGGTCGTCTTTCAGCCTTTCTTACCTTGGCCATGTCTCTGAGTATTGCACACCTTGTGCTTTTGGGCACTCCAGTGATGTTGCAGCTCTGAAATATGGCCAAACTGGTGGCAAGTGGCATCTTGGCAGCTGCACGCTTGACTTTTCTCAGTTCATGGGCTGTTATTTTGCGCCTTGGTTTTTCCACACGCTTCTTGCGACCCTGTTGACTATTTTGAATGAAATGCTTGATTGTTCGATGATCACGCTTCAGAAGCTTTGCAATTTTAAGAGTGCTGCATCCCTCTGCAAGATATCTCACTATTTTTGACTTTTCTGAGCCTGTCAAGTCCTTCTTTTGACCCATTTTTCCCAAGGAAAGGAAGTTGCCTAATAATTATGCATACCTGATATAGGGTGTTGATGTCATTAGACCACACCCCTTCTCATTACAGAGATGCACATCACCTAATATGCTTAATTGGTAGTAGGCTTTCGAGTCTATACAGCTTGGAGTAAGACAACATGCATAAAGAGGATGATGTGGTCAAAATACTAATTTGCCTAATAATTCTGCACTCCCTGTATATATACACATGATTAATGCACATCTTATGCAAATGAAAAACATGAGATTCAGATGGGAATATTTACCATGCCTTTATGCAAACATATCGTTTGTCCATGCTTTAATTGCACCTAGCAGCACAAACTCTCTTTATTTTCTGCACGTATTCATTTGCTGGGTGCGAAGAAAATACCCAGTACTTTGAGATATAGAGAAGCATGTGACTAGCTCACCTTTCTTCAGGTGTTAGTGCTGGTGCATGGTGATCGGCACAGAGCTGTCACATGTGGGCAGGGAGAGAGTCCTCAGCCTTATGTAAGCTTTAACTATTGTGTCTCAGGGCTTACAACGGGCTCCCTTTCCTTGCTTTGGACAGCTGAATGGTGTGGTGGGAGAGAAAAGGAAGGTGAGTATATGTTGCTGGGAGGAGGGGCATTAAAGCACACCTGTATGGGCAAAGTGTATGATTGCATTAAGTAAAACATACCTTTACACTGCAGTTAATATATATAAAGCTAAGTTTCACTTTATGAGTAGCTGTTGAAGGCATTCATATTAGTTTTTCATTGCCTCTTTCTGTTTTACAGGGCGCATGTTACGCTGTGTACGATGTCCAGTGGCGTATCACAGTGGAGACAACTGTGTGGCTGCAGGCAGCCTCATCCTCACTGGTAATCTCATCATTTGCAGCAACCATTCCAAGCGCAGTGGGCATTCTTCCTGTGCTGTCAACGTGAGCTTCTGCTTCGTTTGTGCTCGAGGTAAGCAATGTTAGTTGTGTGATGATTTCCACTATGCAGTTTCTGGGTAATATTGGATAACCCTTCCAGTAACAAAGACACATACATAATTTACATCTACTGGGTGCAAAACTGGGGCAGACATATTGCCAAACACAGTATTTTTACTTATGTAAAGAGTAGGTCAGAGTGAATGCTAAACTAGGAATGGGATTAAAAAGGAAAGAAAATATGAGCAAAGGAAACATCCACTTTGGGGGACAAGAAAAATGCATCTCTGAGAGAAGGCAGGGTGGATATTGTGTGACCTTCCAGGGAGGGAAATACGGAGAAATGGCTTTAGGTTTATAAGTCATTAGAAAATAAAAAGTTATTTTGGAAAGACATAGGGGATTATTTGTAAAAATCTGAGAAAGACATTTTCCATGCAAGTTGGGTTGTTGGGGTTGTTGCCCATAATTCCTTTAAATTCTGGAGGGGGGGGGGGGAAATTATTACACACTTACGTGTTTTCAGAAGGGGTTATTTATGTGAGTGAGTGATTACCTGCCCTCAGCTTAAGGTATAACTCTTAGCATTTTTTTTCCCATGAGTTAGACGGAGTAGGGAAGTGTTTCAGCCTCTATTGGGTTATTTATTTCAATGTCTTTTTCTATTGTTTGAGATTTCTATTTGAAATCTCACAGGGGACAGGATGAGTTTTTCAGCAAGGGTAAATAGAGAAACCATTCAGTGCTGATAACATTAAGTCTTTATTTTCTAAAATACAATTTTCTTAACTATTTGATTAAAACAGACTACATTCTGTATGTAGTGCTGATTTTAATTATGCAAGATGCAATAATCCATAGATTTTACTTAAAGGTCTTTTGTTTAATTTTTGATGAGACATGATTGCTGTGGTTTTCTGAATCCTGTAGATCATCATTGCTACATACAATACTGAACAGATCTAGTAATTCTGAAGCTGTTATCTATGTAGTTTCAGAAATCTAGTACTGCCAGGATGCTGGCATATGTAGACTCATATATAATACACAAAGAATTGTATTTAAACCACATTTAGATGGCCTATAACCAAGACAGTAATTTTACTCACAGCCCCTATGCTAGCTGTTCTGTGTTGTTTTCCTTCTACCTTGGCTTATGGGCCAAAAACTTACAAGATCAGATTATATAGCCACACAAGACTTTGAGAGGTTTAAGGAGACAGGCTACCCAATCTACCTAAGTATACATAGACCAACAGGTTGAAGAGTAGGAAAAACCAATTCTGTTGGCCGCTGTTTGCTATGTGTATGGACACATTAAGTAACATGATGTGTGTTTGGCTGTATGCTGCCCCTACTGTCTAAGGCCATGGTCTATACTGGCTATAGACATATCCAGCACTGCCCATAAATAACTGGTCTAGTTACCATCAATTTCGCGTGAGAGTGTGATATTAATTACATGTACAGTGCATTCTACTTGCAATACCATGTGGATAATGGAAATCCACAACCAAGATATAGAAAGCACCAAGCAGGCACAAAAACATAGACAAGATCTGTACCCATAAAAATATATTGGTACTGACCTCTCGTCTGTTTTGTCATGTCTTTTAAGTACAGTTTAAAATAATATGCATTATAGTGCACCTTAAATGCAAAGGTGTAAATGGGCCTTACAGTATATTTTTTGGTGGTGCTTGTGATACCTTCATGTATACTATATGTCCAAAAGTTTATGGATACCCTTCTAAATTACTGCATTCAGGTGTTTCCAGTGAAGGGTACTGTTATTGCTACCACATACACATATATTTTAAACAGCTGTGTGCCACCAATCTTGTTTTTAGGAGAAGGCTATTTTCTGTTCCAGCATGTGCCCTATGCTCAACGCCAGCTCCATAAAGACTTGGTTTTGGTGTAAAGGAACTTGAGTGGACAAAGCTCTGCTTCAGGGCTGAACTGGAACATTAATTGTGAGCCAGGTCTTATCACATAACATCTGTACCTGATTCCACAATTGCTGTTTTGGCTAAAAATCTTAAAGGAAAATATTTCTGGAAAGTGGAGCCTGTTAAGCTTATATAGGTGTCAGGTGTCCACAAACTTTGGGCCATATAGTGTAAGGGAATTGACAAGTCTCTACTGCCCAGATCACCATTATAAACAGCAATAGGACCCCCAGGTCTGGCTGAAGCATATTCAGATTCAGTGCTTTTTAGCATGAAGTGTTACAAGTTGGTTTTGCCGCAGTACCATCTGCCTGCCTGCCTGCAATATAACTCTAAATTAAATCATAATCTATGAAACTGGGGTGGAGACATCCCATCCTCAATAAACAGACAGAATCACAAAACAAATTGGGGATCACCGTTTTTCTAGTACATCCTACTTAATGAACTAATAGACAGGATCATTAATGATATTTAATGATCAAACCCTCAGTGAAATAAGGCTAATAGCTGAATTTAACCGATAGGCTATCTGACCCATTTTGAATGAACTACTTTGCTGTTTTACCTTTTTTGGTAGGGGTCACCAGGCTAGAACCCCATTCACACCTCTCTCCTCAGAACTTCCAAAGGACCCTGTCTTTTATGTGGGTGGGTGTTTACAGAATAGCTGGGTGAAACTGTCTTAAAGCGGCCCATCACCCTGACTTAGTATCCAGGTAATGTATAGAAATAAACATGGTCCAGTTTTCGGCTGCTGAGATCATTCCGCCACAGAGTGATATTCGATTAGTGCAGGCCGGGATCCTGAGCCTTATGAATTGGGGAATCAGTGTTGTATATGATATTGTTAATGTTTATTGTGAAAACTGCTTGGTCTAGCTTAATGAGAATTTTTTGCTTACTTAGAAATACTTATATGTGTCTATTGCACGTGTAATGGTGATAATAAGGTTTATAGAAAACCCTAGCAACAAATGTTCAAGAATGTGTTAAATTCCCTGACCAGATGAAGCCTCTAGATTATTTTGTTCTCATTTTTTCATATTCCCTTCATTGTTTTTTTTGTTGTTTCCTCAAACTCATTACTCATTATAATGTGCTGCCCAAACAGCAAATACACGATAATAAACATGAATCAGAATCTAGCCAGTGCATGGATCACATGAGCTAGCTACGCCAGAACACGGAATGGTTCATTAAAGGTTCACACAGATGAGAACAGGACATAAGGACACTGTATTTATTGTATGCGCAAGGGAAGAGCTCTTCAATAGCCACTTTCATCTCTTAGCTATACAGTTATACTTCATAGAGAAATTCAACATTTTTAAAATTATATATTTGCAATCAACTCCACCTTTTTTAAATTGGAAATAAAAACTCTATCCAAGAATTGTAATTCTTTTTTGGGTTGGGCACGATAGGATGTAATCTCCTGGTCTTTTTATGGCTATTTAGACACAGCTTCTAGAGTATATATAAAGTCAAAACCTTCTTCTTTTGGGTATTGTGGTGCATCTCTATGTCTTGGTGACCATTGTTCTCCAGTGGAGAATGAGATGAGAAAATCCAAGGTCTGAATTGTCACCAGAACAGGAACAGAGGTAAAATCTTCCAGTGGGAATGCTTGTTTGATGACACCTATCTAAAAGGGAATTCCGCTAACTTTGGAGAAACTTTACTCTCACTTGTTGTTAAAGGTCAGAAACTGAAGGGAAATCTTCATAGATGGCAAAAGGGTAGGTTTCCCCTAGTGTATACAAAATTCAAAGAAAATGTTTTGGCTTTACATATTTGTAAAGTTTAGCAGCATTGTCACTGAGTCATTAAATGCCCTTAGGAGTTCCTCTACCTCCCTCTATTTTCTTTTGGAATTGCAAGACCCACCTACTTAGCAGTTCTCCTTAGATACACCAGCCAGGGCCTGGCAGGGTATCTACTTTAAGGCTAGGTTCACGCTGGTGCGATGCCATAACCACAATTCCTGTGCAGGTTCCTGCACCGCATCAGAATTGCAGGCAGTTCACACGGCGCTCTGTGAACCTTTGCAGGTGTCAATATATAGTTAATGACACCCCAAATCGGTGTGCAGAACGCACTGCGAAATGTGGAATTGAATCACATGGGTCTGAAAAACCCATGCAATCCGATTCCAGTGCGGACATAAAAAGGGTCCTGCGCTATTGTGGTGCGAATGTGATGCCGTTTCAGCCATATAAACTGTATGGCTGAATACGTATCGCACAGACATTGCATGTGATGTGCACAGGAATGTGGAGCAAATCACATGCAATGTCTGAAATCGCATAAGTGTGAACCCAGCCTAAAACATTTCTTCCAGTGATATCACCTTCCTTTGAAATGTCTTCTAATAATCAAATCTAATATCTTATAATAATCTCCATGAACCAGTTTCCCTTGTAATGCACCTAGTCTGAGTTTTTCTTGAGATAGACATTCACTAAATAATGCACACATTAGTGAGACTCATGACTGTGCAGACGTGACTGAATGTTTTATATAGCTTCTGGGATTTAACCGTTTTGATTATTTAATATTTAATTTCATTCTGCATTTTACCTCCAGTATGGATAATTTCCACTTGGAGTCTCAATATTAAGCCTTTTCTTTAAAGAGGACTGTAAACATTTCAAATTACCTTATCCACTGACCAGAAAACACTGCTGTCTATTTCACACATGAGCCTCAATTCACCAAGGTAAGGATGTTTCTTTTCAAAAAATTGACAGTCCAATAAGAATTAAAAATAAAGTCACATGGTTGAAAATGAATATCCTTATCCTTGTGTTCACTTTGTGCATTGAGCCTATTACTTGTCTCTATTTCTTGGATGTACTTTGTATAATAGAGATTTCATATCAATGTTAGACTGCATAGATGCAGCTTTCCTAGTGTTATTTTTTGCCTCCTTGGCTAAAAGACATTGGTAACATAGACATCAATGCAGCCAGGTCTGGGAGGTAAGGAGGTTGCTGATATCACAAGGCCAGCATACAAGGGCCTGGCTGACCTTTTTACCAGAACATAACAAGGTACAATTTGTACTTAATTTATTTAACTGCGGGAGCAGTGTAGATTTTTCTGTACATGTGTAAATAATGTTTTTTAATCATTCATGGTAAATCTTAGACCTTGGGGAAATGTTGAAGCTGGACTATCCAGCCTTTGCCTCACTCACCTTTGCAGACTAGAAAAAAAATTTTCATTTGAAATAGCCCAGTAAATCATTTCAGCGTGTAAAAGTTCTGAACTAATCTAATGTCTGCAGCTGATGGCTCTCACATTTGATTGTGTGTGCTGATGAGGCAGACTTTATTCCAGGGTCTCTGGTCACACCAAAACATCATTGTCTAAAGTCATAACTTCACTCTAAAGTCATAACTTCACCCGTACACACGATCAGATTATCGAACGATCTGTCGTCCGTTTTTTGTGGCATGCTAGTCTGATGTGGAAAGTGAAGAGGTTATTTTCATACAAATTTTCCCATACGACAGAATTCTACTTCAGAAGTGATGTCATGTGTTGGATTGTTTTGTATGTGTTCTTTCGTCTCTGAGCATGCCTAGTCTTGCTCTTAAGATTTTTTTCCGTCGAAATCTTTACTAATGAGACGAAAATCGGACGTTGTTTTGACGGACGACAAAAATTATATAGCCTGCACATCAGGATTTTGTCGGCCGAAAAGTCGGAGTCGGCTGTCGAAAGCACCATACTAACAATCTGAAAATCGGCAGATTGGTCGTCGGATGAAATTTCCCTACAGATTTTCTTTCTTATCGTGTGTATGGGCCTTAAGGCCCCTTTCAGATCCGCACCGTTCAGTTCCGCCTGTCCGTTTTTATTGGCGGATCTTAACGGTCACCCCATGCATGTCTATGGGGCATCGGATGTCAGCAGAGACATGTCCGCTGACATCCGATCCGTCAAATCTGGACGGATGGAAACCCTATTTTCCATCCGTCCATCGGATCGGATCGAATGAGGACAGACGGTCTGTTCCCATCCGATTCCCCCATAGAGATGCATGGGGACCTGACAGCTGTGTCTCCGCACACAGTGCGGAGAACAGCTGTCATCCTCCTGCCCAGCGGGATATCGGGGGATCAATCCCCCGCTGAGAAAAACGGAGTCCGTCCGACGGACTCCATGTGTGAAAGAGCCCTAAGCAAAAGTTTGACAAATGCTGATGATAATAGCATACTGTTGAGAAACATTAACCAATTGTAACCAATTGTAAGTGGGTGCAAAAACATAGACTCCCATAAAATCTCTACAAGCAAGATGTTACCTTTGCCTTTAAAGTGTATGTAAAGCCAAAACATTTTTTTGTTTAGGTAGATTTTAGGTAGTGTTATAAAGGGTTAGTTCCTCTTTCAAGGAAGAAGCAGGAAACTGCGTCCAGCCATAATTATCAGTCCCTAACTGCAGATAATCGCTGGCTGTGTGAAAAACTGCAGACAGTCACAGATAGATGAGTCCACCATAAATGCACCATTGCGTTGTATGGGCTCAGCAGCCACAACTTCTTGCACACATGTCATTCCATTGTAGGAATCTGCAGATTCTTGCTGATGGAATTACAGCATCTCACAAAAGTGAGTACGCCCGTCACATTTTTTTAAATATTTTATTATATCTTTTCATGTGACAACACTGAAGAAATGGCTCTTTGCCAAGTAGTGAGTGTACAGCTTGTATAACAGTGTAAACTTGCTGTCCCCTCAAAAATAACTCAACATACGACCATTAATGTCTAAACTGCTGGCAACAAAAATGAGTACACCCATAAGTAAAAACGTCCAAATTGGGCCCAATTAGCCATTTTCCCTCCCAGTGTCATTTGACTCGTTAGTGTTACAAGGTCTCAGGTGTGAATGGGAAGCAGGTGTGTTAAATTTGGTGTTATGGCTCTCACTTTCTCATACTAGTCACTGGAAGTTCAACATTGCACCTCATAGCAAAGAACTCTCTGAGGATCCTAAAAAAAAAGAATTGTTGCTCTACATAAAGATGGCCTAGGCTATAAGAAGATTGCCAAGACCCTGAAACTGAGCTGCAGCACGCTTGCCAAGACCATACAGTGGTTTTACAGGACAGGTTCCACTCAGAACAGGGCCTCGCCATGGTTGACCAAAGAAGTTGAGTGTAGCGTCATATCCAGAGGTTGTCTTTGGGAAAAAAAATGTATGAGTGCTGCCAGCGCACTGGTGGATGTTAGAGCACAAGTCTCTAACATCCACCAGCTCCGTGATGTGTGAAAGAGGACTCCAGTGGCAACCTGTGAAGCTCTGGTGAACGTGCCAAAGATGGTTAGGGCAGTGCTGAAAAATAATGGTGGCCACACAAATATATACACCTTGGGCCCAATTTGGACATTTTGACTTAGGGGTATACTTTTGTTGCCAGCGGTTTAGACATTAATGGCTGTTTGTTGAGTTATTTTGAGGGGACAGTACATTTACACTGTTATACAAGCTGTACACTCACTACTTTACATTGTAGCAAAGTGTCATTTCTTCAGTGTTATCACATGAAAAGATATAATAAAATATTTACAAAAATGTGTGGGGTGTACTCACTTTTGTGAGATACTGTAGCACTGTGTGGTTGTAAATCTGAAATTTTACAGTCATCACCAAACCAGTTCCAATGACAAGTGCCTAAGAAGGGATTTCTCTTTAACTTTAAAGATACTAACCATTTTTATCTCCATCCAAAACTTAAAAATAATTCTTTAGTTTTATATATACTTTAATGGCTATAACAAGTGCCTCCTATGAATTAGCAGCAATTTTACATAAATCATTTATTGGTCATATGTTATGGGGCAGAGGGCCAGTATTCTTGAATGTTGGGTTATGCTGTCATCTTCAGGAGAGTGGATAATGGAAAGTAGAGCTTTATGCACAGTCTCCCACTTCCACCCTGTGCAATACATTCATTCACTTGTGGCCAGCAGGAGAGAAACATTTATTTTTTTCTTTTTTACTAATTGTTTGACCTAGACGCCCTCATTCATCCTGCGCAATCTTCTCCTAAATCTGGCACACTGCCCATGCACGTGCCATTTTGGGACACACAGATTGATAAACTTTGGGCATTGTTGGAGTGCCTGTGGCAAGTTGGTCCCTTCATTCTACCCCCCAGAGTCTATCTCTGATCTTCTTCTTCTCGCAGCAGTTGCTAATACCCATTTGAATGTAAGATGAGGATGGTACTTTGTCCAGTTTTGAGGACTCAGCACATAAGGAGATTTTGAATACTGATATACAGTATTTCCAAAAGCTAATACAATTTCATTACTTATTTTCTTATTGTGCACACATACCTGAACTTTAGAGCACCCTTCTTCAGACCTGGAAAAGTTCACCAGCCTGGACTCTCTGCAAATGCTTCAACCTGTCAAAACCTTACCTGTAACCTCTCTTTTACGGCCTTTTACAGTGACTGGTCTTAGCCTGAAAAGATCTTTACCCCTAACATGAGTTTGGCTAGCAATATTAAAGGCTTCCTAAAAACAGTGGGCTGTTCATGTTGTGAGCCCAGTTAAAAAAATTATGTATGGAATCAACCCAGTGAGTCATTGCTTCCCTCCACCCAGGAAATATTCTGGCCTCTTCTGATATCAAGAATGCCTACTTGCACATCCTCACCTCCCAGCACATAACCGCTACCTACGTTTTGCTGTGGACACACAACATTACCGATTTGTGTACCTTCCTTTGGACTTTCCACTGCACATCGAGTCTTCACCAAGGTTCTGGTTCTTGCTCTGCTTTGATCTCAGGGCATTTCCATTGGGGCAAATTCGGATGACCTTCTTCTGAGGAAATGTTTGGCGCAATCTCTGTCAGCTAATGCCTGACAGACCATGCAGATGTTACAGAGGTTTGGGTAAATATGATTCTCACTTGGATAGAAAGTGTCAAGCTCTGTTCACCTTGCATGTTCCTGACGTGGATAATTGGCAAACAGATTTCCTCAGTCGTCAGTCTCTGGACTCAGGAGAGAGACTTCTTCAACCTTTTGAAGGTGGGGAGTGCTGTATGTGGACCTCTTGGCTTCCAGGTTCAACAACAAACTGGGCTGGTTTATATTCAGGTCCAGGGATCTTCTGGGGAGGCTGCAGGATCAGTTTAACCTGATCTATGCTGTTCCTCCTCTGATGCTCCGCAGGATCAAGAGAGAGGGCATTTCAGTGATCCTCAGTGCAGTGGACTGGCTCAGGAGAACATGGTGCCAAGACATAGTCAAGTTCTTGGCAGACTCACTGTGGGCTTTTCCCGATCGTTTGATCCCTCTGTCCTAGGTGCCAGTCTACAATACTGCCTCTAAGTCACTGGCTTTACCAGCCTACCTGGTTTAGTTATGCCTACGATATCAAAAGCTGGAAAACTGACTTCTTGCAAAGACTATGATTGCACCTGAAAAGCCTATTTTATGTGGTGCGAGGCCAGGAATTTCCATCTCAGGAATTACTTCATGGGATAAATTCTGTCTTTAACACAGTCTGGTCTGGATCAGTATGTTTGATTTGAATACCATCATGGTTCAAATCTCATCCCTAAAGATTTTTTTTTCAAAGACCACTAGCTTCTCACTCCCTTGTGGAGGTATTTGAGTGTGGGTGTTGCTCACATTGTTCCCCCTATACTTTCCTAATTGACTCAATGGGATACCAACCTGATTCTGTTCTGTTTTGTCTTACTTTTAAATCCTTTTCTTGGAGTACATTACAGGACACAGGTCCCTCCCCTATGTTCTTATGGTCCACTCCTATCATTGCTTTCTGCAAAACAGGCATGCTGAGAGCAGGATGAATTATATATGGCTGTCCTTACATCTTTGCTTGGCCACGCCACATTTCAGACTCTTCAAGGTGGCTGTATAACCCAATGTTCCAGAATACTATCCTGTGCAAGGTTCCTCCAAAAAATTCTTGCTACAGCTACTTTTAATTCAAAGATTATCCTACAGCAAACCTGCTATAACAGAAAACGAAGTTACAATCATCATGGAAGTGACAGTATATAACTTTTTTTAAGTCTCCAGAGTGGCCTATGCTTTTCTGGTGTTAATATGAAAAACATAAAAAAGCTGTATAAGCAAAGTTATATGTACATTTCGGATTTGTTGGGAAAGTTAAAGGTTACCTTTACTACCAAAAGGGAGTTTGTTCCCTTCCAGTATTTCAGATGCCTATATATCTGAAACTACAGTTTTTTTTGGATTACAGATTGAAGGTAACCTCATCATAGGTCAGCCTTGTCCAGGCTTGTTTCAGATTTACTATAAAGCTGGCCATACACTAGCAGATTATGTAAATTCTCAATATGTTTGATGACTTGATTAATATAATTTAAAAGTACCTAAAACTTTTCCTTGCTTTAACAATCAATTTTGGAATTCATTTTTTGAATGAAAACCACATTTGAAATTTATTTATTCAAGAAAGATTTTCCATCCTTCTCCTTTGAATTTTCTCCTGACTGCGGTCTAAACCGAACGTCTTTCTGCCCCAATAACAGAAAATTGAACGGGAGTTTTTGATATCAAAATTTTCTAAAAACATTCTTCTAGTGTATGGCTAGCTGATAAATGTTTCGATCTTATTCCACAGAGCAGTTTGTTAGTGAGTCACTGGAACCACATTGTGGGTGGCAGGAGTCTTACTTTTGGTAATTCAGTTTTGGAATAGTAGAGATTGCCAGTGAGGTCTAGAGGTGCATTTTTAGAAACTGAACATTTTTGCATTTTCTTAAGATTGAAGAATTGTACAGATCTTTGTTATAACAGGTTTACTTCTGATGCATATGCATTTTATCACCTGCCCATTGAGAGAATGTTTGGAGAAGCCACACTATGGGATGCAACACAAAGTACTTTCACATTGCATATCCTTCTTTTAAAAACATACGGATTACATTTTGAAAACATAAAAAAATGTCTACCCTTTATCAGCCAGTCAAATTCCATTAACCCTTGAAAGGAAAGGCAACCAGGGGCCTCTACTTGCATTCTTCTTCCCAATATCACATTAGCAGCAATTTTTTAAGGTGCAGTGAGATAACCCATTTTTGATGCAGCCACGATGACGTCAGCTGATCCAGCCTTGATCTGGCATACTACTGGGCAGGGCCCAAGTTAAAGTAATTATAAACTTTTTTTTTTTTTTTTTTCAATAAGAAACATGTTATACTTACCTGCTTGGTGCAATGATTTTACACAGAGTAACCCTCATCCTCCTCTTCTCGGGTCCCCCACGGGTGTTTCTGACTCATCCCTCCTGCCAATTACATCCTATAGCAAGCTGCTTGCTATGGGGGCACTTGGGTGGGCTCGATCCCAAGCTGTGCTCTTTGTGTCCTTTAACACACTGAGTGCGTATTTTCCCCCCGATCTCTGCTCACTGGCTGTAATTGACAGCAGCAGGGGCAATTGGCTCCTGCTGCTGCCTCTCTGTCTAGTGAGGAGGGGGAGAACCAAGAGAGAGGCTGCTATTGGGCACAGCCCTGGATTGAGATCAGGCTCAGGTAAGTATTGGGGGGAGCTATACCTTCCCTCAGCCAGAATTACCTTAATTTAGAGAAAGCCTTAAGGTATAAAACCTTCTGCCTTTAGGACCACTTTAACTTAATCAGAGCCACATGTTGACACCACCCATGCCATTTTCTCATTTTAGTTGTTCTTATGTCATTCTTTTCACCCATGTTTACTTTTCATTTTCTCATTGTGTCTTTTTATTTGTATTGTTTTCTTCTTCTTCCCTGAACCTCCACACCCCCTCCCCACTCTGTGTTGATCCTTGTGGAATCATGGGTGCTTTCATTGACCGCATCTCTCTGTTTGTTTTGTATAGGGCTGATAGTTCAGGATTATACCCTGGTCAGTTCTATGTCCTTTAAGTCCCACTTTCTACTGAATGACTCAAAGCGTGCAGAGTTGATGAAAATACCTATGATTCCTTCTTCCTCGCCAGCTTTCCTAAAGAAATCTGAGAAAGGTAACTAAAAATAGCTTTTCCCCCATTTAACCCTCTCACATCTGCATTTAACTGTGTTTATAAAGTTATAAAACCATTAAAAATCCATCCTTGCTTCGCACGCGGCTTTCCTTGCGCTGCTTTCCTTGCGCTGCTTTCTCGCTTTGCATGCCTTGTGAACTTGTATTGGATGCTGAGTTATTTTTGGGTGTGTTGTGTCGCCTTCCTGATATCTGTGTGCTGTTATGGCTTAAAGGGCTTAAAATAATTCTACCTGTTTTTTTTTTTTTAACTTAAAATTTATTTTATTTAGTTGCTTTATAAAACATAGATGGCAAAAGCTAAACTGCTTTTTCAGAAAATACATTATGCTGTCACTGTGGAATCATTTTAGGAATTTATGGATTCGAAGGCCAGCTTACAGCAGTTCTCTGGTCACCATGGTTGTGGCCATTCTATGGCTTGGAAAGGAGGGGAAGAGAGATCTCCCCACTAATGTCACTAACAGTAGTAATGACCCGCTTTGTTCATGAATTATTTAATCTTATTTTAAGCTTAGGTTAACTCAAATCAAATATTTTTGTATTTTGTTGTGTTGTTTTCACTTAGTGGCCTTTTTTACTTTTTTTTTCTCCTTGCTGAAATCTAATGAAACAGGACATGCTAAAAGTTCAGTTAAATAAACTAACAAGTGAATCCAGCTTTAAATAATAATGCCCTTAATAAGGCCGAGAGTGACTAGGTGCCTCGGGAACTACACATTAATTCAAGACCTGCTGTATGATAATGAATGGCAGTCTCAGCCTTGACCCCTGTCAGGCCATGCCCCCAACACATTTCACTCTGGCCACCAGAGCTTACTCTTGGGGATGTCTTTTATCCCCATGAGTAAGCTCCGGTTGGATAAGTGAAACACGTTGGGGGCGTTGGCCTGGCCGGGGTCAGCAGGTCATACAGCAGGTCCTTACTTGCAGTTCCTGGGACACCTAGTCACTCTTTACCATTGCCTGGAGCATAGACAGGCTCCCTTCCCGGCCAGCACTCACATCGGTGGGCACAGGATTTAATTTCCATACAGCCTCACACACATATCCTTGGTTGGCCCTTAATCATAGCCTCTGGGAACTTGTTGTTCTAAAACCAGAGAGTCTGAGAGCCATTAAAACACAGTAGGCTTTTAGCATCCCTCTCCCTAAAAAACAAATGCAAAAACAGATGTGCTAGTTTTAGGAGGCCTTGACACCCAAGCTGTAAAGTTTGTCCTCATTACTGGAATACAGTCTATAAAAAAAAACTTTTAGCATAGCACCTAGGTCCAGTTTTTTTACTCTAGTTTTGTGAAAAATTAAACAAAGTAGAACGCACAATGCAGTAACCCTCAGTAGCCAGTCTCTTTTTTTAGTGATCTGACTGCAATAAATTTAAAGTAGGCCTGTGATTTTTTAATGCACAATCATGTGCTTAAAATGTTGGGCCTATCATTGAAATAAAACCGATTGGCCTGTGCACTCCATCTGTGGCAGCAGCAGCAGTTTCCCCGATCCTAATAGCCGACCAGCAGCTATGGATACATGAGTCGGCAAGATGGCTGCTCAAAAACTTCCGGGACTAGTATGGAGTGCAAACAAGAAGTGTCGTCACACAGAAAGGGGCGGTAATGCATTTGGGAGCATGCCCAGTTTGCTCCTTTATTAAACCATCAACAAAGGAAGGGACGGTAACACATTTTGTCATACAGGAAGGGGTGGTAACAGGTTTAGAGCATGACCAGTTCACTCATTTGTCAAACCACTAACAGCAGTTTTCTGATTTAGTTGCTAGCCTTTTACAGGAATATACAGTGGGGAAAATAATTATTTATCCCTTGCAGATTTTGTAAGTTTGCCACTTGCAAAGAAATGAAGGGTCTATAATGTTTAGCATGGGTGTATTTTAAATGATAGAGACAGAATATCAACCAAAAATCCAGAAAAAAAACACATATAAAACAAATGCTATAAATTAAGTATGTATTTGATCCCAAAGCAAAACATGACTTAGTACTTGGTGGAGAAACCCTTGTTGGCAAACACAGAGGTAAGATGTTTCTTGTAGTTAGTGACCAGGTTTGCACACATCTCTGGAAGGTTTTTGGGCCACTCTTCTTTACAGATTTTCTCTAAATTCTTAAGGTTTCTTGGCTGTCGCTTAACAACTTGAAGTGTCAGCTCCCTCCATAAAACTTTTATAGGATTAGGGTCTGAAGACTGACTAGGCCACTCCATGACCTTAATGTGCTTCTTCTTGAGCCACACCTTTGTTGCCTTGCCGGTATGTTTTGGATCACTGTCATGCTGGAAGACTCATCCACGACCCATCTTCAGTGTTCTGGCTGAGGGAAGAAGGTTCTCATCCAAGATTTTACAATACATGGCCCCGTTCATTGGCCCCTCAAAGTCGGCCTTTACCTTTAGCAGAGAAACTGCCCCAAAGCATCACGTTTCCACCTCCCTGCTTGACGGTAGGGATGGTATTCTTAGAGTCATAGTCAGCATTTTTCTTCCTCCAAATACGGCAAGTCGAGTTAATGCCAAAGAGCAATCTTGGTCTTATCTGACCATAGCACTTTCTCTCAATCCTTCTCTTAATCATTTAGATGTTCATTGGCATGACTGTACATGCACCTTCTTGAGGAGGGGGACTCGCAGTGTTTGGAGGAAGAAAAATGCTGACTTTGACCCTAGGAACAACACCCCTACAGTCAAGCACAGAGGTGGAAACATTATGCTTTGAGGCTGTTTAAATGCTAAAGGTACAGACTGACTTTGCTGCATTGAGGGGCCAATGGATGGGGCCATGTATTGTAAAATCTTGGATGAGAACCTTCTTCCCTCCGCCAGAACACTGAAGATGGGTCATGGATGGATCTTTCAGCATGACAGTGACCCAAAACATACCACCAAGGCAACAAAGGAGTGGTTCAAGAAGAAGCACATTAAGGTCATGGAGTGGCCTAGCCAGACTCCAGACCTTAATCCTATAGAAAATTTAGAGAGGGAGCTGAAACTTCGAGTTGCCAAGCGACAGCCAAGAACCCCTAAGGATTTAGAGAAGATCTGTAAAGAAGAGTTGACCAAAATCCCTTCTGAGATGTATGCAAACCCGGTCACTAACTACAAGAAATGTCTTACCTCTGTGATTGCCAACAAGGGTTTCTCCACCAAGTACTAAGTCAGTTTTGCTTGGGGATCAAATACTTATTTTACTCATTAAACAGAAAATCAATTTATAACATTTGCATCATATGTTTTTTTTTCTGGATTTTTGGTTGATATTCTGCTCTATCATTTAAAATACCCCTATGATATAAATGATAGACCCTTCATTTCTTTGCAAGTGGGCAAACTTACAATATCTGCAGGGTATCAAATAATTATTTTCCCCACTGTATAGCTACAGAAGCCTGATAACAAAAATGAGTGCCAGCCTTGAAGGCCAAGTTCACCTTTGTAGTATGCAGTCAAGTGGTCCACTGAGCAGCATAAAAGAATAGATTCTTGGTATAAATGCCATACCTGTAGGTTAAGCCTGGCTTCACTACAGCCTAGCTGAAAAATTTCAACTAGAAGTAATCTGCCTCATCCTACCCAGGATTTGGGACATATCATACGTTAGGTGTACCCGCAGGATCACAGGAATGATCACTCTTCCTCTTTCAAGACTCATGCATGTGCAGAGCTCAGCCACATATCATGAAGAATGCTAACTTTTGTTATGCTGGGGATGCACTCAAAGGTCAGTGTTCAAGCTTCTGTGTCAAGATGGGGTGGATCTGTCAGGATTATAGTTTTTTTGAACAGGCTTTCGGAAAGCAGAGATTGCCTTCAGGTATGGTAAATTAAGCTGTATTTTTTAAGCTAGGCAATTTCTTTTTTTTTTTTTTTCCACTACACAATTTCTTACACTAATGGGGCCCCTTCACTACATAGTATGTTTTTTTTTTTTAAATAAAGGTTACCTAGCCTTTAAAGTGGAACTGAGGGGTAATGGGGATATGGGAAAACTTGTCATAATGTGCAAATATGCACATTATGCTGGGCGTGTCCTCCCTCCTCCAGCAGTGACAGCTCCGCTCTGACCATAGCTTCTCCACAGCTACAGCTGTCCTCTTTTTTTTTTGCACCCTCCTTTGTTTAGAAACTGACAGCCAGTGAAGATACTCTGGCTCATGTACGATGGAGTTGTATTATCACTAAGCTTCTCTTTTCAGCATTTTACAGATGCAGGGAGTGTATACTGCACTGCACTGCACATACACCACAAGCAGTGTATATTTTTCAAATTCAGTTCTGCTTTAACGACTGCTTGTTGCAGCCAGATTCTTCATTTAACTTTCTCATACTGCCCTTATGTGGCTCACAAACAGCTTTATTTGTGAACTTTTGATGTCTTAGGGACTTGTACTATATGTGTGAAAATTCTGTTGCTAGTTGTAGATGACCACATACTTTTTTCTGCTGGGTGCAGAGCTGGGAACTGGATAGATGGTGGTAGGTAGGAAAATATCCCAACATTGTACAGTGTGAAGTAAACCTATTCATTTGAATTTCTGTTGAAGCTCTAGTACACACCATCCTTTTTAGGTTGTATCCTACTTGCACACTGGGGCTTCTGTAAATGCTTTGCTCCTGGCAGGAGAAAAACAGCTTCACAAATGTGCTTAAGTCGTGCTTTTACAAATGTGTTTAGGCACGTCAAGTGATTGGGCATTAATTTAATTGGCTAGAATATTAATTTATTCTGGCCATTGAAATGAAAAAACCACTCAAGCGCTTAGGCGCTTCTTTTCTCTTTTCTTAAAAAACTTGTCCGAGCATAGTTCATTTTCCATCAGCTGAACTCCAAGCCAACAGCTAAATATGGAGCTGAACTTAATACATATGGGAGCTGTTTTACCTGCCCATCCACTTCCTGTGGCCCATCCACCGTCCCTGTGTGGCCAGGAGAATAAATTGCTGCTGCAATTCAGTGATACATTTACAAGTCTTGTCCCTCCTTAGCCTGTGATCAGACAGTGAAGGGCAGTAGAAGAAGAGTTTCAGAAAAAGTACCCAAGACCACCCTGATCACATCTTGATTATGTAATAGATCTTAGATTCCTACAGATTCCTTCTTTGGTTTCATGTACATCCTGCTGGGATTTGTACCCCTGCTGTCCCAAGCATGCACAGGTAACTCTTGGAAAATGATGCAGTCTCCAGAGTCTCTGGAGATGGTCCATTTCTCTCTATAGGAGACCACTGCCCACGTACAAATTCAAGTAAAGCCATGACTCTGGGCAGTACACAGCTGTCAGTATGGACTCATATAGAACAGGTGGCAGATATTGCCATCTACTCTCTGCTGTATACTGTAATTTTGTTCAATACCAAGGCATCCAATGGAGTTCTTCCATGTAGATAAAATTGGCAACCAGGTGAGGATGAATAAAATGTCACATGTTCCAAACAGAGCCAACACTAACACATTTCAGCCTATCAAGGCCTTACTCATAGTAATGAAACACGTTAGTGTTGGCTCTGTTTGGAACATGTGTACTCCTTGCACGAAACAAAGAGAAATTTTTTTTATCCTCACCTGGTTGATGACTTTATCTACATGGAAGGGTTCTCGTGTTGCGGGGCAGAAACCACAAGTAAGGCATAGTAATTGGAAACAGAGAGCTTTTCCTGGCCCTGATTGCAAAATTGGGTTGCAGTGCCATTATCTTGCATGTGTCAAATGAAGTTGTCCCTGCTTAGCGCTGTTTATTCAGCAAAGTGAACTCCGTGATTAGAGGGGGGCCTGTTTAGAAGCTCTAAGTACATTTAAAAAGTACATTACTGTGCTTTATTCAGTAAACGTGTGGTTATTTATTTATTTGGTTATTGAAGCTGCAGAATGGCAGTCTTCATCTGCTATTTGTAATAAACAGTAAATGTGTAATGATAAAGACCAAGAGGTGCTGCACATGTCACCTTTTCTGAAGCTGTACTTTTATTTAATGCAAACCTGTAGCCAGCCTATATGTATTTACATATGTACATACTAGTATTTATATATCACTAACAAACAGAAAATAGGATTTAAAACAAACCCACATTGACCTCAGTAGATGTAGGCATTGTGAAGTACTTTATTCTCGAAGTTCAAAGCAGAACACTTAAGTTGTCCAAGTTGTACTCAGCTTCCCCTGCCCTTCTGGCAGAGCTAACCTGATATGCCAGGACTGGGGGAGAATTAACTGAGCTGCTATGGGAGCAACTTGAACAACTTCTACGCTTCTGTTGTAAAATGAGAATTAGAATTGCTCCACAGTAGTCATTGAGTGGTCACGCTACAGAGACTACTGAGTGGTTACACAATAGAGGTCAAGTAGGGCTTGTTTTAAAATTCCATTTACTGCTTGCTTAGAATACAGTATCTCACAAAAGTGAGTCCCCCCCCCCCCCACACATATTTTTGTAAATATTTTATTATATCTTTTCATGTGACAAGACGGAAGAAATTACACAATGTAAAGTAGTGAGTGTACAGCTTGTATAACAGTGTAAGGGCTCTTTCACACGGTCCGCCTCCGTAGGCGGATCCGTGCTGCTCAGCGGGGATCGATCCGCCGATCCACGCTGAGCCGGCGGATGACAGCTCCGTCTCCGCTTGCAGTGAGGAGAGGAAGGTGTCACAGCACCCGCTGCTGTCTATTGGGGATCGGATGAGAGCGGACCGCCTGTCCGCTCTCATCCGATCCGATCCCTGAAGGGATGGAAAAATAGGGTTTCCATCCGTCCAGATTTCACGGACAGGATCGGATACGGATGGCAGCGGGTGTCAGCGGAGGTGTCTCCGCTGACATCCGCTGCCCCATAGAGCTGCATGGAGAATCCGATCAGATCCGCCTAAAAAACTGACAGGCGGATCTGATCGGATCGCCCGTGTGAAGGAGCCCTAAATTTGCTGTCCCCTCAAAATAAGTCAACACACAGCCATTAATATCTAAACTGCTGGCAGCAAAAGTGAGTACAACCCTAAGTGACAATTTCCAAACTGAGCCCAAATAGCCATTTTCCCTCCCCAATGTCTTGTGACCCATTAGTGTTACAAGGTCTCAGGTGTGAATGGGGAGCAGGTGTGTTAAAATTGGTGTTATCACTCTCACTCTCTCATACTGGTCACTGGAAGTTCAACATGGTACCTCATGGAAAATAACTCTCTGAGGATCTGAAAAAAAGAATTGTTGCTCTACATAAAGATGGCCTAGGCTAGAAGAAGAAGACCCTGAAACGGAGCTGCAGCACGGTGGCCAAGACCATACAGCGGTTTAACAGGACAGGTTCCACTCAGAACAGGCCTTGCCATGGTCGACCAAAGCAGTTGAGTGCACGTGCTTAGCATCATATCCAGAGGTTGTCTTTGGGAAATAGATGTATGAGTGCTGCCAGCATTGCTGCAGACGTTAAAGGGGTGGGGAGTCAGCCTGTCAGTGCTCAGACCATACGGCGCACACTGCATCAAATTGGTCTGCATGGCTGTCATCCCAGAAGGAAGCTTCTTCTAAAGATGATGTACAAGAAAGCCTGCAAAAAGTTTGCTGAAGACAAGCAGACTAAGGACATGGATTACTGGAACCATATCCTGTGGTCTGACGAGACCAAGATAAACTTTTTTGGTTTAGATGGTGTCAAGCGTGTGTGGCGGCAACCAGGTGAGGAGTACATAGACAAGTGTGTCTTGCCTACAGTCAAGCATGGTGGTGGGAGTGTCATGGTCTGGGGCTGCATGAGTGCTGTCGGCACTGGGGAGCTACAGTTCATTGAGGGAACCATGAATGCCAACATGTACTGTGACATACTGAAGCAGTGCATGATCCCCTCCATTTAGAGACTGGGCCCAAGGGCAGTATTTCAACAAGATAACGACCCCAAACACACCTCCCAGACAACCACTGCCTTGCTAAAAAAGCTGAGGGTAAAGGTGATGGACTGGTCAAGCATGTCTCCAGACCTAAACCCTATTGTGCATCTGTGGGGCATCCTCAAACAGAAGGTGGAGGAGCGCAAGGTCTCTAACATCCACCAGCTCTGTGATGTCGTCATGGAGGAGTGGAAGAGGAATCCAGTGGCAACCTGTGAAGCTCTGGTGAACTCCATGCCCAAGAGGGTTAAGGCAGTGCTAGAAAATAATGGTGGCCACACAAAATATTGACACTTTGGGCCCAATTTGGACATATTGACTAAGGGGTGTACTCACTTTTGTTGCCAGCGGATTAGACATTAATGGCTGTTTATTGAGTTATTTTGAGGGGACAGCATTTACACTGTTATACAAGCTGTACACGCACTACTTTACATTGTAGCAAAGTGTCATTTCTTCAGTGTTGTCACATGAAAAGATATAATAAAATATTTACAAAAATGTGAGGGGTGTACTCACTTTTGCGAGATACTGTATGTAAATATTTCAGTGTCCGTATCCTGGACACAGGGTTACTTTATAAGATTTTTGTAAATGCTTAATTTGTAATTTCCTTTAGAAAATCAGTTTATGTAGACAAGCTTGTCCATCTTTTCTAATAGCTGCATTTTTTTAAGTATTCATCTCTGTTTATTACTTTCCTGAAACAGCCTAGAAATATTGGGCTTATTTCACATAAATCACTATTATAGTGTATAAACGACTATAAATCTTTCCCTTTTTGTTTTTAATCCAGAAAAGTGATTGCACTAATTTTTTATAGAAAACTAGAACTTATTTTTGATGCATAATAATATAATATTAATAATAATATTAATAATGCTCCCTGTGGATTTATGCTTACGATGACAATTATTTTTAGCCCTCTGCTTGCGCTGGCTGCTTTTGGCTTTGATGCTGAAGTATTACTTATAAGCTATGCCAATGTCTGTTGTGTTGCTTAAGCTTGAAATATATTTCCTTTAAAACACTGGTTATTGGACAATCTAAATAATGTAGGCATTTTTTAGAGGAAATATATCCTGCTGGGAGGTCTTTGTGGCTGTTGGGTTTTTTTTAATAGGAAAGGAAAGTGGATGTGTTCCCAAAGCAATTTGATTCTAGCTGTCATTTCTATTGTTTAAAAATGGACAGCAGGATCTGATTGGTTGCTGTGGGCCATGTATCCATCACCCTTCTCCTCCATTTGTACACAAGTGGCACTGTTTGATGAATTTTGTGTCTGGTGATAAGAGGGATTTTACTCCAATTGCTATTCATGGGCACCACAACTGGTGGATTTGGAAACACCTTTTTTAAGGAAGAAATGCTTCTGGGCAGAACATTGTGTATGTATGTTGCCTGGTGGAAAATGTTTCATTCCTTTTGCCAATTCAATAATGTTTATATAACATCACTGATTCATATATTCAGGATTACCTGTATGTCAATATTCTACTTACCTTTGTGCAATTTTCGGGTAATATTTACTGCTGTATATAACCTATAATTCAACCTATTACTATCTATATATCTTCCAGCTACCCCCTATAAACCACCCGTTCTCCTTTTCCCAATATGACTTTTTATATAGCCCTCCCCCTGCAATTTATGTATACTGTATGTGGCCATAATGTTATGACTGATCAGTGTATGTGTATATATATATTTATATATAATTAGTGTATATTGAAAATCTGTTTAATATACAAACTGATTAATAAATATTGCAATCCAAGTGACAAAACACTTAAAATACTCCTTCCCTTTACCTCCACTAATTCTCTATGTCCTTATCTCTTAACGTTTTAGAAAATGTATAAACTATTTCATTACAGCCAGCTATTGCAAAGTACTCAAGATGTGCATTGTGGTCATACAGTTTGTGGCTTTATTGTCAGTCTCAAGCTTCCAAATTAACCATTATTTAAAAAAAAAAAAAAAACAGATTTACTCAGATTGCTTGTGTGCATTACTCTTTGCTTGCTAGAGCTTTAAAAACGTTTTTATGGAGTTGAATGAGACAAGCAGATGAACCCTTTGAACATGTCAGAATTGTCTTCTAGAGCTTATGTAGTACTGGCTAATGCTGGCCATAGATGGATAGAGGTGGATAGAGGAATCCTCCCTGCTATGGCATTGTGTTCTGACAGCGGGGATTCTCTGTTGTCAACACACTGATCTGTGGGTGCAGACTATTGGCTGCAGCCATTAATCCAAAAAAAAAATTGCCAACATTCCTCTTCAACAGGAGTAGACCATTGAATCGACTTCTGTTTAGCGGGAGACTTCTGTCTGCTGAACGGGCCGAATTCCAAACTATCTTTGGCCAACTTAACAAGCTGTGAACTCTCATTACCCGTGTGGATTGTCTACTGTTTACATTTGGGGATTAGTTGTATCTCAAGCGATGAGTTCTACTACAGGGGCAGTGGGAGACCATTTACATTTGGTCAGAGGCTGGGCTTTAAAGGCTAAGTTCACCTATTTTTTTTTCTAAATTACAGTACCAATATAGCATTAATGTACTTATTTTGCAAAAATAAAACAGCTTTCCATTAATTCTAAACTGGCTTACCTCACTGTCTTCATAGCTGTTTAAACACACTGCTCGATTACTTCTGCCTTACTTCCTGGTCAGACTTTAGGTCATGACACAGGAAGTAGTTGCCCAACTGAGGGTAGATGATGCAGGGTGTGTGCTAATGAAATCAGTGGTAAACTCCTTCCTGTGTCCTGACCCAAAGTCTGACCAGGAAGTAAGGCAGAAGTAATCGAGCAGTGTGTTTAAACAGCTATGAAGCGAGTGAGGTAAACCGGTGTAGAATTATTGGAAAGCTGCTTTTTTGCAAAATAAGTACAATAATGCTACATTGGTACATAGAGGAGCTGCAATAAAAAAAAAAAAAAAAAAAAAAAAAGAGGTGAACAAAGGTGAATTTAGCCTAAAAACAGACTTTTTCACTTTGGTTTGAATGCTAATCGCAGGTGACCACTAGAGGGAGCATTTACAAATCTGAAATGCAAGAGTCACTTTCAGGTAAATGCTAGAGTAATAGCTTTATCTATACTTACTGACTGTACTCTGTAGTTTCCCTTTAATGTGTGAGCTTTGATTAATTGAAATAATTATTAGCTATGGGTAAAATCTATATATAATTAAATCTTTATGAATCTCTCTGATTTTGTTTCCACCAGGCATCATATGTTCATCCAGATATCCTGCCAATCATGTTAAAGACTCTCTGGCAGTTTAATAAGGATAAAGACTGGCTCACCTTCTTTGGTCTATGTGTGCTTCTTAGTCATGCTTTAACTATGCCACCAGCATCCACTGTGTTGATTGGCTGCTTCCTCATGAACACCAGATAATGTACAATAGAGCAGCTCATGCACAGCTAGTGTATTCACATTAACAATCAATTAAATTGTACAGGTTTTGCAGTGTTTGGCTATTTGCAAATTTATCTTAAAAGGAATTGCATGTGAAAACTACTCCCTTCAAGTCAAAATCTGGCAAAGCACATCTCTGAGTGTAAAACCATTTTTGTTTTGCCAATATGCATCTTAAATATGCATTCAGCTGTTTGGTGTCCCCCTTAGCAGAGCATGATATAAAAAGCCCACATGGACCATTAAAAAATACTAGTATCACCACTAAGTATTGTGAGCGTTTCTTAAAGAGTGGCATTCTCTGATTGCTTATCAGTTCTGCCCAGTCAGAACACAGTTGGCTCCTAATAGTTAGCTTGTAACCCTTTTGTTGTTTGGGTGTCCCAAGCAATGAAAGGGTTGGTATGGCACCCTAATCAGTGTTCTTAATAAGGTCTTATGTGTTCATTTGAGGAGGCGGCAAACTCCTATGCTGCGATTCGTGTCCAGCCGCCTTCCACCCTTCCTGTCTCAACATAGAGATGCCACAAGGATCCTGGAGCTGCAATGACTGTAGGACGGGGAAGAAGCTGCACTACAAACAGATTGTGTGGGTCAAGCTTGGGAATTACAGGCAAGTGCTGAATTAATGGTGTCATTGTGTGAATATTAGTGTAGACAAGGTACTTTGCCCTTCTGGTATGTCTGTAGCCAGTATTCTTAAGGGTTTAAGATACTTTGTCTATACAGTATATCACTGCTTTCTGTCTATGTATTCTAAAATATTATTTCTCTTACGTCCTCCGACAGTCGCCACCCCTCATAAGTCATCACTATTGGGTATCGACTTCCGCTCCGCAGGAGTAGCTAGGCATAAGACTTAGTTAAAAGACAAAAGCATTTAGCATAGACACACCCTTGGGGGATGTCCCACTGGTCAATACCCCCCTGCAGTAATCCCTCCCAACTCAGTTTGTCTCTGCCTAGCGTCAGGAGTAGTTAGGCTTCCCTGTGCTGGGGCTTCAGTCTCAGCCTTTCTAATCTTTTCTTTGATTTTTATTTGCAAAATGTCAGTTTTTTTCTTTGCTTTACTAGCTGTTTATTTTGTCAGCTTTAGTTTAGTCGGATCTTCGGATGAAGATGGATTCTGCGGAGCTGGGAATCGGACTGGCCGCCCTGGCTCTCCAGGGCAGAGGGTCAGATGGATACCCAGCCCGCCATCTAACGTTCGGCTATGGTTCGCCCTGGCGCTATGAACGACCCATCCCTGCTCGCAGCAGGGATGCAGCCTGTGAGGTGGCTACCTCACTGGACACATCTGCGGTCCTGTGATGCAGTGTCCTGCGTTTTTTGGCTGACGGCATTCCCTGTCATCTGAGGACAGAGGATTTCTGTTCATAGAGGCACCCCACGCCATCCGGTACAGGTAAGTACTTTCTGTGTGGGGACCTCTGTCTGGGGTGGCAGTCCTGTGTTGCTGTGTGTGCCCTCATGTCTGTGCGTTTGTGGGGCTCCCTGTTGCGATCCCTGCGGGGGTCTTCTTTATTACACTGCTGGCACTGTGTGGTGTGGGGGCCCCTCTCCTGTGTCACTTTTTTGTGTTTGGGAGGTGCAGACTGTGTGTGATGCGACCGCTGCGGCTAAAAACCGCGCGGTCCGCCATTTTGGATGTGGGCAGCATGTCTGGCTTCACTATGGGCTTTTACAGTTGCTTGCTATGTAGTGTTTTGGCGCCATCCGGCACCATCTTGTGTGTGGCAGAACGATCGTTCCGAGCACATACGGGCGGCCATTTTGCCAAAGCCTTCCATTCACTTCTATGGGCAGCGATTTTCCTTGGGCCTTGCAGCATATCGTTCGGCTTCTGACCTCACTTCCTTTCCCTCTGGAGCAGCGATCGGTGTGGTAACACTCTGTGGGGCTCTGCAGTCTCTTCCATATCTCTCTGGTCTATCCTTCCTGGCTCAGTTTTGTCCCTTTTGGGGGGTCTGTGTACACAGCGATTATAGCGGTGGGCTGCGCTATCCGCAGCGCTTTTAAAGGGCCAGTACTTTTACTCATTGTTTTGGGCAATGGATTTTCAGGACAGCAAATTCCCCCCAGTCTTGGTGGGGGACCCCAGTTCTGCTGAACCCCCCGTTATACCTAATTTGGGCGCTGGGTGGCGTCTTTGGTGTCAAAAATGGAGGCGCTGATGGCTGAACGTGCTGCTAGGAAAAGGCCCAGATTATCTTTCTCCTCTGATTCAGATGGTGATGTGGCTGCTGTGGCTGGCGTGCCCTTTTCAGGGTCTTGCTCGTCCCTGGACCCTGTGGGGTCTGAGGCGGAGGTGGAGGGGATTGATGATTCTTCCCCGAGGTCGCCTGAAGAACACGCACAAATGGATGATTTGATTTCTTCTGTGAATAAAACACTACATTTGGAGGATGAGCCCACTCCTCCGGCCATTGTGTCCTCATTTGGTACACATAGGGCCCGCCAGTCGGTGCAGGTTTTTCCTTGCCCCGTTGAGTTTCATCACACAGTGAATGAACAATGGCGCAGTTTAAAACGCCCCTTCACGGTGCCTAGTCGGTTTAAACTGCTGTACCCTTCTGCGCCTTCTACGGATGCGCGCTGGTGCGTGGCCCCCAAGGTGGATCACGCTGTGGCCGTGTTAAACAAGGCTACTCTGGTTCCCTCTAAGGATACACCGGTGTTCCGGGATCCTGTGGACAGGAGGTTGGAGTCTCTTGCCCGCCATGCCTATACGGTGGTGGGCTCTATGCTCAAGCCTATTTTTCGCTTCTGTAATGGTGGCTCAGAGGATGGTGGACTGGACTAAGGTGCTTAGACGCACTCTCATGACTGATTCTGCCCCACCTGCTACGCTGGAAATGGGTGACCAGATTCATCAAGGGGTCATGTTTTGTGTGCGATGCGGCCTTAAGTGAGGCCCCTTTAGCTGCACGCCTGTCTAGTGTCGCGGTGCTTAACCGTCAAATGATCTGGCTGAAGAGCTGGTCGGCTGACCAGACGTCACGGAAAACAGTGGCTAACTTTCCTTATGCTGGGTCTCGCCTTTTTGGCGAGGCTTTGGATACTTTGGTGAAAGGAGTCACTGGGGGCAAAAGCACTCTGCTGCCCCAGAATCCGAAGAACAAGTCCTTTCGCGGCAAGCGGGGTCCCGCCTTTATACCCACTCAGGAGTCCTTTCGTGCATTTAAGTCACAATTCACGGGCAAACCCTTCAAGGGCCAAGGTGGCCAGAAGAAGCCCTGGGCGGGTAAGCAAAAGTCCGGCCATCCCGGCACGACGACTCAGCCCTGCCTGAAGGGACACCCTCACCCGTTTCAGGGGTGGGGGGACGTTTGCGCGGTTTCCCTCAACCTTGGCTGTTCCGTATTCCGGACAGGTGGATTCAGGAAATCATTCGATCAGGATACCAGATCGAATTCCTTTTACGGCCGGCGGACAGATTCTTTCCCTCAAATCTTTATTTGACCCCAGGGCGTTTACAGGACCTGCATCAAGCGGTGCAGGACCTCCTGGTCCAGGGGGTGATTGTCCCGGTGCCTCATCGGGACAGGTTTTGTTTTTTTTACTCCAATCTGTTCACTGTACCCAGAAAGGAGGGCAAGGTGCGTCCTATCCTGGACTTGAAAGCTCTGAATCACTTTGTGCGATTCCGCATGGAATCCCTCCGCTCAGTAGTGGCCTCCCTGAGTCCAGGGGAATTCCTGGCCTCTATTGACCTGAAGGATGCGTACCTGCACATCCCCATTTTCGAGGGTCATCAGAGGTACCTTCGGTTCGCCATTGCGGGGGACCATTATCATTATCAAGGGTTTTTACCAAAGTGCTGGCGCCTGTTCTGGGCCTGTTGAGGGCACAGGGCATTGCAGTCTTGGGATATCTGGACGATCTCCTGTTAAGATCGAGTGCCAGTCAGAGCCTGACGTGCAATCTGTCCACTACGGTACAGACGCTAAAGGAGTTCGGTTGGACCATCAACGTTTAGAAGTCGACGTTGTCTCCTTCATTTTGTCTTCCCTATCTGGGAATGGTTCTGGGCTCTGCTCAAGCTCCGGACCCTTCAAGACGAGGTCAGGTCCCTCAGGAACAACCAGTCCTCGTCGCTCAGGACCATTCCGTCATTCCGTCCGTTGCTGTGGACGGTGATTACTACAGATGCCAGCCTGTCAGGCTGGGATGGAGTCCTGGGCAACCTGTCTGCCCAGGGCACTTGTTCAGAGGAGGAATCCTCCCTTCCGATCAACATATTGGAATTGAGAGCGATCAGACTCTGTCTCTTCCAGTGGTCGGATCGACTTCGGGGCCGTCCTGTTCGGGTACAGACGGACAATGCTACCACGGTGGCTTACATCAACCACCAAGGGGGCACCAGGAGTGCCCGGGCGGCCCGTGAGGTGACCGACATTCTGTCTTGGGCCGAGACTCCTGTCCTGGCAATTTCGGCAGTTCACATTCCGGGTGTGGAGAACTGGCAGGCCGACTATCTGAGCCGCCAGACCCTGGACCAGGGGGAATGGTCCCTACACCCGGAGGTCTTCCAAATGCTGTGTGCGAAGTGGGGATCCCCAGATGTGGATCTGTTCGCGTCTCGGCTAAACCACAAGGTGGAAAGGTTCGTGGCAAGAACGTGCGATCCGCGGGTGGACGCCTCGGATGCGTTGGGGGTCCCTTGGCATCAGTATCGTCTGATGTATGCCTTTCCTCCGTTTCAACTATTGTCCAGGTTCCTTCGCCGGCTGGCCTCGGAACCGAACTTGGTCATTCTGGTGGCACCGGACCAGCCACGCTGGTCCTGGTACGCCGACGTTGTTCATCTGGCGGTCGAGCCTCCTTGGAGGCTACCGTTGCGAGAAGATCTACTGTCTCAGGGACCGTTCTTCCATCCTGCTTTACAGTCGCTGGCTTTAACGGCCTGGCTGTTGAAAGCCAGGTCCTGAGAGACAGGGGTCTTTCTCCGGAGGTCATTCCTACTTTAATCAAGGCTAGGAAAGCCTTGTCTGGTAAACTTTATTACTGTACCTGGAAAGCTTATTTTGCCTGGTCCAGGGGGTTTTCTCCTCGCTCATACTCGGAGACGAGAGTGTTGGCTTTCCTTCAGACTGGTGTGGACCAGCGCCTGATAAAGGGCCAGGTTTCTGCTCTGGCTGTTCTTTTTTAACGCCCTGTGGCGTCTCAATCCTTAATTTGCACCTTCATTCAAGGTGTGCGACATTTGGCCCCTCCCTTTACCTCCATGGGACTTGAACTTGGTTCTGTCCGTGTTGCAGCGTTCTCCCTTTGAGATCAGACAGACCATTGAACAGGTCTATGCTTTGAAGGAACGGGTTCCGCCCTTCCCTGTTAAGGCGCACTCTGCCAGGTCATTGAGTACGTCCTGGGCCTACCGGCTTCAGGCCTCGGTGGCCCAGGTGTGCAAGGCTGCGACTTGGTCGTCGGTGCACACCTTTTTCCAACTTCTATAAGGTGGATGTTCTGGCGTCAGCTTATGCCTCCTTTGGCCGCAAAGTTCTCAGTGCGGCAGTGCATGGGGGACCCTTGTTTTGTTGTGGGTCCCTGGCTGTGGGTTTTGCTTTCCTGGGCTGTTGCTCCTGTTGAGCCTTTTTTTTCTGTTGCCCAGAAGGTTCTCTTACTATGCGTGTAAGGTTCCTTTCTCTGATGTGGGTACTGCGTTGCCTTTTATACGGTTGCGTCTCCCACCCCTCATGTCTACACTGCTTTGGGACATCCCAATAGTGATGACTTATGAGGGGCGGCGACTGTCGGAGGACGTAAGAGAAAACTGAATTTTTGTAAAATCTTACCGTAAAATTCCTTTCTCTGAGTCCTCCGACAGTCGCCGCCCCCGCCCCTGCCCCTCTTTTGGGGGTTTTTCTTGTACACCTACTGCTATTCTACCAAACTGAGTTGGGAGGGATTACTGCAGGGGGGTATTGACCAGTGGGACAGCCCCCAAGGGTGTGTCTATGCTAAATGCCTTTGTCTTTTAACTAAGTCTTATGCCTAGCTACTCCTGCGGAGCAGAAGTCAATACCCAATAGTGATGACTTATGAGGGGCGGCGACTGTCAGAGGACTCAGAGAAAGGAATTTTACGGTAAGATTTTACAAAAATTCAGTTTTTGCTTTTTTTGTTCAGGTGGTGGCCAGCTGAGATCTGCAATCCAAGGTCCGTCCCACTCAATATCCAGGGGCTGAAACATGACATAGGAGATTTCCCAGTTTTCTTCTTTGGTTCTCATGATTATTATTGGGTACACCAGGGTCGTGTCTTTCCCTATGTAGAAGGGGATAAAAGCTTTGCAGAGGGCCAGACCAGTATGAACAAAACGTTTAAGAAAGGTTAGTATGTGGAATGATGAATGGAAATGTAACCTCAAACACTGTTTCTTCATGATGGCTACCTCAAACTCATACAGTATATACTTTGAATACAAGTTTATAAGAGAGCGCTAATTCAGTTTAATTTATTTGCGGCTTGTTTTGGAAGGAGTGGGTAAGACATATAATCGCAGTAAGGTTTTTTACTATTACTGTCAGTATATATTTCCATTTACTTTCTATTTGATTACCAGGACAGGAGGTAACTGTGAATCTCTCCAAGGTAACATTAGAATAGGGAAGGGTTAGAGCACCTGTAGGGTTTTTGTTGTTGCCTGTGTTTCAGTTGTCGAAGTTTCCTTATTTTTCTATTGTGTAACTAGAAGATGTCTTCTAAATCCTGTAAATATCATGGTTAATCATTGTGCAAATGCATACAGTATACGCATTCTATATACATTTAGTGATTCTGCCTCTGTTTTAATGTTATGTGCAGCTCTGGAAGAGGCTGCTAAGAGGTTCCAGGAACTGAAGGCACAGCGGGAGAGTAAAGAAGCACTGGAAGTTGAGAGAAACTCCAGAAAACCACCCCCATACAAGCACATCAGGGTATGAAACCATGAAAAGGCCCTCATTGGCTTTACTTTGACACTTGCATGCTCATATAATGGCTTGGTGGCCAAGTTCATTTAGTAAACTGGAAACACTTTGCAAATGTTTTGAGACTCTTCTCAGTAGGCCTTGTACCACTTTCTTCACAAGGCAAGGAAAAAGAAAACTATACACTTTGTGCATTCGAGCTTGCTTCTCTATTCCTGTCGGATTAGACACAAGCTTCAAGTACCATATAGCAAATATATACTTTGTGCTACCCACTTTTCAGAGCTGTTGCTCAGGTCCTCTAAATATTGGAAAAAAAAATCGTTTGTCTCATAGCAGAGTAGGGCTGAATGATAGTCGATGTGATATCGACTATCGTTCTGCGTGCGTGGGCGATATTCATATAGCTGAAGACGCAATATTTAGCCTAGGCAGGGAGAAGTCGGGACTCAGGGGGAGGAGGACAGCTGGCAGCCGACACATCCGTTTTGCTTTCGGCTGTGATCGAAACTCCGCCCCTCCAGCCCCATGCACTCCAGCCCTCCCAGCTCTGCCTCTAGTATCCAGCCAACCATTACTCTGCCCTGCTCCGCCCATTGTCTCTCCTGGCTGCATCGGGGGCGGGATCAGGCTGTAATGTTTTGTAAATAGATTCATTGGAGAGACAATGGGCGGAGCAGGGCGGAGTAATGGTTGGTCGGCTGGAGACTAAGAGGCAGAGCTGGATTGCATGGCGGCGGAGAGGCTGCAGAGCGCTACAGTGCAAAGCAGCAGGAGAGGGGGGAGAGACGTCCGGAGCATGGCGGAGGAGCACTGGGGGACAAAGGCTGCTACCGTACTACTGCTGGGGACACTTCACTCAGCCCGCTTCCTCTACACTCCGGCTCCGACACAAGGCTCGGGCTGTCCGGGCGGGAGAAGTTCTACAAGTGTGGCGGATCCCCTGGCGGAGAGCTGAGCTCTGCTCACTGATCCCTCCTCCGGAGACTGTCCGGGAGAAATATCGCAATATATATAATTAAAAACCAAATATCGCAATGTACTTTTTTCCCCAATATTGTGCAGCCCTATAGCAGAGTCCCTTCTACACCAGTTACATATTTCTCATTTTACAGTTGCATTATCTTAGAAACCAGATGCCTATAATTCATTTACAGCTAGGCCCACATGGCAGTTGTTCACATCTGCACACTTTTGGTTAGTTGTGAGTGTGGGGCCTTTAAAGTCCTGTCTGCTGCATCTTTTAATGCAATTTACAAAAAAAAAAAAAAAAAACATAGAAAGTGGATTTCAGTGGTAATTCAAGTAAAATGTTTAAATTTAAAGATGGCAGCCCTTCTTTCTTCACACCTGCAGAGCCAGGCTTCAATCACACCCTCTCTGTACTCTGTTTCGACTGATGTTAAAATAAAAAATGTCCTTCCTGCTAGTTCAAACCCAGTCTTTGTACCTTATTCCTTTTGGCAGTCATTGATCAAACACATTCCCTGTGTAATAATGCATCACACATATCAGTTTTATTATGCAAGTCATAGGAATCATATACACCATGTTTCACCTGTATCACCTACAGTCCTGGTGCTCGTACATCCCAATCCCTATTCCACCCACACTAAGGGGTTCTGAAACTAACTGGCTTCTTTAGGAGGAAGAATAGTGGGAACTGCTTAGTTAAGGGCGGAAGAAGGTCGGAGGTTTAAAGCCCCAGTAGAAGCCGGTTTGTCCAAGGTTGGTGGAAGAAATGCTGGAGAAAGTCTATTAGTTAAGCTCGATCAGCAGGACCGCAGAATAGTGAGACTGTACGCAATACATGTAAAACACGGTGGATATGATTCCTGTGACTTATATAGCAAAACTGGTATGTGTCACACCTTATGTCAGGGGTCTTCAAACTTTGGCCCTCCAGTTGTTCAGGAACTACAATTCCCATCATGCCTAGTCCTGTCTGTGAATGTCAGAGTTTTACAATGCCTCATGGGACGTGTAGTTCCGCAACAGCTGGAGGGCCGTAGTTTGAGGATCCCTGCCTAATGTGTTTGATCAATGATTGCCAAAAGCAAAAGGTACAGACTGCCACTGGGTTTGAACTTGCAGGAAAGAAAGTTCTGATTTTGACATAAATGGAAACGTAGTACAAACGGGTGCGATTAAAGCCTGAACCTGTGGTGTCTATGGGGAGAAATGAGCACTGTCATCTCTAAATTTATGCTAAATCTATCCAGATGGTGATCTTGCTGGCAGCATTGTACATCCTTTTGTTGTTGGACTGTTATGTAAAATGCAAATGCAACGACCTAAAACCATGAAAGTGTGTACAGGTCCTTACTGTCTTCAGACACATTTATCTAGCTTTTCCACAGCCTTGTTGTATACATTACTTAGCAGGTTGATAGAACAAGCACATCTTTATAGCCATTATAACATATGAATAAAGCTACAATGCCAGCCCTCTCAAGTAGGCTGTTGTAGGTAATATCTGAAATTGCAGCTCACAGGCAGTAGAGCCTGGATGCTTGTTATCTGCATGTATAGATTTAAATCATTTTGCTCCAAGGTTGTATATCTAGTATGTTCAGTTCAAGAAACCTTTTATTCTTTATAAAATAAATAATCACCCTGTCCCATGTAAAATTAAATTAGTCCTTCGTTAAACCAGGCATTTTAGTTTTAGATCCTTGGCGACATTAAACCTTTTATTTAGTAGGGAAAGGAAGTCCTAAAAGTAGCACATCACAGCAAAACCCTGTAGGGAGATGTATGACAGCCTCAACCCAGGCTCCAACCAGACCAACATACCAAATTTTGATTAAACTCTGGGGCAGAGTGAAACGCGTTGGGAGCATGGCCTGGTTGGAGCCCAGGCTGAGGCTGTCATACACCTACATAAAGGGTTTTGCTGTGATGTTCGACTTTTACAATTTTCTTTCCCTACTAGATGTTTTGAACTGGGGTGAGCTCTGTCCTTGTCAGCACTCCTAGCAGTTTGTCATGCGAGAGGACCTGGTGGAGCCTTGAGCAGTTTTTGTTGTCAGTTAACTGTTAATGGTGTGTTTTGATTTTTTTTTCCTTATTTTAGAACAACAAACCTGTGGGGAAAATTCAGATCCAGGTGGCCGATATCTCTGAAATACCTCGTTGTAACTGTCGTCCCACTGATGAATCGCCGTGTGGTCTGGACTCCCAGTGCCTGAACCGTATGTTGCTTTATGAGTGTCACCCACAGGTTTGCCCTGCTGGGGAGCAATGCCAAAACCAGAGCTTTACCAAACGGCTTTACCCGGAGACTGAGCTCTTCCGCACCGAGAGAAGAGGCTGGGGCCTTTTGTGCAAAAGAGATATTCGAAAGGTAGCATTCTGATGAGTAGAAGAAACTTTTTTTAACTTAAAGTAGAACTATAAGCAAAACTTTTTTTTTATTTTGGATAGGGCAAGGGAGGGTTATAACCCCTGCCAGATTTTGTTTCACCATCTGTGTGCCATTGTGGAGATTTACCTTCAATATCTGTCCCAGATAAGGAAAATTAAGGGAATTTGTCACCAGAACTAGTGTCCCCATTGGAAGATTTCCCCTCTATTACCTTTCTTGGGACAACCCAAGATTTGGAATTTTCTTTACTTTCACTTTCAATGATAGTGGTAAACAGGACAAATAGAGAGGGTGAATCTCCTTAATGGGGACACAGAAAGCAATAAAAACTGACAAGCGTTCTAATCCCTCTCCACTCTATCTTGAAGGTTTAGATTTCCATACCTAACAGAAATGAATACATTAAATATTTAACTAAAAACATACATTTCTAATATTTCGCGGATCCCACTATGTTTGGTCATCTCCTGTCTTCTTATTCCTGTTAAAGACTTCATTGGCAAGATTCCTTCATTGCATTTTCTCTTTTGTTCATTAACAGACACAGCTCTTTATCTTCTTGACCATTGGGTTATACTGCCCCCTACAGGAGTATGACACTAGGCAGGAAAAAGCTTGACCACGCTTATGTGGCAGTCCCAGGGAGTATACTCCCACTCTCAGCTATAGGCACGGCACTCAGTTTTTTTCTGCCTAGTCAGGAGTAAGGACATAGTTCCTTGCTGGGATCTCAGGTCCTGGCAATCTTTATGCTTGAATGTTTTTTTTGCCTATCTTTGTTATTTTGTTCCTGTGAGAATCTACAGTCAACTACCGGACTGGGCGACAGACTGAATAATCTAGATCTAAAGGGTCCCCCCAGTCTGGCCAGCGAGTGTGCGCAGGCTTCAGCTCCGCACTAGGTTGGCGACAAAATATCCCCACTGGACGGGGCTGGCCTGCGAGTTGAACGCAAGGGCGCATACGACTTGAGTCGCAGCATTCCTCCTAGCCGACAGCCACCCATATTCCGATGGAGCGGTGGTCTGTCAGGAGCGGTGCCCACCCTGTACCTGGTGTGGTAAGTAGCTGTCCCCCCTCTTCCCCTGGAGGGTTTTGGGGTGGACATGGGCCCCTCCCTGGGACAGTGGGATCCCCGGTTTCCCCTCCTTCCCCCCCAGCCCCTCTAAACTTTCGGTGGTCACTGTGGGTCTTTCGGCCCCCCTCCCCCCCTTTCCTGGGTGAGGTTATGAGCTGGCTTTTGCCACATGCTCTTAAGGGGGGGGTTGTTGGAGTTGCTGCTCTCCGGGTTTTTCCTGATGCGCAACGGGGGGTTTAGCAGGGTTCCCCGCCACCCTGGGGGTTGGTGACTAGGGCAGGGATGTCCACTGGGATCACTGCTGCAGTATTTGGGCTGGGGGAGCGGCTGGTTTAGCATCCGTGGGTGTGCACCGCACATGGCCGGATCCTGCCCAAAATTTAAGCCCGTGGCTTTGCAGCCTACTGTTCGGGAGCTCTGTGGGGCGACCCCAGTGAGGGTAGCTGAAGCCACTACCCTCCGTTTGGGCATCCGCCCTCCCTTCCGCTACCTCTGGGTGGTTGGCTCTGCAGGGGCTCGCACCCAAGCGGCCTGGCGTCCACAAAAATGTAGGCCGTGTCTTGTGACCTACTAGGTCATGCGGCCGGGTTGGGTGCCTCCATGGGGGGCGGCCCCAGTGCGATTTGCTGAAGCTCCCTGCCTGGCTGGGATCCGAGCACTTGCGGCTGGGCCTCCACAAAAATTTAGGCCATGGTTTGCGGCCTACTAGGCCATGCAGCCAGCTTAGCGCCTCCCTTGGAGAGGTGGCACTGTGGGGGCGGTTTATTTTTTTGATGGCAGCCATGCCACCATTATTGTGTAGGGCAACTGCCCCTTTTTAGTGCTGCGGGCCCATCAGGGTACCCTGCGTGTGCATCCGCATCGCGGTGGACGGTCCCCTTTTAAGGGGGCTATTTCCTATTATAGTAGGTGGTCCCTTGGGCGGCGTCCCCTCTTTGGGATCGCAGTCGGTTGCCCTCCCCTTATTGGTATGTTTTCCAGGTGAGCTTAGTATATAGCGTCCCCGGCCCTCCCCTGTCTTATCTGTCTCTCATCAGATCCTGAATCTGTTTTGCCTGCCATGGACGCGAGTCACGCTACTGGGTCTGCATCTACGCACCCTGAGTTCTCAGATAGTTAGAATGATTTCTCTGCTCCTCTAGCCACAGATGGAAAGGCGCTGGTGGATGCACTGATTGTGATAGGAGGTCAGAGGCTCTGGCGCCCCATATGTTCACTGTGGCTGGTTCGGCACTTACTATTGCCCTGGTGTCGCAAACTCTGACTGAGTGGACTAAACATTTACGCCAGGACCTGGAGGGTAAACAACTTCCCTCTGCCTTTGCGGAGCTGGTGGATCAGTTGGTCCAGGGGCTACAGTTTATCTGTGATGCCTCTTTGGCTGCGGCTTCTTTGATTTCTAGGCTGTCTGTATCAGCAGTGGTCCTATGGGCGTATTATCTGGCTGAAATGCTGTTCTGCTCACCAGACTTCTAAGAAGGCCTTATCGGATCTCCCCCTTGTAGGGGATCGTCTGTTTGGAGTTTTCCTTGGATGACATAATTCGGGGTCTCACAGGGGGGGAAGAGTACTCTTCTGCAGGCAACCAAGGGCAAGGAGCTCCGTCGTAGATGTGAGCCATTTTTTTCGGCTCATATTAGGCCTTTTTCATCTCTCAGGGTCTCAAGACTAGGGATCAAAGCCCTTCAGGGCCTCCATTGGAGGTTCCTAGAGGACCTTGTCTGGCAAGCCATGAGCAGGCTCTTCCAGACCTGTGGACAAGGCTTCCTCTGCATGTAGGGGCGTCCCCATCCGTATCTGGGGTGGGGGGACGTCTTCGCTGGTTTCCAGATGCGTGGACCTCCCTGGTACAGGACAAGTGGGTTCACTAAGTCATTTGATCCGGCTACAAGATTGAGTTTTGGTATTATGCTCTGAAAAGGTTCTTCCCTTCCAACCTGCACTTGTCCCCAGATTGCTTACGGGTCTTTTTGGGGCAGTGCAAGACTTGCTACTTCAAGGGGTGCACAGTAGTGGCGTACCTACATCAGTGCGATTTCCTCCACTTTACCGTGGGCGAGGAGCATTATTAGTTTGTGCCGTTACCCCTTGGCCTCGCCTCCGCTCCTCGGGCCTTAAAAAAGTGTTGGCCCCGGTGCCAGCATTGTTTCTTCAGCGAGGAATCTCGGTACAGGGGTACCTGGACGTTCTTCTTCTGCGAGCGGTGCCTCCGACTGCTCTAATGGACAACTTGGAGATTACTCTGCGAACTCTGAGGGATGGGGCTTTCTAGGCCAATTGGGAGGACGATCAGAAATATCAGTCTGTTGTATATAAAAACCTTGTTTATTAGTACATATTAAAAATGTATGACATCGGGGCATGCATCCCAACATAGATACAACATATAATATGACAGCTTAAATGCCCAACAAAAACCAAATAAAGGTATAAGCTATCCCAAGCGCTTCAAATGAGGACCACTCACCAATAAATAAATTGGCTATGCAGCTACTTAACTAAAACATATGGAGAAAGATATATAATAGATAGATACTCAGCAATATCCCTATATATATATAGTAGCGCAAACTTGTCAAGAAGCAAGTGCCAAAAAAAATACTGTGCCCACTGCACAAAAGTCCGAAATGCAATAGATGTCACATAGGCAGCAGGAAAAAGTTCAGAAATGACTCAAACAGTCCATAATCCTTCACTCTATCTCCTGGGATGATAATGTACAAAGACGTGTTTCTCAAAAGGATCACCACCACCACCGTGCTCCTGGTGGGTGGAGCCCATACATCCGGCCGGGACTCTATGTTATTATTCTTCCGGGTCATGGAGACCTTACATCCGGCCGGGAATCCGTGCTATTATTGTTCCGGGTCATATGTTAATTAAGGAGGAAGTTTTAGCTGATTGGGCGTAAAGCTGAATCACTATGATTGGTCAGAACACGATCGTCACTACCAATGGAAAGTGATGTAATTTACAGCGTTTTAAGTATGTATATACACTAGCGATTTTGTATGGATACTATCGGTCTATTGGTGGTTGAGTGGTTGGTGTCTTTTTGCTTTCAGCATAAGGGTGCAATTAACTTCCTGTGTGCTATACTTCCGGGTCGTAGGACGGCCCATTGTAGTGAATAGTGGCGAGATGGAGGGTTACTGTGCTGTCTTAGCCTGCTATTGGCCGTTATTCTACAGGCATCCACCAATAACCGATGGTGTGAACCTCGGCACCACCCTACTTCCGGGTTATAGGGTAATGTACCATAGAGATTAGTGAATTGAGAGGAAGTGATCCTGTAAATCTAGTCTGTGATTGGTCGACACACCTGAGCAACCACCAATGGCCGATGATGTCAACCCTGGCCCCGCCCTGTGGGTTGATGGGCATGGGTATTTAAGGTTACCGCCAAGACGCCGTGGTCACGCTCCCGGGGAAGAAGTGGAAATCACGAAACGCGTCGGGGCGTGACCAGGCGATGTAACCAGGCTGTGTAAGAGGAGTTCGGATTACCCAGAAGGCGCGGCGTCCACGGCGTGGAGCCTGGACATCATCTCCCGAAGGGTATCCCTCCCCTATTCGTGACTGTTTTTTTGCGTTGGATGACATACAAGACATGTGAGTGTGTTACCTTATGTTTTATTTTATTTAATAAAACCCTTTCAAACGGTATCACGCTATTGGGATTATGTTCTCTCCTCCCCATATGCTGCTGAGCTTTTTTTGACTGCGCTGGTGCGATTCCTGTTGTGGATACTCTGGACCAGTGACCATCATTATAAGCCTGAATGCTCAAACACGAAAGTGGGTTGGGCCACAGCATCTGGTGAGTGGGCAATTCTCCTCCCCCCTTGGAGCACGGTGGTGGTGGTGATCCTTTTGAGAAACACGTCTTTGTACATTATCATCCCAGGAGATAGAGTGAAGGATTATGGACTGTTTGAGTCATTTCTGAACTTTTTCCTGCTGCCTATGTGACATCTATTGCATTTCGGACTTTTGTGCAGTGGGCACAGTATTTTTTTTGGCACTTGCTTCTTGACAAGTTTGCGCTACTATATATATATAGGGATATTGCTGAGTATCTATCTATTATATATCTTTCTCCATATGTTTTAGTTAAGTAGCTGCATAGCCAATTTATTTATTGGTGAGTGGTCCTCATTTGAAGCGCTTGGGATAGCTTATACCTTTATTTGGTTTTCGTTGGGCATTTAAGCTGTCATATTATATACTTCTCTACATTACCGAGCTGCTATGGATGCTATCAAATTTTTGGGATCGAGACAGGTTGATCTCAAGAATATTTTTAGCTCCAATCAGGTTATTACACCTGATGAGGATATCACCGCCACTTTAAAGATTTTGGCCTTCACCTTAGAAAAGCAAGTGAGAGCCTGGTGGGATATCAATACCATTGAGATCTACCTATCTGAAGGACTTATCAGTAGGGGTCTCAGATGGGATATGGCACCCCAGGATGGCCTGACAGATGATGAATCCACGAATGAGTGGTATTCATTCTTCCATAGAGCAGGCATAGAATTACAGTCTCTTATACTCAAAAGAAAAAAACGTAAGATGGAATTAATTAATGACAAGATCAAGGAACTACAGAAAAAGATAGAAAATATTCAGGAAACTACGGCAATTAAGGATTTTAATGAGAAAACTAAAGCGAAACTGGACAAGATTGATAAGGAGACACAATTAAAGAAAGTTAAAAAATTCAACAGGGATCTTAAAGATTTCAAAACAAATCAGGTTTATTGTTGGCAGGCTGAACCCTCTTTATATGGAACAGTTCCGCCAGTTCCCGTAGTCCCCGAAGTGGGAGCATCCGGAGCTCCATCGGGAACAATGGAACAGGGAGATGAACCCAGGACACCGAATGTGGTGAATAGGTTTCCAACTAGACCCCAAACCCCGTTTGAAATACCCCAGTGGACGGGACCCCCAAGGAAGGGACACCATAAACAACGTGGTAGGTCCCGTGGAAACCAAAGGGGAGGCACTAGAGGCTATCCCCAGCCTAATTATGTGAATACACACAATTACTATCAACCATTAGTGGGACAGGATGCAACCGGAGATGGGACCCCACGCCGACAACCTTTTTTAGGGAGAGGCAGGGGGAGGGGGAAGAGTCGACCCCAACCCCAGGGACGTCAAGGGGAACATTGGGGAAACCCAAACCCCAACCCAAATCAGTATCCAAGCAACAACGAGGAGTCAGAGCGGGACGGCGAATACAACGCCAGAAAAAGAAGGAGGGAATGAGAGGACAGGGCATTTATAATATTAGCTCTGTCACTCTAACAGACAAAGAACTCCATATACTGGACCAGGGCCTGAAGTGTGCCCCTAAACGGACCCTTAACAAATTTAGTACTTATATTGACACACATAAGTACATACGCAAACTTAACATCAAGAAATACCTTATTAGTAACCCCATTAATTCCGTGAGTAATACTTATTCTGGTATGGCGGTGAATAGTGGTTTGAGAAACAAGTCCATATGGAATCCCCCGGTTAGAAACAACCAGGCAGTTGAAATATTCAAAAGTTTAGTTTTGAAAGACCTCCAGCACCTACCGATTGATCATTCTGTTAAGAACAAAAGTAGACACATACAGGAGGGGCTGGAATCCCTTGAACAAAGGATAGACATTATCATCCGACCCGCCGACAAGGGTGGGGGAGTGGTGATAATGGATCCAGAGTTTTATCACCAACAAATACAGGGTATGTTGGCAGATGAAACCACGTATGTACTGTTGTCAAAGGATCCAACTAGTGATTTTGAAAGTGACCTCAGAGTTTTGGTAGACCAGGGGTACAAAAACCATGTGCTAACAAAAAAAGAGAAACAATACCTGGTCCCGAGTGCGTGCAGAATACCGATAGTGTACACGCTACCTAAGGTCCACAAGGATCCGAATTGCCCACCGCCCCGCCCGATAGTTAACGGGATAGGGTCGGTGTGTGCTAGGTTGGGCCAATATTTGGACACCTTCCTCCAACCCAGTGTCGTAACTACAAGGGCTTACCTTAAAGACACTAAGGACCTGCTTATATCGTTGGATGATGTGGTCTTGGGGGATGACTCGTCCGCTTTCTTAGTGACGGCGGACGTGTCATCCCTCTACACCATCATCCAACATGATGATGCTCTATTGGCCCTTAATTGGGCCCTGAGTAAGAGGGATGATTTACCACATAACCAGAAGTTGTTTATCCGGAATGCCCTGGACTTTTGTCTAGGGCATAACTATTTCTGGTATAATCAGTCCTTCTACAACCAGAAGAAAGGTGTGGCAATGGGAGCGAAATTCGCTCCCAGTCTCGCCAACCTTTTTATGGCAGAGTGGGAGGACAAACATGTATTTTGTAGGGAGAGACCAGAACTCCTTTTCTATCGTCGATTCATAGACGATATTATTTTTGTATGGAACGACACAGAGTCCTCATTATTGAACTTCATGAGCTATTTGAATACTAATACAAATAACATCAAACTCGAGTTCAATTGGAGTTTAACGGATATCCACTTCTTGGACGTAAATATAAAGAAGGGTTCGGGCAGACTAACTACGTCTGTCTTCTTCAAGTCTACAGATAGAAACAGTTACCTGTCTATTCAAAGTGGACATCACCCGAACTGGCTGCGTAATATACCGCGTGGCCAGTTCATGCGAGTACGACGGAACTGTACATTTGAAGAAGACTATATCGCCCAAACCAATGTTCTTAAGGAGAGGTTTATCCAAAAGGGATATGACGAACAATGTCTTGAGAAAGAGATTGAAAATATTCTGGATATCCCTCGAGCTGCATGCTTGCAGAACGTGACGAGACCCACAAATGGATCTGACGATAAACAATGGAGTTTTTTGTCTGATTACTGTGAGGACCACAAAAAAGTAGAAGCCATCTTCAAAACCCATTGGAACATCTTGCAGATGGATGCAGTATTGGGACCTGTGTTGCCCGATGTTCCATCCTTCATTTACCGTAGGGCCCCGAGCTTTGGGGACAGGGTGGTGAAGAAGATCCTTAATCCCCCGGATACTTCCTTCTTTCCGGGTAGACGAGGGTTTCACAAATGTGGGAGATGTAAGTCATGTTCGTATACCCCCCAAAATCAGAGGAGACGTGAGTCCTTTTATGTTGCAGCAATTGACAAGAGTTTCGACATTAGGCATTTCATCACATGTGATACCACGCATGTGGTGTATGCTTTAATGTGTCCCTGCAAAATCATTTATATAGGACGAACTAAACGCACTTTGACAATTAGAGTTGGGGAGCACATCAGCAATATTATTAAGGGCAAAACAGAGCACAGTGTCCCAGCCCATTTCCGTTCACATCACCAACGGGACCCCAGTTGTTTACAATTCTGGGGTGTTGAGCGGGTGACACCCCCGTGGAGGGGTGCCAATTGGGTTAGGGAATTATCAAAGTGCGAAACAAAATGGATATTCCAGACCCAATCTTTGAGCCCTGTAGGATTAAATATAGAGTTGGATTTAAATTGTTTTATTAGTGATCATTGATTTTAGTTTCCAACTCTATATTATATTATTTTATACTTGATCTTTCATCTTTAGATGATGTGCGTTGGGAGGACTGTGATCCCCCAAAGTGTCCGCACACACAAATGTCCCTAGGCTTGTGACTCATGCTGTCTAGCGTTGGTTATGGGCTTAGGGTTATTTTAAATATTTTAATGATTTTACTTATTTATATTTAGTTTTGCCTATTAGTTTCCAATAGATTTGTGTTCTTTTTTCTGGTGTGACATGTTTTTGTTTATTATTATGATATCTTTGGTATATGGATTATACTTCCATACAAATTTTCCTTACATTGTTACACTTCCATTGGTAGATGGCACTGTTGTGCATAGTCTCTTTAAATGTGCATATAATTAACAGGTGTATTTTCACAATGTCAGGACCCAGACTTGAACCTGTGACCTCCAGTGTGTTTGCCAATGACTCTACTTGCTGAGCCACCTGGAATGCTGGAGCTGCTGTTGTGCATAGTGTACTGAGTACACATAAATAACTTCTTGGTCTTCCTGGTGGGTGGAGCCCATACATCCGGCCGGGACTCTATGTTATTATTCTTCCGGGTCATGGAGACCTTACATCCGGCCGGGAATCCGTGCTATTATTGTTCCGGGTCATATGTTAATTAAGGAGGAAGTTTTAGCTGATTGGGCGTAAAGCTGAATCACTATGATTGGTCAGAACACGATCGTCACTACCAATGGAAAGTGATGTAATTTACAGCGTTTTAAGTATGTATATACACTAGCGATTTTGTATGGATACTATCGGTCTATTGGTGGTTGAGTGGTTGGTGTCTTTTTGCTTTCAGCATAAGGGTGCAATTAACTTCCTGTGTGCTATACTTCCGGGTCGTAGGACGGCCCATTGTAGTGAATAGTGGCGAGATGGAGGGTTACTGTGCTGTCTTAGCCTGCTATTGGCCGTTATTCTACAGGCATCCACCAATAACCGATGGTGTGAACCTCGGCACCACCCTACTTCCGGGTTATAGGGTAATGTACCATAGAGATTAGTGAATTGAGAGGAAGTGATCCTGTAAATCTAGTCTGTGATTGGTCGACACACCTGAGCAACCACCAATGGCCGATGATGTCAACCCTGGCCCCGCCCTGTGGGTTGATGGGCATGGGTATTTAAGGTTACCGCCAAGCCGCCGTGGTCACGCTCCCGGGGAAGAAGTGGAAATCACGAAACGCGTCGGGGCGTGACCAGGCGATGTAACCAGGCTGTGTAAGAGGAGTTCGGATTACCCAGAAGGCGCGGCGTCCACAGCGTGGAGCCTGGACATCATCTCCCGAAGGGTATCCCTCCCCTATTCGTGACTGTTTTTTTGCGTTGGATGACATACAAGACATGTGAGTGTGTTACCTTATGTTTTATTTTATTTAATAAAACCCTTTCAAACGGTATCACGCTATTGGGATTATGTTCTCTCCTCCCCATATGCTGCTGAGCTTTTTTTGACTGCGCTGGTGCGATTCCTGTTGTGGATACTCTGGACCAGTGACCATCATTATAAGCCTGAATGCTCAAACACGAAAGTGGGTTGGGCCACAGCATCTGGTGAGTGGGCAATTCTCCTCCCCCCTTGGAGCACGGTGGTGGTGGTGATCCTTTTGAGAAACACGTCTTTGTACATTATCATCCCAGGAGATAGAGTGAAGGATTATGGACTGTTTGAGTCATTTCTGAACTTTTTCCTGCTGCCTATGTGACATCTATTGCATTTCGGACTTTTGTGCAGTGGGCACAGTATTTTTTTTGGCACTTGCTTCTTGACAAGTTTGCGCTACTATATATATATAGGGATATTGCTGAGTATCTATCTATTATATATCTTTCTCCATAGATACAACATAACAATTAAAAAGGTACACAAGTGCAGAAATACTTTCCCATAAGGGGGTGTTGAGGACCCATTCAGAATGTTATAGGGTCTCTGATGGAATGTGGTCTAGGGGTCCCAGCAAGTCAACGCGTTTCGTATGGGGCTTCCTCAGGGCCAGAGAGACCAGAAAAGACCGGTATTTCTGCAATATTACATATATGACAATCAAAGTTAGTAAATATAATAATTATACCAAAGAACCAAAAAAACAACAAAAGCAACAAGAAAAGTTTATATTATATAATACACATAAGTGTGTAACTTGTACTGACCCCACTGTATAGTGGACCAAGGACCGACAGGACAGACGGACCACCAAACTCACAGATGCGACGATATGAATCATAAATTGTATTAAACAAAAAATCTCCAGATCAAACAATAAAATGCCTCTCTGTATTGTACTTTTATAGGAGTCCTTCACTCTTTGTGCTATTAGGGGTATGCAATTGCTATAATTAAACAATAGTGACAAAGTTAGTATCTAAATGCCAAAAAAAGGTTGCATTTATAATACAGGTATCAATGTATGTTGCCAATACCCATCTTCATCTGCAATGTGTGCAGCATGCACTCACAACAAAGTGGATACTTGTCAATCAAGTTTAACACATCCCATAACTAGGGTCCTATGTATAACTAGGTACTCCAACTGCAAAGAGGAGAAGCCATATAAAGTTCAGTATAGTGGTGGATAATGTCACACCCCACTTGTAGATTATAAAGAAATCCCCCAGCTTATTCAAATCATGTATAATGCAAATGAATATAAAGCATACCCCAAATAGAGTCCAAGGTTGGTCTTGAGGCAGGTATGTTTAATGTATAATCCTCATAGCCTATTAAAATTGGTAGTAGCTCCCATACTCCACAATAGAGTGAGGCTGAAAAGCAAAAAATAGAGTATGTGGGTTATAAACCAGCCCATAGTTTCTTAAGGATTAGATTGGATCTGCTGTTGTTCATACCTCGTATATTGGATCCTGTAGTATGCCTGCCTGGAATAATAGTGGGGATAAGGCGTTTAAATAGAATGGATGGCGCCAAACAAGCGCCACCTCGCCGCTTCCTGTGTTTCCTCATCCAGCGGAAGTCAAATCCCCATCGCCGAAAATGACGCTACGTGTCATCATAGGGCGCAACAGCGCCACCGTAACCCGGAAGTTGCCCTCGCAGATGTTGCCCTCCAACGCCCATGTTCTGCAAACCAGCAAGTGCGCCTGCGCGCAAACTCCGCCGGCCGCACATAAATAAAAGAACAGAAACCAATACGAGCAACCGGGCATAACACCATCTGACCCAAAAGACACAGTCAGACATTAAAATAGGATTGGTTCACCATAGACATAGGATCAATTCACCGTACCCTATATACCAGGGGACCACCCATTAATTTAGACCACTTATGAAAACTATGGGGGAGTATGTCTATAAACAAAAAGAAAAGAAAACGAGGGGAAAAGGGGGGAACCACTATTCTTGGAGAGGCATCTGAAGATTTTAGGTGGTCTGCAACCGTCCACTCCGTCAGAGGTCTCACATAACGGGGGTCAGTGATACATTAATCGTCTTATACACAAGACATAAAACATAAACATATTATCCTATATATTGAATATTAGAAGTGATACTGAATACAATTGAGGTTAAGATTACCAAATTTGGAAATGAGTGTGTCCTAGGTATGGGACATTTGTATTGAATATAGGGTAATATATTCTAACGATTACTATAAAAAAGGCTTGAAACTGAGCATGTCATTCAAACCAGGGGGAACTGTGGCTCTGAGGTCGTAAATCTACCTTGTTTCACACGCTAAGACCTTTTTGTCAATATTCCCACCCCTATTATCTTGGGGGATGACATCCAGGACTGTGAACCGAATGATTGTTTGATCGAATTTATGTTTTAAACCCATATGGCCTGCTCTGGTTCTGGCCACAAAACTAAACTGGGTCTGACTCTGGACTCGGCATCAGCTGTTTTTTCCACTGGAAAAACTCCAGGCATTGCGGGGGAGGGGGAGGGCAATTCAGCTTCTGTTGTCCAGTAGACAGTCATCCCTCCAGGCTTACATGCGAGAGCCGGGCCTGATGATGTCTACCTTCAAGATGGTTCTGTTTGCACAGTTCCACACAAGATTTCTGCAAAAAGAGATTCTGGTGAACTTTGGGCAAGAATCTACGGTCTCTAGAGGTGGCTTTGTTCTCCAGCACTTAAACAGGGAAAATCCTTTCTCCCCCTATACTGGATGGTTGTCAGCACGGATGCCAGCCTATTTGGGATGGGGAGGCTTCCTCGGCACAGATGTGAAGAGTCCAGACTGCCGATTAATGTACTGGAACTCTGAGCGAACAGACTTTGTCTGGATCATTGGACAATTTGTATTCATGCCATGGCCTTCAATGCCATGGCCTTGTCAATCACAAAGGGGGCACAAAAATGGTTCTGGCGGCTCAGGAAGTAGCTGGAATTCTAAGGTGGGCAAACTGAGTTGTTCCAGCCGTCTCTGCTTTACACAGTTTAAGGAAGGGACAGAGGTTTGTTTCACGGTCTCGGGATCCTCTGGCTGACACCACAGACGCATTCTAGTGGCTCCAGACTGGCCTCACTGGTCTTGGTACGCCGATCTGGTATGGCTGGTTGCCAATGCTCCCTGGAGACTTCCTCTCAGGGAAGGTCTGCTGTCCCAAGGGCCATTAAACAGGATAGCGACTTCAGATAGCAGTACTCTGATCACTACAAAGGGTTTTACATAACGTGCCACATCCCAATCATCATAGAAAGTTTGAGTGTGAACCAGGCAAGGACTTTAGAGGCACGATTTAGATAAAAAACATTTTATGAGAAAAAATATATTAAAATCAACAATGAAAGTGCATATATCTCAAGGGAGAACACAATAAGTACATATCATGATATACACGAATTGAGGAGAAAAAATCCTACTATATTAGGACAGTGGATGGTGGGTATTTACGATGCTCGACATGTTTCGCTTTGTGTATAAAGCTTCATCGGGAGCTAATCATATCTCTGTATAAGAAAGTGAACAAGAATCATTCAAACAGGAATACATATTTCATAGATGTCAAAACCATCAACATTAGATATCATAATGGTTGATAGATATATACACCATACACCATACAATGAAAGGACATTGACATACAGTAATGCAACAGTTAGACAATCTTAGTTGGCTTGAATCAAATGGGAGCAGACATATTCTGGGGAACCGGAACACCAAAAATGGAATCACATGTGGGGAGACCTTCCTGTACCAGGAGGTGTATATCTCTAATCAAAGATAATAACAAATAACAGACTAAGCATACCTGTATCTTTATTGTGGTACCGTGAGCCAGGTGATTGAGCTCATCACAGTGTGTTAACGAGGAAGGTGATCAATTTTGCGATTGGATTCCAGGTGTCAGAGAATTGAAAGAATAGACTTATTCTAGGACCTGTTGGTGCATAAACCCAGCCAAGCCTGCATTGGAAAAGAAGGGGGCAATTTTTGTATAATGGTAAACCATTGTTTCTCTTACGTCCTCCGACAGTCGCCGCCACTTCATTATCTTCACTAATGGGGTATTGACCTTTGCTCCGTAGGAGTAGCTAGGCAACAAGATTTGTTAATATAAAAGCTTTTAGCATATCACACCCCTAGGGGGCGGTCCCCTCAGTCAATACCTCCCTGCTTCCTGCATTCTCAACTCAGTTTTCTAATGCCTAGCTTAGGAGTAGCTAGCTGATACTGTGCTGGGGCTCTCAGTCTCAGCTTTCTATCTTCTTTTTTGATTTTATTTGAGTATTTTTTCTCTTTCTTTTACTAGCTGTTATTTTTATCAGCATTAGTTTAGTTTCTTCGGATGAAGATGATCATGCGGAGCTGGGTCTCGGACTGGCCACCCTGGTTCCCAGGGCTCAGGGCCAGGGGTTCCCCAGCCTGCCATCGAGCGTTCAGTCAGGTTTCCCTGGCATATTGAACGACCCATCCCTGTTCGCTGCAGGGATGCTGCCTGTGAGGTGGCTACCTCACCGGACGCCATTTGCGGTTTCGCACCGCAGTTCCACTGCGTCCTGGCTGCGACACTCCCTGTCCTCAGTGCAGCGGTTTGGTCGCTGGAGAAGGCTCCCCACGCCATCCAGACTGGTAAGTACATTTCTATGTGGGGACCTGTCTGTTTGGGTGTCAGTCTGTGACTGTGTGACCCTGCATGTCTGTATATGTGCTGAGCTCCCTGTCAGATTCCTGTGTGGAATAGCTGCCTTTTCTGTGGGCTGCGGGGGGGGGGGCTCTCCCGATCTGCTATGTGTGCTGTGTGGGCAGACTGGGGTTAGACATGCTGTGCGGCGGCCGCTATTGCGGTCCGCCATTTTTTTGAGGCAAACTTGTGGTGTCCGGCCCTAAGTGTGTAGGGCGCGGTGTTTTGGTGCCAAACGCCGCCATTTTGATGGCGATCGATGTACAACCACATGTCGGTGCCATTTTGTCATTGCCCTAAAAATGCCTCAGCCGAGCGGCCATGTTTGTGTAGCCTACATAGGCTTTATAGGGCGGTCAGTCATTCCATCACTTCCTTTTGCTCTGGGACAGCGATCGGTGGCAGCAGCCTGTGTGGCCTCTCCAGGTTTTTACTTCTCCTTATCCTGTATTTCCCTGCTCAGTGTCCTTATCCCTGTGGGGGTCGATCCATGCAGTAGTGTGCGGTGGGCTACGCTCGCCGCGGTCTTAAAGGGACAGTACTCCTTTTTCCAATATTGCTGGGGCATAGATTCTCAGGATTGCAAGTTTCCTCCCACCTTGGTGGGGGGCCAAGGGGCTGCTGCATCCCCCGAGGGGGCTGATCTGGCTGCTATTGTGGCGAACTTGGCTTCTCAGGTGCAAATGCTAATGGCTGATCGATCCGCAAAACGGCCCAGATTGTCTATTTCCTCTGATTCAGAGGGTGATGGGGCTGCTATGGCTGGAGTGCCCTTCTCAGGGTCTCGTTCATCTCTGGACCTTGGGGGGTCTGAGGGGGAGGCTGAGGTAGAAGGGGTTGATAATTCTCCACCTGGCTCGCCTGAAGAGCTTGCACTCATGGATGAGTTGGTTGCTTCTATTAAAGAAACACTGCATTTGCAGGATGAACCATGTCCTCCTGCTTTGCTGTCCTCTTATGGGACACAAAGGAAGCGCAAAACAGCGCAAGTTTTTCCCTGCCCTGCGGAATTTCAGCGCGCTGTTGATGAGCAATGGCGCAATTTAAAGAAGCCATTTACTGTGCCAAGTAAGTTCAAGCTGCGTTATCCATTTACGCCCACCCCTGATGAGCGTTGGTGTGTGCCGCCTCAGGTGGATCATGCGGTGACGATTTTGAATAAATCTACTGCGATTCCTGCTGAGGATACCCCAGTGTTACGGGACCCTACGGACAGGAGATTGGAGTCTCTTGCCCGTCATGCTTATACGGTTGCCGGTTCTATGCTGAAGCCTATTTTTGCTTCCATTTTGGCAGCCCAGGCTATTGCGGATTGGACGCAGGTGCTCAGGCGCACCCTGGTAGCTGACTCTGCTCCGCCGACAACATTGGCTATAGTGGATCAAATTCATCAGGGTGTCATGTATTTGTGTGATGCGGACTTGGATTTAGTCCCTTTGGCTGCACGCCTCTCTAGTGTGGCGGTATTGCACCGTCGCCTGATCTGGCTGAAATGCTGGTCGGTTGACCAATCATCTTGTAAGACTTTAGCTAATTTACCCTATGCGGGATCTCGCCTTTTTGGCGAGTCTTTGGATACGCTGATAAAGGGGATCTCCGGGGGTAAGAGCTCTCTCTTACCCCAATCTCACAAGAATAAGTTTGTTTGTGGTAAGAAGAATACCTCGTTTAGGCCCTCTCAGGGGTCCTTTCGTGCCTTTCGGTCGCAATACAAGGGCAAGCCCTTCAAGGGCCAAGGCTCCCAGAAGAAGCCGTGGGCAGGTAAGCAGAAGTCCGGCCAGTCCGGGTCCGCTGCCCATGCCAATTTGGCCTGAAGGGGCGCCCTCACCCGGCTCTGGGGTGGGGGGACGTTTGCTCGGTTTTCTTCAACCCTGGCTGGCCCGCATTCGGGACAGGTGGGTTCAGGAAATCGTTCGATCTGGATTCAAGATCGAGTTTCTCTCTCGGCCGGCGAGCAGATTTTTTCCCTCAAATCTTCAGCTGTCTCCGGAGCGTTTGCAGGATCTGCACCTGGCGGTGCGGGACCTGCGGGCCCAGGGAGTGGTGGTTCCGGTGCCTCATCGGGACAGATTTCGGGGGTTCTACTCCAATCTGTTCACTGTGCCCAGAAAGGAGGGCAAGGTACGTCCGATTATGGACTTGAAAGCTCTGAACCGCTTTGTGCGGGTTCGCAAGTTCCGCATGGAATCCCTGCGCTCGGTGGTGGCTGCCCTGGTTCCGGGGGGAATTCATGGGCTCCATCGACTTGAAGGATGCGTATCTTCACATCCCCATTTTCGAGGGTCACCAGAGGTACCTTCGATTCGCCATTGCGGAGGATCACTACCAATTTGTGGCGTTACCCTTCGGTCTCGCTTCGGCTCCGCGGGTTTTCACCAAGGTGCTTGCGCCGGTCCTGGCTTTATTGAGAGCCCAGGGCGTCTCTGTCTTGGGATATCTAGACGATATCTTGATTCGGTTTGTGACCAGTCAGGGCCTGGTAAACGACCTGTCCGTCACGATGCAGACTTTACAGGAGTTCGGTTGGACGGTGAATTTTCCAAAGTCGACGTTGTGTCCATCGGTTCGTCTTCCCTACCTGGGGATGATCCTGGACTCTTTTCAAGCGAAGGTCTTCCTGCCGGAAGACAAGCTCCGGACACTTCAGAACGAAGTCAGGTCCCTCAGGGATACTCAGTGCTCGTCCCTTCGGACATGTATGAGGTGTCTGGGATTGATGGTCTCGGCTTTCGAGGCGATTCCCTTCGCCCAGTTTCACACATGGGATCTTCAGGCGGAGATCCTGGCCAAGTGGGACGGGCGTCCGCAATCTCTGGATCTGCGGATTTCGTTGAGCTGCCTCACCCGAAGGAGTCTTTTGTGGTGGCTCCAGTCCCCGGCGGTGTCGGGGGGCAAGTCTTTTCGTCCTTTGTCGTGGGGTGGTGTTCTGGGCGTTCTGTCCGCCCAGGGAACTTGGTCGGAGGAGGAATCCTCCCTTCCGATCAACATTCTGGAATTGCGAGCGATAAATCTCTACCTTCTGCGTTGGACGGACAGGCTTCAGGGCCGTCCGGTTCGGGTGCAGACGGACAATGCCACAGCGGTGGCCTACATCAACCACCAAGGGGGCACCAGGAGTGCCCGAGCGGCTCGGGAAGTAGCCGACATTCTGTCTTGGGCTGAGACGCATGTCCCGGCGATATCTGCAGTTCACATTCCGGGGGTGGAGAACTGGCAGTCGCCAGACCCTGGACCAGGGAGAATGGTCCCTTCACCCGGATGTCTTTCAGATGTTGTGCGCGAAGTGGGGTTCCCCAGATGTGGACCTGTTCGCGTCTCGTCTAAACAACAAGGTGGAAAGGTTCGTGGCAAGGACGCGTGATCCTCGAGCAGACGCCTCAGACGCGTTAGTGGCGCCCTGGCGTCAGTATCGTCTGATGTATGCCTTTCCACCGATTCAGCTGCTGTCCAGGCTCCTTCGCAGGTTGGCCTCGGAACCGCACACGGTGATTCTGGTGGCGCCAGACTGGCCTCGCCGGTCTTGGTACGCAGACCTCGTGAATCTGGCGGTCGACGCTCCGTGGCATCTACCTCTTCGAGAAGATCTCCTGTCTCAAGGACCGATATTCCATCCTGCTTTACAGTCGCTGGCTTTAACGGCCTGGCTGTTGAAAGCCAGGTCCTGAAGGATAGGGGTCTCTCCCCTGAGGTCATTCCCACTTTGATCAAGGCTAGGAAGGCCTCTTCGGGGAAGATTTACTACCGTACTTGGAAGGCGTATTTTGCCTGGTGTGAGTCCAGGGGGTATTCCCCTCGCTCATACTCGGTATCGAGAGTGTTGGCTTTCCTTCAAACGGGCGTGGACCAGCGTTTGGCGTTGGCCACGATTAAGGGTCAGATCTCTGCGCTGGCCGTTCTCTTTCAACGCCCTGTGGCGTCTAATTCTTTGGTTAGCACCTTTGTTCAAGGGGTGCGACACTTGGCCCCTCCTCGGAGGGATCCTTTACCTCCATGGGACTTGAACCTTGTTCTGTCCGTGTTACAGCATGCTCCCTTTGAGAAGATCAGGGAGATCTCGTTGTCTTTGTTGTCCAAGAAAGTTGCCTTTTTGGTAGCGATCACTTCGGCTCGCAGGGTGTCGGAGCTGGCGGCCTTTGTCCTGCAGCTCTCCCTACTTGGTGATTCACTTGGATAAGGTGGTCTTACGACCTAACCCTTCTTTTCTTCCGAAAAGGATCTCGGAATTTCACCTCAATGAGGACATTGTCTTGCCTTCGCTTTGCGCGAAGCCTAAGCATCCAAAGGAGGTGGCTTTGCATTCCTTGGATGTTGTTCGGGCGATCAGGGTTTACCTGTCATCGACGAAATCCTTTCGCAAGTCGGATTCTCTATTTGTCCTTCCAGAGGGTCCTCGGAAGGGCATGGCAGCGTCGGCTGCGACCATCGCCAAATGGATCAGACAGACCATTGTGCAAGCCTATGCTTTGAAGGGGAAGGTTCCTCCTTTCCCTGTGAAGGCGCACTCTACCAGGTCTCTGAGTACGTCTTGGGCCTATCGTCATCAGGCCTCTGTGGCCCAGGTGTGTAAGGCGGCGACTTGGTCGTCCGTTCACACCTTCTCAAAATTTTACAAGGTGGATGTTCAGGCATCGGCAGATGCTTCCTTTGGCCATAAAGTTCTTAGTGCGGCAGTGCCTTAGGGTCCCTTGTTTTGGGTCCTTGGCTGTTGGGGTGTTTTTACCCCTAGGGTACTTGTTCTTTCCTGGGTTGTTGCTCCTGTTGAGCATGTTCTCCTGTTGCCCAGTTGGTTCTCTTACTTTGGTAAGGTTCCTTTCTCTGATGTGGGTACTGCGTTGCTTTAGGCGCGGCTGCGTTTTTCCCACCCCTCATGTCTACACTGCTCTGGGAAGTCCCCATTAGTGAAGATTATGAAGTGGTGGCGACTGTCGGAGGACGTAAGAGAAAACGGAATTTTTGTAAAATCTTACCGTAAAATTCCTTTCTCTGAGTCCTCCGACAGTCGCTGCCCCCGCCCCTCTTTTGGGGTTTGTTTATGTACTCTACTGCTATGCTACTGAAACTGAGTTGAGAATGCAGGAAGCAGGGAGTTATTGACTGAGGGGACCGCCCCCTAGGGGTGTGATATGCTAAAAGCTTTTATATTAACAAATCTTGTTGCCTAGCTACTCCTACGGAGCAAAGGTCAATACCCCATTAGTGAAGATTATGAAGTGGCGGCGACTGTCGGAGGACTCAGAGAAAGGAATTTTACGGTAAGATTTTACAAAAATTCAGTTTTTCAGTCAGGACAGCTCACCCAGGTGCACAGAGGAATTTGTGGGATACAAGATGATATAAAGATTATTGAACCCAATGTAGGATAAGATAAAAAAAAGGAGATAACAGAAAGCAAAAAAGAGGGGTTATAGGATCATGCATTAAAAGATCCAGTAGTAAAAGTAAAAATTGAGCATAGTGCAGAGGAACTTAATACTGCTGTATATATGAAAAGGATTTGTATATATAAAGATTAGGCTTCAGGTAGATTTTATTGCAAACATACCTTTTTCTCCCTCTCTCACCCCTGGATGCATGTGGGATATTCCTTTTCATATATACAGCAGTATTAAGTTCCTCTGCACTATGCTCAATTTTAACTTTTACTACTGAATCTTTTAATGCATGATCCTATAACCCCTCTTTTTTGCTTTCTGTTATCTCCTTTTTTTTATCTTATCCTACATTGGGTTCAATAATCTTTATGATATCATCTTGTATCCCACAAATTCCTCTGTGCACCTGGGTGAGCTGTCCTGACTGAAAACAATGGTTTACCATTATACAAAAATTGCCCCCTTCTTTTCTAATGCAGGCTTGGCTAGGTTTATGCACCAGCAGGTCCTAGAATAAGTCTATTCTTTCAATTCTCTGACACCTGGAATCCAATCGCAAAATTGATCACCTTCCTCGTTAACACACGGTGATGAGCTCAATCACCTGGCTCACGGTACCACAATAAAGATACAGGTATGCTTAGTCTGTTATTTGTTATTTTCTTTGATTAGAGATATACACCTCCTGGTACAGGAAGGTCTCCCCACATGTGATTCCATTTTTGGTGTTCCGGTTTCCCAGAATATGTCTGCTCCCATTTGATTCAAGCCAACTAAGATTGTCTAACCCTTACATTACTGTATGTCAATGTCGTTTCATTGTATGGTGTATATATCTATCAACCATTATGATATCTAATGTTGATGGTTTTGACATCTATGAAATATGTATTCCTGTTTGAATGATTCTTGTTCACTTTTTTATACAGAGATATGATTAGCTCCCGATGAAGCTTTATACATAAAGCGAAACATGACGAGCATCGTAAATACCCACCATCCACTGTCCTAATATAGTAGGATTTTTTCTCCTCAATTCGTGTATATCATGATATGTACTTATTGTGTTCTCCCTTGAGATATATGCACTTTCATTGTTGATTTTAATATATTTTTTCTAATAAAATGTTTTTTATCTAAATCGTGCCTCTAAAGTCCTTGCCTGGTTCACACTCAAACTTTCTGTCCCAAGGGCCAATCTTCCATCCTGGTTTACAGTTGCTGGCTTTCCCTTTCAGGGAAGGTCTGCTGTCCCAAGGGCCAATCTTCCATCCTGCTTTACAGTTGCTGGCTTTAACAGCTTGGCTGTTGAACGCCAAGTACAGAAGGATAGAGGCTTGTTTGAATCTGTGATTCCTGCGCTGCTAAAGGCTAGAAAATCTACCTCTAGGAAGATCTACCATCGTACTTGGAAGACCTACATTGTGTGGTATAAGTCTCTTGGGGTTCCTCCTTTACTTTACCTCCAACAATGGGTTGAGCAGCGCCTGGCCTTGGGTACCATTAACCACTTGCCGACTGCCTAACGTAGATCCACGTCAGCAGTCAGCCCCTCACAGGCAAAGCGACGTAGGTCTACGTCGCTAGCCTGTGAGGCTCTGGGGAGCGAGCGCGCGCCGCCGGAGGCACGCTCCCGCTCGCTCACGGACCCCCCCCCGCGCGTCCGCCGGGCACTCACGATCGTCCGTTAGAGCGGGAGAAAGGCAGGCGGCTAATGTAAACACAGCCGCCTAATGTAAACACAGCCGTCTGTCATTCTCCCCTGTGTAAGAATAAAGATCATACGGTTCTACTATGTAGGACCGTTGATCTTTGTTCTTACACAAGTAGCCACATCCAATCACAGTTAGAAACACGCCCCTAGGGACACACTTAACCCCTCCCTCTCAAATAAAGTTAACCCCTTCCCTCCCAGTGTCATTTTTACAGTAACAGTGCATATGTATAGCACTGATTACTGTAGTAATGTCACTGGTAACCCTAAAAGTGTCAAAAATGTCAGTCAAGGGTCCGATCTGTCTGCCTCAATGTCGCAGTCCCGCAAAAAAAAATCGCAGATCGCCGCCATTACTCGTTAAAAAAAAAACAACAAAAATGACAAAAATATTTCCCTTAGTTAGTAAATGCAATAACTTTTGCGCAAACCAATCAAAATACGCTTTTTGCGATTTTTTTTTTTACCAAACATATGTAGCAGAAAACAAATTGTCCTAAAATGTTAAAAAATTTTGATTTTTACATTTTTTTGGGGGAATTTTATATAAAAAATTTGAAAATTATTGTTATTTTTGCAAAATTGACGCTCTTTTTTTGTTTATAGTGCATGATCAAAAAATCGCACAGGTGATCAAATACCACCAAAAGAAAGCTCTGTTTATGGAAAAAAAAGGACGTGATATTCGTTTAGGTACAGCGTCGCAAGACCGGGCAATTGTCCGTTAAAGCAACGCAGTGCGAATCGCAAAATAGGCCCTGGTCAGGAAGGGGGTAAAATCTTCCGGGGCTTAAGTGGTTAAGGGCCAGGTTTGGGCCTTGGCGGTTTTCTTTCAACGTTTATTGGCCACTCTTTCCTTGGTGTGTACCTTTATCCAGGGAGTTTGACAGTTGTCTCCTCCAGTGCGGTCTCCATTGCCATTGTGGGACCTCAATTCGGTTGTCAGTTCTCCAGAAACCTCCTTTTGAAAATATTCGGGAGGTTCCCCTGCTTACGTTGTCCCAGAAGGTGGCCTTTTTGGTGGCTATTACTGCTGCGCGCAGTGTGTCGAAGCTGGTGGCAGCATCTTGTCGTTCTCCCTACCTGGTGGTTCACAGAGATAAGGTGGTTCTTCGTCCCTGTGCGTCGTTCCTACCAAAGGTCGTTTGATTTCCATTTAAATAAAGATATTGTGTTGCCTTTCCTATGTCCAAGGCCCAAAACATCCTAAGGAAATTGCCTTGCATTCCCTGGATGTGGTTCGGGCAATCAGGGTGTACCTGGCAGCTATGGAGTCTTTTAGGAAGTCAGACTTACTATTGGTGCTCATGGATGGACCTCTGAAAGGGTTTGCCGCTTCTGCTGTGAATTATTTCCAGATGGATCAGACAGACAGTGATTCAGGCCTATTCCTTTATGGGTAATTTTCCTCCTTTCCCTGTTTAGGCACACTCTACTCCGGCCCTTAGCGCCTCCTGGGCCTTCCGCCATCAGACGTCAGTGCTGCAGGTTTGCTAGGCAGCCACCTGGTCGTCTGTGCACACTTTTACAAAGTTTTATAAGGTGGATGTGTTGGCATCTGCGGATGCTTCTTTTGGCCGCAAGGTTTTGCAGGCTGCTGTTTAGAGGACCTGGTCCTCTTTGAGGTGTATTGTTTTTTTCAGGTGAGCTCCAGTTGTTTGTGGTGTAGCTCCATGTTACCTGGTTGGCTATGGTTTAGCCTTGGGAATTTTTTCTTGCTGTTCCCACCCCTCATGTTTGACACTGCTTTGGGATGTCCCAATGCTCAAGAAGATAAAGAGTTGTCTCTGTCAATGAACGAAAGAGAAAATGGGATTTTTGACTTATCGTAAAATCCATTTCTCTGATGTTCATTGACAGACACAGCATCCACCCCTCTGTGGAGTTGGCTTTCTTCTAACACTGCTTGTAACAATACTGAGTGCCTTTAGCTGAGAGTGGGAGCATACTCCCTGGGACTGCCCCATAGGCATAGTCAAGCTTTTTCCTGCCTAGTGTCCTACTTCTGTAGGGGGCAGTATAACCCAATGGTCATGAAGATAAAGAGCTGTGTCCGTCAATGAAGATCAGAGAAATTTTACGGTAAGTGGAAAATCCCATTTTTCTTGCTGTGCTGCCTGGTGCAGCTGATACAGAAACAAAGAAGAGTTTGCATGTTCTGAAATGCAGAATGCATTGAAATTCCATTCACAAGGGGCATACATATAATGTCCAAAACAGGTGGTAGAGCTGGAAACTCAGGCTGCGATATTGAAATATAAGGCACAAAACGGTAAGTCAGCACTCTAGAATCCACTGAAATCTAAAATACAGGCAGTCCCCAGGTTACAAACAAGATAGGTTCAGTAGGTTTGTTTTTAGCCACTTGCATACTGGGCATTTTTACCCACTTTCTGCCCAGGCCAATTTTCAGCTTTCAACGCTGTCACACTTTGAATGAGAAATTGTGCAATCATGCAACACTGTACCCATATGAAATGTTTATCATTTTTTTCACACAAATAGAGCTTTCTTTTGGTGGTATTAAGCCCCCGTTCACACTAAGGCGACCTGTGAGGCGACCTGGTCGCTGCAGGTCGCCTCCCATAGGGAAGCTGCGGACCCGTTCTAATAGGAGCGACACAAGTCGCTCCGACTTAGAAAAAGGGTCCGGAGCTTCTTTGGGGCGACCAGGAGGCGACCGCCATAGACTTCAATGTTATGAAGTCCGTGGCGGCCGCTCCGAGGTCGCGGCGCGCTGCTCGCACCGCGATCTCGGAGGTCGTCCCGGGAAGTAGCGTCGCGTGTATGTGAACCGGCGCTTAATCACCACTGAGTTTTTTATTTTTTTGCTAAACAAACAAAATAATTCAGAAAATTTTGAAAAAAAAACAAACATTTTTCATAGTTTATTATACAATTTTGCAAACAGGTAATTTTTCTCCTTCATTGATGTGTGCTGATGAGGCTGCACTGATGGGCACTGATAGGCGCTAGTAAGGCAGCACTGATGGGAACTGAAAGGTAGCACTGATAGACACTGATAGGTGGCACTGGTGGGCACTGATCAGGAGGCACTGATGAGGCTGCCCTGATAGGTGGCACTGATAGACGGAACTGATAGGCGGCACTGATGGGCACTGGGGGTTTTCACTGATAGGCAGCAGAGATATGTGACACTAAAGATAAGGCACTGATTTGCTGCACTGATAGGTGGCACTGGTGAGCACTGATCAGCAGCACTGATAGGCACTGGTAGGTGGCACTGGTGGGCACTGATTAGCAGCTCTGGTGGGCAAATGTTGGATCCGATGTCCCTTTTATAGAAGCTGGTTATTGGCTTTATTCTTTTCTCCCCATGCTCTCAGCGTGAAGAAAAAAAAAAGCTGATAACCGGCTTCTGTTTACATTGTGTAATCGGCTGTCACTGGTTGACAGCTGATCACGTGGTAAAGGGCTGTGCTTGGCCTTTAACCCTGATCTGTGATAAGTCGAGTCCCCATGCTCCATGGACTTCCTCCTGGCATTTTTAGCCTGTGCTGTAACCATTATTCGGCTATAGCGTGGGCTGGAACAGGTTAAAGAGGAGCTCCAGGCTCCCCAAAAACAATTAAATGTCGCAGCTACAAATACAGTAGCTGCTGACTTTTAATAAAGGGACACTTACCTGTCCAGGGATGCAGCGATGTCCTCACCCAAACCGATTGTTCAATCAGCTTCGGGTGCAGGCATCGGCATAGCAAGTAAGAGAAAGAAAAAGTGAAGTCTTGGGGGTTTTCGCAGCCGGTTCCCTACTGCTCATGCCTAACCCCGCTGCTCCTAGTGATTGGTCTATAGTCTTCTGGGACCTGTCATGTGTCTTAAAAGGCTACAGGGGTAGGAGGATGGCCAAACTTCCGGAGCTGGAAGTTGGAGCAGGTACCTGTCAAAACTAGGTACCTGCTCCCCCATCCCCCCCAAAAACTGCCAAATGTGGCAGCTGAAAAAGGGAGGGTGCAAACAAGTTGAACTTCCCTTTTTGGGTGGAGTTGAAAGTTGAAACAGATACAATTTTTAGGTGTAACTCCAGCCAAAAAAAATATTTTTAGGTTTTTGAATAACATAGAGAAGGGTTACCACCCCTGTAACGTGTTTTGCTGTTTATGCTTCTGTTCAGAAGATTTCATCTCACTTTCTGTCTCTGTGACAATTGGATTTTGAAAATTTTGGGTTGTGGTGGAAACAAGGATGGTTGATAAAGCTTCAGTGGAGACACCTTTTTCCCATAATAAATCTTATAGGAGTGAATTTCCCTTCCTAGGGGTACATTTCCTCTTACTTCCTCTTACCTCCTCTTACTTCCTATTCCTTACTTCTCTGTTTGTAAGTATGAGTCGTATGTAAGTCAGATGTAACTCCGGGACTGCTAGTATCAATTTTTCATCCTCAACAATGTTAGGCATTCAGGCAAACAGGAGCAAGTTCTTATTGCTACTGCTGCAGTAGTCCAGACTCTTCACCATACTGTTTTTTGATTACGTTCCTCATGTGGAAGAAACACTGTTGAAGTTTCGATAACATAAGATTATACTGTATTTGCTCCTTTCTAAGAATTGTATTTGTTGGTTTGTTTCAGGGCGAGTTTGTGAATGAATACGTAGGGGAGCTGATCGATGAGGAAGAGTGCAGACTTCGCTTGAAACGATCCCATGAAAATGGAGTCACCAACTTCTATTTGCTTACTGTCACCAAGGTGAGAATAGACTTATAAGAAGCATTTATAGTATTTTGTTGTACTTGTGTAATTGATGTCTCCGCTTCACACTCTGGTTCCACCTACTACCTGATACTTCATTGTTAGGGTCACACCAATGATGTTGTGTTTTGTTTTCTTTTTTGGTGACAAAGATATATTCTGTGTTTTGGTGCATTGCACATACTGGAGTTGATGTACTAAAACTGGGGAGTGCAAAATCTGGTGCAGCTGTACACGGTAGCCAATCAACTTCTAACTTCAGCTTATTCAATAAAGCTTTGACAAAAAAAAAAAAAAAACCTGGAAGCTAATTGGCTACCATGCACAGCTGTGAATAAAATGATGACAGTTGCAAATTGTTTTTATGTTTTACAATATTTGAATATCTGCTTATCAAATGCATATTTTCAAGAAAAAATACACTAAAATGACAAACACAATATAACACCCAATTTTTTGGTAAAATATAAAAGATAGTGTTGCATCAAGTAAAAAGATACCAAACATGTCAAGCCTCAAATCTGTACAAAAAAAGAAAAATGTACCCAAAATTGTCCATAGGTATCAATTTAAAAGTCTTTACAGGTTATCAGTTTGGATTTAACTGTGATCGATGGCCATATAATTATTTCTCTCACTATGATATTCACGACGATACCTCACATGTGGCGCAATTGCAGTTTACCCACGTGCACACCCTGTGCCTGCATTTAAATTTGCATGTAAGCACAGGATAAATGGAATGATTTTACATGTTTTAACTTTTTTTTATTTATATTATTTTAAATTCATTTTTTACCTTTTTTTTAATAATTTTTCTTTTTTGCTATCTTAATAGGGCTAATAGGTCGATGCGACCCTTCTCACTACTGTAAAAGTGATTGAACGGCTGTAAAGCCACCCAAATTACTTTTACTGAACAGTCAATTGCCAGCTGCAAAAATGATACCAAGCTTATAGTGACAGCTGCAGCTATATGTTTGTTATAGCCATTGGAAGTCCAGGATGTTTTATAAACCGCCTAAGGGTGGCAAATAGTTAAAGTTCACTTTTTTATACATTTTTGCAATAAAGATAACAATAAAAACAAAACAGTTAAGAGAACATTACAATAAAATCTTGAAAAATCTTGACCTTTGATTTTGGGATACAAACAGACCATTGGATATCACTTGGCAACATAAATCTAAAATACGTACCAATTTAAAATACGTGTATATCCACTAATGAGATGCTTGAAAAATCATGTCAAAAAAATATACAGTATACAAGGCTTCTGCTGAGATAGGAGGGCCCTCCTATCTCAGCAGAAGTTTTGTCAGAGGAAACGCATCAGAGAGGAGGCGTGTCGCGCCACCACAGACGTCACGCATTGCCCGATCAGCAGCCGGGCATAGGCGGACTCGCTGGTACTCTTGTTTGTTTCCCCGCAACTTATGTAAGTGTATGACCTTTATTAATAAATTATTCTCGGGGGGTATTACACTATTGTCCGCTTATTCCTTGTCCCACATATGACATCTTGGGGAGTTAATAAGATCACGGACGCACATTGTTAGCGGAGGAGACCATTGGTATCCGATCAACAGAAGGGACGTCCACATAGGAGAATCTCCTGTGCCTTGATATACATGCCATCCGGTAAGAGGCCATCTTGCATCATACCACAGGGTGGAATTGCAGTGGAAGTTTCCTCCTTTCCAACTGATTGATTAGAGTTTTACTCTGCGCCTAACCTTATCCTATCTGGTAAGGAGGAAAGCCTGTCGGTGGTGGGAATCTTTGTTTCACTGGAAATATCACTTCAAGTTCCTTCATAATTTTTTCACTATATACCACTTGGTGAAGATTTGTTTGGACTTTGTGGACTCTCATTAGTTTTTGCACTCATTTGAGTTTCAATTTTCACTGAATCACACTCACCTTGGTTTATTGTCATTTGTATATGCCAATTTATTGTACACATTGTGTATACTGTGTGTGCCTTTATGGCAATTTATTCAAATATTGTTTAGCCCACCTATTTTTTCAACATTATTTTTCACTAGGTACAGTTCAGGTTGCAGCTTCACTCCTATCAGCGCACCCACATTTTGTATTTACACATAGACATTTGACTGTCAACTGTGATCAGCTGTGGCCATTTTGATTAGCTCAGCATGAAAAGAGCTTTCCTTTAGCTAGGAACCAGTAGTCCCTAGTAGTGGAGCTGAAGCAAATAATCAACTATGGGTGGCAAGGCACTGTCAAACGATCTCCGGGATAAAGCTGTGGACGGTCACAAGTAAGGAGATGGATACAAAAAAAAATTCAAAGGCTTTATTAATGCCTGGAAACACAGTTAAGTCTATTATTAAGAAGTGGAAGGTATTTGGTACAACACAGACCCTCCTTGAATCAGGATGTGGCTCAAACTGGACGATCGAGCCATATGGAAACTGGTCAAGAGGCTACCAAGAGCTCTACAGCAACTCTGAGGCAGTTGCAGGAATTTATGACAAAGAGTGGTCATTGTGTGCATGTGACAATATCACAAATTCTCCACAAATGTTGCTTGTATGGGAGGGTTTCAAGAAAAAGCCACTCCGCAAGAAAGGCCACATGCAATTACCACTGAGCTTTGCCAAAATGCACCTTGAAGATTCTGAGGCCACATGGAAGAAGGTGTTATGGTCAGATGAGACTAAAATTTAACTATTTGGCCTCTATACCAAACGATATGTCTGGTGGAAATCCCAATACAGCTAACCATCCAAATAACACCATTCTTACAGTAAAGCACAGAGGTGGTAATATCCTGGTATGGGGGTGTTTCTCTGCAGCAGGGACTGGGGCACTTGTCAGGATAGAAGGAAAAATAGATGGGGCAAAAAAACGTCAAATTCTTGAGGAAAATCTGCTGCCCTCTGAAAGAAAGTTGTCAGTGGGTAGAAAGTTTACCTTCCAACATGACAATGACCCAAAGCACACAGCAAAATTGAGTACACAGTGGTTGAAGGAGAAAAAGGTGAATGTTCTTCCATGTTCTTGCATGGCCTAGTCAGAGCCCAGACTTAAACCCCATTGAAAATCTGTTGAATGACTTAAAGACTGCAGTCCACAAAAGGTCACCATCAAATTCCACTAAACTTGAGCAGTTCTGCAAGGACGAGTAGGCAAATATTGCAAAGTCTAGATGTGCAAAGTTAGTAGAGACATATTCTAACAGACTAAAGGCTGTAATTAAAGCAAAAGGTGGTTCAACAAAATAATGACACAAAGGGGTGATCCTCTTTCCTACTCAGTGATTTTGTTTTTGATTTTTTTTTTTTCTGACATGTTGGCGTTATATCTTTCACTTGGATGTTATAATTTGCAATTTGTAAATACAGCTGGATAAAACAAAAACTGTGTATGTCTTCATTTCAGGATGCAAAGCAACAGCATGTGATTATTTTATAGGGGGTGATTTTTTTCCATACCCACTGTATATAATATAAAAAAATTATAAATGAATGTAAATATACACTGCCTGGCCAAAAAAAAAGTCGCCACCAAAAAAAAAGGTCACACGCACGTTGGACCGCCTTTAGCTTTGATTACCGCATGCATTCTCTGCGGCATTATTTCGATAAGCTTCTGCAATGTCACAAGATTTATTCCCGTCCAGTGTTTCACCAAGATTTTGTATTGATGATGGGAGAGTCGGACCACTGTGCAAAGCCTTCTCCAGCACATCCCAAAGATTCTCAATGAGGTTAAGTTCTGGACTCTGTGGTGGCCAATCTATGTGTGAAAATGATGTCTCATGCTCCCCCTAATTACGGTCATCGAGCGCATGCAGACCATCAGCTACACGCTAGGCCGCGAAATAGCCCCACCGGACAGGGGCTGCCCAGCGAGTTAAACCCCCTTGCTGGGTCACATACTACTGGGCACCTGGTCTGAGTCGCAGCGTTCCCCTGGCCGACAGCTCCCCACTTTGATGGCGAGGGGTTCTGTCTGGAGCGGTACCTGCATGCGTGGCCCAGTCGCTGACAGGTGTGTGGTCTTCCATGGGGGTGAGCGATGAAACTGTTTGGAGTCCACATACCTGGTGTCCCCCCTTTTTTGCTGTGTTGGGCCATTGCTCCCGCAGGGATCAGATCTCCCTGGGAGCCTCATGGTGTGGTACACAGTGGCCATTTTGCCGTGGTTTGGTCTTCGGGTGTGGCGACCATGTTTTTGGGACCAGTAGACTTCTCTTGAGTGACTATTTTCTTGTGGTCTAGTGACAATTTTTCGTTGGTTGACCAGGCTAATGTAATGCACTGGCACATAGCGGCAGCCATTGTTTTAAAGCTGCGTGGCAGTAAACACTTCTCCTTGGCCCCTCCTCCATTTCTATGGTGGATTCCTGGGCTTCCTCCTCTCAGGACGCTTTCTGCACGTGGTACATCTGGTGCTTCTACTGCTGGTGACTGGCACTCCTCCCGTGGGGTGGTGAGTCCTGGTGGGGTGTCCCGTTCTCTGCTGCAGTGCGGGAGTTCAGGCTCTGTATAGGTGGGTCCTCTGGTGGTGCCAAAACCTTTTGGACTGTGAATTCCCCCTTTTATTCATGGAGCCTAAGGGGCACATCTCCCCACTTGATCCCCTCCTCGAGGCAGAAGGTACCTCGGGGGCTCAGGTCCTTATGTTTCCCGGGTGGAGGTGGCGTTTGGGTGACGTTTTCATCTGCTGTGTCGGTGGTGGGAAACCCCCAACATAAATCTCTTGGCATCTCTGCTCCACAGGAAGGTTCAGGGGTTTGTAGCAAAGTCACGGGATCCTCTAGTGGACACCACAGATGCCCTGGAGGTGCCGTGGAACCAGCATCGTCTGATTTACTCCTTCCCTCCTCTCAAGCTTCTTCCATGGCTCCTGTGCAGGATCGAGGCAGAAGTAATTCCCGTCATTCTGGTGGCCCCAGACTCGCCCATTCCTGGTATGCCGACCTAGTGTGGCTGGTTGCAGACGTACCATGGAGACTGCCTCTCAGGGAGGACCTGTTGTCCCAAGGGCCAATCTTCCATCCTGCTTTACCATCGCTGGGTTTGACGGCTTGGCTATTGAGAGCCAGGTGTTAAGGGATAGAGGTTTGCCAGGGTCGGTGATTCCGACTATGCTGAAGGCAAGGAAGTCTACCTCTAGGAAGATATACCATCGTACTTGGAAGGCGTACATCTCATGGTGTAAGTCAGTAGACGCTCACCCTCGAATCTTTTCGGTGGCTCGGATTTTGGCTTTTCTTCAACGGGGTGTAGAGCAGAAGTTGGGCTTGAGTACCATCAAGGGCCAGGTGTCTGCCTTGGCGATTTTCTTTCAGCGGCCTCTGGCCACGCATTCACTGGTTCCTACTTTCATTCAAGGGGTTCGACACATGTCTCCACCAGTGCGGTCTCCTTTGCCACCGTTGGATTTGAACTTAGCGCTCTCTGTACTTCAGAAACCTCCAATTGAGAATATTTGTGAGATTCCCTTGCTTGAATTGTCCCAGAAGGTGGCCTTTATGGGGGCTATCACCTCTGCCTGCAGGGTGTCGGAAAACTGGTGACTTTGTCTTGTTGTACTCCCTATATGGTGGTCCACAAAGATAAGGTGGTTCTTCGCCCATGTCTGTCGTTCCTACCTAAAGTTTTCTCTGACTTCTATTTGAATGAGGACATTGTGTTGCCTTACTTGTGTCCCAGACCTTCTCATCCCAAGGGTTTGCACACCCTTCTTTGCACCACCCTGATGGGGTTTGGGCGATTCAGGTGTATCTGGCTGCCACTGAGTCGGAGGTCAGACTCTTTTTTTGTGAATACAGACGGACCAAGGAAGGGGCTATCTGCTTCCATTTCCAGGTGGATCAGACAGACAGTGATTCAGGCCTATTCGATCAAGGGTCGGGTTCCTCCTTTCCCTCTGACTGTGCACTCTACTCAGGTGCTTAGTACTTCTTTCTGTCATTAGGTGTCAGTGTTGCAAGTTTGGATGGCAACCACCTGGTCATTGATGCACACTTTCTCAAAGGTTTATAAAAGTGGACATGTTGGCAATCTGTGGATGCTTCCTTTGGTGGCAAGGTTTTGCAGGCTGCTGTTTAGAGAGTCTGTTCCCTCTCTGGGGGTGTGTTTTTCAGGTGGGGCTCCGGTTGTTCTTGTTGAGCTCCTGTTACCCGTTTTGGCTTCTTGGGTTTAGCCTTGTATTTTTTGTTCCACTCCTAAGTTTCCTTTCTGGCACAGCTTGGGGACATCCCTATGATTCTGAATATTGAGCACTGTGTCCATCAGTGAACAAAAGAGAAAATATGATTTTTTTTACTTACCGTAAAATTCCTTTCTCAGAGTTCAGTGGTGGACACAGGACCCACCCCTCTATGGAGTTTGATTATGTTACTTCTCATGCTGCTTGTTACTAAACTAAAGGCCTATAGCAGAAGTTGGAATTATACCAACTAGGACTGCCCATAGATGTAGCCAAGTTTGTTTTTTTTGCCTAGTGTCCTCCTTTAGGGGGTTATATAACCCTATGGTGCTAAATATGGAGCACTGTGTCCATATTCACCCAACTGTGGAGTTGGGTGATAGAAATGTTTGCTTCCTGAACTAGTTGGATGGTTTTTAGCATTACAAGTCTGATACATTTAAATAGCTTGACGTGAAATTTCTGTGAAGAAACATATCTGAATAAGACATGTATGTATAAACAGGATTTTAAAAAAGCATCTAGTTTTTTGAGAATGAGCAGAGTACAGTTTAAGATATGTTAGGTGTGCATTATTTTGATTTTCTGTCATCATCTATTAAATTGATTGTGCCTCTTTCTGTCCGGTGAATTTCAGGATCGTATCATAGATGCTGGCCCTAAGGGGAATTATTCCCGATTCATGAATCACAGCTGTAACCCCAACTGTGAAACCCAAAAGTGGACAGTGAATGGCGATGTGCGAGTGGGACTGTTTGCTCTTTGTGACATACCTCAAGGTACAGCGATTTAACCATTTCTACCCCATCATATAATTTTGTCCTTTGGGGTTTAGTTACTGTTACTGGATAACACATAACTTAGAGGGTCTTAATGATTTGTTAAAAAATATTTCTTTTTTTAGAGGTAATGTTTACCTAAAGATTTAGAAGATGATACAGTGGGTTTTCTAACTGAGACAACTCTCATTAACACAAAAAAATATGTTAGCATATTTAACAGGTGTAGGGTTGAAAATGCACTGGAAGACTGATAGTGACACAGTGCTTATCTTGAATGAGTCTTAAAGTTCCCCTTTGTACACTAAGACTCCATTCACATTAGCGCGTCTCCAAAGTCAAAGTCACATGATTTCTGGAGCACGACTTTGATACAACTTTGATCTGACTTCACATTCTCTGGACCAAAGTCCCATCAAAAGTTGCACCAAAGTAGTGGAGGCACCTTTTCAAAGCCCCTACGACTTTAACCACTTTAAGACCGGAAGGATTTGCCCCCTTAATGACCAGGCCTTATTTTGCGATTCGGCACTGCGTTATTTTAACGGACAATGTACGAGCCACCCTGCCGCCCTATATATATATATATATATATATATATATATAGTAAGCGGTCGGCAAGTGGTTAAGTCACACCGATTTGAACAGATGGCGTTGAAAAGAATAGGCTGTGACTTTAATGTCCAAAGTCACATTACAAGTCGCACAAGTGTGAATGGAGCCTAAAGGGCCTTCAGTGTACCTCATATGCCCAAGGTTTCTACTGGGAGCACAATCCTTAAAAGAAAATGCCGGGATCTCTTGTGTTTCGGACATTTGTCCCCAGCGCATACTGCACCATATGTTAATAACACTTGTGCACCATCCAGCCTTTTGCAGCCACAGCAGTGTTCAGCCTCTCTTAATTTTTTTCAGGCTGGCTAGATCATGGCTGGATGGTGCTTCCACCCACACAAATACGCCGGGATTTCATGCACAGTGGCTGAACGCCCAGTGTGCATGGGCCCCATAGCTGACAGCATAGTATAACATTGCCACGGTTTGCTAAAGAAAAAAAAAAGTTGCATGGCAGTGAATTACGCGGTAACAAACGCATAAATTAAATTAGTGGTTCTCAACTTTAGTGAGGCCCCAGGACTTGGTAAAGTTCTTTCAAATTCTTCCATACCCCAACAATTAAAAAAAAAAAAAAAAAAAATGTTTGATATCATACAATAAAAGAAGGCAAAATATATATTTAAAATATAATCAAAAGAGAGTAAGGATAGGTTCACACTATTGCAGGTGCAAATTACATGTGTACTTGCACTTGGAGACATCCACAGCCAGAATGCTCTGCTGTATATCAGATGCATGGGTGCCATTAATTCTTAATGCATGCGAAAAAGCAGCAGGTTTTTGGGAGCCATGCCACCACATTTTAAAAGAAGGGTCAGGGACTTTTTCAATGTTACTGAAATCAAATGTGATGACTTCATTAGTTTACTTTTTTTTAGGGAAAAAAAAGCTTAAAGAAGGAAAAAGAATGCAGCCGCCTAATGTAGCGATTGGTAAACTGCAATGTTTTATGTTTCGTTTTGTTTCTTAGCAGACTCCTCACCCCTTTCCTTCTTTTAGTTCTTCACTCCTTAGCATCTCCCTGCATTACCCATAAAAAATTTCCTGCTGCTGTTTTAATATGCCAGCAACTACAGGAATGCTTGTATGTGGGTTGCTGCTGGGAGAGGGGGCAGCGTTACACAAATCCAGCACTGCAGCAGCTGCCAGAGTCCTGAACTCTCTAGAACATAGTGAAGCCTGTGAGGTTGATGCTGCCTACTTACCAGCAGTAAGCACCGCAGTGGCAAGGAAGTAGGGAAAGCACTTAGACAGTATCTTTTAGCATGAATAACAGCAGGAAGGCCACAGACCAGCAATTGAGAAACACAGGTCTAAATAATCTACAGTGTTAAAGGTAGCAAACATATTATTGAAGTGATGCCTTTATTTGGCTTATAAATAATTACTATTAATGCAACCTTTCCAAGTAATTAAGACTAAATATGCCTTAGAATGGAGTGTCAGTGTTCAGAAATCTTTTACTTGTTTATATTTTTAGTTATCTAGTAAAAAGTATGAGTTTGACAACACTTGCTATTAGGTTCCAGATAAACTGATGGAACCTACTGTATGTAAAAATGATACTTGTGTTTCCTGGGTGATGGAATCAAATGCGAAGAAACATATACAGCCGTGCATCTGAAATCTTCCAAACATTGTATGTTTCCAGGTACTGAGTTAACATTTAACTATAACCTTGACTGTTTGGGAAACGGTCGAACAGAGTGTCATTGTGGTGCAGAGAACTGCAGTGGTTTCTTGGGGGTACGACCAAAAGTAAGTGGGCCTCTCATCCTGTCAGTTATACCACTTAATGTTTTTCTTTGATTATAAAATGTTGGATAGTTTCTATGAAGATCTTGCTAAGCAGGACTTGGTAAGAAACTTTCTAGAACACTTAACTTGTTGCACTACATAGACTGTTGATTATAGAATGTTGGATACTTACTATGGAACTCAAGCTTAGCAGGACTTGGTAAGAAACTTTTTCTAAGTCGTATGCAAGTTAAAATGAACTACATAGACTGATTAGTCATACGAGTTTAGTTTGAAGGATACATGTATTTGTATATGTCAATATGCAATTCTGGTATTCACTGGGCTGCAGATGGGTCAAGCCATACATAATAAAACTAGTCTGGTTGCCCATGCATGTGTGCCAGAAGTAAAGACATGGACCAGCAAATTGTTTGGAGATTCTATATGGCCAAGCGCCTCAGCATCTCAGCATGTTTAAGGTTCTAGGACCTGCTAGCGCCATCTTCAGGACGACTGAGAAATGAAAGTTACCTTTAATTGCAACAGGGTTATCTATTTAGTTTTTAGCTCCTGCAGAGGCTGGGGCTAGAGTGACTGTTTTGTTGTACCTCTGTTATTTACACAGAATGCAGTGACTTTAATGTTTTGTGCATTTACACGTATATTGTGCACTCCCCTCCCCCCCAATCCCCAACACATTTTTTCTTCTCTGTCCTCGATCCAGCAAGATATCACCCACAAAACATCTGAGCTGCTTGCCAAAATCTTCTGAACTGGGCACTTGCAGAGTTCACTCTCCATTTAATCCTATAGAGCAGGGATTCCCAAACTACAGCCCTTCAGCTGTTGCAGAACTACACATCCCATGAGGCATTGTGAAACTCTGACATTCACATACTGTACATGACTAAGGATGATGGGAATTGTAGTTCCTGAACAACTGGAGGGCCGTAGTTTGGGAATCCCTGCTATAGTGAATTCCTACTCCACTGGAGCATGGACCTCAATATTCACAGCATTGAATGGGGCTACTGTGCAGAAGATTTGACTAATAGGTTGGCGACTTCATGGGTGATATCTTGCTGGTTCAATAACAGGGGAGAAAAAGACTGACAGGGACAGTACAATATAAGTGCAAGGGCACTAAAGATATAGTTACCCTTTAAAGTTAAAGGAATGATAAACACTCTTACCTGCACCTTGTATTTTACACCTGCATAAGATGTGCTTTGATTATGTAGTTTCATGGTATAATTTGTTGTCCTGTACAAAAAGTCTATAGTAGAGTAAATCAGCTTGGCTGTGCACAGACTAATGCATGTCTGTCTGTAATGTGAGATTCCTGTGAATTAGCTACATATCACACAATCCCTGGGTCTGTCAGTCTAGAGCGCTTGCGGGTGAGAACTACACAGGAATTAGATCTGACACAGAAACAAGTAGGCAGAGCATTCACAGACACACATAGAGCTCATTCATACAGTTTGGAGATTATGTGTTTCATCACATTAGCATTCCCACATTTGTGATGCAACACAGATAGGATGGTGAGGCATAGATTGGATGCTGCGTTATCCAGAACAGGAAGTTGTCCTGTTCCCTTGGTGCATAAGGGACAGGCTGGCTGCAGCAATACATGAACCTAGGGCAATCGATTAGCCATGACACTACAAACTGCAGCCATAACATGTGAGCCAATCATTACAAGGTAAGGCAAACAACACAGAATATGATTACACTAACGCCTAATTAAAACAAACAAAAAAAAAACATTTGAAAGTTTAAAATTTTAAGCTGTTAAAAAACAAAGACATCACAATTTTAAATCAGAATGCACTATATAGTGCTATATCTCTGTTGTCTATGGTACATTGTTATAATCTATAAAGTGTTGTGTTTCTTCATTATGCAGACAGCTTGTGCTACAGCAACGGAAGAAAAGGCCAAAAATGCCCGCTTGAAAGCAAAGAAACGCAAAATCAAAACTGAGCAGAAACAGATGCATGAAGATTTCTGTTTCCGCTGTGGTGATGGAGGGGAGTTGGTAATGTGTGATAAGAGAGACTGTCCTAAAGCTTATCATCTCCTCTGCCTTAACTTGACACAGCCTCCCTATGGTAAGCCCTGTGAATTAGATTTATGTAATATTTGTGTTATAGGGTTTCCTCACATTCTGACTGAACACTCTCCCATCATGTGTTCCTATCTTTTTTTTAATTTTTGCCTTTTTTTTTTTTTTTTTGCTATTTGTTTTTTTTTTTTCCTTTTTTTAAACCCTTTAGGGAAAATCTGCTGTTTTCCTATATCATCAAACTGTTTATGTATAGGTGCATATACACCGATCAGCCATAACATTATGACCACTGAGAGGTAAAGTGAATAACATTGATGATCTCATTACAATGGCATCTGAAAGTGGGTAGGATGTTAGGCAGCAAGTGAATATGTTGTCTCTAAAGTCGATGTGTTGAAAACATTAAAAATGGGCAAGCATAAGCTTTTGAGCAACTTTGACAAGGGCATAATTGTAATGGCTAGACAACTGGGTCGGGGTAACTTCAAAACTGCAGTTCTTGTGGGATGTTTCCTGACTACAGTGGTCTGAACCTACCAAAAATGGTCCAAGGAAGAAAAACTGGAGGCAGGGTCATAGTTACATAGTTAGTTACATAGTTAGTGAGGTTGAAAAAAGACATCAGTCCATCCAGTTCAACCTATGATGCGTGCTTGTGTTTGCTGTTAACCGTACATTGTATACCCCTGTATGTTGTGGTCTCTAAGGTGCCCATCTAATAGTTTTTTGAAACTATCAATGCTTCCTGCTGATACGACTGCTTGTGGAGGAGAATTCCACATCCTTACCGCTCTTACAGTGAAGAACCCCTTACGCATTTTAAGGTTAAACCGCCTTTCCTCTAGTTTTAGTGAGTGGCCATGTGTCTTATTGTATTCCCTTACTCTGAATAGTTTGTTCCTTATGCTAGGGTCGCCAGTACTTATTTGTACATTGATATCATATCCCCCCTCAATCGTCTGTTCTCCAGAGAGAATAAGTTCAGTGCTTGTAGTCTTTCCTCATAGCTGATGTCCTCCATTCCCCTAATTATTTTTGTTGCCCTTCTCTGGAATCTTTCCAATTCCAGCACATCCTTCCTGAGGACCGGTGCCCAGAACTGGACAGCATACTCCAGATGTGGCCGGACCAGAGTCTTGTAGAGTGGGAGAATAATCTCTTTATTTCTGGAGTGAATCCCCTTTTTTATACATCCCAGTATTCTGTTGGCTTTGCTTGCAGCGGCTTGGCATTGCATGCCACTGCCAAGCCTGTTGTCTACCAGTACCCCCAAGTCTTTTTCCATCCTAGACTCACCCAGAGGTTCCCCCCCTAGTGAGTAGCTTTCTTTCTGGTTTCTGGCCCCCAAGTGCATTACTTTACATTTTTCAACATTAAACCTCATCTGCCATGTAGTTGCCCACCCCGTTATTTTGTTCAGGTCCGCTTGTAAGGTTTCCACATCCTGCCCAGAAGATATTGGCAAGCTTAGTTTAGTATCATCCACAAATACTGAGATTGTACTAGATATCCCCTCCTCTAGATCATTTATGAATAAATTAAACAGGATTGGTCCCAGGACCGAACCCTGGGAGACCCCACTTTCCACACCCGCCCAATCCGAGTACTCCCCATTAATCATCACCCTCTGGACTCTCCCCTGGAGCCAGTTCTCTATCCAGGTACTCACCTTATGGTCCATACCTACCTTCCTTAGTTTGAACAGTAAGCGTTTGTGGGGAACGGTGTCAAAAGCCTTTGCAAAGTCCAGATACACCACATCCACAGGCTTACCTTTATCTAGATGGCAGCTCACTTCATCATAGAAGGTTAATAGATTGGTTTGGCAAGAACGATTTTTCATGAATCCATGCTGATTACTACTAATAATAAAAAATAGGATAGAAAAAGATGGGGCTTTGCAGGCCAGTGGGAGTAGAAGGATCAGACCCAAAACCAATTTATATAAAACCAAGATACATTTTATTGATGGTTACAGGATAAAACTACACATGGACAACCATGTATACTCAAAAAACAACAGACTGACATACAATACTAAAATCAAACATTGAGAGTCACTAGCAATATAGAAACCAATCCCTTAGGGGGATATGACCAGAAAAAAAGCCTGTGTAGGGTGGAGAGTGGGTCTCAAGCTGGATTCGGTCAAAGTAGGTCCCCACTACTACTAATAATACCATTTTCATTACTAAAGTCTTGTATGTGGTCCCTTAACATCCCCTCCAAAATCTTGCAGACTACAGATGTTAGGCTGACCGGCCTATAGTTACCCGGGATACACCTCGGCCCCTTTTTAAATATTGGTACCACGTTGGCTTTTTTCCAATCAGCTGGCACCATACCCGTCTGTAAACCATGGGTCATGGGTGGCCAAGGCTCATTATTACATGTGGTGAGCGAAGGCTGGCCTGTGTAGTCTGATCAAATAGAAGAGCTGCTGTAGCTCAAATTGCTGAAAAAGGAAGAGGAGGAATCTACAACCTCTGTGACAACTGTGTGTGTAAGGGATGATTTTACACACAGAGCTGTCACAGATCCCCACTCAGTACACCAAGCACCCCTGTCCCTATAAATTATCTGTCAATGTCCCTATAAACCTGTACCAAAGCATAAAACGTGTCACAGTGCCCCATCACATCTGTACAGTGCACAAAACATCTGTCACAGTGCCCCATCACATCTGTACCAGTACACAAAACATCTGTAAGTGTCCCATCACATCTGTACCAGTGCACAAAACATCTGTCACAGTGTCCCATCACATCTGTACAGTGCACAAAACATCTGTCACAGTGCCCCATCACATCTGTACCAGTACACAAAACATCTGTCACAGTGTCCCATCACATCTGTACAGTGCACAAAACATGTCACAGTGCCCCATCACATCTGTACCAGTACACAAAACATCTGTAAGTGTCCCATCACATCTTTACCAGTGCACAAAACACCAGTGTCCTAATGAACATCTGTACCAGTGCAAAAAACATCTGCAATAATGTAGTGTTTCATTGTGACATCAACATCTGTCAGTGTCCGCCGGTGGACAATCAATATCTGTCATAGTGTACAAGTGCACAAAAACATCTGTTAGTGTATCAGTGTCCCACTAATAAATAAAAAAAAACATTTAAACCCCCCCCCCCCCCCCCCGTGCTCGCGTGTAAAGGTGAACGCACATGTTGGTCCCATACGTATATGGAAACAGCGATCGCACCACATGCGAGGTATCACCGTGAACGTCAGAGCGAGAGCAATAATTATAGCACCAGACCTCCTGTGTAATTTTAAACTGGTAACCAATATGGAGATTTTTTTTAAATAATGGAGTTTGGTGCCCTTTTCACAAGCGTGCACAATTTTGAAGCGTGGTATGTTTGGTATCTGTTTACCCGACGCAACACCATATTTTATATTTTACAAAATATTTGGGTATTGTCTCTGTGTGCTTTGAAATTCAATGAAATGTATTCATGCATCAGTGTGAAAAATTTAATTAGTAAAACTGCTGCGCAAATACCATGTGATATAACAATTCGCAAAACCCACCATTTTATTATCTAGGGCCTCTGCTACAAAAATGTATAATGTTTGGGGGGTTGAGGTCATTTTCTAGCAAAAATACAGATTTTTTTACTTGTAAACAAAAAGTTTTGAAATAAGGCCTGGTCTTAGTGGATAATGCCTAAAGGTGCTCCTTGAATGTTGCGCTTCTCTATGTGGCTAGGCTGTGAAAAAGTCTCACACACATGGTATCGCCATAATTAGGATGAGTAGCAGAATGTGTTTTGGAGGTATGCCTATGCCGTGGGTGAGAAATATAGTAACTTGTTAAAATGACATTTTTGTGTAATTTCTTAATTTTCCAAAAATCTGTGGGGAAAAATTACAACTTCAAAAAACTTGTCATGCCTCTTACTAAGTACTTTGGACTGTCTATTTTCCAAAAAGGGGTAATTTGGGGATTATTTTTACTGTCTTGACATGTCTTGACTTGCCTCAAGAAATGAGATCAGGTGTGATGAATTTTCAACGATTGTTACCATAGCTTGTAGACTCTATAACTTTCACACAGACCAAATAATATACACTGATTTGGGTTATTTTTACCAAAGAAATGTCGCAGTATACATTTTGGTCCAAATTTATGAAGAAATTTACTTATTTGCAAAACATTTTAATGGAAACTAAGAAAAATGCATTTTTTTCAAAATTTGTGGTCTTCTTTCATTTGTAGCACAAAAAATAAAAACCCCAGCGGTGATTAAATACCACCAAAAGAAAGCTCTATTTGTGTGAAAAAAATGATATACAGTAAATCTTATGTGGGTACAGTGAGTAATTCTCATTCAAAGTGTGACAGAGCTGAAAGCTGAAAATTGGCCTGGGTAAGAAGTGGGTAAAAGTGCCCAGTATTGAGGTTGTTAATTAATTTAAATAAAATATTGGTATGAAACGGAAAGTGCTATGATGATTTATCTCTTTTGAGCCTTGGATGAAAACATTCCTTAAGGTGGATGAGGATGGATGTGGGTAGAACTTCCTGGGAAGTGCTGAGTGGGAAACCAGTCATGGCTATACCAACCATGGTTTAAGGGGAAAGCACATCTTGAACTAAAACATATTTGGGTCATATTTAGAAGGTGAGACCATATGTATGTCAGTGAGGGGGATTGCCCAATAAATGGTGGTTACTATCATTGTGAGATTACGAGAAGCTTTTTTTATACAGATAAGTGCAAAATAAGGACACCGACATGAGTATGATTGCATGGACTATATTTATTGAAGGATTCACATTATTTATTATAAGTTTATTTTATGTACAATATTTTTATTTTAATAATTGTTTGTAATTGTATGTGGTTCTGCGTAACAATTATGTCAATGCAGCGTGGCACTGGTTTATTATTCGAATGCTTACAGAGGTTTAGTGGAGTCCATGTCTCGATGAGTCTTGGCTGTTTTGGCAGCAAAAAGGGGACCTACCCAAGATTAGGTGGGTGGTCATAATATGGTAGGTGGTCATAATGTTCTGGCTGATCGGTGTATATCCCCCTGCATTTGCCAATTACTTTGAGTGTATATGTTCTTATCCATACATACTATTAGGTTGTATATGTGATGCTCTGTTTACACTTCCTGGGGTATTGACCTCTATTTCTAATCTCTGGGCGTATGTGTGTCTTCCTCCTGTATTGTTGGAATGTGGAACTACATACATATTTTTAGTATACATATTAAATACCTAATTTTTTGGTGCAAACACCCTATTTGTTTAAAAGACAACAATTTCAGCTCTCACATCCCTGTACACACCCCTAAGGAGTAGAAAAAATGTAACATCTCTGATATGGGCCTGTTTATTCGGCAATACATTTGTCAAAAAGTGGAGTTCCAGCCCAAAAGTAGAACTTCCACTTTAAGTGCTCCTGGCCCCCTGACGTGCACATCGGCATGTCATTTTTTTGGGGGGGCAGGAGCGGGTGTACCTAGATTTAATAGGTACCCACTCCCCCTTAGGCGGCTCGACCGAAAGTTCTCCTCTCCCCCTCCCTCCCTGCAATCTTCTGGGACACGTCACAGGTCCCAGAAGATTGCCCGTCCACTCAGGACGCGAAGCGCGACTCACACATGCGCAGTGCGTACCCGGCCCACACGGGAAGAAGAGGGAGATAACCGAGGCTCCCACCGGCCGCATCACTGGACCATGGGACAGGTTAGGTGAGTGTGCATTTTTTTTAAAAGTCAGCAGCTACACTTTTTGTAGCTGCTGACCTTTAATAAACACCAAAATGGGTGGAACTCAGCTTTAATTGTATTTAGAGTGTAAGCAACCCTCAGTGCAACTTATAACATACAAGTGAAAGATATAACACCAACATGTCAGAAAAAAAATTAGAATCACTGAGTTGGAAAAAGGATCACCCCCTCTCCTAAAAATGGCTAATCACCTTCTCAATGCCACACAAAGCCATTTGACTTTCAACTATGATTTGCTGTAGTCATTATGAATTAGCTCAGCATGAAAAGAGCTTTCCTGGAGCATTTCACTCCCTGGTAGTGCAATTGAAGCAAACAATCAACTATGGGTGGCAAGACGCTGTCAAAAGATCTCTGGGATAAAGTTGTGGACAGGCACAAGTCAGGAGATGGATACAAAAACATTTCAAAGGCCTTATCAATGCCTAGAAGTCTATTATTAAGAAGTGAAAGGTATTTGATACAACACCGACCCTCTCTGGATCAGAAAGAACCAAGAGGAATCTGGTCAGAGAGGCTACCAAGATACCTACAGCAACTCTAAAGTAGGAATTTATGACAAAGAGTGGTCATTGAATGCATGTGACAACAATACCACAAATTCTCCACAATTGTGGCTTGTATGGGAGGGTTACAAGTAAAAAGCCACTCCTTTAGAAAGGCCACATGCAGTCAACACTGAGCTTTGCCAAAACACACCTTGAAGATTCTGAGGCCTCATGGAAAAAGGCGTTATGGTCATATGAGACTAAAATTTAATTATTTGGCCTCAACACCATATATGTCTGGGGGAAATCCAATACAGCTCACCATCCAAAAAACACCATTCCTACAGTAAAGCATGGCGGTGGTAACATTCTGGTATGGGGGTGTTTCTCTGCTGCAGGGACTGAAGCACTTATCAGGATAGAAGAAAAAATGGATGTGGCAAAATACCATCAAATTCTTGAGGAAAATCTGCTGCCCTCTTCAGAGTGGACAAATATTCTAAAGTCCAGATGTGCAAAGTTAATAGAGACATATCCTAATAGACTAAAGGTTTTAATTAAAGCAAAAGGTAGTTCAACAAAATACTGACACAAAGGGGTGATCCTTTTTCCAATTCATTGATTCTGTTTTTGAATTTTTGATTTTTTTTATGACATGTTGGTGTTATATCTTTCACGTGGATGTCCTAGGTTGCACTTAAATACAGCTGGTTAAAACAAAAACTGTGTCTGTCTTCATTTCAGGCTCCAAACCAACAAAATGTGATTCTGTTAAAGGGGGTGATTCTTTAGCCACAGTATATGGTGGTTACCGCTCCTCCCTACTCCCTAACTCCTGCTCCATTTTGGGCGACAATTGCAGCAAAACCACACTGCGCTTGAGGTGCCATTAAAAATGATCGGCACCCAAAAACGCATGGTACATTTTGCCACTATTGCAGTGTGATTTTGAATCGCTGGGCAGAATTGCTGTGATTTTGCCCGCAATCCAAAATCGCCAGTGAGTTGAACTAGTTTTGCCCATAACTACTTGTGAATTGTTACAAAGTATTACAGTCTGGACACTGAGATGGAGAAGACTGAGGGAATGCTTCCTTCTACCTGCAGCATGACATTTCTGTTAAAGGCAAAGTCACTGAACTGGAGCACAAGTACAGTCTTTTTGAAAAATTATACTGTTGGTATATATAGCAAAACGTCAGGAATTTATCCACGAAGTCTTGTAAAGTTACTGAAAAGTCTGTGTCAATGCTTGCTGTAGTGATTCTGCTCTCTTTTTTCAGGGAAATGGGACTGTCCGTGGCACCAGTGTGACAAATGCGGATCCACCTCTTCATCCTTCTGTGAATTCTGCCCTTCCTCTTTCTGCAGAGAGCATGATAAAGGAGAATTGACAATCTCATCCCTGGAAGGGAGACTGTGCTGCTCTGAGCATGACCCCAAGCGCCCAATGGCATATGGAGAGAAGAAATTGAAATTTAAAATCGAGCATGAGGAATCCTCATTCCCAACAGAGTTTTAAAAGAGATGATGCACTTCAGATTGAAACCTCTTCTTGTTCATACAGTGTGAACTCTCCCCTTCCATACGAGGCGGGGATGCGTAATGTGCACATCGTGTTTTATTGCCAGGATTGAATTGTACATGACCTATTAGTGTCATTTCCTTGTTCTTAGAAACTCATCTTTTTTATTATTATTATTTTAATGGTGGAATTGGTCTCCCTCTTTTCCCCACCGTTGTGGTCAGCAAGTTGTATTTATTATATTTATTATATTTTTTATTTTTCATCTGGATGATGAAAAAAAAATTGGCTTGGGCAACCAACTTCCCCAGTTTTAGGTATTTTGAAGAAAGAAACAGAAAAATGTCCTTTTTCTAATCTTGAACATGTATAAAATTAATGGATCCTGGATAAATTCTAGAATGTTCTTTTAAAGAAAAAAAAACAAAAAAAAAAAACGGTTGCAGCAGGAATTTAAGGCATATGTTTACCTGTCTCTTAAGAGTATATGGGAATTCAACAGATTATAAACCCCTTTGTGTCTCCTGGTGGAATACAAGAGCAGGACATTCAGTGAACGGATGCAGTTATATATACAGAAAAACAGAACAAAGCAACAATGTCTGCCTAACGTCTTCGTGAAGTGAAGAGGAAAGCAGAGATCCTATGTTCCCTGTGACTTTAATGGATATGTTCTTGGCCTCCTATCATTCTCCATCCTTCTGATACGACCTCTTTGTTAGTGATCAAGACCTAAATGGAAATTCATCTGCTAGGAATTGAGGGTAAATAACTGTCCTCTTGCATTGATATTGGCATATACACATTAAATCTTTAGAGGATGCTCTTGTCACCCCTCTGGTACATCATTTATTAAGTATTAAAGAACAAAGCAAAAACCATGAAATGGCACGATCACTGTTCTGACAGTGATCCTTCTATAGGAAAAATATCCTATTACTATAAAAGGGTTCACAATAGGATGGACAGTGACATTTACCAGCGACTTCACATAGTCTTTTTTCTACAATTCTGTAAAAGGACATGAAGGGAATTTCAGCTGTCACTTTAATATAACAGTATGGTCAGTTGTTTGTGCCTGTACATGAGTTATCAGTGCTCTAGAACCATCCAAGACTGTTCACTTTATTAAGAGCTGGGAATAAGTGCTTGATTATCATTCCTCACTATGTACAGTCAGATCTAGTGGTGTTATTCCACTGTATCAAAAGCAATTGCCATCCACCAACCCACCCTATGTCACAGGTAGAGATTGAACATAGAAGGGTAGATCTTCGACACTAATGGTCTTGGGTTGTTCACATATTATAGTCCCCATTCTGTGTGATAGTCCTAAATGCACACAATTCCATTCCAAGGTTCTATTTTGTGTGGCGACCATTTGAGACCTGCGCTAGCCCTTTATGTTGTCAACACTTTTGATAGCAGTACAGTCAAATTGCACAAACTACAGTAAAATTGCACAACCTGAAATGCACATGCATGCAGATGTATGCACTTCTATATATGAGCAAGACACTCCTGGCCTGGCATTTTAACGATGTATATCCTTGTCTGGACTTGAGATTGTTATTAAGTACAAAATATGTTTATGGTGGTAGTTTCTTTTTACATGTTTTTTTCTTTTACATTCTGCTTTAGTTTATAAAGCAGTAATTGTTCTTTGTAACCTTCAGCTTGAATGCACTGTGCTGATGTTGGTGCGATGGTTTTAGCTTACAGGATAAACTAAATGAGTTGAGACTTTTGAGGTGCATTAGCTGTCAAAATTGGTATGATCAACTTAAATTGCATACATCATGTAACTTTCATGTTAGTTTTTTTTTGGAGCACATCAATCATTTGTTTTTAATTATTATTATTTCTAGTCATACCTTTGTTCCAAGTATCAAATAGGAGATATTTTTTTGTTGTGTTCAGATGTGATGGTGAGCCATTCTCTGAATACAATGTTTTGTATTCAGGGAGCCAAGGTGACCTGCATTACAGGCTGCTTGATAGGTACGAGGGAAACGCAAATAGTTCAATCAGAAAGATGTAGCAGTGTGCTTTAGGAACAATAAAAGATGACATGTACAAAATAGTAAATAATTCACCTTTCTATAAAAGGTTTTCTCAATGGAACATGCATAATGGACTTTTACTTAAAGGAAATCTGTCATGAAAAAACATGGAGGTTGCCATTATTGACATCTCCTATTTGAAAGAGCAAGTAGGCAGGTAAGGACTTTGGCTTTCTAGATCTGTATACTTGTTCTGAATCAGTGATCTGGAAAATATTGAAGCCGGATGATCAGCATAACAGCTGAAACAAGAGAATTCAGCAATAGCATCCCGGTGTTGCTTTGATGACAGGTTTACTTTACTTCCTGGCTGGCCCTTTTTTTAAAAGGACTAGGGCTTGTGGTCTCAGTTTTACAGTTTGGTTATGATGCTCTCTGAGCACAATACGAGCTTTGTTTTGTGGTGGTTTTTTTGGTGACATGTCATAGATTGTCACTGCTGACCCACCGGTGAACATTTGTTTGGTAACAAATGACAGTGAGGCTTCTGACAACAGATGAAGTTTGGCATAAGAGCTTTGCATTGGTCAGAATGGCTCTGTATAGATGAGACTAAAGAGTCTGTGGGTGCTGATTGTGCACTCCTCGCTTACTTTTATTGCTGTTTGTGGGGATGAGTTACAGCAGAATTCAGTACAGGCTTCAGGGGAGCCTAACATGCAGCTTGTTTGTGTGCAAAGCCTCCTCGTCACTTGTTGCACATGTCATGGTGGGACACGTTAGCAGTAAATAACCGTGTAGTGTTGAATTAGGAATATATGCAGCAAGTGACAATGAAAAATTCTAGTATAATGGCAAATAATCATAATATAGGTTTAAAAGTAGGGATCGACCGATTATCGGCAACACCGATATATTGGGGGCCGATATGCACTTTCCCCGATATATCGGAATCGGCCCAAGGTTACCGATATTGTCGATATTTAGGGAAAGTGCATGTACCGGGGTGATTCCTGCAGCTAGAGGCATCACCCCGGTACCGGTGTCCATAGTCGACGGTTGGCTGACTTGTAATGACAACCGATGCGGCTGAGAAGCTGTTTGGCTGTCATTACAAGGTGCAGAAGGTGACATCCCCCCTCCCGCCACCTTCCGCGGCTCGCCGGGGTCTACCGTCCCACCGGGAGACCCGGGCATCCTACCTCCACCTCCGCCGAAGATAAGCCCCCGGGTCTCCATGTAAAAAACCCGGAAGTGATGTCATGACATCACTTCCAGGTACTCGGCGCAGAATTAAAAAAACTGACAGCATTTAAAACAGCCAAACTTGGCGTTTTGAATGCTTTTCAGTGCCGAAGAGGGGTTTGGGATCTTTTAGACCTCCAGATGCCTCCAGAAGGCGCACCTTTAGAAAAAGAAAATTTAAAAAAAATTCTTTTTTTACATGTCAGAAAATATCGGCCGATACTGATATCCGATGACCAAAATATCGGTATTGGCATTAAAAAAACGATATCGGTCGATCACTATTTAACCGCTTGCCGACTGCTCACAGTATATTTACTGCGGCAGTCAGCCCCTCACAGGCAGAGTGACGTAGGTCTACGTCGCTCGCCTGTGAGGCTCTGGGAAGAGAAAAATCTAAACTCCTACAATAAAACCAGTTAACACTTTCCATTATGCCGATTTAGAGCAAAGTTTATCTAGAAGAAAGCAGAAGCAGCACCTTATGCATCTTGTATGCTAAGGTGTGATGTTCTGTCCATAAAACATAAAAGTACATACATAAAAGCTGAACTCCAGCCAGATGGCTACATACACAATTCAGATAAACGCATTTGAACTGACTTATCTACCAAAAGGTTTGTAATATAAATTATTTGTTCTGTTCAGCAGCCTTTTTGACTTGCATACATTTCCCACGTGTTATCATAAAGCTGAGTAACAACACTGCTCCCCTTCGGCAGCTTCCAATGCTACCTGTCTGCCCAACGAACTGAGAACTAACATCATCAGACCTTTGAAGTCTCTTTGTACTCCTCTTATAAGCTGCCTAAACCCTTCCCTTCTAGCTTCCAGCGCCCAAAAACATCTTAGGGTGACAATCCCTTGGTAATACATTAGAGCATGATTGGCTTACAGCACACACGCTCCTAGCCTGTATGATTTATGACTGTGCAGGGGTCTGTGATAAAGTGGCATAAAGATAGATTTTCAGATATTACCGTTAGATTTTTAACTATTCCTGTTAAAAAGGGACTTCACTCTTATCATAGAAATTACCACAAATGAACTATTAGAAACATTTATTAATGACAATCTTCAAACAGATACCTATGGATAATTGCAGGCTTTTTATTCTTTGCATTTTTTTATTCTACCCCCCCCCCCCCATCCCCCATTCTTCTCATGCTGGCCATTTTAACTAAGTGCAGGTGAATACATCTCCTTTTACTTCCTAGAACTCTATCTAAAAATTCAGGGTCTGCTTCCTGGGATCTGTAGGAAACTTCCCAGGATGCAGCTGAGGCCCTAGTTACATCATCAGTGAATCAAAAAAACAGGAACTAGAAAATAATTAATTAGTAAAAACAAAAAAATGTTTAATGAATGTAAGATGATTTTCATAGCAGCATGCAGGGCTATATGTGTCATTGATTAATAAACCTGTTACCAGTCATGACTTAAGCCCCGTACACAAGCACGGATTGTTGGCCGACCGATCGGCCGTCTTTTGTCCAGTGTTGTTTGTTGGTTGAAATGTGCTCTAGACTTGCACTGGACTTTTGTTGGCCAACAAAAACCAACTTCAGAAGTGATGTCATGTGATGGTTGACTTTCCGTGTGTTTTTCCTTCTCTGAGCATGCCCAGTCTTGCTCATCTGATTTTTGTCTGCCGAAATCTGTACTGACTGAGGAACAATCGGCCGTTCTGTTGTTGGCCAACAAAAATTTTATAGCATGCACACCAGATTTTTTTCAGCCGAAAAGTCGCAGTTGGTTGTCGGAAACATCATATTAACAAGCCTACAATCGGCCGATCGGACGTTGGCCGACAATTTACGTCCAACAATCTGTTCGTGTATACGGGGCTTTATTCCCGACAGTTGTGAGAAATCACCTCTAGAAAAGTTCATATGTTTTAGAAAGCTGATATATAGGAGGGATCATAATCAATGGAAAGGGAGCTCAGCTGCTGGTTAAAAGAGGACTTCAGAGAGGGCTACAATTTGTATTATTACCTAAATGGATCTCCATCAAGAGTAAAACTTGAAGTTACCAATGAAAAATCATTTAAGTTTTTTGAAGAAGTGAACAATATATGAATCAACACAATTACAGGGTCTGCCCATATTGTGCCAAACACACACGCTTTTTTTTTATTATGGGGAGAAAGTAAGAATTTTCTATTGTGTTGTCTTGGTTATTATGTGCCAACAAAATATTGTATTTACAATTTAATTGTACAGGTTTTACTGTTCAGATTGTTTGATGTTTAGCAGTGTTAAAGTCTTTTTCTTCCTGTATAGTGTCATCCATACCAGTGTCCTTTCCATGAAATCCAGTACATGCTGCTATTTTATATCGTCTACAGATTTTTTTGTGTATTTTGGCTGCAGGCTAACTAGATCATAAAGACCTACTAAAATACACTAGTATGTTTCTTTTTGTTTTCATGTGATTTTCCACCCACTGAGACGTGCTGGTGTCTAGGTAAAATGCAATTTGTGTTATACATTTTTGTTCTAAAAAAAATCAAGACTGAATATTTGTACTTTTTATTACTAAATATACTCAATAGTAAGTCCCTATGTGTTTTTGTTTGTTTTCTATAAATTGACCTAAAATATATATTTCCATTATAAGGCAATGGTTTTCCAGTAAATCTCTCATTTCTCATATCTTTTTGGGACTCCATAAATGAGATCCGCCAGTTTGTACATATGCTGCGTTTGCAAAATTCTCAAATTAAATTTATAAACCTTAGGACCCAAACGATGGTCCATTAATTGTCAAATTTCTCACATAATGGCCCAGTAATAGAAAATTACACCTGCGGTTGGCTCTAGAGATGTGTGTAAAGTGCATGTCTGGTCAAATTAAAAGAAAAACACATTCAGCGCTTTGCCGCAATACATGACATTTCTCAATGTTTTGTGTCTTCAAAAACACCACAAATACAGAAAAGTACCCGCTGATCTGCCTGAGCTCCTAAATTTCCGTAATGATCTGGCAGTGCTGCCTCTGCTGCACCGAAATCCAAAACAGTGTTCAATGCTTGAGTTCTCCTGAGCTAAACTACCCCCCATATGCTTTGGATATGTATTCATGGCAAATAAACAGTGTTAGAAATAAATAATAAATAATAATTAAAATCTAGCAGTGAGAGAGAACACCTTATAGCATCATCATTGATAGGGAGGGCAGACATGGTAATTAAAGTGCAGAGATCTCACCGATGGAGTTCCAATATGATTTGAGAAACCGGTGAGTGATTTAACCAATTGCCATTAACCCAACATTCCACATGCTCCCTTGGGTTACAGATTCTCATCAGTTTTGAGTGCCAGATCCTTACATGGGCTTAAGTTGTTTTGTTAGGTCTTAGCCACCAATGGCCATGGTGCATGGTTTTAACAACAGCTCACTTTCTTACTGGTCTGAATGTAGGGGTTTAAACTGCCTATCAACAGTGACTATAAAATACAAAGCATAAAAGAAAAAGGTGTTTCTGACACTCCACAGAAATATTTGTCAAGGGACAACTCGCAGCTCTTTTAGAGCAAGTTGCATTTTGTGAGAAAACCCTTTACTGCGGGCCCCGTGCAGGTCTGTGTTTCCCTGACATGGGGATGCACAGGTGTTGCGTGCATCCCTGTGTCAGCATCCCATGCATTTCTATTATTCGCATGTCATATTAGTAGGCAGCAGCTGTATCCATGCAGCCACGTGTCCCAGTAGAAATGAATAGGATGCTGGAATGGGGATGCATGCAACACCTGTGCATCCCTATGCTGGGGAAACACAGACCTGCACTAGGCCTACAGTCACACACCCCATGGGAATGGACCCTTAACACATATATCAAGCATTTTAATAAACATATACTTGTATGTCTTTCTGATTCTGGCTTTTTTTCTGATGTCATCAGTGTGAGGGCTTATAAATTCTAGAGAAGTAAAGTGAGGGTATTGCCCATAGCAGCCATGCTTCACATAGATTTACATTGTTTTTATTTATTTTTTTACCCTAGTTTTTATTTTTTTTAACTGTAAGAAAAAAAAAAGACCATTTAACACTGGACTGTTTAATGCATGGTGTATTATTGTTTTATACCAAAAAGAAGGGATGCAGATATCAAACTACAAAACACATGTGTAGATGGACTTTATCTGAGCTTCTACCATAGCAGACATCTCAATGAATTGCTTTAGGCCACCTTTCTTCAATTTCATAAAAACCAATATTTTGATCATGTGAAATATATAGATACATAGTTCAAAGCTTCTGAAGCTTTCGTTTACAGTAGGGCAAATCCCAGTTGCTAGTTTTGTCACACAGGAGGAATAAAAAAGCCTCCCTATTCTGAAATGCGGTCTGCTAAATACAATTGTAAAATTATGGTTTAGTTATTATAATTTTGAATATTATTAGTTGTAACAAAAACATCTACTTTTTCTAGTCCATTGTTTTTGCCAATGTGACATCAGGCAGTAAGGCATTCCATAGCTTAACTTTATAACAGAATGGCCAAGTCTTTCTTACCTACACAGATGTCCTCTTGTCATTCGTATTATCCCTGCTATATGCACCAAATCTTTACACTGCCCTTGGGTAAATCATAGCATGTTAATAAAAGAATCACTTTTATTTCTCCAACTGCGCATAACCAGTTGCTTTAATCTTTCACAGTGAGTACATTTTTGCATCCGTTTTATGAATGCAGCTGCTTATCATTTAATCCTTTTACTTTTTACAATATAGGGCCCAAGGCTGGACCTCCTTTGGAGATGTGGACTTAAAAATAGTTTACACAGAGGCTACTCTATAGTACCATAACATTTTTAGTACATCCCAAGATTTGATTTACTTTTTCCCATATGGCACTGAGTGGTGCTGCATAGTTTATTGTTACCCAGCATTCCCAAGTCTTTCTGCAGCTGATTTCTGCAACTTCTTACCACAATATACCCATTGGGGTTAATTTACTAAAACTGAAAAATGCAAAATCTGGTACAGCGGTGCATTGTAGCCAATCAGCTTCTAACCTTAGCTTCTTCAATTAAGCTTTGGCAATAAAACATGGAAGCTGATTGGTTTCAATGCAAAGCTGCATGAGATTTTGCACGCTCCAGTTTTACTAAAGCAACCCTATTATAGCTGACCGTACACTGACCGATTTAATCATTCAGAAATAGTTATTCTTGAAAAGTCATATCTTCATCTCAAATCTGCTACTCAGTGCAGTGCCATTCAAGCCAAAGTCCACCAAACGGTATATTTTTTAGATCCTTGTGGAATATCTTTTGATTATACCAAGTAAGCATTAGCAGACAAAAACGCTGATGTCTGACTAAAATTCAAGGCACTTGTTGGTGTATTAGATACATTGATATTTAATCAATAAAGTAAAATAGGGATTGTAGTCAAACTCCAGTGTTTTTAACTACTTGAACTGTATAGAGAGCTAACAGGAGCCATGCTGTATGAGACTGACGCCCCACATGCCACAGCGGCCGGGTGGTGGACCTATGCTTTTTGTGTTCTGTGGACATCCAAACAGCTTTAAAATTAAAAAGATGCTTTACCTTGTATAGATGTCCTGGTAATAGAAAAATAGTACTAAACAAATGTATGGAATATATGCAAAGACAATTGCATATAACCAGACTATCTCTGATATGTAAGAATACCATAAACTGGAAGAGTCACAACATAAAGTAAAACATGGATTTGACTAAATATGAAGGATTTTTTTTATCAAGATTTTCAGCATGCATTATACCTCCTTCAAGAGTTAAATGTGCCATCTACACATATAAATGCATATACTGATTGCAAACCTGATTCCCACCAGTATCACAGCATCGTTATCAAATGAAAAAAACTTTAAGGATGCCAGCTTAAACTGGTGTAATTGATAAAGTTTGCCATTAGCAAGCAACTAAACTTCTATGTATTATGCTTTTAGTTAAATAGAGCAATGGAAACAAACTGAGAATTACTTGCCCTGGATGGCTAACACTTGCAAAGCAATCACAATCTGACTGGATCAATTCTTTTGGTCTGAATTCCAAGGATAGTCTTACAAAGAGCAATAAATATGCATGTAATGAGAGTGTGTGTTGTAGAGCCTAATGCCATTAAAAAAGTCGGTAAAAAAAATTATGTTGTAAAGTGCAAAGTCTAGGCTGTAGGACCGCAACACAGGTAGATTCAAGTTTTATTAATTTATGAAGAGTAATTATAATAATTTGCTGATTAATTACTGAAACGTGAACATTTCTCTTACTTTAAATAAGCCCATTATTTTCTGGGTCTGGAAAACAAGCAGTACTGATGACTTAAAGCCAGAAAAAGTACAGAAATATGCCTGTGTATAATACTATCTGGCCACAGACAATTCTCAAAACATAATGATAGCTATGTCACTGTTTAATCTGTTTATAGTATAAAAGCATTCAAAAAAATCTATCATGGGGGGAAAAACAGAGGCTGCCATTGCTGACCTTAAAAGTGCTAGTTGCCTTGGGCCTCTTTCACACAGGCGTTTCGTATGTCCGTATATCACCCCATCCGTTTGCGGGTGATATACGGACATAATGCATGTCAATGGGATTGCTGACATCCGATTTGCGTCCTTTCAGTTCTGTTCCGTTTTTTGGAACGGAACAGAATCCTATTTTTCTTCCGTTTAAAAAATGGAAAGGACGCAAAATCGGATGCCAGCAGTGTCATCCGCTGACATCCGCAATCCCATAGACACACATTATGTCCGTATATCATCCGCAAACGGATGGGATGATATGCAGACATACGGACCGGATGACACAAGTGTCATCCATGACCGTAAAAAGAAAAAAAAAAGTGACTGAACGGACAAAATAAACCGAAAGAAGCCTTGCTGTTGACCCCCTGAATTTATTACTTTGAAACACTGACTTGGAATGGGTGTTTAGATAAGACAAATCTTAAATTCTGATGTGTACAATTGTTCTTGGTCAGAAAGTAACAATGGGATTAGCCGAGCATCTAGCATTTTGAGGAGGAGAGGTCTGCAACGGCAGCCTGCAAAGTTCTTTAATAACCTGTTTCTTGTGTTGAGTTTCTCCACCAAGCTGCAAACATTTGTTGTCTCAAGTTGCGACCTCTTTGACAAATACAGGTTGCCTCTTGACAACTGTTTTCCATACAGTAATCCTCCGTCCTTGGTGTTTTTTTCTGTAACTGCCAAGTTGAGTTGAGTTGAGGTAGCAATTGCAAGACCATAAAAAAAGAGTCATTAATAAGCCAAGGAACTATTTGTTTCAGGAGTCCACATTGCAGCTGGTTAAATACATTTATATGAGTGGGAAACACTTTAAAGGAATGAAAATTTCCAGCGTAAGAAGTCAATGTTTGCCTTTTCCCCGCTGGTTTTATTAATGATTTATTTATTTCATTTTTTTTTTTCAGAACTGTCTCTGTTTCTATGCTTAAGTTGCTATTCTTACCACAATGGTTAGGGTTTACTTGTGACTGAATTACAATCTATATAATTATTTGTTATGGTCCTTTATCTTTAATATATACATTTTTTTTTCAGTTCAGGGGGAGATTAGAGAAGGTGTACTGAAACAATAGTGTATGTGCTGGGATAAAGAGCATGAGATGATCAGATGACCCTATATGCGGGCATCCTAAAGTGTTACTAAACCCAGGACCCTGCATTCACTATATCTGGTCTCCCACAGTACATAGAACATGGAAATGCAATAGTTTTAGTAAATTTAAACTGCTTAATACCTTTTCTCATCAGCAGTTAGAGCAGTCTTGTGACTTCTGTCAGTGTCTGGGTAAAGCTTGTAGGAGGTTTTTTTTTACTCTGACTGTCCATGTTGATGCTGCAGGACCCCTGACCCTCTGTCTGGACAGTGCTGATTGGCCCTGTGCTGATCACATGCACTGTCCCAAAAAAAAAAAAAAACTCTAGCAATACACACCAAACTGAGCATGTGCAGATTAACCCCGAGGCTCTGTTCTATCAGGAGATGGTTTGGGGACTGTGAAAGAAGGGAGGGATCAGAGAAGACAGGATCAAATAGCCTTTTTACACAATGCAGAGGATTAACCTCTTAGGTTCCACAGTGAGTGTAACAATCATGCTTTACTGCATATACAGATTTTACAGTTGTGGGTTTAGTAATGCTTTAAATTATATTTAAGTTACATTTTTTTTTCCATTTTGGAAGAGTAGGGGATGATTCAAACTCTCGTTAGGTTTTTTCGGTCCTGTCCTGTAGAAGATTTTCCCTCTTTTCCTCCTGACAACTCAACATTTTGTAAAACTCAACATTTTTGACAAATGGAGAGTACAAATGTGCCCAGTAGGGACACAGATGACATTAAAACCTAAAACAGGTTCTATCCCTCCCCATATTTTTTTTACATAAACAGATTTAGGAAAATTGTGTAGATAATGTAAACTTTTAAAATGACAGTAATTTCTTTTTCACGCCATTTAAATCTGAACTAAACTCATCAAGTTAACTGTTTCCCAAAATAGTTACATTCAAGGCATGCTGTAAATAATAACTATTACATTTGCTTGTGCTTGCAACCAAATTGTCAAGGCATCAAAGGGCTGGTGTCATAACTGATCACATGTGCATCACCGTGGCAACTGCAGATCAAACAAAGGCTAAGATGGCAGCTTTCTTGGCTGTAAAGATTAGGAGGGTTTATCGCTTACTGTATCATGCCCAGTTTTATTATCCAGTACTAAATCTATTCTGTGCTAAACCAGAACTAGTTCACTAGGAAGTGACATTACTGTTTTAAGTTCAAATGTTGTGACTGAAAACTTCATCTAACACATAAAAATAATTGTTAATGTATTAAAAATAATCTTTATATTCTACTTGTTTTAATGGCAAACATAATTGGGATTAAATTATGTCCTTCGATTTGGTATTAAAGTACATTTTCTATTTCATTTTTTTATTTATATATATTTTTTATTGACTTAGTTGTAATTTGAACTATGGTGTTTTATTCAAGACTTATTACTGTGTTCTTTCACTGTAGTGACAGTTAACGTCAAGAAACAAAAAAAATAAGGCTGCTTTTGTATTGCCATTTCACATTTCTTTATACCTTGTGCATTTTTTATTCCACCACTCAGCCAAATAATGATGTTGTTAGTGAACATTTTGTAATGGTATACACTGAATTGTGCATTTATTTTTATACTCTAGAAGTACTGAACTTTGAATAGTTCACACCTTGAAATGCTATCGCTATTCTGTAAACATAGGATGAGGGAAAATCCAGGAGAACTCAAATGGTGGATAGTCTGCTGGACTTGTGAATTGTACAAACTACCATTATAATAGTGATTTAACTCTAAATAGGTGAACAGAGTCACTTATTGGAACCAGGTGTTCTCTGTTCTTTTTTGACTTGATGTGACCATGATAAGCATCAATTATACAGTGTACAGAGTATGTGGGATTGTAATAGTATTGACTGTGCAAATCTGGATTTATTTCCTTTTAATTTCCCCCCCCCCCCCCTTTCCTTAAAGGTCAGTCCCACATAAGATGAATTTGGGAGACTGATGTGTTTATAGCGATACATGTTGGTGGTTAATGCAAAATTGAGTACGTGTGTCTGTAAATTTGTTTTGGAGACATTTATAAATGTTACGTATGTTATCTTTTCTTTGGGTTTATTGTATATAGCTAGCTACAAGCACAATCTTGAATTTGCCCAGAAATATACCTTTTAGGAGTAATGCTTGTTTCAAGAACTGGCTGCTGTGTGTATAAGACTGTGATTTGTTATTTTCCAAGAGTTTCCTGTGATACTTCTTTATTTTTTCTTTGGTTCTCCTCCTCAGGTCAGGGCAATAATGTAACTATACTGGAATAAAGAAATTAATTTGCCATTTTAGTTTGATCTCATTACTGGGAGTTTAAAAGGCACTTTATTCCATGTAGTAATACATAGGATGTTGGATATGTTCCATTAGCCTCGATGGAGACTGCACTTTAGTACCTGTGACCCCTCCCTCCATCCACCACCTCCCCACCCACCCCTGTCTTCTGTATGATTCCCGATAGCTAAAGTACCTAAAAGTTTCTGTGTCACATAACCAAGCAAATAAAATCATATAAGTGCTTTAAATGAATGGCATTAATAACTGAAGTTTACTTTTTAAACCCATCAGTTAATAGTAACCTTTGGTCTTAGGTGGGACTGATCAATTTATACTGTGTATATATAAAGAGATACAAATATTACACTAGTCATTTTAGGAATAACTGTACCACTTTACTTAATCACTGAATGTCAGTCTGTGCATATCAACTTTTTTGTACAGTAAACGACATTGCCTATACCATTGTTATTTTTCTTTTTTTTTTTCTTTTTATGGAGAAATGTTTTTCTTTGGTTTTTAAATGTGTGTTTTAGCTGTTCGAATATTAAAGAAAAAAAAGAAAAAAGTTTTTTTTATGACATTCCGCTGATTTCAAAGTTTGCTTGTTGACTTCAATAAAAATTGTTCTGAATGTCTCAATCTCATAGAGTCTGGTTTTATTGTAAAAAAAATGCAGGAAGCAATATATTTAGAAATTTCCCATAAAGCTGTACATAATCAGATTATTATCTTAATTGTACAGTACAAGACACAGGCTAGATATTCTTAGAAGTTGTCACTATATTCACTCTCCTGCTCTGTGCGATAAGTCTCAACGTGGTGTCAAACTCCTATCTTTACATATTACTGCATGTGGCTAACATGCTCCTCGCTGCCCTTAAAAGACTAGGGACATCCGATATGACTGTAAGTATAGGAAACAAAGAAGGTGCGTGGGCCTAGCGCATTATCCTTAAAACATGTTTTATTAAATAGTATAAAACGGAGGTGAATGTACTCACAAACCAATGCTTGCATCATAGCTTAGACATAACATCATTCACTTAAGTCCATATACGTAAATTCACAATGCTCATAGACACATCGGCTATCGCGTTTCAAGGTTATCCCCTTCTTCAGAGCATTGTCTGGATGACTACTGGTATAGCTGAAGTACTTTATGGTCCGATTCCATAATGCGCTAGGCCCAAGTGCCTTTATTGTTTCCTATACTTACATGGATATTCTTAGACCCTGGGTTATAGGCTGCTACCTTTAAGTGATTAGACAGTGGCAAAGCTTTTGGACACACCCCTTGGGCATACCCCTATAACCCTGCCTTACTCTGTGAGACCTCAATTTGTTGGACTTTTTCTCCCTTATGGAGAAGTTTTACCTAGTTGTCTTTATTTTATTTAGAATTCTTCAAAAAAAACGATTTCATCTACTCTTCATTGCCTTCTACTACTGTATGCCTTTTGAAGTAGTGCATCTGGATCACTGTAACCTTGAGAACTGTACCCCGATCCCACACTATGGGGACAGCCTGCACTGTTGCTTTGGGCACTGGATCCTGCTAAGGCGCTCACCTTGGCACTGAGTGCAGTGTGTATATTTAGCTGCAGAGTGCTATACAAGTCCATGGCTGTGATCTATTCCTATGCTTCACAGACCCTAAAGATTCCAATCAAGACTAAGCCCATTGTGACGAATGAAGCCTGGACAGATATAGGTATCAGTAACATGGAAAGGTAAGACAGATTTGGTCTTTTGTCTTACCGATAATGTAGCCCTTACAGCAAGCATGAGAATTAATATCTACATTACTTATTCAGACTTATTTAGGTGTCTCCTGAATAGCATTTGTGCAAAAAGGAAACTGGGAATGTGTTTTAGTTTATTAAACTTAGTTTATCAGGCTTAGTGGTAAAAATTCCTCCATTCAAGTCTTAGTCCAAGGTGGATGACTAGGGTTTATATCACACTACAGGTCACATGTTTACCACCAATTCCACCCAGAGCCCTTACAAGGTATTCAGACACTTTCTCCTGCCCTTTTGCCATGAGGACTTCACTACAGAATGGTTGACATCTGGGTTGCTGTGTATCCTTCTTCAGACACACTTACCCTATTTCTGCACCACATTCTTTGTGTACTCCACAGTGGAATGCCTTTACTGATAGCAATGGCAGAAACAAAGTCCAAGGGAACTGTGGCAAAAGTTCAGGCAAACACCTTGCCAAAGGGTTTGCAAAACACTCAAACGATTCAGAGTGACAAGCTACCCTTGCACTGGAGCAGGACCCTATTTTACCACTGGTCTCTATGCTTTCTAGTTCTATCTCTAAGACATGTAACAAGCAGCCTATCTGACCAAGGCAAATTTCTCTGCAACTATATCAGACTTTCTCAGACAGTTTATGGTCTTAATACAGCCATCCCTTTTAAGAGCTCAAAACGATCAGACTCCTCCATTTTCTACGTGAGTCAGGCATGTATTTACCTGCTCTAGAAGCAGTATACCCAGAGGAGGTTGAAGAGGACCTAGTGTTAGTGCTGACCTAATGTTAGTGCTAGAGGTGAAATATTTCTCATCCCTAGACTCCTTTATACCCCATTCCCTGACCTCATGCAAAATTCTTGCAAATTGATGTGTTCAGTTCTGCTGTGAGCAAATGCTTCATCATAGTTACATTTGAGTCTCCCCCATCTAGCCAAGTCCCTTTGGGTATTAAGAGACCTTTCAAGTCTAAAAAGACATTTCCCATTCAAGAACAAGTAGAATTGGCAATTTATGATGATTGGAGTATTCTTAAAAATATTTTCACTCCCCTGAAAATCATTGCTAACCTACAGTATGTCTAGTAGAAAAAGAATTCACTTAATGTAGACTGTTGCAGAAGTATACCCTACCATCTTTGTCTTAAATAAACTTCTTACTTTGCCTATAGAAAATGTTTATTAAAGATTCTGCAGACATAAAGTTTGAGATGCTCCCAAAAGCTCTCTTTGCTCTTCCAGACTCAGCTCTGCAATTGGCTATTTCTATAATTTCTGTTTTAAACAGCTAATTGGACTAGATGAACAATCAACAAAATCCTGTATTCCAGGACCAAGTTCTGGTGGAACACTAAAACTGGCCATACGTGGTTCAAAATTTTGCCCGTTCAGCAGAGATTGGCCGAATTTCGATCCAGATATGGACAAGCTAGTTGTACAGAAGTCGATCTACTGATTACCTTCTGTACAAACAGCCTGTTGGAAATTTTCCTCACAATCAGTGCTGTTGGCTATAGCCGGCAGTGCTGATCAGTGTATTCTGACAGCAGGGAAATAAAAATGAAATAGCTCAGCGGGAGTGATTCCTCTATCTACATGGAGTTTGTGGATGGGGGAATCAAGTCTTTTTTTTTTGGTTCAACCCTCTGGTTGAACCAAAAAAAAAGGAATCATATGGGCTGCCTTACAAACTTTGCGTTTTACTCTACTTTTCTGTGTTGATGTCCTAGAACAAGTCATGACACAGATCTCCAGAATGACTCATTTCTGTCCATATGTGCAGAATCCTGTGACTAAAAGCCTGGACAGCTAAAGCTGCCTTTTAAAAGAGGCCTCATTCATATAGCTTTTGAAGGAGGAAGTGTCTTTGGTGATGCACAGGTCACAGGGAAAAGGACCATTATTTGTGCTGCTTTTTTATGATCATTATTTATGGGGTTTATTTTTCCTCCCCCCTCCCCTTGTTATCTTTATTGGCACATCTATATTTATATTTGGTTATTTTTTATTACTCAATATGTGCCAAGCAGCTTTTATTTCTGCCATTCTTGTTTATTTATATAATACACCTATGTTATGTTTATTTATTATTCTATCATCCATATGGATTTATCCTAATTATTGGACTCAGATTACTAAACATAACCATGATAATTTATACTGAGTTTATTCTAAGGGTATTTTTGCATCCACATAATTAGCTTTACTATTGATTCATCCTGTTCGGGGGATCTAGAATTTTATTTATTAATTATCCCATCGCTATCATTTGAATGTACTAATTTCCACTTACACTGCATTTGTCTCTTTCCTTTTTCCGCTATTATGTTGTGTATGCAAGCTCATGACTTATCCTTGTTATTAGAGTTGTTATGAACGCCATCTGGTGGTGAATACTGTGTACATCAGGTTGTTGTCGGTCACTATGGTGACCACTCGCTTTAAATAGCCGGTACGTCAGTCGTCTTCTTTACCCTTGATAAAGTCACGTTGTGTTGTGACGCAACGCGTCGGGAGAAGCCGTCTGATGTCACTTCCGGTCTTCGACCAAGACCGGAAGTCACTGGAATCCACCGCCATACCGCTGCCACGCTACTATGCTGATATTTATGTACTGAAATGTGAGTTTTTATTATGTTTTCTTAATAAATTGTCTTAAAACTTACTACACTATGAAGTCCCTCCCTTTATCCATGGTTTGAGCTTTAAACCCCACATAGGATACTACATCTATTGATGCTTGATGCTGGCTGTCTAAGGGATTAAGGAGCTTGTCTTACAGGTGACCCTCTTGGCTACTGGAAATCAGATCATTATACCTACAGTGGAGACCCTGTTACCCATTGGTACAAACGCTCTTTACGAGTGATTTGGAGGTGAGCTGCCATTTCACTTATTTATGGATAAATGCTCACCACTGCAGTGATTAAGTTTCCCGTACCAACCAAATGGTTTCAGTTTCCCGCACATCCGGCAACCGGTTTAGACACCAGCACTTTTTCCTAACCAATCGTCTCTTTTTATGAACTTATGAACTTTCCCGGTTATTATTAACTTTTACTAGGATTCTCACCTTATTTGCTATTTTAACCCCTGCGTTGTTTTTTTGGGGTATTCGTTTACATTATCTTTGTACATTTTATCTATACTGTGTATTTGTAATCACTTTTATGCTTCCTTGATCAGACCCCTTCTTGCTTTGATCTGATCAGTTGTTTGCACAGTGCACTTTTATCCACTGTCACTCTCTTATTTATAGTGACTTATGTTGAATATTTATATGATCATTTATTGTGGTTCACTATTTTGCACCTTTAGTACAATGCACTTTACCACATCACCATCATAATTTATTCATTCACTTGATTGATTTTATTTATGATTGTCACTTCCAGTTTTGATGTTTATTCATTCTTGCTATAATTTTTATGTGATTGATTATCCCTTTATTGCTTCCACAATGAAAGCCTCCAAAATACATCTATTCAGAGGCTTCTATCTCTTTTAAAGGATAATTCCACTTTCATGGGGAAAAGAACAAAAAATGTAGTGTATACAGTTGCGGCACGTCCTATTGTGATGGAATTTTATGCAAAATTACTTTTTATTTTCAATCTGTAAAATGCAATACAATATGGCTACCGGGAGGCTTTCTGTATACAGATGGTGTAAAGACCTCCCCCAGATACAGTATCTCACACAAGTGAGTACACCCCTCACGTTTTTGTAAATATTTTATTATATTTTTTCCTGTGACAACATTGAAGAAATGACAGTTTGCTACAATGTAAAGTAGTGAGTGTACAGCTTGTATAACAATGTGAATTTGCTGTCCCCTCAAAATAACTCAACACACAGCCATTAATGTCTAAACCGCTAGCAACAAAAGTGAGTACATCTCTAAGTAAAAATGTCTAAATTGGGCCCAAAGTGTCAAGTTTGAGTGGCCACCATTTTTTCCAGCACTGCCTTAACCCTCTTGGGCATGGAGCTCACCAGAGCTTCACAGGCTGCCACTGGAGTCCTCTTCCACTCCTCCATGACGACATCATGGAGCTGGTGGATGTTAGAGAACTTGCGCTCCTCCACCTTCCGTTTGAGGATGCCCCACAGATGCTCAAAAATGCCCCACAGATGCTCAAAAAGGTTTAGATCTGGAGACATGCTCGGCCAGTCCATCACCTTTACCCTCAGCTTCTTTAGTAAGGCAGTGGTCATCTTGGAGGCATGTTTGGGGTTGTTATTATATTGGAATACTGCCCTGCGGCCCAGTCTCTGAAGGGAGGGGATCATGGTCTGCTTCAGTATGTCACAGTACATGTTGGCATTCATGGTTCCCTCAATGAACTGTAGCTCCCCAGTGCCGGCAGCACTCATGCAGCCCCAGTCCATGATAATCCCACCACAATGCTTTACTGTAGGAAAGACACACTTGTCTTTGTACTTCTCACCTGATTGCCACCATACACGCTTGCCACCATCTGAATTAAATACGTTTATCTTGGTCTCATCAGACCACAGGACATGGTTCCAGTAATCCATGTCCTTAGTCTGCTTGTCTTCAGAAAACGGTTTGCGGGCTTTCTTGTGCATCATCTTTAGAAGAGGCTTCCTTCTGGGAAGACAGCCATGCAGACCAATTTGATGCAGTGTGTGGCTTATGGTCTGAGTATTGACAGGCTGACCACCCAACCCTTCAACCTCTGCTGCAATGTTGGCAGCACTCATACATCATTTCCCAAACACAGCCTTTGGATATGACGCTGAGCACGTGCACTCAACTCCTTTGGTCGACCATGGCGAGGCCTGTTCTGAGTGGAACCTGTCCTGTTAAACCACTGTATGGTCTTGGCCAGCATGCTGCAGCTCAGTTTCAGGGTCTTGGCAATCTTCATATAGCCTAGGCCATCCTTATGTAGAGCAACAATTATTTTTTTCAGAACCTCAGAGAGTTTCTTTGCCATGACGTGCCATGTTGAACTTCCAGTGACCAATACAAGAGAGTGAGATAACACCAAATTTAACACACCTGCTCCCCATTTACACCTCAGACCTTGTAACAATAATAAATCCCATGACACCGGGGAGGGAAAATGGCTAATTGGGCCCAATTTGGACATTTTCCGTTATGGGTGTACTCATTTATGTTGCCAGCGGTTTAGACATTAATAGCTGTGTGTTTAGTTATTTTGAGTGGAACGAAAATTGACACTGTTATACAAGCTGTACACTCACTACTTTACATTGTAGCAAAGTGTAACTTCTTTCAGTGTTCTCACATGACAAGATATAATAAAATATTTACAAAAAGGTTAGGGGTGTACTCACTTGTGTGAGATAATGTATCTGGGGGAGGTCTGTACTCCCATTTATCCACTGTGCAGTGGAAGGCAAACATTTTCAATTTGTTGCACTGTTTTTTGGCCTAGCCACCAGAGTATTTACAAAGGTTGCACCCCTACTATCCTTCCTAAGACCTCAGGCCATCCAGGTCATAGGGTAGAATTTGAATTTAAGTATTTATAAAGGGACAGGTTTCGTACTTGTTCTCCCTATTCTAGAAGACTCTGACCTCAATTTCCCTTGGTAAAACCCTAATCAAGGTGTCTTATTGTTTTGACTCCCATTACAACACCTTGTGCTTCCTTGGGATCTCCCCAAGGTTCTATGCACATGGGTGCTTACCAGCTCCCATGTACCAAGGCATACAATCTGTGGCACTTTCCACCACCCAGAGAGCCGCACATGCCACGTACATTTGAAGACAAGTGAATGGCTGTATTCAGCCATGCTCAGGTAAACAGCACTGGCTTCATGTATGCCGTACTTCATGTATGCCGTACTTCTCCCCCAGAGTGCCACTTTCGTATTTGGGGAGCAGCACAATACACGCGTGCTTGGGTAAATACCGATGCAGAAGCCATCAGTGCTTACCAGAGCAGGGCCGTGTACAGCCATTTACTTGTATTGATGGCTGGATGTGGCAATTTGTGAATTTTACACCTTGACACACAGGAGCTGGTAAGTGTTTATGTGCATGAGGCCTAATGCTGAACCACAAAAGAAAACATACTTGTTGGTATTACAGGCCAGACTAACTCCACTTTTGTTGAGAAAAAAACATTCCCCTCAGGGTGATCTCTGTACATTACAAGGTTTTTAACAAACTTTGTTGCAGATTCCTACCTTTTGTCATTTTGAAGAAATCATTGTTTGTTCCTCTGTGCTGAGTGGGTCTAATGGGAGTGGTTTCATAATTATCTATCAGCTGTGGCAGCTGCAGGGCTCTAATGAGGAAATCTACTGGGCCTACATCCCTTTTGACATGCTCCTATTGGGAGTATCTCACCACAAATTACATTTTTGTTGCAGGGGATGCCAGAAATCTGACTTGTAACTTAGGCAGACTTCTGGGAAAATTGGTGAGCCAATTACACAAGCAGGAAATTATGTTTCTGGGGTGTGGTCAGTATACATTCTGTGTACAGAACAACTCCAGGTAGCCATATTGCATTGCATTTTCAGAAAATTACAGTGGCTGCAGATTAAAAAGGAAAGGTCATTTTTAATAACATTCAATTACAATATGATTTGTGTCGCAATTGTATATGCTATATTGTTTTTCCTTTATTTGCTATTTTTTTACCCTTTAAATATTTTATTTCTTTGACATTTTAAATGTATTTTTCCAATTTAAAATTAACTAGAATAAGGTAGAAGTCATTTTTACCCTTTTATTTTCTACTTAATCTACCTAAATTCTAAATAGAGCTAAACAAAATAGTTTTCTTTCCTTTTTTTTTTTTTTTTACACCGTACAGGATGCCAATTATGGGTTCTGAACGGGAGGTATATTTTCCCACTATTCGGGTTTTGGTTCCCTTAGGGGGGGGCGATGGGAGTACATTTTTAGTACTCAGGGGTTCTCACCTATGCAGGGTGAGGGGTTCTGGGTTATTCCAGGCAGAGAGGGGAGGACTGATTTACAGCACTCTCTGGATAGGTATATCTTTATTTAGGTTTCAAATTTTGGGGGCTCAGAGCGACTTTGGGTGGGAAAGAGCCTCCAAACCCTGATTACAGTGATTTTAGTCTCAAAAGGGTTAACCTGCCTGTCAGAATGGCCTGAAAAGTAGCTGGAAGGGGTAAGCACCATTCTATTAGGTAGAGTGGAGAGGTTCACAGCTGTGAGCAAATGTGATCTGTCTGGCAACTGAGATGCTATTTGCTGAACTCCTGCGGACTATGCAGCAGCCTGAAACAGATGGGGACCCTAAACCCTGGCATGGGATTGGGATACTGACAGTGAGCCAACATGGAATTAAAGAAAATTTTGGGAGCATTGGAACTAGTAAAATAAATACTGTTAAAATTTGTGAGTGATATCTGATTTGAATTAACCACTTTACTACCGCTTACGGGAATACTACTGCGGCAGAGTGGCTCGTTCCCGTCCAGTCACGTAGTATTAACGTGACTGGACTCCTCCCCTTCTGGGCGGCGCTTGCGCGCCGCCGGAGGCTCGCTCCCGCTGTTTTCATTCACAGCGGGAGTCGGGCCAGGGGAGGAGCAGCGGCGATCGCCGCTGCTCTTACCCGATCGTCGGGGATCGAGTCTGGAGATCCGCCCGCTGTGTGTAAACACAGCGGGCGGATCTCCATAGTGACAGGGAGTGACAGATCAGACTGTTCAGCATAGCTGGACATCCGATCTGTCCATGAATCACATAGTCACCTCCCCCCCTACACGTCAGTAAGCACCAGGCATACATTGACCCCTCCCTCTCCAATAAAATTAACCCCTTCCCTGCCAGTGTCATTTTTACAGTAACAGTGCATATATATAGCACTGATTACTGCAGTAATGTCACTGGTACCCCCAAAAGTGTCAAAAATGTCAGTCAGGGGTCCGGTCTGTCCGCCGCAATGTCGCAGTCCCGCAAAAAAAATCGCAGATCGCCGCCATTACGCGTTAAAAAAAAAACACCAAAAATGACAGAAATCTTTCCCTTTGTTAGTAAACGCAATAACTTTTGCGCAAACCAATCAAAATACGCTTATTGCGATTTTTTTTACCAAACATATGTAGCATAAAACAAATTGGCAAAAAACTTTTAAAAAAATTGGTTTTTACATCTTTTTTGGGGGGAATTTCATATAAAAAAATGTGAAAAATATTGTTATTTTTTCAAAATAAACGCTCTTTTTTTGTTTATAGCGCAAAAAGTAAAAATCGCACAGGTGATCAAATACCACCAAAAGAAAGCTCTGTTTGTGGGAGAAAAAGGACGTAAATTTCGTTTGGGTACGGCGTCGCACGGCCGCGCAATTGTCAGTTGAAGTCGCACAGCGCCGAATCGCAAAAAGTGGCCTGGACGGAAGACAGCAAAATCCTCCGGTTGTAAAGTGGTTAAGGGCTCGTTCATACCAGAAGGTGGTGCAGGAAACCCACATTCCGTATGAGTTTCCCACACTGTGTTTAAAACGCACTGGGTGTGTAATCTCCTGCGGGTGTATAAATATTTAGGACACCTCTAACGCAGATCACAATTGCAGTGCATTTGCCTGCTCTGGATCTCATTGTACCGCAGTACCATGCAATTTGATGCAGTACATTTTTGAAAAAGTAGCACGTGCATTACATTTTCGTGCAATCCAGTGTGATTTCAGCAGTGGCGGCTGGTGCTTAACATTTTTGGGGGGGTGCAAACAGAAAAATGTAATAGGCATTGCTTTGCGGCAAAAAACACTGTAAAAAATTGCGTGACTTTGAGGTCGCAAAAGTGTGAAAGGGGCCTTCAGTAATTAAGGTATAGTGTGTCCCCTTTCAATGCAGAGAGACCAGCGTGCCCCCTTTCAATGCAGAGAGACCAGCGTGCCCCCTTTCAATACAGAGAGACCAGCGTGCCCCCTTTCAATGCACAGTGACCCCCCTTTCAATGCACAGTGACCAGCGTGCCCCCTTTCAATGCACAGTGACCAGTGTGCCCCCTTCAAAACAGTGACCAGCGTGCCCCCTTCAAAACAGTGACCAGCGTGCCCCTTTCAATGCAGTGACCAGCATACATGCCCCCTTTCAATGCAGTGACCAGCGTACATGCCCCCTTTCAATGCAGTGACCAGCGTACATGCCCCTTTCAATGCAGCTACCAGCGTACATGCCCCCTTTCAATGCAGTGACCAGCGTACATGCCCCCTTTCAATGCAGTGACCAGCGTACATGCCTCTTTCAATGCAGTGACCAGCATACATGCCCCCTTTCAATGCAGTGATCAGCGTACATGCCCCCTTTCAATGCAGTGACCAGCGTACATGCCCCTTTCAATGCAGTGACCAGCGTACATGCCCCCTTTCAATGCAGTGACAGCGTACATGCCCCTTTCAATGCAGTGACCAGCATACATGCCCCCTTTCAATGCAGTGACCAGCGTACATTCCCCTTTCAATGCAGTGACCAGCGTACATGCCCCTTTCAATGCAGTGACCAGCATACATGCCCCCTTTCAATGCAGTGACCAGCGTACATGTCCCTTTCAATGCAGTGACCAGCGTACATGCTCCCTTTCAATGCAGTGACCAGCATACATGCCCCCTTTCAATGCAGAGATCAGCATGCGTGCCCCCTTCAATGCAGTGACCAGCATACATTCCCCCAATGCAGAGATCAGCGTGCGTGCCTCCTTCAATGCAGTGACCAGCATACATTCCCCCAATGCAGAGATCAGCGTGTGTGCCCCCTTACTTACCTGGAACAGCAGCGGCGGGCGGCTTCTCCTCAGTCCCCCGGGGCGACTTCTCCTCAGTCCCAGCGGCGCGTCTCCTCCAGTCCTCCTGCTCCCGCCTCCTCCTCGGCCAATGGCATGGGGTTTGCCTTGTGGCCAATCAGGAAGCGTGTATCGGACGCGCTTCCTGATTGGCCAGGAGGAGGATCGGTGTGACAATAGCGAATTTTCATTCGCTATTGTCATACAATGGGTGGGCTTGGGGCGCACTGCTCTGCGCCCCGGCTCCACCCTTTGGATCACTAATCAGGTGATATAAAAAAAACCCATTAAGCTCCATGCGTCCGGTGCCCCTGCATGCAGATTAGGGGCCGGACGCATGGATGGGGGGGCGGCGCCCCTGCGCCCTCAATACACCGGCCGCCACTGGTTCAGCCTATTTAAATGAATGTACTGAAAATCGTACCACATCGAGTTGCATAGGAATCCAGCATGTATCTGTGCAATTCCGGAGTTACCTGGCTATAAACCTTATTTCAATTATTATATTCTAAATATGCTTTTGACTAATCTGCAATAAACTGGTATTGGGGGGGGGCAGTTTGGCATTTTCACCCTGGGCACCAGAAGATCTTGTCCCATTACTGGTCAGGACCAACACCCCCCCTCCCCCCGTTATCAGAGCAGCTCAGGGCAGAAGACACAAACACCACTCTCTCTTCTCACACCAGCTCAGGGGACTGGACAGCGGACCCACACCCCCTTATTACAAGCTCACCTCAGGGGGCAGAGGACACTGCCATCCCAATCTGCCACCCCTCCCTAGGGCCAGCGGCTCAGCCTCAGAAACACCCGAGCAGTAGCTAGGGAGGTCCAGGGGACACAGTGTGCAGTGGCAGCCACCTGAACAGAGAACAGTGACAGGCCTGGCTCGGCAGCCACTGCAGCGGTGGGAGGAATGAGGAGAAAAGCGCAGACCAGGCTAACGCGGCTGCAGCGCCGGGCGTGTTCCAGCTGAAAAAAAAACTTCCAAAAGGAAGCAGCCAGGGCTCTCATCGCCCTCAGAATGGTGTCACCTCTGGTGGGTGTCACCTGAACCGGGGGGGGGGGGGGTGCATCCATTATAGCATGGCCACTGACACACCCGAATGTGTGGCACCCACGGTGGTTTGCCCCCCCCCCCTCCCACCCGTTTTTTTTAAAAAAATTTTTATTTAACTAAGTAAAAGTCCGGGGTGTCCCATAGTCAGTGGCATCGACTCAGTGACGTCCCGGGTGGGGAAGTATATAGATTATTATTTACAACCTTTAGTTCAACAAATGCCTTCTTATGTTCGAGACAGTAGACATATTTTAAATTTATTGTCAAATTTAGTCCCTGCCGAGAACATGTGGATGGTTACTGCCGACGTATCGTCGCTTTATACTATCATTCCACATGACCTGGGTTTGGATGCTGTGTACATGTTCTTAAGGAGGGATTCAATGCTACCTCCGGTACAGATTGACTTTATCATGGAGCTGTTGAACTATGCGACCAAACATAACTACTTTTGGTTCGGAGATCAATTTTATAGGCAAGATACTGGCGTTGCCATGGGCGCCAAGTATGCTCCATCATTGGCCAATCTGTTCATGGCCCAATGGGAGGAGGACGTCATCTACGCCCATGCCAGGCCACAGGTCCTGTTATGGGCAAGATACATTGATGACATCCTCCTCCTGTGGGATGGGAACAAGGAGGACTTGATTTCCTTCTTAGATTCCCTAAATAAGAATTCCAGAGGAATAGTTTTGAATTATGAGTTGAGCCAGACAGTCATCAACTTTTTAGATCTGTCCATTTCCATTATGGAAGGTTCTTTTGTTACTTCTACGTTTTTTAAAACTACGGATCGTAACGCATACATACCAGTGGACAGTTGCCACCACAGCTCTTGGTTAAGAGCTGTACCGAAGGGTCAGTATATGCGGATCCGTCGTAATTGTTCAACTATGACTGATTTTGACAAACAGGCCCAGGTTCTCACGGAGAGATTCATTTCCAAGGGATATGATCCTGACTTTCTCCGTGGGTCCCTGGAGCAAGTCAGCTCGATGGACAGATCTCAACTGTTGATCACGCGTCCAGCTGCAACACAGAGTGACTATACATCCAGTCCCGCCTTTCTAACCACCTTTTCCAAACAGGCCATGGACATTAAAAGGTTGATCACACGACACTGGCACATTTTAGATAATGATCCAGTCTTACGTCAACTTTTGCCAGAAAAACCCAGAGTCATCTTTAAAGGGACTCCCAACTTGCAAGATAAGTTGGCCCCAAATGTTATAGAGGCTCCTGTGGCACGGCCCTCCTTTTTAGACCATCTAAATGGCTTCTATAAATGTAATAGGTGCCAAGTATGTCGCTTAAATCATATTAAATGTAAAAACACCAAGTCTTTCAGATCTACTAGTACTGGAAAATCTTTCAGGATCAAACCTTTTATTTCTTGCACGAGTACTGGTGTAGTATATCTCCTCCAGTGCTCGTGCGGATTTCAATATATAGGAAGAACTAAGCGTCCATTGTCAGTGCGTTTAAACGAACACATAACCAATATACGCAATGGTTATGATAAACACTCGGTGTCTAAACATTTTTTGACTAATCATAACAAAAATCCGTCAAATGTCACGTTTCTAGGCATCGACAAATTCAGCCCCAAATGGCGGGGTGAGCCTTTTGTGAGGGGCCTTTCTAGGTTAGAAATGGCCTGGATATATAAAGTTAAGACCTACACGCCGTTTGGAATGAATGTTGATACTGACGTAAACGCAGTCATTAACAATTCTTAATTTTTTCCGGTCATTGTTAGGTCCTCCGTCTTTTGATATCCTCGTTCTTGGACTTTAGTGTAGAAGTTCACTTGTAATGGAGTTAATTGGAGATATTCTGATATCCCGTTATTAAATAGATTTTTAATATAATTTAAATTTTTAATAATTTTAAAATTTTGATGGGAGTCTGGAATTGCACTTATTTTCCAATTTGGGGTGTGATTTGAGCTCCTATATCAATGATTAAGCAAGGGGTGCTATAAGTATGATCTGGGAGCCCCCTTTGCCCATAGTAGCTAGCTATGACAATCGTACTATATGACTCTTGTTGGGATGTAATTCAAGACCATATACCGATTTTTTATCGGGGTAGTGGTCCCTATGAGAGCCAAAAGTGCAGCTTGTTTAATGGCATGTTGGTTATGCTAATAAAACGACTCCAGTGTGGACTTATGGTACACAGCCTTAAATGTTCATAATTGAGATCTCGTATCAACCTTTATGTAAGGGGTACTCTCTGCGGGATCTGGGAGTGCTGTTTGCCCTTAGTAAGTCTGCTATGTTAATATTAATACAATATGGACATATGTCGCACAGTGTTCATTTCTATTTTTTATAGATTTACTTTCAATCATCAATGGGATATTAGTTGTTTAAAGATGGAGATCAATTTGTGCAAATCCCATTGATATGAGTAATTAATGCGGTCTAAGATTTGTTCTTTAGACCTCAGTTAAGATGGCGACAGTGGTTTCAAACCCTCGGTCCCGCGGGGAGGATCCTCTCTCCGATGTGTTACTATATAAGAGGTGGCGTCAGCGCGCCGCCCGTACCTTGAGAACGTCATTCTTTGACGAAACGTACGTCGGCCGCGGCGTGCTGACGTCACCCCTACGAGACGCTCAGGCGGGTGTTTGAAGCTGTCCGGCCGGCAGCTTCGATTCAGCGCATTATATGCTTTTTTATGTAAGTGCAATACTTTTTATCTTTTATTTGAAATAAACGGTTTTACACTATGGATATCTCCATTATCATTCATATGTAAATCTCGGAGCCATATCTGTGGGTCGGCCTCTATACCACCAGGGATTGGACTTGTCTATAGGGGATTGGATAACACATCCAGGGACACCCGGATCCGTGAATTGGCATTTATTTGCTTATCTCTGGTAAGCAGGTTATTCTGGTGAAGGTCCTTAGTGGGTCATTAGTCAACCTGAGTGATCTTTTATGCCTATCTACCCACATTATCTGGTAATTACACTAGGATATAGGTGGTGGCTTATCCTACGGCTTCTATCATTCATTTGGGATTGCTGTGTATTGATTTGCCTATATATATCATTTATCTGGTAAGCAGCCTGTGATGGTGGCGGTCCTTACTAGCACTTTTCTTTTCTGACACACACGGGAGTGGTTTCTTACACTTTTTTATACAGTATCACGCTATGTTTTTGTATTTGTTTTTTACTCCAACATTCATACAACTGTGATCTTGGGACGGCTATCGCTGGTGAGGAATCCTTCACAGAGTTTCATCTGGCTTGGCTATTTACATGCAAGGCTCATTATACTGCTACATCTGGTAAGCAGTAATTTTGTTCATTTTCTACATGGATATTCGTTTGAATATTTGGACTTTTGTTGATTTCATTATTCTTACACATATCAAAACAATTTTGGGACTTTTTGTTTGGACTCAATTTGATATATGTTTTGTGTCACTTAGCGCAGCTTCCTCCACTCTAAAGTAAAAGTCCTGCCTATGTACAGGCATAATTCAAATGCTCATTATTACCTTTAGTATTCAGAAGAACATCTTTTTTCCTCTCTTTTATATACTGTAAGTAAATGTTGTTATTGGAGCCTGGCTTTTCCTGATTTTATGACTAAATGACACCAACTGCCCTTCCATTGTCCTTACTGGCCTTTGAGTTGGTATATGGGCTGAAAATGGACAATATTTTAATATCGATCGTCTATATATCCTCATCAAAACATGTGGAGTGCTTTAGGAAATTGCTTTTGGAACAGAATTGTTAATTCATTCTAATTACATTTTCTATTCCATCTCTTTTCTCTCTTCTGTAATCGATGGAATTATTTTCATTGACCAGTGTACATTTGCAGGTTATTGGAACGGATTTTCCTCTCAATCAATGAATTTCTTTCCTGTTAAAAGCAGCCAGTCTGGAGTCTTGTCAGTGCATTGCATACTGGAAATATTGTACCTCCTGTTATACATACTGTATAGAAATATTGTAATTTCAATCAGAGGCTTATATTCATTTATCGTCTTGACTGCCTTTTGTTTTTTACATGGAAAGTGACACAACCAACTGGCCTATTGTGTAATGTAATATAAGGCCCCTTTCATATGGTCAGTCTGATTTTGACCTGTAATTAGATAAAAAAACAGTTCAGTGTAACCCAAGAGGCACCCATAGATATGTATTAAGTTCATCCAGGTCTATTCAGATTAATCAAACTGAACACAAATAGTTTGCGGCCAGGTCTGCTTTTCCAGGCTTGACTTGATGTGGGTGGGTATAGGTGGACTGTCTGACTGTCCATAAGGATTAAATGAGTCTGTTTGTAGGCAGGTGGAGTTACTAATACTACTGCTCAATTAGATAGATAGATAGATAGATAGATAGATAGATAGATAGATAGATAGATAGATAGATAGATAGATAGATAGATAGATAGATAGATAGATAGATAGATAGATAGATAGATAGATAGATAGATAGATAGATAGATAGATAGATAGATAGATAGATAGATAGATAATGTATTATTATTATTATTATTATACAGTATTTATATAGCGCCAACAGTTTGCACAGAGCTTTACAATATAAAGGGATACAGTAAAATTACAATACAATAAAATACAAGAGGGCTAGGAGGGTCATGCTTATAAGAGCTTGCAATCTAATAGATAGATAATTTTGCCACATGTCCCACCTTTTGAAAGGTGATCTTCATTAGGGATGATCGAACTTTTGAAAAGTTCGGTTCGACCAGAACACCCGAATTTCCCAAAAGTTCGGTTCGGATTTCAGAACCCCATTGAAATCCATGGGACCCGAACTTCGGTAATCAAAAAACAAAATTTTTAAGACCTAAAACCCAATAAATGCCCCTAAAAAGTGCCTAGGGTTCTGGGTCATGCCCCATTAACTATTAATCACACAAAAAAAGTTCTTAAAAATTGTAATTTTTGATAAAAAAGCCAATTATTGAAAAATTAAAAAAAAAGAGAGATTTTTTGATTTTTACTTTGGATTTAGTATCTGGGGGGTCTAAAGGGTGTGCATGTGAAGTTGCAGCTCTGTAGCATGTCCAGAACCATGACAAAAAAAGATAAATTTTCAGTAGAACAGGGATGTGGGTCGGGACCCTCCTTTAACTTTAACACCTATATGATCTTTTTTTCTGGTTCTGGACATGCTACAGAGCTGAAACTTCACAGGTACACCTTTTAGACCCCCCAGACACAAAATAACACAAAAAAGTTCTTAAAAATTGTCATTTTTGATAAAAAAGCCAATTATTGAAAAATTTAAAAAAAAGAGAGATTTTTTGATTTTTACTTTGGATTTAGTATCTGGGGGGTCTAAAAAGTGTACATGTGAAGTTTCAGCTCTGTAGCATGTCCAGAACCATGACAAAAAAAGATCATTTGTATTAGAAAACTTTCAGCACAGGAGGTTGGCTCCGCTGCTGTAACACCTTGCCGGTTTAACCGGTTGCCGACCGCCGCACGACTATATACTGCGGCGGTCAGCCCCGGCCAGGCAGAGTGACGTATTGGTACGTCACTCGCCTGTCACTGACTTGCGAGCCTATTGCGGGCGGGCGCGCGCCCGCCGAGGCGCGCGCCCGCCGCGGCTTGTTCACAGACAAGTCAGTGCGTGTGACCGGCGGACTCGATGTCCGCCAGTCACACTACGATCGCTCCTGTGAAGGGAGAAAGACAGAGCGGCTTGTGTAAACAAGCTGCCTGTCAGTTCTCCCTGTGTAAAAGTGAAGATCTGTCCGTTCTACTATGTAGAACGGTTGATCTTTGCTTTTACACCAATAGGAATGTCCCTGCACAGTTAGAATCACGCCCCTAGGACACACTTAACCCCTCCCTGTCCAATAAAGTTAACCCCTTCCCTGCCAGTGTCATTTTTGCAGTAACAGTGCATATGTATAGCACTGATTACTGCAGTAATGTCACTGGTACCCCCAAAAGTGTCAAAAATGTCAGTCAAGGGTCCGATCTGTCCGCCGCAATGTCGCAGTACCGAAAAAAAAAAATCGCAGATCGCCGCCATTACGCGTTAAAAAAAAAAAACACCAAAAATGACAAAAATCTTTCCCTTTATTAGTAAACGCGATAACTTTTGCGCAAACCAATCAAAATACGCTTTTTGCGATTTTTTTTACCAAACATAGGTAGCATAAAACAAATTGGCCTAAAAATGTTAAAAAATTTTGATTTTTACATTTTTTTTGGGGAATTTCATATAAAAAAAATGGGAAAAATATTGTTATTTTTGCAAAATTTACGCTCTTTTTTTGTTTATAGCGCGTGATCAAAAAATCGCACAGGTGATCAAATACCACCAAAAGAAAGCTCTGTTTGTGGGTAAAAAAGGACGTCAAATTCGTTTAGGTACAGCGTCGCACGACCGCGCAATTGTCCGTTAAAGTCACGCAGTAAAAAATCGCAAAAAAACCCCTGGTCCTTTAGCAGCCAAATCCTCCGGGGCTTAAGTGGTTAATAGAAGGCATTTTTTTGGGTTCTTTGCAGTCAGGAAAAACATCTGAACTTGTGTATAGTGGTACTGTGCACAAGTTCAGATGTTTTTCCTGCCTCCAAAACCCCCCAAAAAAATGCCAGCAAAAACACACCTGGGCATTTTTTTTTTTGACGCTAGCGTTTTTTGCCATTTTTTGGCATTTTTTGGGGTTCTTTTGAGGCAGGCAAAACATCTGAACTTGTGTATAGTGGTGTATATACACACATCCATATATTTATATACACACCTAGACATATATAGGTGTGATAGTAGCAGAAATATATGCTTGCGCTAATGAAATCATTTACAGTAATATATTTCTGCTACTATCACACCTATATATGTCTAGGTGTGTATATAAATATATGGATGTGTGTATATACACCACTATACACAAGTTCAGATGTTTTGCCTGCCTCAAAAGAACCCCAAAAAATGCCAAAAAAACGCTAGCGTCAAAAAAAAAAATGCCCAGGTGTGTTTTTGCTGCCATTTTTTGGGGGTTTTTGGAGGCAGGCAAAACATCAGAACTTGTGCACAGTACTACTATACACAAGTTCAGATGTTTTTCCTGACTGCAAAGAACCCAAAAAATGCCTTCTATTAAACCGGCAAGGTGTTACAGCAGCGAAGCCAACCCCCTGTCTGAAAGTTTTCTAATACAAACGATCTTTTTTTTATGGTTCTGGACATGCTACAGAGCTGAAACTTCACATGTACACTTTTTAGACCCCCCAGATCTGAAATCCAAAGTAAAAATCAAAAAATCTCTTTTTTTTTTTTTAAATTTTTTCAATAATAGGCTTTTTTAACAAAAATTAAAATTTTTAAGAACTTTTTTTGTGTGATTTTGTGTCTGGGGGGTCTAAAAGGTGTACCTGTGAAGTTTCAGCTCTGTAGCATGTCCAGAACCAGAAAAAAAAGGATTGTATGTATTAGAAAACTTTCAGCTCAGGGGGTTAGCTTCTCTCCACACCTTGCCGGTTTCAAAGCAGGCATTTTTTTGGGTTCTTTGCAGTCAGGAAAAACATCTGAACTTGTGTATAGTGGTACTGTGCACAAGTTCAGATGTTTTGCCTGCCTCCAAAACCCCCCAAAAATGCCAGCAAAAACACACCTGGGCTAGCGTTTTTTTGGCATTTTTTTGGGTTCTTTTGAGGCAGGCAAAACATCTGAACTTGTGTGTAGTGGTATATATACACACATACATATATTTATATACACACCTAGACACATATAGGTGTGATAGTAGCAAAAATATATTACTGTAAATGATTTCATTAGCGCAAGCATATATTTCTGCTACTATCACACCTATATATGTCTAGGTGTGTATATAAATATATGGATGTGTGTATATACACCACTATACACAAGTTCAGATGTTTTGCCTGCCTCCAAAACCCCCCAAAAAATGCCAGCAAAAACACACCTGGGCATTTTTTTTTTTTTGACGCTAGCGTTTTTTTGGCATTTTTTTGGGTTCTTTTGAGGCAGGCAAAACATCTGAACATGTGTATAGGGGGTATATATACACATATATGTCTGAATATATACCCCTAGACATATATAGGTGTGATAGTAGCAGAAATATATTACTGTAAATGATTTCATTAGCGCAAGCATTTATTTCTGCTACTATCACACCTATATATGTCTAGGGGTATATATTCAGACATATATGTCTATATATACCCCCTATACACATGTTCAGATGTCATGTCTGACATCAAACATGTCCTCAAAAAAGCACTGGCAGTGGCAGCCCCTGCAGCATAAAAAATGCTTGGCTGGTGAGAAGCCATATGGGTGTGCCGAAGCTATTCAGAGAAATGATCATTTCTCTATAGCGGTCACCCTGCTATGGAAGGGTTTTGTCACCCTGCCATAGCAGTCACTGTCAGTTAACCCTACACTACACTATGGTCCCCTTACACTTAACACTTTCCCTACAGAAACTGAATTTTTGAAGCTAACTAAAGTGTAAAGGAGCACTCTAACTACACTAGATATCCCTTTCCTCACACTAAAAATAGCTAAATGACACTTTTAAAGTAAAATTAACAGAACTGCTTCCACTCTCTTCCATGTCCAGTATAACAATGCTAGGAATATGGCGGGGGCGATCTTATATACTGGGGGGCGTATTCACTAATGATTGGTCTAGGGACCCCCTAGTCACTCCAATCACATTCCTAGCATTCTCCTGCCCCCTCAATTGGCTTTTGCTAATGGTTCTGGTCCAATCACGGGCTTTTAAAGCCCATTTCCTGAAGCATTGCATTTTGGGCGGGTCTGGTTGCCGAATTCCGAACTTTTTGGGCAAAAAGTTCTAAATTCGGCCGAACCTCGAACACCCAATGTTCGGGCCGAACCGATGGTCGACCTGAACCGTTCGATCATCCCTAATCTTCATATAAATGTGTAAGTAACATAAATAGTCCTAAATGGTGCAAATATCACTGAAGAAGACTTCGCTGTAGAGAAGAGACATTGCTGGAAGTGCCAATAGAATAGGATCCCACTATGTTTGTCCATGGATGTCATACAAATGAGGTTGCAGTGGAATCCAGTTGAGCCTTTCAATCCTGAGTGGGAGACCAAATTAACGTGCAAATGCATTTCACTTTTTCCTGTATAAAGAGTGCATTTGCTCTGGTAAGAGTCTTATTGTATCATAGGTGGCGAAGCACATGAGGTGTCAATGCTTTTAACTGCTATCAACACTGTGGCACTCTTCATTTTAAATCTGTGTTATTTGCACCATTTGTGACTATTTTTATTATTACATATGAATTTATTGTCTATATATGATTCTATATACATATTTTTTTTACAATATTTAATACATTTTTTGTGAGCACTACACTTTCTTTTATTTTTATTTTTTTATTTATACTTACACATTTATTTGGACTGTTTTCTTTTTCACCTTATTTATTTATATGATCATTTACTGTTTATCATTTACTTGTTAATTTTTAGCACTGCATTTTTGATAGTTTTGCACCAGTTACTTTTATGATTGGTTATGCCAGCAGCTTTTTAGGTTATATAGCATGATTTTGCTGTTTATGGTACTGCTTTTTAAGCCATGCCTCTTACACAGTGTAGCCTCTGTCTTATCATTAATAGTCCTGATAGGAAACTAGGATTCCATTCTTCTGCAGCTTTTTTATGTCCCAGCCACACCCAGGTTGACAGCATAAAACTGCGGCGCATTCATTAATCGAAATTTTATTGGTTCAGCAGGAACCGGCTGAATTTTGATACATATATGGCTGCTCTCATTTATGAGAAGCAGTGGCGTAACTAGAACCTCCAGGGCCCCGATGCAAGAAACCATAAAGGGCCCCCCGGACGGGGCCCTTCCCTCCCAGCCTGGTGGCGAAACGCCAGGGCCGGTCGCAAGTGCAATGTTTGTGTGGTAGTTCTGCCATTGGTGTCAGTAGTTTTTTATTTTAATTAAATTTTTCTAGCATTTGCTCTATTCATTTTTTTTTTTTTTTTTTACAATATGGATGGTAGGAAGAGGACAGTGGGGATGAAGATGACAGGGATGGGATGGTAGGAAGAGGACAGTGGGGATGAAGATGACAGGGGTGGGATGGTAGGAAGAGGACAGTGGGGATGAAGATGACAGGGGTGGGATGGTAGGAAGAGGACATTGGGGATGAAGATGACAGGGGTGGGATGGTAGGAAGAGGACAGTGGGGATGAAGAGGACAGTGGGGATGAAGATGACAGGGGTGGGGTGGTAGGAAGAGGACAGTGGGGATGAAGATGACAGGGATGGGATGGTAGGAAGAGGACAGTGGGGATGAAGATAACAGGGGTGGGATGGTAGGAAGAGGACAGTGGGGATGAAGATGACAGGGGTGGGGTGGTAGGAAGAGGACAGTGGGGATGAAGATGACAGGGATGGGATGGTAGGAAGAGGACAGTGGGGATGAAGAGGACAGTGGGGGTGAAGATGACAGGGGTGGGGTGGTAGGAAGAGGACAGTGGGGATGAAAATGACAGGGGTGGGATGGTAGGAAGAGGACAGTGGGGATGAAGATGACAGGGGTGGGATGGTAGGAAGAGGACAGTGGGGATGAAGAGGACAGTGGGGATAAAGATGACAGGGGTGGGGTGGTAGGAAGAGGACAGTGGGGATGAAAATGACAGGGGTGGGATGGTAGGAAGAGGACAGTGGGGATGAAGATGACAGGGATGGGATGGTAGGAAGAGGACAGTGGGGATGAAGATGACAGGGATGGGATGGTAGGAAGAGGACAGTGGGGATGAAGAGGACAGTGGGGATGAAGATGACAGGGATGGGATGGTAGGAAGAGGACAGTGGGGATGAAGATGACAGGGATGGGATGGTAGAAAGAGGACAGTGGGGATGAAGATAACAGGGGTGGGATGGTAGGAAGAGGACAGTGGGGATGAAGATGACAGGGATGGGATGGTAGGAAGAGGACAGTGGGGATGAAGAGGACAGTGGGGATGAAGATGACAGGGGTGGGGTGGTAGGAAGAGGACAGTGGGGATGAAGATGACAGGGGTGGGGTGGTAGGAAGAGGACAGTGGGGATGAAGATGACAGGGATGGGATGGTAGGAAGAGGACAGTGGGGATGAAGAGGACAGTGGGGATGAAGATGACAGGGGTGGGGTGGTAGGAAGAGGACAGTGGGGATGAAAATGACAGGGGTGGGATGGTAGGAAGAGGACAGTGGGGATGAAGATGACAGGGGTGGGATGGTAGGAAGAGGACAGTGGGGATGAAGAGGACAGTGGGGATAAAGATGACAGGGGTGGGGTGGTAGGAAGAGGACAGTGGGGATGAAAATGACAGGGGTGGGATGGTAGGAAGAGGACAGTGGGGATGAAGATGACAGGGGTGGGATGGTAGGAAGAGGACAGTGGGGATGGAGAGGACAGTGGGGATGAAGATGACAGGGGTGGGGTGGTAGGAAGAGGACAGTGGGGATGAAGATGACAGGGATGAGATGGTAGGAAGAGGACAGTGGGGATGAAGATGACAGGGGTGGGGTGGTAGGAAGAGGACAGTGGGGATGAAAATGACAGGGGTGGGGTGGTAGAAGTTTTACATACACCCCTCCATCTCCATACACACCCCCTAGCACCATACACCTCCACCCCCCCCTGCAAGTTAGTATTATATTAGTTATACATATCACAGACCTCAGATCGGCGCTGTTGCAGACTCTGCAGAGTGGAGGGAGATGGTCCCGCCTCCTCTCCTCTGTGTGCTGTACAGGAAACACACAGGAAGGGGGAGGGGCGGGTTCAGTGCTCGTCTCTTGCTGGTCTCTGCTCTCTGCACTCACCAAGCAGGCAGCCACAGCTGGGGAGAGAGACAAGCTGGCAGCAGCTGCCGTGTGTGTATTGTAACTCGCTGAGGATCGGGGAGCTCCGGTCTCAGCTGCGCTTGCCGCTCATCCTTTCTATACATACAGGGGGCCCTCTCGGGCCCCCTGCAGCATGGGGCCCGGTCGCCATGGCGACCCCTGCGACCCCTGTATGTCCGCCCCTGATGAGAAGTTGATTTACGGATCACTTTTTTATGAAAGGGCATGTTGGAAAATTTGGTTTCGACCACTGGATGCAGCCAATTAACTGCAGTGCTCACACAGTGGTGAGGATTCCCTCATTCACCTCAACTGTGTGGATGGGGGAATCAGTTCAGTTTTTTTTTTTGTTCAGCCATATATGTGCAGCCTAAAGTGGTTGTAAAGGCAGAAGGTTTTTTTATCCTGATGCATTCTATACATTAAGATAAAAAGCCTTATGTGTGCAGTAGCCCCCCTCAGCCCCCCTAAAACGTACCTGAGCCCATCTCGGTCCAGCAATGTTGCAGGACTGTCTAGACCAGTGGTCCTCAACCATGGTCCTCAGGGCCCACTAACAGGCCAGGTTTGCAAGATAACCGAAATACATAGCAGGTGATATAATTTGCTGCTCAGTGATTGCAGTATTCTAGTCTGCATCTCCCCAAGGTAATACTTCAAATCTGGCCTGTTAGTGGGCCCTGAGGACCGGAGTTGAGGACCACTGGTTTAGACCATCTGGGACTCTCCCTCCCCATTGGCTGAGATGGCAGTGCGGCACTATTCGCTCCTGCTGCTGTCAATCAAAGTCAGTGAGCCAAGGGGGCGGGTCATCACCCTATAAACTGTTATTCCAGGCTGACATCTCTGTAGGGAGCAATAAAAGTTATCCTTGCCTCACACCACATGGGAGTTACTTGCCCTAAAATGAACAATGTCTAAGTCTAAATACCACCCGAAATAGTGACATCTTAAGAGCATTAAAGGGCCCCAGGCAATGCAGTGCACTGGGCTCCTGCCTACACAATTACCCACGAGAATAAAAATGCAAATTATCGATAAGGCTATACTATTTATTGGTACAGCAGTGCCAGGCTAATGACAGCTTTGGAGGCTGGGCCCTGTGAACACACACATGGATGGGGGTCAGACTCGGCTGTCCTGTGTGTGCCTGTTCCCGTGGAGGTGGACAGGCATTCCTGCAGTTGTGGGCTCCCCCTCCTCCCCAAGTGGCCTGACAGCAGCACAGGGCCGACAGGCACTTGCCACCTGCTAAGTTTGGCGGTTGGTTGCACATGGGAATCGGGACTAATGCTTGGCTGGGGCTGGGTCGCTGGGCAGGTGGGGCCCCCGGGAAACTTCCCAGTGTGCCCATTCAGTAAGATGGCCCTGACCCGAAGGGCATCTCACCACAAGTCTGACTCACCACTAATATAAATGAGCCTCTAAATCCCAGGGGGCCCTGGTTCAGTTGAACAGTCTGTGCAGATGGTATGTCCACCCCTAATGGAAAAGTCACACGCTCCTTCTTTGCTTATAAAATATTTTACCCAGTCTCTGCCTTGGGCTTTGAAGCTCCCCAGACCAAACCCATGCTTGTTCTGTTGTGACCACCAAGCACATTGTGATGGCTTCCTACAGCATCAGGGAAGGCCTCTTTTAACAGTCCAACCCATTCACAACTAATACATCTGTCACCTTTAAATTTTCTTTTAAGCTGCACAGTAATCATGGGTTACATCTAGCACTTCTACTGTAATAGTTCTAAACAGCTGCATTCACTTTTGATATATGGCTCTATTTTTGGAAACCAGAGTGTTTTTAGACACCGGCTTCACTAACTAGTAAAGGTTCAAAACTGAATCCAGTTTTTCTACAGTGCTTTCCAGATATCAACTCATGCCACAATTTTTTTGGACAGTTTAAAGACCCTACACAAGAAGAACATACTCATGCCAGTGCTAACGCAGCATCTCATATTTGATTGGATACATATAGCAAACTTGTATTTTTCCTGATGGCTGAAGTTCATGTTAAAGGCATTTTTACATTACCTGTTGTAACCCCATTGCCCCACCAGATGGCACAATTGTACCAAAGACCACTGGTCATGTGTAGATGAGGAATGTTTACTTCTGAGCGCCAAGTCTAGAGCTGGAACATGAGAAAGGTATAATTTATGAGCAGACAGCAGACACGTTACCTGCCTGCAATTGCTAAACAAGAATGTCTTTGTCCTGAAAAATCTCATTCCACTATTCCTAAGAAGATTTTGCCATTTGCAGAGCGATTTCAAAACCTTATGCTACAGCTGTCTCAGGCCACGGATTGCATTATTGTAAATGGCCTTTAAAATGCAATCCTTTTCAGATGAAGCATTATTTCTGCTCGATCATTTGTCTTCCCCACTCTCAGCGCTAAAACATAGAGCTATACATAGCCAATTGTGGTGGATGCTTCTGGTCCATAGTTTGCACTCCCTCTTTTGCCAGCTAGATTTCACTATAGTGAGAATATTTTCTGAGTGAGAGTTTGCTATGATGACAGGTACCAAATGCTAAAGCAAGAATGAGGCAGGATGTGGCCTGGAGGTGACCATATTCTGGTGGACATTTAAGTAGTGTCAGGATCAGAGGCTAGATCTCTCAGACACATCTGCAGGGCAATAGAGATCTTCAGCAAACATTTGAGGAGTAAAGATTGAATAGGGTTCAGTATCAGTATACATCAAAAACACAGTTAGTGTGTTCATTTAGGCTGAAAAGTCTCTGCGTCAAAATGTTAATGGATTGGTTTCAGGTAGCATTCAGACATGAAAAACGTGGAGCTCAAGATCATAAAAATTTGGGAACACTGCCTTCCACTAGTAATGTGAGTTTTCCCGCACTCTGTGCTAAGTAAGGCCCCTTTCACACATACAGTCCGTTCAGTTCATCAGTTCAGTCACATCAAAATGTATCAGTTTTCCATCCATTTTTCAATCCATTTTTCCATCAGTTTTTCATCCATTTTCCCATTGGTAGTGGATGTAAAAAAAACGGATGAAAAAACGGACCGTTTATCTGTTTACATCCGTTTTTCGTCCGATCCGTTTTTTTGACAGATGAAAAATAGGGTATTTATGCGTTCCAAAAAACGGACACTGATGGAAGCGGATGAAAACGTGTGTTAGCGGATGATCATCCATTGTCATCCGTTTTTACATAGAGATGCATTGATGTCCATTTTTCATCCGTCAATGGATGGATGAAAAACTGACAAACGGATCGTATGTGTGAAAGGGGCCTTAGGGTTACATTAGTAATTAGACTGCTGCCAGGTGAAAGGTGTGGTGTCTTTTGAAAATTGGAAGAGTGAGATCCCAACGCTGTCTGTGCTCTACTCAATATGTGTTATAACCAAACAATCCAAGAAAAACACAAAATATATATAAGTGTTAAAATCCAATTCTATGAAATTTTGGGTAATGGTGTATATCCCCAACTTTACCTGTTATGGGTAGGGTTCAAATTCGTATATGAAAAACTGTTAAACAGTGCTGATAATGCATCCATAAACAAAGAAATCACAATAGTGTGAATATAAAATAAGTTCATAAAGTACTGTATATCTTCTGGCCAAGGTAGGTTTATAAGTGCAATCTGTGCAATAACATGTAATGACAATGGTGAAGGTGCGGTGCTCCCCTTCCTCTTGTGCCCTTACTCACCGACTCCCATATAGAATATCGCCTGTAGTAAGAATCCTAGGTGTCTCTGACAGATGGTTTCTCAGCTGTTCCTCCTATCTTCCCAGGTTGTACATTATAATAGAAGGAAGATTAAAAGATAATTGCATAATACCATTTTAAATTTAGAAAGCTTTTATGAATATAAAATGCGTACTCACAAAATGTATTCTTGTTTAAAGCATGAAAAAAAAATTATCGCAATGCCCGTGGTTTGCATTTGTGTTCCAATACCAGGATTTGACGTCACCAAAAGTCCCATCACCTAATGCATTTTGCTCCACCTTGGAAGCGTCATCAGAGGTTGTCTTAGACTAGCCACTAGAGTTGCCACCTTATCCCTTTATAAACCGAACACGTATTAATTAGACAGGTTCTGCTCTGAACTGAATGCAGATAAAGCACTAAGTGAGTTTAATTACCATCTTAATCAGCCACAAAACTTGCAGCTCTAATAGCCACCCTCACTGTCACATACAATCAGTACAGGTTTGTATTGTATCAACAGATATTTAATGGTATGGTATGGGTCTGTATTCTAAAGGGCTTTAAAAACTATAACAACACTCAGCCTACACTAAATTCTGACCAAAATGGCTTTAACTTCTCAATAGTATGTAGTTGTTGCCTGTTATGATGAGTGTTGATTATTGGTATTTTTTACATGAATTCTGAACTCTTGGCACACAAGCCTTCATTTTTAAATATAGTACCCAATAGCCACAACAGATGCACATCTAATTTCTGTACACCAAATACCTTGGGGTGGATACAAGACCAGTCACCGGGCACAAGGAAAAAGAGCAGCGGTGACTGGTCTTTAGTACAAAAAACTCTGCACAGGGGCAAAGTGTATGCATTTTTCATGCTGGATTACTACACAAATCTAGGGGTAATACACATGCGAAGATTCAATAGGAAAACTCATGACTCTTATATTAATACAATCTTTTTGTCCAGATTTCAATTTTTTTGTTTTTTTTTTCATACAAAATATATACTTTCTGCACAAGCCATTTGACTGGTCTGAAAACACCTGGAAAAGGTAAGTAATCATGTATGGGATCAAAGCCAAGGGTTGGGCATTACCAAGCATATTGGGCATACTACATCGTTTTATTAAATCTGGTTTCTTGTGAAATCTCTGTAAAAGCTATTGGTTCTGCCAGATCGAAAATTTAGGTAAAGGCTGATAAAACGGCATATTTTTAAACAACAACAGTGGTAAACAACATTTCCAGCATCCTTCTGTGCCTACTCACAGTACCTTACAGAGGTAAGAAAGGAGAAAGCATATCCAGAGCTGCGCCAGATTGCTTTCTTTTACGCAAAGACCTGTGAACTGTCTGCGTCCCCTTCCTTTCCTTTAGGATATTCACCTAAATTGTATCTAAATTGGAATTATACAGCCAAAAGAGAGTATAGGTTTGAGCAATTTTTATTTATTAATTTTTTGGCTTATTGCCATAAAAAAATGTTTTCCTTGTGATCCAGCCAGGGTAAGGTTAATTCAAATAAGCGTACAAAGTTACTTACCAATCTGCAAAAGCATTTTAACATCAGTGTGAGAGGAAGGCAAATTGCATAATGTGTATACCTGCCTAGCAGGAATTTGTAACACCCTATGTGCTCCTCACTGAACATCAGTCGATGCGTCTACATCCCAAGTTCTCACAGAGGTGTGAAGGTCTCACGAAGCTGTGTGTATTCCAATTTTCAAAAGAAAAAAAAAAAAGGGTAAAATCTCATAATTTTCCTCCTATGCATTGCACAATTATAAAATCATCTGTAAAAGCGTAGTGACACAAAGACTAGCTGTTTGACTTTAATCATGCTAGTATTTTAATATATGAAGGAGTTATTGATATCTGGGTCCTTTTATGATACTTCCAGTTCTGTTCAGTGTAGAGTGCTAAAGTTTGGACTCTTCATTCAACAAAACAACAGCTGAACCATTACTCTCACTTTCAGATCTATAACTCATAACAAGAAACAATTATGAGGACTTGAATATTGTTAATACAAAAATTATACCTGAACTAATTAGGTAATTATTTAGCAGCCAGTTCTTTCCCTCCAATTTGGTAGTGTGAATGGGTGGCAACCCCTCTTTGATCTATATGGTAGAAAAAAAGGGAGATCTACCCACAAATCTGGGTCATACCTGAGGGGTTGTTTTTTTTTTTTTCAATACTTTATTTTTTTTTTTAAATGCACATGGAAAGTACAGAGACAATGTAACACATATGTCCAGTGAAATATCCCAATCATACAAAACATACAAATAGCTGATCATAGCTGGACCGAAGATCAAAAGAGCATATGAAAAGGAAGCCCCAGTAACCATGCAATAACGAGTCCCCGAATCCCGTGTGGCATTTTGCACAGAGAGAAACACAGTAAAGGTAATAGCCAGAGAAAAGCACATAATAGCAAGAAAGGGGAGGAGTAAAGTGAGGGGGGAGTGGAAAGGGGATAGAAGAGAGGAAAGGAGGGAAACAAGGTATAGGGGAAGAGAGGGAGGAGGGGAAAACAGTCAATCCACCATCTCACATAACCCAAAGCAGAGAGGAAGCTTCGGATCAATCTCCAGGTCTAATAATTTTGGTCAGTAAGGCCATGTACTCCTCAGAATAAACAAATTCATGCCAGAGGAACAATTTTTTGAGGAATTTATCATGAACACCTCTCTCTGTGGTAACCACATCCTCCATTTTATTATTTTCAGCAACTCTTTTCAACCAAACGGGTATGGACGGTGCCTGTGTCTGTTTCCAAAAGAGGAGAATGCAACTCTTAGCCGTGGTGATCAGTAAAGGCAAGATAGGCCTGTAGGTCTTTCCAAGTGGTGATGATGCAGAAGCAAAAGGGGAGGGGTTGCTTTTCTGGGGTAGATTATTTCCAAACCTATTTGTAAGTTTATCCCTTTTTTGGTATTGCATTGTGTCTGTGCCCATGGGCATTTATATTTGCCAGACAGGGATCTGTATATTTGGTGAGTGGGTGTGTGTGTAGGCACTGGGAAAAGTAAAAATGCAAGGATTCTACCTTTCAAGATAACATGAGGAATCAAAGAAGTGTGCAGTCATCACCGACTGATTAAGGCCTGCTCCACAGGCCTTAAAGTGCACCAAATTACATGTGAGATTTTCATCTGCCTGTATGTGTCCAGCCAGCTAAATTTAAGTAAATCCCTTCCAGTGGCAGCAAGTTGTATTGGAGGAGTGTGTGTTAGTAATACAGTATTTCATGGTAGTATTATTGTAGTATTGCATGGTTTAGCTAACCTCTTATTGATATTGAAAGTGTGTGTTGATGCTAAAGCCTGTAAGTCAGTCAACCTGAACGCAGAGTGTAATGACTAAGGTTTACACTGGAAAAGGGGGGGCAGGGGGCAGTATATACAGACAGGTGAGGAGAAAATGAACTTGGCCAGCATAGCGGCAGGATTTTTTAGACAGGCAGTACTGCCTCCAAATGTGACCCATTCAGGTGAGGCGGCAATCATGTGTAATGCACATAGTTCTGTGGGCTTTCAAAGATTAACACAGGTAGTGAGGAGGTGACAGATCGCTTCTGAGCTTCCTGTAAAATTCCTATGAAAAATAATCCACTTCTAATCATTTATCAGATGGGCAGCAAATATGGGCGCACATGTAAAAGGCCCGGTTAATCTTAAACCTGTCATTTGTGGGTAGTGACAGTTGGAAACTTGTGTGTGCGTGTATTGTTGTTTACAACTGTTGGATTGGGATTGCGGTTCTCGGGATAATTAGCCAGTGTTTGGCTAATTTCTCAAGACAAACCATTGGCAACTAAATCTTACATAATGATTGGCCTCTCACGTCCCAATGACATTTTTTAGAAGGGTTTAATGGTACTTTTGTTTAGTTGGTAGTCATCTATCTCTCCAGAGCAATTTCAGACTAGAAACGATGATTTCGGGCTACAATTCACTGCAATGTTCTATGCATGTAATTTGGACCTTGGAATTCAGAATTTAATATTTTAGAATTTGGAACTAGGGATTAAGAATTTGGGATTTCAAACTCAGAATTTGGAACTCGGGACTAGGCATTTTGAATTTGAGGTATGGAATTTAGAAATTGGAACCCTGAATTTAGAAATTAGAATTCAGAACTAAGGAAATTAAACTCAGAATTAGGAACTTGGTATTCAGAATTTTAAAGTAGGATATTAGGATGTAGAACTCGGAATTTGGACCCAGAATTTAGAATTCAAAACTCTATGAATTTGGAATTCAGGATTTGGAACTTAAAATTTGGAACCCAGAATGTGGAACTTGGAAATAGGAATTTGAAATTTGGGGTTTGTAATGTGGAACCTAGAATTTAGAATTCAAAACTAAGAATTTGGAACTCAGAATTTGGAACTGGTATTTTTGGAACCCATATTTTGGAATTTGGAATTAGAAATTCAGAACTTGGAACTAGGAATTTGTAATTCAGGATTGGAAATTCAGAATTTGGAACTTGGAACTCGGAATTCAGATTTGAAACTCAGAATTCCATAGTTGGTATTCAAAACTCAAAATTTGGAACCTAAAATTTGTATTTTGGAAATCGGAATCTGGAATCTAAGTTTTGGAATTCAAAAATAAGAGTTTAGAACTTGGGATTTGGAACTCAGAACTAGGAGTTTGGAATTCTGGATTTGTAACTCAGAATTTAGAACTGGGAATTTGGAATTTTGAATTAAGAATTTAGAATATGGAAATCAGAATTTTGAACTCAAACTTTGGAACCCAGAGTTTGGAATTTAGAATTCAGAATTTAGAATATGGAACTCAGAATGCTAATTAAAAAAATAGAAATTTAGAACTCAGACTCTGGAAACTAGAATTTGAAATTTTGAGCTCAGAATTTAAACTGAGTTTGGAATTCAGAACTTGGAACTAGAAATTTCAAAGTCAGGATTTGCAACTCAGAATTCCATACGTGGAATTCAGAACTCAGAATTTGGAATTAGGTATTCAAAATTTGGAATTTAGAATTAAGTGCTTGAGAATTATTTTTTTGGAATCTGAAACCCAGAATTCGGAATTCAGAATTTAGAACTAGGAATTTGGAATTTGGTATTTGGAACTCAGAAATTGGAATTTGGAATTCAAAATGTCCAAACTTGTAACTGAAAATCCAGAACCTGGAACTTGCATTTTAGAGATCATAACTTTGGAATTTCCAAATTCTGAGTTCCAAACTCTTAGTTTTGAGTTCTGAGTTCTAAATTCAAAATCCTAAATTCCCAGTTAAGAACTCTTAGAGTTTGGAACACCGAATTCAGAATTTCAAGTTCAAAATTTCAAGTTCAGAATTCTGAGAGTTCAAAATTCCAATTTCAGAATTTCAAGAGTTGGGCACTCTGAAAGCTTGAAATTCCAAGTTCTAAATTTCCAGCAAAACATTCTAAGTATGGAATTCCAAACTACAACAGTTTGAATTTCAATATCAGAATTGTAAGTTCTTAATTCCAAGTTCCTAGTTTGTCATTTTGAATTTTGGATTCTGGATGTTTATGATTCAGAGAGTTCAGAAATCTGAGTATAAAATTCTTAGTTCAGCATTCTAATTTCAGAGTTGAGTTTTCAGTTCCGAATTCAGGATTCCCAATTCTGAGTTCCTAGTTTTTAGTTCTGAGTTTTAGGGAAGAATTCTAAGCTTAAAATCTCAATTTTGGAATTCTGAGCTCTAGATTCCAAGTTCTAAGTTACAAAAGGTCAAGTTCTAAATTTCGAGTTGTAAATTCTTAATGTTAAATTTTAGGACCCAAGTTCCACTTTCCAAGTTGTAAATTCAGAGCTCCCAAGTTGTAAATTCTGATTTCAATGTTCCAATTTTAAAATTCCAAAGTTCTAAATTTTGAGTATTAAATTATGGGATGCAAGTTCCAATTTCCAGGTTCTGGATGAAGTTTTGGATTCCAGGTTCTAAATTCTGAGTTCTAAATTCTGACCTCTGCATTCTGAAATCTTAGAATTCCAAACTAGGAACTTTAAAATTTCAGAAATCCAAAATCTGAGTTTAGAATTTTTAATTTAGACCTCAGAATTTAGAACTCTAAATTTAGTCCTTAGAACTCAGAATTTGGAGCTCTGTATCCTGAACTCTGAATTTGGAGCTTTAAATTTAGAATGTAGAATTTAGAAATCAGAATTTGGAAGTCAAAATTTAAAACTCAATTCACTTAACACACCAATATGCCCAAGTTCGCGTTTCCAAGGTTTCAAACTCTCCTTGGAAATCAAAATACGGAATTCTGAACTCTGAATTTCATACTTTTTAGAATTCCAGACTCCAAACCATTGGACTCTGAATCCTTAGAAATTTTAAGTTTCAGAATTCCAAACCCCGAACTTGAAGTTCACATTTCTCAGAATTCTAAAAACAGAATTCTTAAGAGTCCTGAATCTTCAGAAATCAGACGTTGACATATCAAAATGCCAGAATTCCAAAATCCATATAACAAAATTGAAATTCTAAACCCTTAGAATTGAAATGTTGAATCTTTGGAAATCCAAACCCCAAGAGTAGAATTTTGATCAAACTCATAATTCCAAACAAACAAACAAATTTCTAAAAAAGAAATGTCAGACTATCAGCATTCCAAGCTCCAAAACCTTGGAGTTCTAAACCCTTGGATTTCAAACTTTTGGAATTCCAAACTTTGAACTTTGAATTCTGATGTCTTAGAAAACCAAAATTTTAATTATAAACCCTTGAAATTCTGAAACTTGGAATTTTGCATTTTCAGGAAATCCATACTCTAAACTTGGAATTCAGATATCTGGGAAAACCAACATCAAAATTGTGAACTCTTGGAATTCCAAAATGTAGAACTCGGAATTCCAAAATTGGACTCTTAACCCTCCAATCTCGAGAATCCTTATCCCTCAGAACAAAATTCAAAATTGGTCTCTTGGAATTACAAACCTATAACTGGGTGTTATAAATGCTTGAATTTCCACAATCAGAAGTCTAAATTCTCGGAAACCCAAACTCTGAGCTTTGAATTCTAATTTCTCTAAATTAGAAAAAAAAAAAAACAGCGACCAGCACAACAAGTCCCAGCTTGCCAAATTCCAGTCAGCCAAGTTCAAAGAATCAGCTTAAATGAGGGCACACATTTTAAGGAATGGTTTCTAATAGGCTTGCATTTTTAGATGGGCTGCAGCTTTTTGTGAGATCCCGGGTAGATCCAAAATATCACAGAAGCGCAATTCAAACGAAAAATACAGAGTCGTTTATTACAATGCAAAACAAAGCACACTTACACAGTGGCAACTACATAGAATCCTATTGCCGGCACAGGGAATCCATGTGAAGACAGATGAAAGACATCAATGACAGCAGCTAGACCCACCACCCTGGAACCTCATGACACTGACAGGGCTGGTAGTGTCAGTAACCCCCATATTGTCCCAGCCTCAGTGTCCAAGTCCCAGCTCAACTGGAAGTGTGTCATCTCTGGCTACCAGAAGTGACAGTACTCTATCCCAAAACTGAGGTTTGGGCTGCCTGTGCCCACTAGGCCACAAGCCTCAGGATTTCATGTGGTCCCAGCTCACTACACACTATAGGATTCCTGAACCTTAATTACAAAATGAGAAATTAGTATCCTTGAAGTGTATGTAAACCCTAACAAAGAATAATTGGTCTATTCGGCTCTGCTCTGATAAATATACAAGCATTTTGCTATATCTCTATTATAACTTGCTGTGCTTTCTGCATGTACTGACTGTTATTTATAATGTTATCTGATGATTACAGATCTGCATCCTTATATGTGTTAATGACAACAGGAGAAGGATATGGTTCCATAGTCCTTTCTTGTTTCTGTTGTCCTGTTATTGAGGGGCACGTCAATGCTGTCATCCTGGGACTAGAAGTGTATTCTGGCAGAATCCAGAGTGAAAGGGAAAAAGCCTAAAACAGAAAACGATTGCAACCACCACATCTAAGGACTGGCAAGCTGCAATATAGCCAAGATGGGAAGTGAGAGGAAATGCCTACGAAGTGAGGGAATACCAGTGTGTCACTAGACTCACCAGAACAAGTGTCCCCATTGGAAGAATTCTTCTTTATTACTGTTCTGATGCCAACCCAAAATTTGGGAGTTTCTTTACATTCACTTTTGATGAGAACGATAAACAGGACAAATAGAGAAGGTGAATCTCCCTAATGGGGGCACAGACCACAATAAAAACTGACAGGTGTTCTAATCCCTTTCCATTCTATTGCCCCGTACACACGCAGCGATTGTCGGCCGAAGGATCGGCCGTCTTTTGTCCGGTGCTGTCCTGTCGGTTGAAAAGAGCTAAAGAATGCACACGAATTTTGTCGGCCAACAACAGCCGACTGCAGAAGTGATGTCATGTGATGGTTAACTTTCCGTGTGTTTTTTATTCTCTGAGCATGCCCAGTCTTGCTCATCTGCTGTTTGTCGGCCAAATTCTGTACTGACTGAGGAACAATCAGCCGTTCTGTTGTTGGCCAACAAAAATTTTAGAGCCTGCACACCTGATTCTGTTCGGCCGAAAATTTGCATTCGGTTGTCGGAAGCATCATACTAACAAGCCGACAATCGGCCGATCGGTCGGTGGCCGAATATTTACGGCTGACAATCGCTACGTGTGTACGGGCCTTATCCAAAACAAAGACAAAAGTTTTTTTTTTAGCTAAACAAAAAAAATAAATAAAAATAAAGTGTGTTTCTTGAAGACACCACGTGATATTTATGCAGACTCATTTAGCAAAAACCTTATCTTTTTCCATGAAAGACAATTTGTGAGGCAAGGAGTTGGGATATTTCATCCATAAATATTGAATAAAAATGTATTTTTCTCAAAAGCATTTTATAAATTAAATTATTTGCTGAACATGCTTTGGGATGTGATGGGGGTTTTGGAGGCAGACAGTAGGCATATTTCCTTTAAATAGTATTATATTTCAGAACTAGAGAGAATTCAGCCCAAACTCCTAAATTGCACTGTTTTTTAGATACATAATATATTTTTGTATACAAATTAGCTGACAACGTGTAAAGTATATTTTTTTGGCCACAAAATTCAGAGTTAGGGAATGAGAATGGATGATTTCTATGTAAAGAATCTTTTTTAGGCTACATTTAAAAGTATGTATCCAAAATAATTCTGATTCATGGAAGTCTACTCAAGTAGGGTCAAAAGACTGATACTATCACATACCTGGTGGATATTAAGCTGTAGAGGGGGCTTCTCTTGCACCTCCTGTCCAACACCCCTGGTAGAGTTGACAGGTGGTGTGGGGCACAGAGTGGCACAAGGGCAGGTATAGCAGGTGGCACCAGCTGAGGCCTGACAGGAAATTGATGGCCGTGGATCACCGGACGGGCACCTGGAACTCAGGATGCTGGATGAGAAGGCAGGAGTGTAGCGGGAACACAAGCCAAGGGGTTGTCAACAGCCGGGCAATGCGGGTACAGGAAAATGAGACAGAGAGTGGTGTCAGGATACAAGCCGGAGTCGGTACACAGTCAGGCAGTGAGGTACAAGGGCATGAGACAGGAGCAGGGTCAAAACACAGGCAGAGGTCACAGGTAGGCATCCAGAGGAGAGTCAAGGTAAACCCGAGTCAAACACAGGTAAAACGGAAGCAGATCAGGCACAGGTGACCAGGAACAAGCTGAAAGACCACTCAGCAATGTGCTCCTGTCATTGCTCAGCTTAAATAGGCCATTTGGCGCCAGTGCATGCGCGCGTTCGCGCATGCACATATGTACCTTTCTTCTTGTGCACACGCTAATGTGCCCGCGCATTTGTACCAATGCCAGTTTAGGTCCAGCTGAACTTCTCTTATAGATACAAACAGCATGATATAGCCTACATGAAAGCCAAAACAATTTTCCAAACTGAAGAGAATGATGTGGAAACAAAGTGTTATCCATCTTTAACCACTACGTCGCTCGCCCAGGAGCCTGTAGGGGGCGAGCGCGCGCTGCCGGAGGCGCGCTCCCACCCCCGCTCTTTCACTGAGGTCCCTGCGCGAGTGACCGGCGGCCACTCGCAATCTCCCGCTGGAGAGGGAGAAAGGCTGTCATTCTCCCTGGTGTAACAGCAGAGATCATACGATCCTGCTATGTAGGATCGTATGTCTCTGTGGTTACATCAAAATCCACGCCCCTTGACAGTTAGAATCACGCCCCTAGGGACACACTTAACCCCTGGATCTCTAATAAAGTTAACCCCTTCCCTGCCAGTGTCATTTTTACAGTAACAGTGCATATGTATAGCACTGATTACTGTAGTAATGTCACTGGTAGGTACTCCCAAAAGTGTCAAAAATGTGAGTCAGGGGTCCGATCTGTCCGCCGCAATGTCGCAAATCGCCGCCATTACTCGTTAAAAAAAAAAAGCAATAAAAATGACATAAATCTTTCCCGTAGTTATTAAACAGAATAACTTTTGCGCAAACCAATCAAAATACGCTTATTGCGATTTTTTTTACCAAAAATATGTAGCAGAAAACGGATTGGCCTAAAATTTTAAAAAAATTAGATTTTTACCTTTTTTTTGGAGAATTTCATATAAAAAAAATGTGAAAAATATTGTTATTTTTTCAAAATTGGCGCTATTTTTTTATTTATAGCGCAAAAAATAAAAATCGCACAGGTGATCAAATACCACCAAAAGAAAGCTCTGCTTGTGGGAAAAAAACTACGTCAATTTCATTTAGGTACAGCGTCGCACGACCGTGCAATTGTCCGTTAAAATCACGCAGTGCCGAATCACAAAATAGGCCCTGGTCTTTGAGCAGCCAAATCCTCCGCGGCTTAAGTGGTTAATGATGATGCACCCTACTAAAATGCAAACAGGAGTGGCCAATGCTAGAGATGTTACCTGGTTAAATAATTTTCTGCAGCTGTGAAAAAAATTGGGCTTAGGGAGTTATGGGTACTAAAATACCTTAACCCTAGAGAAATATTCATGCAAAGCACAGGATATTACTTTGACAAAAATTTTAGTTCTTTGCAACCATACAACAGCTCTAGAAAAATTGGGCTTGGGTGTTATTAGTGCTAAAACACCTTAAAGAGGAAGTTAAACCCTAAAAAAAAATATGAGGAAAAAAAAACCTGTAAAGACAAAGGCATAATGAGCTAGTATGGATCGCATACTAGCTCATTATGAAATACTTACCTTAAAACGAAGCCCTCGCAGTGCCGCCCACTAAACGACAGGACCGGCCAACATGTCCGGCCGTCCTGCTTCCTTGTTAGTGTCCTCCAGCCATCTGATTGGCCCGAGGCGGGATTACATCACTCGCGCACGGGAGCTACCGTTCACGGCATAGGGCTCTGAAGCAACTGCACGGGTGGCCGTTCCTTCAGAGCGTATGCGCCGATGACATTATCGGCTGCATGCACTGTAAATATCTCCTAAACTGTGCATGTTTAGGAGATATTTATAGCGCCTATAGGTAAGCCTTATTATAGGCTTACCTATAGGCAAAATACTTTAAAGTTGGTTTACAACCACTTTAAAGGATAAGTTCCCCTTTTTTGGGTGGAATTTCAAAATTTTCATAATAAATAGAAGAGTTTTCCAATGCCATTTCTGGTCCAGCCATCCCTCTGTGCTTTTCTCTCACTTACATCATCCGCAGGAGGTTTGGAATCTTGTCAGCTTTTTGTATCTTTGAATGGATTTTCAGATTCCATCACTTCTTGTAGCTTGTATTAGCATTCACTTCCTGTTAGGTCATCTCCCAGAAGCCTTCACTTCCTGGTTGCGTCACACAAAAGGGCGTGATAGGGTGTGTTCACCACTCTGGAGCACACCTCTCACATTACAATACCACCTTCCACCTACTTCCTATACAATCTGATTGTACAATCTCCTTTAGATCTCCCATCAGGGGCCTGTTTGATTTGATACAAATTGAATGGATTGTTCAGGTGTGTTTTTCTATTCCATAGGTCTGGTAAATCTACAGAAAATTGTACAGAGATTGTACAATCAGATTGTATAGTGTATGGCCATCTTTATACAAGTACATAGGAGGGAGTGGATGGGGACACTCAGTTTTCAGGCCGTGTTCACATCTCTACGTAGCGAAGACTCACATTCCCCGCATGCGTTTGTTTTGGGTGATTTGGAGTGTTTTCACTCATCACGCATATGGCAGTCCATTCACTTGATTGGGCTGCCCTACACACAACAATTGCCCCAGAGAAGCTCCAGAACTTTTTTTGCAGTGGCGCATGGTGCGTTACCGCAGTTTTTAGTTCGTTTGCTGCACTTGGGGTGCTTTCAACATGTAATAACAACACAAACACAATGCAAATTTACAACATTGGTGAAACACATAGCAAAGCACATCTTTTCTGTTCAGTTTGCCATGCATTTAGAAACACACAGATGTGAATGGAGCCTCATCGTTCTTGTGTAAAGCATCAAATTTACTTTCAGGCCCCATTCACACCTAGAGTAGTGGGAGCGCATGTTTTTTGGTTTGTTTTTCTAGTGACACACAAAGGGCAGCCCGTTCATTTCAATGGGCTGTGCTACACCTGAAAAAGAAGCTTGTGGGCCATTTGTGTATGTTTTTTACCGCATTTGTCAGCTGTTTTTTTTTTTTATGTGGCAAAATGTGTGTTTTCTTCTGTATTTGGTGTGCCATTAAAATTTATGAAAGTGCAACTAGGTAATTTTAGGTGTATAAATGTGGCCATGGGCGTGTCCGAGATGGCGACTTGAGCAGACGTGCCTGCTGTGAGCTCCGAGAGCATTTTATCCTGTCTTTTCTCAGTGGCCTGATTCTACTTACCTGTGTCCCGCTCCAGCGTTCTGCATGCCCTACAGGTCCTCCGGGAGGTCTCAGAGGGGGAAGAAGCTCCATTTTCCTCCTGCTACTGGCTCCCCCAAGATCTCTGCTCCCGCAAGGACTAGGCCGCAGGCCACGCCGCACTCTACAAACATGGCCTCGCAGACGGACCCGGTTGCTGAGGATGCTGCACACCCATCCGGCATCCCGAAGGTAATGGTGGCTATTGTGTCCTGTCAGATGGCTCTTACTACCAAGATTGAGGAGATCCAGCTGGATGTGGGGCTGCTAAGACAGGATTTCGACAAGGTCCGTTCCAGGCTTACCTTGGTGGAGCAGCGTGTAGGCCCTGTTGAGAACACCCTCGCTGAACATTCTGCCTCTCTGCGGGTCCTCCATTTCAGGGTCCGCGCCTTGAAATACCGCGCTGAGGATGCCGAAAATCGCAACCGGCACAATAACCTCCGTATCGTGGGCCTTCCGGAGGGTGCGGAGGGTAAGGATCCTACGCTGTTCGTGGAGGACCTGTTGAAATCCCTATTACCTGTGGCTCATTATTTCCCACACCATACCATGGAGCGGGCTCATCGGGTCCCGCCGCGCCCAGGCCCCGAAGGCTCCCCTCCGTGCAAACTGATCCTCCAGCTTCTTAACTTTCGGGATCGGGATGAGACCCTCCGAGCAGCTCAGGTCGCGGGCTCCCTGTCGTTTCAAAATGCCAGGCTGATGATTTTCCCTGATTACACAGTGGAGACCCAGAAGCAACGCCGCTCCTTTGATGCTGTTAAGGCGGCACTCCGAACCCAGGGCATCAAGTACAACATGCTTTTCTGCGCCAAACTGAGGGTGGTTGATGGGGAGACCACCCGCTTCTTTGTGGATCTGAAAGATGCCTTGGACTGGCTGGAACAACTGCCCCCCAGAGGGTGAGTCCTGTCTTTCCTGTTTGAAGCTCCCCTGGATTCTCTGTTCACTGGCTATTGCGGCCTTTTCTTCTTGTCCCCCTCGAGTTTGCATACCCTGTTTGTGGCAGCCTGACCTGTTAGTCCATGCAGCCCCTTGGACGTGGGCTTGCTCCGAGACTGTCTGGGACCTGTGACTATCCGGATTTAATAAAATGCTGCCCCCCCTGTGTTGCACTTATTGGGATGCGGGACGACGATGGCCTTCTGTTCTTCAAGCCTTAGGATCCTTTTTATTTTGCTCTCGGCTGCACCATGCAGCTGCACTGAACTGGTACCTGTTGTGCCTCTAATTGCTACGCTACCCTGGTGACCGTTGGCCCTTGGTTGCACGCCACCTGTCTGACTTGTTAGTTGTGGGGGTCGGTGTTCCATGCCTACCTCTAGGATGGGGTCGGGCGGGGTGGGGGGTGGAAGATCCCAGCCGTTGCTGGTCTGTGGTGCTACTGGACATTTTTGTTTTAGTTTTTTGGTGCGTCTCTTGTCTATCTATGGCTAAGGTTGACGTGATTTCCTGGAATGTGCGGGGCATGAATTCTGCTGTTAAGCACTCGTTGGTGTTTACCTTCCTGCGTAGATTCACCCTCCACATCTGTATACTGCAGGAGACGCACTTGCTGGGCTCTCGCATCCTGGGCCTTAAGCGGGCTTGGGTGGGCGATCACTGCCACGTATTCCAACTACGCCAGGGGGTCAGTATCCTCGTCCACAGGTCCTTGCCATTCCACCTGATGGAGGTCCGGACTGACCCGGCTGGCTGTTATGTGCTGCTACATGCTACCATATATTCGGTACCATTTATCATTGTAGGGCTGTACTTACCTCCCCCTGTTATCCTTATGCAGCTTGTTATTTCTTATGATGTGGCTAATGTACTTCTGCTGGGGGATTTCAATCTGTCACCCACTCCGGACCTGGACCGCCTCCACCCTCCTTCTACCTGGTCTGACGCCTTGGCCCGTTGGATGTCCATGTTCTCCTTGGTGGACGTCTGGCAGTGCTTACACCCGTCGGACAGGGCATATACCTGCCATTCGGCCTCTCATCTGACCTTATCTCACATAGACTTGGCCTTGGCCTTCACCGAGGTGCTGAGAACAGTCTCATCTGCCTCTATCTTGCCTAGGGGTATATCCGACCATGCCCCCTTATTGCTCTCCCTTTGCGTGACTGATGAGAGGTCACGTGGGTGCTGGTGGCTGTCCAGGTACTGGATCATGGAGTCCTCGAATTTTGCTGCACTGCCGACTGAATTGTCCCCAAAGTAACGAGAACCACCCTGACCCTCTGGTCTTGTGGGATACCTTTAAGGCATGGTTGCGGGGAGTGTACATGACTTGTATTGCCGCGGCCCGCAGGAGTTCTGTGCAGTCTCTGGAGCAACTGGAAGCGGCCCTCCGTGCTGCGGAGGAGTCCTATGTGGCCTCCGCTCCGTGCAATTCGTGACCTCTCTGTGTGCAGAACTGCTGCCACTCAGAAGTCTCTTCTCTCGACGGCCCAACGCATTTTTGAATATGGTGATAAGAACGGGCGCCTTCTCGTTTGGCTGTCAAGGGAACAGACTCCCGTCACGCACGTTGGTCAGATCCGCTTGTTGTCTTGTGCCCTCCTGACTGACTTGGGTGATATTAATAGTTGTTTTAGTGACTACTACCGCACTCTTTATGCTACTAGGGTGACTTATAGTGAAGAGGACTTGGAGCGCTTCCTTGATGGCATTTCTCTCCCTGAGCTGGATGCTGAAGCTAGAGACAGATTGGATGGCCCTATCACGTTGGAGGAGGTCCAGGTCGCCTTGGCCCGCATGCAGTCTGGTAAGGCCCCGGGCCCTGATGGCATTCCCATTGAGTTTTTCTCCTGTTTTCAGGAACAATTGTGCCTCATATCGCCCGATTTCCCTGCTGAACGCCGATGCTAAGCTCCTGGCCAAGGTCTTGGCTCTTTGCTTGGCCTCGGTTATTGAGGATGTTGTACATGTGGATTTATGCCGGGGAAGGGGACGGACATTAACCTCCGCCGCCTTCTCCTTAATCTCTCTGCTCCACATCACAACCAGGGACAAGGGGTGGTGGCCTCTCTCGAAGCGGAGAAGGCCTTCGACTCGGTCGAGTGGCCTTTCCTCTGGAGTGTGTTACGTCGCTTTGGATTCGGCCCCAAATTTTTAGGTTCCATTGGGTAGGGGGATGAGGCAGGGATGCCCTCTCTCGCCGGGGCTCTTTGCCCTGGTGCTGGAGCCTTTGGCTACCCTGCTCCGTTCCTCAAAGGAGGTGCGCTGCTGGAGGATTGGTCCCCTGGAGGAAAGGGTGTCTCTGTACGCCGATGACACCCTTTTGTAGTTGGCGGATGCATCTTCCTCCCTGCAGGCAGCTTTGGCCATCTTTGAGTCCTTCGGTGATCTATTACCATAGCAACCACCAATGCTCCCAAAATAGGACTAAAGGTTAGAGACCACTGCAAAAAAAAAAAATGGTCATTAAAACAATTGACCAAATGATGGCAGCACTCTCTACAGTCAATACTCAGCTACATATAATAATCTAAAAAACATAACCTGAAAACATATAAAATTCCAAATTGAAGGAATCGATTAGATAAAAAAAAAACCCTTCCAGGCGAAAATAATATCTCAAAATAAATAAAACCTTTATTCAGAAAAGAGTGGATACACTGTATGTCACACAACGTTAATCCTTTACACAGTCCAAAAATACAGTAAATAATAATAATAATGGCATCCTCATAAAGGAACCACAACTCACATAAAGACAACTTATAGTCTATACTAAAATCTAACAGTCGGAAATAAAACAATTTAAATCAAATTCCACGTTCAACCCTCTGGGAATGGATTCCTTGGCTTCATTATTATTATTATTATTATTATGGATTTCTATAGCGCAATATTTACAATATTAGAGGGAGACAGTACATTTACAATACAATAAAATACAGAACAAAATACATAAAGAGGATTAAGAGGGCCCTGCTCAGAAGAGCTCACAATCTAATGTTTCATAAATCCAATATGATTCCCAGCAACTTAAAGTGGAGTTCCACCCATTGTTAATAACTTGGATTGAATAGATGTATGTAATCCCCTTTAAAACTACTTTTACCAATGGAAACTTTTTTTTTTTGCTAGGAAATACCTTATTTTCATCTTTATTCATCCTCTCCTCACTTCCGGGTCTGGATGCCGATCGGCGATTACGTCATTCGGCGATTCGCAGGGGGTGCTGGGATGTATCTCATGGGATGAAATCTCGCATTATTACAAAGGAGTCCTGAGCTGTACTGTATGTATTGGATTGAGGCCGTGCTTTGCCCCGCCTCTGCCCCTCCTCCGCCTCGCCTCCTCTCAGTGAGCTCAATGAGGATATAATACTTTCAGTCCTCACTCACTGAGAGGAGGCGGGGCGGAGGCGGAGGCGGAGGTGGGGCAGAGCACGGCCTCAATACAATACATACAGTACAGCTCAGGACACCTGTGTAGTAATGCGAGATTTCATCTCATGAGATACATCCCAGCACCCCCTGCGAATCGCCGAATGACGTAATCGCCGATCGGCGGCGGGACCCGGAAGTGAGGAGAGGATGAATAAAGAAGAAAATAAGGTATTTCCTAGCAAAAAAAAAAGAAAGTTTCCATTGGTAAAAGTCGTTTTAAAGGGGATTACATACATCTAAAGTTACTAAAATGGGTGGAACTCCACTTTAACTGCTGGAAGAGCCATAAAGTAAACCTATGACGGCCCTCGAAAGACTTTCATCCCTATTGCTGGAGATGGGGAATCTTGTATAGTGATATTATAAAAGAAACATGTGGTGCCCAAATGACTGATGGCACTGCCATGCTTGATATGCTTTAGAAATATACCATGTTTCCCCTAAAATAAGACTGGGCCTTATGTTCATTTTGGCACCGAAAGACACAGTAGGGCCTATTTTCGGGGTAGGTCTTATCGTGTAATGTGCTGTCTTCTCTTCCCCTCTCCCTCCCTGCCTGTCGGGAACCCCCTGTGTGAACCAAGTAAAAGTGTTTGTAAAATCCTAGAATCCACTCTATTATTAGTATTATACAATGTCCAATGTGTGTGTTCCTGTATTATAATTGTGCCAAATACCTTCGTTACAGCGCCGCTCTGCCCTCCGTGACCCCCTGGAGCTCTCTTCTCCTAGTATTATATAATGTCCAATGTGTGTGTTCCTGTAATATATTTGTGTGAAATACCTTAGTTACAGTGAATACAATTCAATACAGGAGGAATCAGAGGGCCCTGCACGTTAGAGCTTACAATCTAAAATGTTTTGGTCTCCCTTAGGTGCCTATCCAGCATTTCAGCAATAGGGGAGGGGCAAGCTTAAAAAGTGGACTTTTAATGATAAAATATATACAAACAAAATCTTTACTGCCCTACAATTAATAATTACTGTATAACCCAACCTAACTGTGGTGCAAATATAAAAAAGATATGAAAATACAGAAATACTCAAGACATTCACAAATAAATAAATAAATGGAAAAAAAAATAAAAGTAAACACCAATAAATAAAAAAACAAAAAAAAACAAATCACACTACAAATTGTAAACTAAGTAAACCCAAATCCTATATAAAGTGGCCTAGTGATAAAAAAATGCATAACTGTATCCACAAAGTACAAAGTCCATTAAGAGCATTATCATGTGAAATACCTTAATTACAGCGCAGTTCGGCGCTCAGCTGATCTCCCGCTGCTCTCCTTCTCTTCTCCTAGCTGTCAGCGGGGGATCTCAGCCCCTACCCTCTGCAGTGCTCAGAGTGGGTCACGGAAGCATTGATCGGCGCTGTAACAAAGGTATTTCATACAATTATAATATAATACTCTGCGCTTCCATGACCCGCTCTCAGCACTGCAGAAGGGAGGGGCTGAGATCCCGGCTGACAGCTGGGAGAAGAGAAGGAAAGCAGCGGGAGATCAGCTGAATGCCGAGCGGTGCTGTACCAAAGGTATTTGACACAATTATAATAAAAACAGACACACATTGGACATTATATAAAACAGTAATAGAATGGATTCTAGGATTTTACGAACACTTTAAACTAGGGCCTATTTTCAGGGTAGGGCTTATATTGCAGCCCTCCCTGAAAATAACAGTAGGTCTTATTTTCAGGGTAGGTCTATTTTTGGAGAAACACAGTACTATAGTGCAGTTAACAGTACATGTCTTTAAAAAGGCTCACAAAGCTGAGCTCTGTGGAGCAGATTGGGGGATAACAGTGCCCTTCCCCCTTGTATCTCTGCCATCCAGTGGAATGGGATAGCTGCTCCCTCCACTTCTCTGCAACCTGGCTCTGGATTACATCTTGTCTCTCTGATGTTGTGCTTCTCCCTCGCTATCCTCCTCTGCTATTTCTGGCACCCAAATATGTTCAGAAACCTCATCATCACCACCCCTTCCTTGTCACTGGAGCCTACTTGTTTTGAAAAAGGCCCACACAGCTGAGCTCTGGGGGGACAGACTGGACTAAACAAAAAAAGACCCTTTGTGCACTGGTCCAAATCATTTGGTGGAGGGGGGATTATGGTGTGGGGTTGTTTTTCAGGGGTGGGGCTTGGCCCCTTAGTTCCAGTGAAGGGAACTCTTAAGGCGTCAGCATTCCAAGACATTTAGACAATTTCATGCTCCCAACTTTGTGGGAACAGTTTGGGGATGGCCCCTTCCTGTTCCAACATGACTGCGCACCAGTGCACAAAGCAAGGTTCATAAAGACATGGATGACCGAGTTTGGGGTGAAGGAACTTGACTGGCCTGCACAGAGTTCTGATCTCAACTCGATAGAACACCTTTGGGATGAATTAGAGCAGAGACTGTGAGCCAGGTTTTCTCTCCAACATCAGTACCTGACCTCACAAATGCGCTTCGGGAGGAATTGCCAAACATTCCCATAGACTCCTTAACTTTGTGGACAGCCTTCCCAGGAGACTTAAAGCTGTTATAGCTGCAAAGGGTGGGCCAACTCAATATTGAACCCTGTGGACTAAGTCTGGATTGCCATTAAAGTTCATGTTTGTGTAAAGGCAGGTGTCCCAATACTTTTGACAATATAGTGTAAATATTCTCTTTGTGATGCAAACCAGGCAGCAGAAATTCGCTTACAGGATTACACCAAAAAAAAACATCCCACAATTTGCATTGTAGGAGTGATGGCTGACAGCAATGGACTTGTATGAATCGATTTCTAAATCTTGTAACAGCTTCATCTGTCTAAAGGGTTTGCAGGGAACAATATAAAGGACTTATGAATAATTCAGGCCTTTCTGTGTGAAGCACATGAGGTCAGCCTCTATGGATATGGAAAGAAAGCCCCTTAAACTGAATTAAAATGATGAATTTGATGTGGTACAGCTTTAACCCAGCTGTCATGAGCCATTATACAAATACAAACCGCTGACACAACTCAGCTAATTACCAGCAGTCATTCACATTTATAGATGGAAAAAGTCAGTGACATGGACACATGTAATGGGTTAAAGGTAAGTGGCCGTAGCACTTAGAAGGGTGACTTGGAAGGGAAGGGTGGCAATCATTATTTGGATGGTTTGGTCAGTGACATTTGCTATCAGTGCAGTGATTAGTTATTTTGCAATACTGAGGTTCTGGGCTTAAATGCATTATGTCAAGGCATCAGAAGTTGAAAAGCCTTTGTTTGAAGTATGAACTATGGAAGTTATGAAAGTTGTTATCAAAATAAAACCGCTGCTGTAGCACATCCTATTATAATATGGGTGAGAGAAAAAAAATATATGATTATCAGTTATAGGCAATGCATACATACCGCTCACCTCCGTAGAGGCCGAGGCTGCCGGTTGGCTACAGGATCTTTCCCTAAACTGGTTTAGCAGCAGCCAAGCACACAACAACAGTCACTTTTTTCAAGCTCAATGAACGTTATTCTTTTATTGCTGAATAAAATTGAATAGAGTGCAGGAAGCTGTGGGATACTCCAGCGACCCTGTACAGTAATAAGAGGACACTCTCTTCTTAGTACAGTCCCTCTAGTAACAGCTACGGGAATGAGCAGCACTGAGACACCATTACAAATGTCCCACTTCAAGCAAGCTTCTGGCACTGAAGCACAAGGAATAATAGCAGTGAACAGTCACTAGTATCCTACACTCAGGTCGGTACTCCTAATGTCCCTGGAAACTTGAATACCTCCTTCCAATATCAGACAGGCATTTCTCCCTTGAAGCAAAAAGAACAAAAAAAGGGCGCACCGACCTAGCGCATTATCCTCAATAAAAGGCTTTATTTATGTAACATTAAAAAATGGCTACTCACAGACGTAGATAAACATAAGGCGTGTCAAGCTGATTTGCTCAATTGTCCGTGTTTAGTCCATATAATCGTCCATGACCGATGAGATGACTGACGCGTTTCGAGGCATAGCCTCTTCCTCAGAGCCACTGTGTCATAACTGTCTCTTTGATTTAAGTAGTGAGGTAGTGACCCAGCCACTACCCCCAAGTGGGAGTGTCCCTCCCCCGGGGGGAGTGACTGGAGCACCACCCCACCCACTTCTGTGGCATCATTAGTAATATACAGTGGCATACATTGATCATGCAAGTGCAATACAAATGCTGGAATATATACGTGAAATTAAAATGTATATGCATAGAAACAGTGCAACAAGGAAAACGGTGCAACAATAAAATAATCTGGATAAAAAACCACCATAAACAAATACTACCATAAACAAATACTAAAAATGGATAAAAACGGATAAAAATGCTTGCTGGGTGCACTTAAAATCATTGTAAACATTCCATAGAATGACAGCAAAGGTTAGCTAATATAATCTATCAATAATCGATAGTTCCCCCACAATATTTCCCATTACCTTCGCTGTCTATTGTGTCTAGTCCAGGCTAGATTTTTGTTTATATATGATGATGTTCTGCTCTCTGTTCTCCCAGGCGATTCCATCATACTGGGGGAAGGGATGGAAATAGGGGGAGGGATGGAAGGCTGGGGGGATCCCCACTGAATAGGAGAGATCAGAGAGGGGGGGGTAGGAGGCCGATCGGCCACTCCCCAACTTCATGGGACGAGTGGGGCATAGATAATAATGTAACTTGGAGCCGATCGGTCATGCTGTACCGATCATCGGCTCCGTGGAACGCACGCCGCTACCCGACTTCCGGGTTGTTGCGTCATGCGTTCCACCTGTCGTCACTTCCGCCGACGTCATTTCCTGTATCTCGGGAGTCGAGGTACTGTGTGCAGCGGGGCGGTCTGTCTCTCGGGCCACTCCCTCTATCTCTGCATTGGCCCAACAGACGCCATCAGCGCCCCTAATACATGACATCATATCCCACTTTGTTTACCCTCTAGGCGCTTCTGTAGATTCCTGAATTCGGAACTCCATTGTGCCAATATCTCTATTTAGAAAGCCTCCACCCTTCTATATACTTGATTAAAAACTATATTTAGGCCACTATATATCTTTGATGGAATCAAGAAGATTGCATTTATCCATGTGTATATTTTTGCTACATACAATTACTAATAATGATGTAGTCCTATTGTATACCCGTGTGGGCACACATGCACAACCACGTACAAAACCCACAAGGGGCATGCAGGCTCATGTACATACGCAGCCACACATGCACGCAGCAACTCCTCTATATAAAATGCATATGGGTTTGATGAGACCCCCGTCTGATTCAATCAAGGGTCTAAAGCTTGTAGATACAAAACAAGTATCTCGCACGTATATGAATATACCACACTATCTAAATAGATACTTAATACAGTCACAGTATAGAGAAAACTGTTAGAATCAATGTGAATTTAATAACCAAGGAGAATGTATAGGTGAACGAGTGGACCTTTTTGGAAAATGACCCAAGGATTGACTGTTTAAGGAAAACATATCCTCTCAACTAGGTGAACTAATCTCTTTGTTCACTAACAGTCGCAGGTTTATGACTAACCCAAGACTGTATGACTCATTGCAAACTGAATGGGACCATAATTTTAGATGTAGTTCTAGAACTTAGGAGCCGCATCTTTGAACGCAGCTCCGGGAATAGAAACCAGACAGATAAATGAAACAATTAAAAGAATTTGTCTAAAAATTATTGTTAAAAGGTTAACAAAATTATCAAAATTATCAAAAATATATATATCAAAAATATGTATATATATATTACAAAAAGCAGAGATGAGATAGACCGAATAAAGGGTGATCATGGCACAGGCGAGCCATATAACACCTGTATCAGGCCTGTAAAGTGAGGAGTGCATGAGGACAGGTGGGGCTATCGATTTGGTATGCCCCATTAATCCTATAGAATCCCATGGATCTCTATATCCTCATTTATGCCCCCTGGTGCTAGGGACCCCAGAGTGAATATCCAGTAGGACTCTCTTTTACAGAGTTTCTGGAAGTTTCTGGAATCTCACCCCGTCATCCTGATCTTTGCCAATGACTTCAATCCCGAACACCCTTAACCCTGTAGGGTCTCCATCATGGAACTGGCAGAAATGGCGAGGTACCGAGTAGTTGTTCCGGTCTCTCGGTCCCTCCTTAGTCTTTTTGTTGAGTATACTGCACTTGTGCTCCCCGAATCTTACTCTCAGGGGTCGTATAGTGCGTCCGATATAAAATAAACCACATGGGCACAATAGGGCATATATAAGATAGCTAGTGCCACAATTAATGAACTGTTTGATCCCGTGGCTTCGCCCATCTGTGCCAACTATTTCCTTTTTCCGATGCCACATGAAGGAGCAGGCTCCACAATTCTTGACCCCACACCTGAAGTTACCCTTCTGGTCAAAGGCTGAAAACCAGGGGATGGATGCTGATACCCCTTGAGAAACTTTGGGTTTACGGACCCTACTGGGGGCAATTTGGCTTCTTAGATCTTTTGGCTTCCTAAACACTATTTCCGGTCTCGGTGGCAGTACACTTCCCAAAACCGGATCCTGTTTAAGAATTTTCCAATTGCGCTGGATCACGCGTTGGATTTCAAAGGCTTTGTTACTATACACAGTGCTGAACCTGACTGACCCTGCACTCCCAGCCTCAGGAGCCCTACAGTAATAAGAGGACACTCTCTTCTTAGTACAGTCCCTCTAGTAACAGCTACGGGAATGAGCAGCACTGAGACACCATTACAAATGTCCCACTTCAAGCAAGCTTCTGGCACTGAAGCACAAGGAATAATAGCAGTGAACAGTCACTAGTATCCTACACTCAGGTCGGTACTCCTAATGTCCCTGGAAACTTGAATACCTCCTTCCAATATCAGACAGGCATTTCTCCCTTGAACTCTCCAGACAAGATTGTGGAAATTCTTGATCAGTTTTAGCTATTCTCGTAACAGAAGGCCCTCCAGCTCTAGCTTAGCTGGGACCTTGATGAGCTACTGAAAAAAACTTCAGCTGCACTGTCTAGAATGGCAGCCGTCCTTCAGGCTAGGAACTCCTTCCCCTGGACAAGATCTGGGCTGCCTTAGGCCACAGACTACTTATACATTCCTTAGCCATCTACTGGGCACCCTCCCCCTGGGATTGGCTAAGGCAGCATATATATTCAGGCTGCTGATTTGCCTTTCCCAACCCACTACATTCTAGAATCCTCCAGAAGACATAGGTAAACAGTCAAACCTGCAGTCAGTAAAGCCTAGAACAGCCCAAAACAACCACAAGACGCTCCACTAATTACAGGGTAGCCAAAAAGAACTACATTTACTTAACTGCAACATATTTAAATTTTTACAAATGCTTTCTAAAAGAAGCATAAAATTAGATAAAAAAAAAATATATATATTTTTCATGAACTTTGTCTTTAACCTTATTAACCACTTTACCACTAGAGCATTTTGCTGTCTTACGTCTGGGCCACTTTTTGCGATTCGGCGCTGTGCGACTTTAACTGACAATTGCGCGGTCATTCGACGCCGTACCCAAACAAAATTTACGTCCTTTTTTTTCCCATAAACAGAGCTTTCTTTTGGTGGTGTTTGATCACCTGTGTGATTTTTACTTTTTGCGCCATAAACAAAAAAAGAGCGTTTATTTTGAAAAAAATAACAATATTTTTAACATTTTTTTATATGAAATTCCCCCCAAAAAAGATGTAAAAACCAATTTTTTTTAAAATGGTTGGCCAATTTGTTTTCTGCTACCTATGTTTGGTAAAAAAAATCGCAATAAGCGTATTTTGATTGGTTTGCACAAAAGTTATTGCGTTTACTAACTAAGGGAAAGATTTATGTCATTTTTGGTGGTTTTTTTTTAACGAGTAATGGCGGTGATCTGCGATTTTTTTTGCGGGACTGCGACATTGCGACGGACAGATCGGACCCTTGACTGACATTTTTGACACTTTTGGGGGTACCAGTGACATTACTGCAGTAATCAGTGCTATATATATGCACTGTTACTGTAAAAATGACACTAGCAGGGAAGGGGTTAATTTTATTGTAGAGGGAGGGGTTAATGTATGCCTGGTGCTTACTAACGTGTGGGGGGGGAGGTGACTGAGTGAGCCAGGGACAGATCGCATGTTCAGCTATGCTGAACACTCCGATCTGTCACTCCCTGTCACTTAGGAGATCCGCCCGCTCTGTTTACACAAGTGGGCGGATCTCCAAACTGGATTCCCCGACGATCGGGGCAGAGCAGCGGCGATCGCCGCCGCTCCTCCCCTGGCCCGACTCCCGCTGTGAATGAAAACAGTAGCAGCACAGTGGCTAGTGTTAAAGTGGTTAAAGCTGATTTCAAGGTATGGACATTTTTAGTTACATTGATCCCACTTGGCCCAATGTTACTTTGCCTGTGCCACATATTTTCATGTTACAATCAAAAACATAAATGTATTTTATTGGAATTTTATGTGATAGTCCAACACAAAGTGGCACATAATTGTGAGGTGGAAGGAAAATGAGAAATGGTTTTCAAAATGATTTATAAATAAATATCTGAAAAGTGTGGCGAGGTCCTCAGTGGTTGAAGAAAACATGAGAAACATTGTTGTGTGTACTGATATTCATGCCTAAACACGAGTTTGTATAATGTTGGTTATAGAAGTATTTTTGCCTAGTTTCATGGTTGCATTTTGTATATTTTTGGTTATGAAAACACTGTATGTAACTGTGTGTGACTTCTCAATAAAAAAAAAAAACCTTTTGATTTAAAAAAAAGAAAAAAGTGTGGCGTACATTTGTATTCAGCCCCCCTGAGTCAATACTTTGTAGAACCACCTTTCGCTGCAATTACAGCTGCAAGTCTTTTTGGGTATGTCTCTTCCAGCTTTGCACATCTAGAGAGTGACATTTTTGCCCATTCTTCTTTGCAACATAGCTCAAGCTCTGTCAGATTGGATGGAGAGTGTCTGTGAACAGCAATTTTCAAGTCTTATCACAGATTCTCAATTAGATTTAGATCTGGACTTTGACTGGGCCATTCTAACACATGAATATGCTTTGATCTAAATCAGCTATGATGTATAGGGGACTGCACAGGGCTGAATACCCATCAAATGTAGGTACTCATGCTGCTTGTATTTAAAAAATATATACATTCAGTGGCGTACCTAGAGCATTTGGCACCCGGGGCGGATCCCATATCTGGCACCCCCCCCCCCCAACTTTAAAATGTAAAAACACCCACAAAAAATTGTAATGTGTTCAAGAATATATTTTTTGCACAAATTTCACAGCCCCCCATCACAGTGCCCCTTGCAGTCTGCCCTCCGTCTCTCTAATCACAGTTCCCCCTTTTACACTCTCTGCCTCCCCTGCACAGTCCTACCTTCAGCATAAATAGATAGCTAATATTATTAGCAATGTGTTTAAGTTTGAGTAATAGATTGGAGACTTGCTAAAGGAGATATTCAGAGACTACAGACATGATACAGGAGATGGTCAGAGACTACAGACATGATACAGTAGATGGTCAGAGACTACAGACATGATACAGGAGATGGTCAGAGACTGCAGACATGATACAGGAGATGATCAGAGACTAAGGGCATGATACAGGAGATGGTCAGAGACTGAAGACATGATACAGGAGATGGTCAGAGACTACAGACGTGATACAAGAGATGGTCAGAGACTGAGGACATGATACAGTAGATGGTCAGAGACTACAGACGTGATACAAGAGATGGTCAGAGACTGAGGACATGATACAGTAGATGGTCAGAGACTGCAGACGTGATACAAGAGATGGTCAGAGACTGCAGACATGATACAGGAGATGGTCAGAGACTGAGGACATGATACAGTAGATGGTCAGAGACTGCAGACGTGATACAAGTGATGGTCAGAGACTGCAGACATGATACAGTAGATGGTCAGAGACTGCAGACATGATACAGGAGATGCTCAGAAACTGCAGACATGATACAGTAGATGGTCAGAGACTGCAGACATGATGCAGTAGATGGTCAGAGACTGCAGACGTGATACAGGAGATGGTCAGAGACTGCAGACATTAGTACAGTAGATGGTCAGAGACTGCAGACATGATACAGTAGATGGTCAGAGACTGCAGACATGATACAGGAGATACTCAGAGACTGCAGATATAATACAACAGATGGTAAGAGACTGCAGACATGATACAGGAGATGGTCAGAGACCGAGGACATGATACAGTAGATGGTCAGAGACTGCAGACGTGATACAGGAGATGGTCAGAGACTGCAGACATGATACAGAAGATGGCCAGAGACTGCAGACATGATACAGGAGATGGTCAGAGACTGCAGACATGATACAGAAGATGGCCAGATACTGCAGACATGATACAGGAGAAGGTCAGAGACTGCAGACATGATACAGGAGAAGGTCAGAGACTGCAGACATGATACAGGAGATGGTCAGAGACTGAGGACATGATACAGTAGATGATCAGAGACTGAAGACATGATACAGTAGACAGTCAGAGACTACAGACATGATACAGGAGACGGTCAGAGACTGCAGACATGATACAGGAGATGGTCAGAGACTGCAGACATGATACAGGAGATGGTCAGAGACTGAGGACATGATACAGTAGATGGTCAGAGACTGCAGACATGATACAGGAGATACTCAGAGACTGCAGACATAATACAACAGATGGTCAGAGACTGCAGACATGATACAGGAGATGGTCAGAGACCGAGGACATGATACAGTAGATGGTCAGAGACTGCAGACGTGATACAGGAGATGGTCAGAGACTGCAGACATGATACAGAAGATGGCCAGAGACTGCAGACATGATACAGGAGATGGTCAGAGACTGCAGACATGATACAGAAGATGGCCAGATACTGCAGACATGATACAGGAGAAGGTCAGAGACTGCAGACATGATACAGGAGAAGGTCAGAGACTGCAGACATGATACAGGAGATGGTCAGAGACTGAGGACATGATACAGTAGATGATCAGAGACTGAAGACATGATACAGTAGACAGTCAGAGACTAAAGACATGATACAGGAGACGGTCAGAGACTGCAGACATGATACAGGAGATGGTCAGAGACTGCAGACATGATACAGGAGATGGTCAGAGACTGCAGACGTGATACAAGTGATGGTCAGAGACTGCAGACATGATACAGTAGATGGTCAGAGACTGCAGACATGATACAGGAGATGCTCAGAAACTGCAGACATGATACAGTAGATGGTCAGAGACTGCAGACATGATGCAGTAGATGGTCAGAGACTGCAGACGTGATACAGGAGATGGTCAGAGACTGCAGACATTAGTACAGTAGATGGTCAGAGACTGCAGACATGATACAGTAGATGGTCAGAGACTGCAGACATGATACAGGAGATACTCAGAGACTGCAGATATAATACAACAGATGGTAAGAGACTGCAGACATGATACAGGAGATGGTCAGAGACCGAGGACATGATACAGTAGATGGTCAGAGACTGCAGACGTGATACAGGAGATGGTCAGAGACTGCAGACATGATACAGAAGATGGCCAGAGACTGCAGACATGATACAGGAGATGGTCAGAGACTGCAGACATGATACAGGAGAAGGTCAGAGACTGCAGACATGATACAGGAGAAGGTCAGAGACTGCAGACATGATACAGGAGATGGTCAGAGACTGAGGACATGATACAGTAGATGATCAGAGACTGAAGACATGATACAGTAGACAGTCAGAGACTACAGACATGATACAGGAGACGGTCAGAGACTGCAGACATGATACAGGAGATGGTCAGAGACTGCAGACATGATACAGGAGATGGTCAGAGACTGAGGACATGATACAGTAGATGGTCAGAGACTGCAGACATGATACAGGAGATACTCAGAGACTGCAGACATAATACAACAGATGGTCAGAGACTGCAGACATGATACAGGAGATGGTCAGAGACCGAGGACATGATACAGTAGATGGTCAGAGACTGCAGACGTGATACAGGAGATGGTCAGAGACTGCAGACATGATACAGAAGATGGCCAGAGACTGCAGACATGATACAGGAGATGGTCAGAGACTGCAGACATGATACAGAAGATGGCCAGATACTGCAGACATGATACAGGAGAAGGTCAGAGACTGCAGACATGATACAGGAGAAGGTCAGAGACTGCAGACATGATACAGGAGATGGTCAGAGACTGAGGACATGATACAGTAGATGATCAGAGACTGAAGACATGATACAGTAGACAGTCAGAGACTACAGACATGATACAGGAGACGGTCAGAGACTGCAGACATGATACAGGAGATGGTCAGAGACTGCAGACATGATACAGGAGATGGTCAGAGACTGAGGACATGATACAGTAGATGGTCAGAGACTGAGGACATGATACAGAAGATGGTCAGACATTGCAGACATGATACAGTAGATGGTCAGAGACTATAGACATGATACAGTAGATGCTCAGAGGCTGAGGACATGATACAGTAGATGGTCAGACATTGCAGACATGATACAGGAGATGGTCAGAGACTACAGACATGATACAGGAGATGGTCAGAGACTGTAGACATGATACAGGAGATGGTCAGAGACTGTAGACATGATACAGGAGATGGTCAGAGACTGTAGACATGATACAGGAGATGGTCAGAGACTGCGGACATGATACAGGAGATGGTCAGAGACTGCGGACATGACACAAGAGATGGTCAGAGACTGCAGACATGACACAGGAGATGGTCAGAGACTGCAGACATGACACAGGAGATGGTCAGAGACTGCGGACATGACACAAGAGATGGCCAGAGACTGCAGACATGATACAGGAGATGGTCAGAGACTGTAGACATGATACAGGAGATGGTCAGAGACTGTAGACATGATACAGGAGATGGTCAGAGACTGCAGACATGATACAGGAGATGGTCAGAGACTGTAGACATGATACAGGAGATGGTCAAAGACTGTAGACATGATACAGGAGATGGTCAGAGACTGTAGACATGATACAGGAGATGGTCAGAGACTGTAGACATGATACAGGAGGTGGTCAGAGACTGTAGACATGATACAGGAGATGGTCAGAGACTGTAGACATGATACAGGAGATGGTCAGAGACTGTAGACATGATACAGGAGATGCTCAGAGACTGAGGACATGATAGAAGATAGAAGAGCACTAGGGGGGCCGGAGAGCACAGACGAAGCAGAGAGCACTGGAGGAGTTGAAGGGCACGGTGGGGGGGGGGCTGGAGAGAATTAAGAGGGGGTTTGAAAAGCATTGTAGGGGGGTTGGAAGGTGCAGGGGGTGGAGAGCACTGGGGGGGACAGGGAGCACTTGGGGGGCGAGCAGGGAAAACCATGGGGGTGGAGAGCACAGGGGGGGGGGCAGGGAGCACTTGGGGGGTGGGCAGGGAAAATAAGGGGGGTGGAGAGCACTGGGGGGGGACAGGGAGTACTTGGGGGGCAAGCAGGGATAATCAGGGGGGTGGAGAGCACTGGGGGGACAGGAAGAACTTGGGGGGGGGGTGGGCAGGGAAAATCAGGGGGGTGGAGAGCACTGGGGGGGACAGGGAGCACTTGGGGGGCGGGCAGGGAAAACCAGGGGGTGGAGAGCACTGGGGGGGGGCAGGGAGCACTTGGGGGGGGGCAGGGAAATTCAGGGGGGTGGAGTGCACTGGGGGGGACAGGGAGCACTTGGGGGGCGGGCAGGGAAAACCAGGGGGGTGGAGAGCACTGGGGGGGGACAGGGAGCACTTGGGGGGACAGGGAGCACTAGGGGGGTGGGCAGGGAAAACCAGGGGGGTGGAGAGCACTGGGGGGGGACAGGGAGCACTTGGGGGGCAGGCAGGGAAAACCAGGGGGGTGGAGAGCACTGGGGGGGACAGGGAGCACTTGGGGGGCGGGCAGGGAAAACCAGGGGGGTGGAGAGCACTGGGGGGGACAGGGAGCTCCGCCCCTTCTTCCTGCTGAGGCCCCGCCCCCTTATTCCTGCCGCAGCTCCGCCCCTCCCCGCTAGCAGCACGGACTGAAGGAGCTGCCAATGCAGCTGCCTTCACACTGCGGGATCTGTCTGAACACACAGGCTGACACCCCCCAGAGCGTGGCACCCGGGGCGGGCCGCCCCCCCGCCCCCCCATTGGTACGCCACTGTATACATTTAACAATGTATTTCTAAAAACAGAGCTGTAATAACTAGTTTTTTTTATACTGTATCTGCCTAGAGTTCAGCTTTATGCACTCCATTTTGGCACTTATGTGAGCTAAGCCTTTAACCACTTACCGCAAAGTGACGTAGGACTACGTCGGCAAACTTTGCGGTAGTATACTGGGATGATGCCTCTAGCTAGAGGCACCATCCCGGTACTGTGGTTTACAGCCGACGTTAGGCTTTCCATCGGTAACGACCGATGCGGCTCGGGAGCTGCTCGATCGTTATCTGGGTGAGCGGGAGGGGACGTCCCCCCTCCCGCTGCCTTCCGTGACTTTGCTCGGGGCTCCCGTCCCACCGGGAGCCCCAAACACCCAGCCGACACGTCTGCCGGCTGGATGGAGTCCCGATCAAAGCCGGAAACGGCTTTGATCGGGTCTCCGATGACGTACCCCGGAGGCGGCATCCATGACGTCACTTCCGGGTTACTGTGCTGCAAAAGGCGGCAAATTTAAAAAACGGCTGTATGCAAAAACGCCGTTTTCAGCGTTTTGCATACATGGAAGTGTAGTGGAGGGGTCGAGGGTCTTTTAGACCCTCGATCCCTCCATAAAGAGTACCTGTCACTGCATATTGGTGTCACAAGGGATGTTTACATTGCTTGTGACAGCAATAAAAGTGATCAGATTTTTATTTTTTTTTAAACCTGTAATAAAGTTAAAAAAAATAAAATAAATAGGAAAAAAAAATTTTTAGCCACCCCCGTCACCGTTAGCTCGCGCACAAAGAAAAACGTATACGGAAGTCGAGCCGCGAATGAAATCGCTGTTCAAACCACACATGTGAGGTATCGGCGCGATCGCCAGAGCGTGGGCAATAATTAAAAAAAAGGGCTACACTCTAACTCTAAACTGGTAACCGTTAAAAAAAATGTAAAGCGTCGCCTATTGAGAGCTCTATTGACCGTAGTTTGTCGCCATCCCATGGGGAGGGGGGGGAGCATTTTTAAACCCGTAACATGTTGGGTATCTATTTACTCGGCGTGACATCATCTTTCACAATATACAAAAAAAAATGGGCTAACTTTACTGTTTTAGTATTTTTTAAATGCAGTTAAATGTGATTTTTCAAAATTTTTCCAAAAAAATGGCGTTTTAAAGAACGCTGCGCAAATACCGCATGACAAAAAATATTGCAATGACCGCCATTTTATTCTCCAGAGTCTTTGTTAATATATATATATATATATATATATATATATATATATATATATATATATATATATATATATATATATATAATGTTTCGGGGTTCTAAGTAGTTTTCTAGGAAAAAATACTGGTTTTAACTTGTAAACAAAAAGTGTCCGAAATAGAGAGAGGTAATACGGAGCTGCCATTGCTGACCTCCATCTCCTTTTCCGAGAGATAATATGGAGCTGCCATTGCTGACCTCTATCTCCTTTTCTGAAAAATAATATTGAGCTGCCATTGCTGACCTCCATCTCCTTTACTGAGAAATAATATGGAGCTGCCATTAATGACCTCCATCTCCTTTTCTGAGAAATAATATGGAGCTTCCATTGCTGACCTCCATCTCCTTTACTGAGAGATAATATGGAGCTGCCATTGCTGACCTCCATCTCCTTTTCTGAGAAATAATATGGAGGTGCCATTGCTGACCTCCATCTCCTTTTCTGAGAGAAAATATGGAGCTGCCATTGCTGACCCCCATCTCCTTTACTGAGAGATAATATGGAGGTGCCATTGCTGACCTCCATCTCCTTTTCTAAGAAATAATATGGAGCTGCAATTGCTGACCTCCATCTCCTTTACTGAGAGATAATATGGCGCTGCAATTGCTGACCTCCATCTCCTTTACTGAGAGATAATATGGAGGTGCCATTGCTGACCTCCATCTCCTTTACTGATAGATAATATGGAGCTGCCATTGCTGACCTCCATCTCCTTTTCTGAGAAATAATATGGAGCTGCCATTGCTGACCTCCATCTCCTTTTCTTAGAAATAATATGGAGCTACCATTGCTGACCTCCATCTCCTTTTCTGAGAGAAAATATGGAGCTGCCATTGCTGACCCCCATCTCCTTTACTGAGAGATAATATGGCGCTGCAATTGCTGACCTCCATCTCCTTTACTGAGAGATAATATGGAGGTGCCATTGCTGACCTCCATCTCCTTTACTGAGAGATAATATGGAGCTGCCATTGCTGACCTCCATCTACTTTTCTGAGAAATAATATGGAGGTGCCATTGCTGACCTCCATCTCCTTTTCTGAGAGAAAATATGGAGCTGCCATTGCTGACCTCCATCTCCTTTACTGAGAGATAATATGGAGCTGCCATTGCTGACCCCCATCTCCTTTACGGAGAGATAATATGGAGGTGCCATTGCTGACCTCCATCTCCTTTACTGAGAGATAATATGGAGCTGCCATTGCTGACCTCCATCTCCTTTTCTAAGAAATAATATGGAGCTGCCATTGCTGACCTCCATCTCCTTTACTGAGAGATAATATGGCACTGCAATTGCTGACCTCCATCTCCTTTACTGAGAGATAATATGGAGGTGCCATTGCTGACCTCCATCTCCTTTACTGAGAGATAATATGGAGCTGCCATTGCTGACCTCCATCTCCTTTTCTGAGAAATAATATGGAGCTGCCATTGCTGACCTCCATCTCCTTTTCTTAGAAATAATATGGAGCTACCATTGCTGACCTCCATCTGCTTTTCTGAGAAATAATATGGAGGTGCCATTGCTGACCTCCATCTCCTTTTCTGAGAGAAAATATGGAGCGTCCATTGCTGACCCCCGACAAACAGGGATGTACTGGCGCAACAGGAATTTAGAGGCAAACCTCAATAAACATGCTATAGAAACATGAAGGGCAGAACCAAACATAAGAGGTTACTAAAAAAAGTCCATAAGTCCATAAAACAACTGGTCTGTGCAATTTGAAGGCAGCTTGATCACAAGGAAAGAAGATAAACTTGCAGGTACTGGAAGAGAAGACAAGCGCCATTCTAAGTGCAGTATGACTCTGTGTTTATTGAAAAAATCACCATACAGGGTACTCACATTTGCATGAACTAAAAACAGCAATGAATAAGCTGTTTTTAGTTCATGCAAATGTGAGTACCCTGTATGGTGATTTTTTCAATAAACACAGAGTCATACTGCACTTAGAGTGGCGCTTGTCTTCTCTTCCATTGCTGACCCCCATCTCCTTTACTGAGAGATAATATGGAGCTGCCATTGCTGACCCCCATCTCCTTTACTGAGAGATAATATGAAGGGTGCCATTGCTGACCTCCATCTCCTTTACTGAGAGATAATATGGAGCTGCCATTGCTGACCTCCATCTCCTTTTCTAAGAAATAATACGGAGCTGCCATTGCTGACCCCCATCTCCTTTACTGAGAGATAATATGGCGCTGCAATTGCTGACCTCCATCTCCTTTACTGAGAGATAATATGGAGGTGCCATTGCTGACCTCCATCTCCTTTACTGAGAGATAATATGGAGCTGCCATTGCTGACCTCCATCTCCTTTACTGAGAGATAATATGGAGGTGCCATTGCTGACCTCCATCTCCTTTTCTGAGAGAAAATATGGAGCTGCCATTGCTGACCTCCATCTCCTTTACTGAGAGATAATATGGAGGTGCCATTGCTGACCTCCATCTCCTTTTCTGAGAGAAAATATGGAGCTGCCATTGCTGACCTCCATCTCCTTTACTGAGAGATAATATGGAGCTGCCATTGCTGACCTCCATCTCCTTTTCTGAGAGAAAATATGGAGCTGCCATTGCTGACCTCCATCTCCTTTACTGAGAGATAATATGGAGCTGCCATTGCTGACCTCCATCTCCTTTTCTGAGAGATAATATGGAGCTGCCATTGCTGACCTCCATCTCATTTTCTGAGAAATAATATGAAGCTGCTATTGCTGACCTCCATTTAAGCATACTGCTCTCCTGGCTGTCTGTGGCTTAAATCCCCTATGACATACTGTGCTAGAACAAGCAATCAGATCAGGAAAGTCAGAGTCAAATCAAACTCCTCATCTGTGTACCTATTCAGATACTAGGAAAGTACTGAAGCTACTGGATGGGCATTATACTCAAATAACAATTACATTTTAAGGAGCTTCCATACTGCCTCTGTATGTTTTCTTGAAATTGAAGATTTTGTATTTTTAGCTAACCTGTTTTATTTATTAAACATGCTTCATTTTTAAAGGTATGTTTTTAAAACGCATATTAAGTACAATGAAAAAAAGTCTTCTGTTTCTCATTTTAATACTGAGATCTGATCACATTAGACAGTCTAGACAGCGAGAGACACGATAGCCCACCTATCAAGCTGATAATGTTTTGGTTGGATTAACATCCCTCTGAAGGCTTCTTTTCATAAACATGCTTCACTTTTCATTCTGTATGAAAAAAGATGCAGATCTGTGTAATAGATTCCGGAAAAATCAGCATCAGCGGGATGAATATTCATTAGATTTATTTGGCTAACCCATGCCAAGGCCGCACAGCAGGTAGGATGTAGAATGGCACTAATGTAGACACACAGTGCACTGTGTATACAGGGAGATCCTGGAAAATCCTGGATGGTGGGGAAAATAGGGACAGAAAGGTTTCCGGATGAAGCTTCCTGTTTGCTGATTCTCACATAAGTCACCTATTTATTTTATTTTTAATTTAAAGCTGAACTCCAGGCATATAAAAAGGTACAAATAATTTAAGCTCTGTATTCATTTATACATCAAAAAAAGTATTTTTAAATACAAGCAGTGTATCTGTACAGCAGAACTCAGACTGTACAAGATCTGTGTTACTTTTTTGCCAAGACTTAGGTCCCGTACACACATACCGAATGTCGGCCGAACGATCGGCCGTCTTTTGTCCGGTGCTGTCCTGTCAGCTGAAAAGTGCAAAAGACTGCACATGAATTTTGTCGGCCAACAACAGCCGACTGCAGAAGTGATGTCATGTGATGGTTAACTTTCCGTGTGTTTTTTCTTTTCTGAGCATGCCCAGTCTTGCTAATCTGCTGTTTGTCGGCCGAATTCTGTACTGACTGGCGAACAATCGGCTGTTCTGGTGACGGCCAACAAAAAGTTTATAGCCTGCACACCCGATTCTGTTCGGCCGAAAAGTCGCTGTCGGTTGTCGGAAGCATCATACTAACAAGCCGACAATCGGCCGATCGTTCGGCGGCCGAATATTTACGGCCGACAATCGGTACGTGTGTACGGGGCTTTATTAGTGATTTTTTATAGCATAAATACAGTATATGGATTAATATATTTTGGCTACCATGTAGAACTCAGAAGCTAGGTTTCCTCTATACAAAAACTAATCAACTTGTTTAATCGCTTGCCGACCGCCCGCTGCATATATACTGGGGCAGGCTGTCTCAACTGCGCGAATCAACGTAGGGGTACAGCGGTTCGCGGGAGCGATGCTGGGGACAAGCACACCTCCACCAGGCAGCAACGATGCCGATCCACGGGGCTGGTGGCTGCGATTGCCGCCGACTTCACAAGACCAAAGATAGAACTTCACCAGGGGATGACATTAAATCCACACTACAAGAGTTCCTAGTTTCTGGCAATCGCCTGAGTCCTGTTTGTTATGGAAATTGCGAACTATAACGCAAGCTAACTAATTCTGAGTGTATCTCTAGACCATAACCTACTAATCTTCAGTTCTATTGGTACAGATGTTCCTTATGTACTTATTGTAACTAACCCTTTAACTGTTACAATATTGTGGAGGAGTTTATACTAGATCCCAGTGCAGCAAGCAGCTCGAGCCCTGCAGTGCAACTGCATGGCTATTTTGCAGAGAAAACCATCGCTGCCTCAGACAACCCATACCAGTTATGGGGAGTCAACAAATACAGATTACCTTATCTTGCTGCCACTGCCACAAAATACCTCTGTGCCCCCTGCACTAGTGTAGAAAGTGAGAGAGTGTTCAGCACCGTTTCCAGCATTGTGGATGAGAAGAGAAATAGGCTTACAGCAGAGAGAGCAGAAATGCTTGTCTTTATGAGAAAGAAATTGCCATTGCTGCTGATTAAGCGACCATTCACTGGTCATGTTTGTGTCATGTGTGACTGTGAATCAATCAACTTGATCACATAAACAAATGGCATTTGTAATGTAAACAGGTAGTCCAGTGTCACTGTCACTGTCACATGCCACCATCAAATTGATTGATGGTGGTGTGACACTGGACTACATGTTTACAATATGCTATTTGTATGTGTGATCAAGGTGTGGTTGTTCAACCAACTTTTTAGTCAGGTCCGACTCAGGCTGCTATGTTGTTGCTGGCTGCTATGTTGTATTGCCCCCTGCACTAGTAATGCAGGAAGTGAGAGAATGTTCTGTCCAGCACAGTTTGTGTTTGTGGATGAGAAGAGAGAAATAGACTACAGCAGAGAGAAGAAATGCTTGTCTTCAAGCTTCTTGAGAGAGAATTTTCCATTGCTGATTAAGTGACCATTCAGGTCATGTTTGTGTCATGTCATCATGTGTGACTGTGAATCAAGTCAACTTGATCACACAAACAAATGGTATTTGTAAAGTAAACAGGTAGTCCAGTGTCACTGTCACACGCCACCATCAAAGTGTGATGGTGGTGTGACACAGGACTACATGTTTACAAATTTACATGCTATTTGTGATCAACTGATCAAGTTGTTTGTTGTTCGACCAGCTTTTGTAGTTTATTCATTTCTCACTGAGAATTTCTCAGGTTCAGCTGCAATATTGCTGCTACTATGTTGCATTTTATTTAAATTCCTGTTTGCAGGATTTTGCACTTTATATTTTTTACAATGTTTACTGTTTGATTGCTATTGTATGTTCAAGCAATAAACAGTTTTTTTTCTTGTGGCTACATTTTATTCTTTGAGTTTGATTACATGATATTTTAGATTTTGAATGCACAATTGTTATAAGGTATCTGCCAATACCGATACCGATCCGGAAGTATTGTTTTGTTATAAGATCACAAAACAATACTTGCGGATCGGTATCGGTGGATACACAAAGCCAGGCATCGGTATTGGTATCAGGACTAGAAAAGTTGGATCGGTGCATCCCTAGCCAGAGCTACAATGGAATGGTTTAGATCAGTCATGTCCAAAGTCTGGCCCGCGGGCCAGTTGCGGCCCGTCCTTTAGTTTTATACGGCCCCCTGAGACACTGCTGACTTTTGTGTCAATGCCTTTCTCTCTGACTCCTCACATCCCCGCCCCAATGGCGATGCGATGGCTCAGGCTCGGGGCCTCTGGCCTTCCTCGGCAGCTCGGCTGCTCCCGAGTCCCGCCGAGTCCCGCTCCGCCCCCCACTCGGCTCTATCTGCCTGGCGCCGCCCACGACTGCGCGGGACTGCAGAATGAATTTTAAAATTGCATGCCTTCTTGCCTTCTCTCCTTCACAGCCCCCTGTAGAAGCTGACCGAGGATCCTATGGAGCTGAGCGAGGAGATGTCACTTCTACAATCCTACTGCCTGTTTCTGTAAGTGTGATATATATATATGTGTGTGTGTGTGTGTGTATGTGTATGTATGTATGTATGCATGTATGTATGTATGTGTGTATATGTGTGTGTGTATGTATGTACGTGTGTGTGTGTGTACGTATGTATGTATGTGTGTGTGTATGTGTGTATGTATGTGTGTGTATGTATGAGTGTGTGTGTGTGTGTGTATGTATGTGTATGTGTGTATGTATGTGTGTATGTATGTGTGTGTATGCATGTATGTATGTGTGCATGTGTATGTATGTATGTATGTATGTGTGTGTGTGTGTGTGTGTGTATATGCATGTGTGTGTATGTATGTATGTGTGTATGTATGTGTATGTATGTATGTATGTATGGAGCTGACGATGAGGTGTCACTTCTACAATCCTACTGCCTGTTTCTGTAAGTATGATTTTATTCATAATGTACTGATGCTTATTATTTCCTATATATATATATACATATATATATATATGTATATATATATATAGGTGTGTGTGTGTATGTATGTGTATGTATGTATGTATGTACAGTATGTATGTATGTATGTGTGTGTGTATATTTAATTTTAATGGTTCAAATGTCAGGCAAAATGGTCGGCCCTCACGCATGTTCACTTCATCAAATCTGGCCCTCTTTGAAAAAAGTTTGGACACCACTGGTTTAGATCAAAGCATATTCCTGTGTTAGAATGACCCAGTCAAGGTCCAGACCTAAATCCGATTGAGAATCTGAGGCAAGACTTGAAAATTGCTGTTCACAGACCCTCTCCATCCAATCTGACAGAGCTTGAGCTATTTTGCAAAGAAGAATGGGCAAAAATGTCACTCTCTAGATGTGCAAAGCTGCAAGAGACATACCCAAAAAGACTTGCAGCTGTAATTGCAGTGAAAGGTGGTTCTACAAAGTAATGACTTCGGGGGGCTGAATACAAATGCACGCCACACTTTTCACACATTTATTTGTAAAAAAGTTTGAAAACCATTTATCATTTTCCTTCCACTTCACAATTATGTGCCACTTTGTGTTGGTCTATCACATAAAATCCCACTAAAATACATTAACGTTTTTGGTTGTAACATGACAAAATGTGGAAAATTTCATAGGGTATGAATACTTTTTTCAAGGCACTGTACAGAGCCTCAGAAGAAAGCCCACTTATGTGATGCCACATATACTGTATGTGTGACGAGGGCGGGAATTGGGTAATGTTTTTATTTTTCCACCTCTTTTTTTTTTCATATTTCTCTTCATATTTTATCCTGTTCTCCCTTCTTTTCCACTTCCCTGTCTTTCTTGGCTTTTTTTCCTATCTTTTCTTGCCTTTATTCTCCTTTATGTTCTTTTCAACACTTTATATTGATCTCAAACAATTGTAAAAAAGTTACGAGCCTACAGGAGTCCAATATATGTTACATTCAGGATACAAGATTGTAAAATGAACATTAAGCATGAGATAGTAATTGAAAAAAAAAATGTAAATATTGACCGTCTCGGGTAAATGATCGCAACTTGTCACTTGTAAAATATACATAAAGATAAATGTATAACAGTCTATAATCGCCATGGCATTTGAACCAGACCAAGTCATCCTGAGTTTAGTGTATGATCAGATTCACACATTGAGCCCATTTTTTATGTAATTAAAAAGCATTGTTCACTTTCAAATTTTTTGCTCTTTTTACCTAGGTATTAGTAGTTATGTAGCGTCATTCATATAGTTATTTAGTCCATTCATTATGGTCCCAATAAACAGTCTAGGGTTTTTTTTTATTTATGTCTTGTAGAACTTGGAACCGGAGAGGGATTGGGGCACAGGATACTCCAAAAGAAAGAGAAAACAGCAATTAGAGGGCAGTCTTCTCCTGAGGCAAATGTGAATAATGAAGAGTATGTTCCCTCACGGCACGGGGCAAGTTGAGCATCTGGTTACCTTTCGCCAATGCACAAATGCTGGAACCCAGTGCATTCTCCAGAACACTGTACAGTCACAGTAATCAATTTAGGGTCTGTACTCACAAGTGCCCAGGACAGAAGCTCACTTTCCAGATTCCTCCGGACACAATCCAGTGAGTGAGACAGTCCTTCTCTAGACTAGATGCCTTTGGAGAAGTCCTGCAGTCAGTTCCTGATCACTTTTAGGTCTGCACCACTGAGAGCTTACAAAACAACAACATATGGTCCATAAGCTGCCTCAGAGACAACAGCCCCCTGAGGCTGGGAGCTCTTCCTGCTGGGGAAAGACAATATCTTTAGAGCTCCAGACTATTTATTAGCTTCCCAGCCACGATGTGGGTGCACCTCCTCCCAAGGGGTTGGTTAGACCCTGATCAATATTAAGGCTGGCTATTTGAATTCTCCCTCTCTAAGCTCTAGAAGCTCTTCTAGGTAAAAGGGGAAGCAATCAAACTCCCAGCCTGTAAAACCCTGAAAAGACCAGGCCAAACAATCTCTGCTTCCCTGATTACAGAAAGAGCCAAAAACTAAATTTACCCAGCAGCCTAAAAGGGGGGGGGGGGGCACCACATCTATAATACCTGAACTGCTTGTTTGTCTTACCTTGTAATAATGGGCTCACATGTTGTGGCTGCAGTACGTAGTATCATGGCTGATTAATTCCCCTGTCCATGTATTCATTCACCTAACTTGTCCCTATTTGCTAAAGGGAAAAAATACTTTTTGTTCAGGGTCACACAGCATCCAGTGCATACCTTGTCATTTCCTCTGTTTTACATCACAAATGTTGGTGTACTAACATGATGAAAACACATCTCTTCCCTTTATTGTGCTGTCTGTTTGTGGCTGTGTCAGACCTAATTACTGTGTAGCTCTTACCTGCAGAACACTAGACTGAGAGATCCTGTGATTGGGGGATATGTAATTTCTTCACAGGAAGTGTCAGTTCTCAGACAACAAACAGAGTTCATACATTAACCTCTGCAGTGCCATGTGGCATGTCTCATGTTATGGCCATTTTCTTTTCACCATGTGACAGCTACTCTTTGTTGCTAATTTTCTTCACTTTTCTTCATTTTTTTTTTACCTCCGATGAAGCTCTATTTGAAGAGCTAAATATATTAGGTTTGGGTGATTGGATTTTGGGAGCACCTTCTGACTTTATTTTCATTTAGGTTCACATGATTACATTTTTGTCCTGACACGTTCTTTTCCCCCTTACCACCATTTTATAAGGTGATATATGGGGCTCGTCCATCAGTGGTAATTGTGTCCCCATGGATGAGTGTACCCGTATTACATATCTGAGAGATATTTTAATTGGAGCATAACTCTGGAATCACAGAGCTCCCGCCGAGGCGAGATAGGTGAGGGCTTGGAAAACCAAAGAGTGGGACTTTAACGGTACCAGTAAACATTGAATATTCAGAAAGAAATAAAAAATATTAAAGCTTTATTCATTATACTTATAAAATCCTCCGCTTAGCATAAGCTGGATGAAGGAAACAAAAGATGCAAAAAACAGAAGACAAAAAACAAAAAACAAAACCAAAAAACAGGCGTAATTGGTAGGATAAATCACATAGGTACTGTAGATATAACAGTGTAAGCAAGACCATATATAAGTTATATGCAAGTGGCTACTCTGGTGAATATTCCGGTTCTAGTCCACAGAGCAGCGCCCAACATGTTTCGCCGGAGGCTTCTTCAGGGGCGTTAATATGTTAGACCTATGGTCGTGATACTACATCAAAACATGAAAAAAGAAGAATAGATGTTACATAAAATTACATAACATTAATATTACCAAAGCATTGATTGAATAAACAGAGTGCCATACAGATCCAAAGAGGGAGACCACACCAATTGGACAGATAGACCAAGAGTCCAAAAAATAGCCATAGGGTGACAAGCACGCATAGAGTAGTAGAGAACGCCAGCTGTTTTATGCGTTTTCCACTACTCTATGCGTGCTTGTCACCCTATGGCTATTTTTTTTTGTATTTACACATGAAAGAAGGGAAAACCTAGCAATTTGGCAGGCCAATTTTCCAGTGTTTTGTTTTAGTAAATAACAACCTGTAGCACTCCACCTCAAAAGAGTTGCTGGGTGTATTGGCTCCTTTCTGCTCTGCACTTGTGATCGGCCAGTGAAACACTATTTCAGTCCTGCTGGTAATGGAGCCCTTGTATTGGGGCACTCAATTGTGTAAACACAATGATGGCTAGGGGCCTCAAACCACTGAATAATCTGCCCCAAGCAGTCCATCAGTGGCTGGAGAAAAGGTTCTACCTCCCAAAGTTCCTGCAGCTGGAACACTGGTAGCTGGAACACAGAATACAACTGGAACAATCTGAAACAACATTCAGCATGTGGTCCTCCCTCAGCAGACAGTCTCTTCTGCAGCAGCATCTATCACTTAGGCCCAGTCTCAAAGCAGTTGAAACAGCAGCAACAACAGTAGTCTCTGTACACATTAGCACAGTACGCACAGTGGCCAGTCTCTCTCTACCTGAGCTCCCAGTGGTAAAGTCCTCCTGCAGCACAGATTAGCAGAAGACAGTCCCTCAGCCCTGTATACAGGCTATAGGTTTCACAGCAGTCTGCTAATGGTCCTGCAGCTCCCATAACACTCTTTCTCAGTCTTTGTCAGCATTGATCCCCACACACACAGGCTCTCAGCAAGGTCTAACAGCAGCAGCCCTGAGCCCCTCTCTTGATCTCTGGGTTCCAAGAAGCACAGTCTGTATTCACACACCCCTAGGCACATTCGCTTCCCTTCTGGGTCCTGCCCAAACTCTCCTAGGGGGCTCCCTTCCCTTCTCCCTTCCCTTCTCCCTAATGGGTTGGGCTATACATGGCCAGCAGCCAGTCAGAATCCTGCTGGCCTGCCCAGCTGATCAAAGTCTTCCCTTGCCAGGGGCATGACTGCTTCAGCTGCAGAAGCAGCCAATCAGGGCACATCCCTGCCCCCTCTCTCCCTAGGCTAATTAAGTTTACCTATACTAACAGACCTACACTAACAAACCTACACTACATCTAGCACACACTAAAGGGTGCTGCAATTGCATCCCTTACAAATACTAGATGTTGACAGGCACTGGGCTCTTTCAAACACCTTATGCCTAGGATAGGGTGCTGGCACAAGGTAAGGAAATATTTACAACCCTGCTTTCAGTTACAGACTTAACGCATCTTAAAATCTATATAAAACCTAGCAATTAACTTTTTTGCCTCCTTTTACATACATAGTTACATAGTTTGTGAGGTTGAAAAAAGACATCAGTCCACCCAGTACAACCTATGATGTGAGTGTGTGTGTGTTTGCTGTTAACCGTAGATTGTATACCCCTGTATGTTTTGGTCTTTAAGGTGCCCATCTAATAGTTTTTTGAAACTATCGATGCTCCCTGCTGATACTACTGCTTGTGGAACGAATTCCACATCCTTACTGCTCTGACAGTGAAGGACCCCCTACGCACTTAAACCGTTTTTCCTCTAGTTTTAGTGAGTGGTCATGTGTCTTATTGTATTCCCTTTCTCTGAAAAGTTTGTTCCTTATGCTAGGGTCGCCAGTATAGTATTTGTACATTGATATCATATCCCCCCTCAAGCGTCTCTTCTCCAGAGAGAATACATTCAGTGCTTGTAGTCTTTCCTCATAGCTGAGGTCCTCCATTCCCCTAATTATTTTTGTTGCCCTTATTTGGACTCTCTCTAGTTCCAGCACATCCTTCCTGAGGACTGGTGCCCAGAACTGGACAGCATACTTCAGATGTGGCCGGACCAGAGTCTTGTAGAGTGGGAGAATAATCTCTTTATTTCTGGAGTGAATCCCCTTTTTTTATACATCCCAGTATTCTGTTGGCTTTGCTTGCAGCGGCTTGGCATTGCATGCCACTGCCAAGCCTGTTGTCCACTAGGACCCCCAGGTCCTTTTCCATCTTAGATTCACCCAGAGGTTCCCCCCTAGTGAGTAGCTTGCTTTCGTGTTTCTGACGCCAAAGTGTATTACTTTACATTTTTCAACATTAAACCTTATCTGCCATGTAGTTGCCCACCCCATTATTTTGTTCAGGTCCGCTTGTAAGGTTTCCACATCCTGCATAGAAGATATTGGCATGCTTAGTTTAGTATCATCCGCAAATACCGAGATTGTACTAGATATCCCCTCCTCTAGATCATTTATGAATAAATTAAACAGGATTGGTCCCAGGACAGATTCTTGGGGGACCCCACTTTGCACACCCACCCAATCCGAGTACTCCCCATTAATCACCACCCTCTGGACTCTCCCCTGGAGCCAGTTTTCTATCCAGGTACTCACCCTATGGTCCATACCTACGTATCTTAGTTTGTACAGTAAGCGTTTGTGGGGAACGGTGTCAAATGCCTTTGCAAAGTCCAGCTACACCACATCCACAGGCTTTCCTTTATCTAGGTGGCAGCTCACTTCATCGTAGAAGGTTAATAGATTGGTCTGGCAAGAACGATTTTTCATGAATCCATGCTGATTTCTACTAATAATACAGTTTTCATTACTAAAGTCTTGTATGTGGTCCCTTAACATCCCCTCCAAAATCTTTCAGACTACTGATGTTAAGCTGACCGGCCTATTTTTACCCGGGATATATCTCGGCCCTTTTTTAAATATTGGTACCAGGTTGGCTTTTTTCCAATCAGCTGGCACCATACCCGTCTGTAGACTATCCTTAAAGATCAAGAATAATGGTCTGGCGATCACCTGGCTGAGCTCTTTAAGAACCCTCGGGTGCAAGCCATCTGGTCCCGGTGATTTATTATTTATTTATTTATGTATCCTTTATTTCAGACAAATATACTGTCAAATTGAAAATGTTTTGGTGTTTAATAGGTGCAGATACCTATTGATCCTGCCAGAAATCTTCTTCCACTTCACTGTTATCAGTTAGTCATATTATCAGTTCTTTCTGTGGGCAAGAGAATAGCTCCCTCCTATGTTATGGAGATGGTGTCTGAACACTTTTCCTGTCCTAAGGTAACACTACTGCTCTATAGATACAGTACAGAGTATGACGGTACCACCCTAAGACAGAAAGTGTGTCACTGGTGGAATTGCCAGGTGAAATAAAGGATACATTGGAAAAAAAAAAAAAAGAAAATCAATGCAGCCACCACATTTAAAGACAGGTAAGCTGCAATATATTATATTTTTGTTCTTGCGTTTGGAAACATTTACCACTCCAAATTGTCTTGTTCTTTAATGAACAAGCTCTGAGCCTTGGTCTAAAGGGTCTGTAATGTTGTCTGTACAGAAATACAAACATTGCACTGTAAACTCAGGCTAGACACACACTAATAATAACCGTGCCCAGACTAATTGCACATAAATGCCATCACCCTATCAATAAGTTTTAATGAATTACAAGTGGCCAGGTTAAATGGGCCTAATTGCCTTTTTTATCTGGATCCATTGTGAATATGGAAAAGCATTATAAGGCCAGGCATTTGCCATGAATTATGTATTAAGAGAGTGGGAGCAGTCTGCTGCAAAACATTGCAATTTACATTGGGTTAGAGGCTCCTAGGTCCATCAGTGCAATCAAACCTCTGATCAATATGGCATTTGGTTTGCTAAGAAGCTTAAAATACCTACCTGTATTGAACGTGGTCTGATTACCTAGGGAATACCATCCATTAATATGTTTCCATAATTGATGTATCACTTACTGAAAATGTCATTTTGCAGAACATCTGACCTGAGAAGGGACAGACTGTAGGAAACAAAAATAGATAGGATGCAAGAGTGTGAAGGAAATAACCTAGAATATGGTTACCACTTATTCCTGTTTTCTGGGGACAGTTTAAAATGTGAGGGGTCTGTCCCTAGAAAGCGGATGTTGCTGGATTTGTCCCTGAGACATCATAGCGCATTGCAATGTGCAACCTCCAACTCAAAGTATAATGCAAGTGTTAACTGAAAATTCTGCAGCTGAAGCAGCCTGCCTTTGTGCAGCTTTGCATGTTGGCACACACATGCAGGTTGCTTCAGCCATGCCAGTTTCCTTTGACACTTGTGCAGTGTAACTTAAGTTGGAGGCTGCGCACTGCAATGTTTACACTACATCCAGGACTGCTATTGGAAATCATGGGGCCCCACAGTGCCTATCTGACAGGGCCCCTGCTCCCCCCCCCCAAAAAAAAAATCAAATTATATTTTTGCTAAAGATACACTAAAATCATTATTATATGACATAATTACTACCCCCTTCCCTCACTCTCCATCCTGAAACATCCTTTTGTGTGCATGCAGCAGCTGCCAGTGGGAGAGGAGAGTAGGGAAGCCAGCAATGTTGTGGGAAAAAAGGGTGCACAGGGGGACACTGAATGTGGGGGGATGGGTGCATAGATGCTAGAACTGATCCCCCTGCAGCACAGCTGGAGGGAGGGAATGGAGGAGAAGCCGGTAGTGCTAAAGTGAGAGGCAGAAGAGGATCAGTGTCTGTCTGCAGTAAGGCAGTACAGCTGGCCCTCCTACTCAGCAGGTGCCTTGGCCCCCCTTCTGAACTGATGGGGCCTGGGTCCAGTACAGTATGGATGGCTGTACTGCCTTATCAGCTTCCCTGACTACACCACCCAGCTTCCGAAGATGATACTGATGCTGGGGGGAGCTATGAAGTCAGACACCTGGTGGAATGTGTGAGCTACTTGCCTGACCTCTGAACTCTGTGCATTTCTTAATACTGAACCCTGATCTCTGTGCATTTCTTAATCCTGATCCTTGAACTATGAGCATTATTTAATTCTGACACACTAAACTTTGTGCCTTACTCCTGACCCAAGCACTCTGTGTGTTACTTAATCTTGACCCCTGAACTCTGTGCATTATTCACTCCTGACCCCATCACTCTGTGAGTTACTTCTGGTTCTAAAGGCAGAAGTTATTTTTTTAATCTTAATGAATTCTATTATTATTATTAAGGATTTCTTTAGCGCCTGCAGTTTACGCAGCGCTTTACAATATTAGAGGGAGACAGTACATAAACAATACAATAAAATACAAGAGGATTACGAGGGCTCTGCTCAGAAGAGCTTACAATCTAATGGGGTGGAGCAGGCGTTACAAGAGGTTGTAAGAGTAGGGAATGAGCTGATGGCAGATTAGTTGGCGGTGTGAAAGGCTTCCCTGAAGAGATGAGTGTTCAGGGATCGCCTGAAAGCAGCTAGAGTAGGAGATAGCCGTACAGGTTGAGGTAGAGCGTTCCAGAGGATGGGAGAGGCCCTGGCGAAATCCTGGAGACGAGCATGAGAGGAGGAGACAAGGGAGCTTGAGAGTAGGAGGTCTTGAGAGGAGCGGAGAGGACGGTTTGGGTGATATTTGGAGACAAGTTTGGTGATGTAGCTCGAGGAAGAGTTGTGAATGGCTTTGTATGTTGTGGTTAGTATTTTGAATTTAATTCGCTGGGCAATCGGGAGCCAATGTAGGGATTGGCAAAGAGGGGAGGCAGACGCTGAGCGGTTGGTAAGGTGGATAAGCCTGGTAGCAGCGTTCATGGTAGACTGAAGAGGGGATAGCCTATGAAGTGGTAGGCCTATGAGAAGGGAGTTGCAATAGTCGAGGCGAGAAATAACAAGGGAGTGAATGAGTAGCTTGGTGGTTTCAGTTGTTAAAAATGGGCAAATTTTAGAGATGTTGCGGAGGTGAAGTCTACAAGCTTTTGACAATGATTGGATTTGGGGCTGAAAGGACAGGTCAGAGTCCAGGATTACACCTAGTACCCTGGCATGAGGGGAGGGATTGATGGTTGCATAACTAACTTTGATAGAAAAGTCATGGAGGGGGGCACGGGCGGGAGGGAATATTACCAGCTCAGTTTTAGAGAGATTTAGTTTGAAGAAGTGGTGCGATATCCATGTTGATATGTCAGTAAGTAAGTTAGCAATGCAAGAGGAGACTGAAGGAGTGAGGTGAGGAGTAGACAGATAGATTTGAGTGTCATCAGCGTATAGATGGTATTGGAAGCCGTGGGCGGTTATTAAGTGACCAAGGGAGGCGGTGTAGATAGAGAAGAGGACGGGTCCAAGAACAGAGCCTTGGGGAACCCCCACAGAAAGGGGCAATGAGGAGAGAGAGGGGGCGGGGTGAGCTGTTGCTCCGTGTCTGAATGGACACACAGAGCAGTGGCTCGGCTCAGGTGCCCCTATAGCAAGCTGCTTGCTGTGGGGGCACATGTGAGGAGGGAGGGCCCAGGAGCACCGGCGAGGGACCCAAGAAGAGGAGGATATGGGCTGCTTTGTGCAAAATCCCTGCACAGAGCAGGTGAGTATAACATGTTTGCTACTTTTTTTTTTTAAATGGGACTTTAATTTCACTTTACTCTTGACCCCTGAATTCTGTGCATTTATTCACTCCTGACCCCTGCACTGTGTGCCTTACCTAAAGTAGCATTAAACCCGAAAGCCAAGTGTTCCTCATCTATGCCCTTCTTACTGTTACCAAGGTGTTTTGTCTTTATACTTTTAGCCTCTACCTCTGTTTGGGTCAATTTGTTTTAAGTTGTGTTAAAATTAGGGGCATGATTTTGTGGGTGTGGCCTGTAGAGTGTCCCTGGATTTCATTTGAAAATCTTGTAATCTTAGTCTAGATAGATAGATCACACCAATAGATGTTATTTCAAGTGGGACTATAACTAGATGAGGGCTCAGAGTGTTAGATGTAAGCCATTCAAGAAACTACATGTGATTCTATACCTCTACACTGCTTAGGCTGGGCCAACAAGGCATAAAAGCAATAGCGGTGTAGACTTTGGCAGACTTAGGGTTAGAATCTCGGAGTCCCCAATGAGGAGATTTCTTTTGATTTCTTTCCTCAGAGACATGCAAGGAAGAAATGTACAGTAAACCACCACAAAGAAGTAGATAAATGACCACTGGAAGATGTCTCCTCTCTTCCTGTTTGTGGTGTACAGGAAACCTTTGGATTTTTTTCTATCTATCTATCTCCATGATATTGTTTACCATAACAAAGAGGGTGATTCTTCCCAATGGGATCAGAGACAGCAATACAAAAAAAAAAACTTTGGCTGCAGTTACATTTTCAGACAACTGCACGTAAAGTTTGGCATATTGATAGAAGCCATGTTAACAGAGTAGCTCCTCCATTGTTACACTAGCCATTTCATTTAAGTCTGCAGCTAGCTGATTTTAGCACCCTCCTAGTTTAGAGTAGCCTGCAAGGAAAATTTACTGTAGGCAGAAGGGCAGGGGTTGATTGCTTTGGGCTGTTAACAGTCTCACGGGCTGCTGTTCTGCTACTTCGCCCTGTCTTCTAAATATTTCTAGATACATAGTAGAAGGGAGGAGAGGACAGGCAGCCTGAATTTTTATGGGTCTCTGACCAATCTCTGGGCAGGTGTGCACAGTAGGTGGAGGGAGAACCCTTAAATGTTCTGAGGTCTGGCAGCCAAGGAGCAGAGTTCCAGGCTTCAGCCTTCTGGAGAAGACCCCTATGCTGGGGGCTCCACCCTTGAGGCAGAGAGAGAGAGAGGAGAAGCCTGTGGAGCCTCTTCTGAAGACATCAAGGTTCTAGTAAGGCTTACCTTGGGGGCCTACTAAAGAAAAAGACCAGAGAGCATAGATAGAGCAAGGAGAACAGGTGTGAGGAACCCTTTATTACTTTGGGAGTGAGTACTTAATCCTGCTACACAGAAGAGAAGTGCCTGTGGGGTGCAGTCAGTGCAGCCAGGAGCTGTGCAATACAGCCAGGACTTGTGCAAGTCTGCTAAGAGACAGTAAAGTGCAGCCTGCATTTTTGTACAGAGCAGCCAAAAGACTAGCAGTCCTCAAGTTCTATAGTTCTACAGTTTGGGGTTGTAAAAAAATGAAAGTGCGCTATCTTGAAATATTGCTATAATTGACGTCACTCCCAGTTGACGCCTGTAAGAAGGGGAAACTCCTCAGACAGAGTAGCCACGCTGGTCACTTTCACACAGTCCGCACATCACTCTGTGATGGATGCAAGTGCAATATTTTAGTAATAAATTCTCCTTTTTAGCTCCTTTTTCCTTTGCATACGACCTTACTCTCTATCGAGTGTACCTGTTGCCCTGCTTATATACCTTTGTGCTGGATCCTTGATAAACATTGGAGCTTCATCATGAGCCTTAAGAGATGGATTTTATATCATGCTGCCTGTCCGCAGCCTTTTTGGTAAGTGGCCATAATCTTACTAACACCTGGGTGGATTAGTGAGCACCCGGAGGAGTTTTCAATTCAGCACGGTTCACATTGTGCCATTGGTCGTGGGATCTTTTTTTCACATATGGGACTGAACTAACTTCTACTTTTACTGTTCCTTTATATCTTCTAATGTTTACAGAGGATAGTTTGTTTCAGATTGAGTTTGTCAACAGATACATATTTATAGTTCACTGTCACATAGATTGGATTTGTTCATTTATATATTTTCAATTTTATTTGTGTTTGACTTGTATAAAGATATACTGTATATTTTGATACCTGTTCTAGATTTATATGCACACAGTGTCTTACACTGTGTATTATATGTAGCAATATTTCAAGATAGCGCACTTTTATAATTTTTTCACATGCCATTTATTCCGTTACTCAGGATTATTAAGTGCAGCAATCTACTCTTTTTAGCCAGGGCATCTTAATTTTTGCTTCCTATAGTTTGGGGTATCCCAAGCTCCCCATCCATATGCAAGTTGTTGTTCAATATAACCCCCAAAAAAGAAACCAATAGACTAATTCTTGAGCCAGCGGACGAGTGCCAAAATTGCTGTGCGCCTGGTTGTGCATGCTGTGGAAGGGGAAATAGGCCCAATTATCCTACACACTATGATGCTCTAAAGCTGTCAAATATTGTTCTTCTTGGGCTCTTCTTGGACCCCAGCTTATATAATTGTCTCATTGCTTATCTCAGAAGTCTTCACAGACCTGGAGGTAAAATATCAGGTACTGTACCTCATGCAATGTCCTAAGGTTGGGTGATGGTATTGTTTCTCCTATTACAACGCTGGGAGTAATCAAGTCATTATAGCAGGTAAACCCTCCCACTCAGTATGAAGGAGTAACTGCAAAGGCCTGTCCCAGTATCTACAGGGCATAAGCAGAAAAGATTCTACAAATAAAACCTAATTCCAGCTTTGCTATCAAAGGAACTATTTACTAATTTCTGCACCCATTGTCAGGGCTGTATGAAATGTATGCAGCATCACTTATATACAGTATGAAGCGCTGTGTTCCAGCAGTGGTATGGGGACTTCCCCATTGCTCCTGGAATAAAACTGATTCAGGCTAAATGCTGCTCAGCCAATCACATGAGGCCTTGTATTTTATCAATGAAAACAATGCTTCCTCTGGCTGAGGTGGAGTGACTGAGGTAGAGAGGTGGGTGGTGAATGACATTATGATCTCCACCTCAGCCAATCAGAGGGAGCCTCAAATCCATGCATAAAAACACAGGGATTCCTGTCCATTTATAAAGAAGCACTCTGCCTGACTTTATTTTGTTCCTGGAACGGGACAGGAAGTCCCTGTTCCACTGCTGCAAAACAGCGATGCATACTGTATGTAGCTGATGCTAAATATACTTTTATTCAGGGCTGGGACTGGGAAGGGAGAGCAACATCTTTATGTGTTGAAGGGTGCAGTAAGGAAGTAGCCCATAGAGCCTGCTCTCATCCCTTCCGTCCTTTACTAACCTACCCTGCTGCCTAGGGCCTGCCCTACCTGACAGGATAAGCCTGACGAGAGCCTGAGAAGTGATGTCTCTGGTGGTGAGGTCCATTGCCTGAACCAATAATGTACTCACCCACAATCGGTACCAACACTTTGGGGGGGGGGGGGGCAGCCAGCCGTGACAAATTTATGTTGTTGTTGCACCTTACAGCTGTCAGACAGACAGAAGGGGCACTGTAGCGCTAGTATCATAGAACCGAGCTGTAGAAGACAATCGGGGGTGCCCACATTGGGGGAAAGAGGGATGGGCACAATTTGACATCTTCACCCCTGGCAATGGATGACTTGGTCCGGGCACTGCTGATAGCTGCCGCAGGTATTAATAAAGCCAAAATGAACTATTTAAAATGATAGCAAAGGTAGAATTGGCCAAAAACTAGAATTAGGCTTTAAAAGCTTTTTAGGCCATGCTTCTCTTCTAGGTCACAGGAGTGCACTTAAGGCACTTTTCCACTGCAAGTACCGGCTAGTACCGGCTCGGCTCTACTCGGCCCTGCTTGGCCTGGTTTGCTTTTCCACTGCTGGTACCGCATGGTATAGGGTCGGAACGGTTCGGTACGGTACGGTATAGGTTTGCTTTTCCACTAAAGCAGTACTAAAGTTAAGTGGGTGGGATAACAACGGGGTGGGTGTGATTCTCTGACCAATCAGTGGCTAGTAGTGACTGCATGCAAAGGATTGTGGGATATGGTACCAGTTTGGTACCTGTTGGAACCACAATCGAGTAGGTACTGTTTTTTCAGGGCCGTACCGTACCGTACCGTTCGGTTCCATGCAGTGGAAAAGCAAACCTATACCGTACCGTACCGAACCGTTCCGACCCTATACCATGCGGTACCGCAGTGGAAAAGCACAAAAGGGTGCCGAACCGGTACGGTTCCATGCAGTGGAAAAGCGCCATAAGTTGTACGAACCTGTGACCCAGATTCAGCCAACAGCGACCTACAGCCTGCAGTTGGCTGACATCACAGAGCCGGTCCATGATCTGCAAAGATCCCAAATTTAATATCTGGATTCACCCTGTTGCCTGACTGGAAGCTGCCTCAGCTTCTCAGGGCATCGTTGAGAGCCTGAGCCAACCACCCCCTCCACAGCCTAGTGCTCCAGTGAGCATTGGAGGGGCAGAGCAGACAGGGGGCAGCTGCAGCATTAGATGGATGCTGCAGCCATATAGTTGAGTATATATGTTTACTTTTTGTTTTCCCACACTTCTTTTTTAAGGTTGCTAGAATCCTAGCAGTGTATATAACTGACCTAGAATGTTTCGCCAAAAACTGAAAAATAGAGCTTCACCTTAAAGCTGTTTAGTGTTGAACAGCGCTTTACTTTTCTGAGACCAAAATATAGTAATGTAAAATGAATTTTTTCCCCTGCGGTCTACAGACAAAACCCAAGGATTTTGATGTTGTTGTTTTTGCTGAGATATAAAATGTCTGTAATTTCTTCAGTTTAGCACAGCAATTAAAATCCAACAGGGGGTCCTGTTTAATGACACAATGCACATTGGGGTTTAACGCACAATGACATGGGAGGGCGTCTGTTCCTGAGCGGTGGAAGGCAGATGCAGCTCCCAGAGAAATAATCTGTGCCAGCCAGAGAAAGAGGTAAACACTTACAAGGAGATCAAAGAGGACCATGATGACTGATGCCATTCTTTCCCACCACAAAAACAATATTTACAAATCCCCACATGAATTTCTCATTATGTGACTGCGTAAAGTAACGTTAACTACACCTTTCTCAAATAATACTTTTAATTGTTCTTTGTTTTATTGATGCAGCTTGACACTGTTTAGTTAGTGGGCACGCTGTATTCATTTAGGCATCATTTTTCAATTTTTTACCCAAAACTTCCAAGCAGGAAATTATTAAAGAGTTGTGGTCATAACTTCTTATAACCTTGTTAGAGCTGTTAGAAAATGAAAAAAGAGATGCACTTAAACATGTAATAAATCAGTTATTTTATTACAGAAAAACAGCACAATAAATTTAACAATGTACAAATGACAGCTGATTCACACAAAAGATTTTAAATGCCTCAAGCTATATTTCCAAAAGTATTGGGATGCCTGTCTTCACACACATATGAACTTTAATGGCATCCCAGTCTTAGTCCATAGGGTTCAATATTGAGTTGGCCCCCCTTTGCCGCTATAACAGCTTCAACTCTTCTAGGAAGGCTGTCCACAAGGTTTAGGAGTGTGTCTATGCGAATGTTTGACCAGAAGCGCATTTGTGAGGTCAGGCACTGATTTAGACAAGAAGGCCTGGCTCACAGATTCCGCTCTTATTCATCCCAAAGGTGTTCTGTCGGGTTGAGCAGGCCAGTCAAGTTCCTTCATCCCAAACTCGCTCATCCATGTCTTTATGGACCTTGCTTTGTGCACTGGTGTGCTGTCATGTTGGAACAGGAAGGGGCAATCCCAAAACTGGAAAGAGTAAAAATCTCGAGCAGATTGTATTTTTTCAAGTTTGATCAGTAATATTTTGAACAAAATTGCTGTGAGGAAAAACATTGTATTCTGCTGCTTGTTCTATTTACTGCAACATCACGTTCAGTCAGTGAAACGCGTCAGCGTTGGCGTCTAGTGCCTACACATCCTGAATTTGCCTGCTCCGCAACCACAGGTTTTCTGCATGGTGGCTTCCTGGCTGTTCCCCCGCCTCCATACTCGATGAACCGGACATGACGTCAGGCCGATGCTCATGGACCTGCACGTCCGCATCAGGATACCGGCTGAGTGAGTGCATGGGGTGAACGCCGTACAAGGGACACTAGGGCCAGCAGATCCTTGGCTTCAGACGGAGGTACGGACATACACGACATGTGCCTTTGACCCATCAGTTGGCTTCATATACCAAACCTTGGATCACCTTAACTGCATTTGTGATTTAAGATCCAGTGATCAGGTTGCAGGTATATAAAACTGTCACCTTCATCTTCACACCGGATGCTTATTATTAATTCCCATTACGGCAAGTATTTGATTTATTTCATCAGAGGACGTTTTGAACTGTGGCCTTATTATCATTCCTGGCTTCGGATATAACCCTGCAATCTATCTCTTTTTACCTTTGGGACTTATATATTTCAGTCCATGAGCACTGTGGCATCATATATCCTTGCATCTATCTCTCCATCCGGAATCAGCACCTCGTTTGATTCATCCTTGCTCTATCCCATTATAATGTCTGAATATCCCTTTGGGAACCAGTTGTATTTAGCCACATATTGGGACATTATGTAACAGGAACCATCCGGATGTTTTTCTGAAGGAGTCAGCACATGCTTATTTGCATACATTTTTCATAGTCCATTTAGTCCATGGCTATTCAGTTCATATGTGGCAGTGGTTTTTAACTGTTTTATGGTTTTGCTGTGTCACGCACTGTTACCTGTATCACCCTGTTCTTTTCAGGCATACGTGCCTAATAAATTTATTATCTTTTTATACATAATTATTGCCTCCTCAGTGCCCTTAGTTGTTCTCTTTTGTGGTTGACAGAAATCTTGTCTTTCACCTCATTTTCTTTTTTCAAAGCTAAAACACATAGCAAATGCACTCATGTATCCCAGCAAGGATTTGATCTGAGCTGTCTGCCAAGTAATCCACCACCAAAATCATGTACCAGACAGCATACGTCCAAGCTTCTCCAAATGTAGGTAGGTGGTCAAATACAGTATATGTGGTAAGTGGTGGTTCAAGTGGTGACCATTTACATCAAAGGAGTTCTACGTCATTTTTGTTCTTTTTATTAGCTCACAGCTTTATTTGATATATTTAAGCTTATGTTTGTAATGCTTCCTAAACACAGCTGGTACCAATTTGCTCCTTCACAGAGAATAAGCTTCTAAAAGAACAGAGAATGCCCTGGACCTGCAATGTTATTGTGGAACAGTTTGAAGAGCCAAGCTGTCTTAGGACTTGTTTACATCTGTGTTAGCCTCTAAACAGTGATCTGCAGTAGATTTCCCTTCAGAGGACGTTTGACAGATGGTAAGGAGGCGTTATATTATCTCCTGCCCTCTGTTTTAACCTCTAAAAACCCACATCACTGCACCACAACCCCATGACACTGCCCACTGTCCACCAAACCTGACAGATTTTTTTGCCACACCTGCTGCAGCAAAGCATTGCAGGAGCCACAGGAGGATCAGTTCCAGTGATAAGGCAGTACAGCCAGTTGTTCTGCTTAGCAGGTGCGGGGTCCGGCTATTGAACTGATAGGGTCTGGGCTCAGTATGGGAAGGCCAGCTGTACCCCCTTATTGGTGACCCTGCACCCACTGTAAGCTGATGGAGATTGACTTCAGCACCCCTATTATGAAATATGAGACAGAACTAGACCCCAAAAATATTCACCTCCAGCTGTCAGCAATGCGGCAGTTACATTTCTTTCCAGCCACAATCATCTTCTCTCTGGCTAACTCAAGATTTTCAGCCTCTTGATTGGCTGATGAGGAAATTGCATCATCCTGTGCATGTGCACAGGAGACAGTCAATTTGGCACAGCAAGAGTGTGCCAGAAATTCAGCTCAGTGTACACCGAATAGAAGGCTGTGAGCAGGCAGGTACTGTAAGTGTGTGTTACTGAATGTCTTTTCTGCCAGAAAGAGCTGCCTGCTTGCAGTTTTAAAGAGTTAACTTTGGTTCCACTTTAAACTGGAGCCACACCTTTATGGTGCATTAATACATTAATGTACACATATTGCATTAATGTGCGTTGTGTTGCGATAAACCTGTTATTTAATTTGTTGAGAATTAGCTGCCAATGCAAACCAACATGACCCAAAGTGCACCTGACCCATGTGTTTTGGCACACTACAAGACAGGTGCATTTCCCTAGCGCACATGGCATCAAAATAATTTGACATGTGCATGGTGGAGCACTGCGCATTGTGGTAACATGCACATTACTGCAACACAAAGGTCTCATCCCTGTCTAAAAGCTCTTTTACTGCTTGATAAAAATATGGAAACACTTGATTATCCATAGTCAGTCAATAGACAGATGCAATGTAACTAGTTATGTACGTTGGATATGCTAGGTATTTCCAGAAAAAATGTATTGAAGTACCAAGGCATATGTAACACACCCTGACCTTTTTCTCCACTGCTGCTTCTCTCACCCAACCACATTAGCTGGCATTTTGTCATCTTGAAACTCAGGAGTTGCGGTGTTATATGATAAAGTAAAAAAGACCTTCTGAAGAGATCTGGTTTGGCTTCCCGACAATCCAGGGTTCTCAATAAGGTTTGCGGACCAGATAAACTATTTGAGCTGTTACTACTACAATTAGGTGACAACTTCCCGCTGTGCTGGTCGTTAGCATTATTGGTTGTGAAGGCCACACAGCGTCATTGGTTGCCAAGAGGCAGGCCGGTCGCCTAGCAACCGGTATCCCACTACCTGCTGACCAGACCCTCATGAAGGATGGGAATCCCTGGCTGGTTTGTTTACAAACAGAATGAAGTGGCAGGTAAATGTCATTTAGTGGCCACTGCCCCACCTATAACTGGTCTTTGCAGTAATTGTCAAACACATACAAACATTTCCAAGCTTAAAAACTTACCAACCAGCCAACGACCAACCCAATTGACCGGTCTAACATGCGTTACGAACAGGAGTTTAGGCTGCACACATTTGTAAATACATGCATAAGCTACAGGCCTGGGCCCAGTCATAGGCATAAATATTGGCACTCCTGTCAGATAATACACCACTTCACATAGAAAATCATTGCAATTACAAATTGTTTGTATTGGTATGACACAAAAAAGTGGAGAAACAAAAAGCCAAATCTGACACATTCCATGCAAAACTCCAAAAATGTTGCCACCCTCAATTTAATATTTGGTAGCACGCCCCTCTACTGACATTTTGGATCACCCTTCATTTGCCAACTGCTCTAGTTCTCTCAGATTGGAAGGGTTCCTTTTCCCAACTGCTGTTTTGAGGTCTCTCCACAGTTGCTCTATGGGATTTAGATCTGGACTCATTGCTGGCTAGTTCAGTACTCTCCAGCCATTTCTCTTAAACTATTTCTGGATGCTTTTTGACGTGTGCTTTGGGTTATTGTCCTGCTGTAAGACCCATGACCTCTGACGGAGATACAACTTCCTGGTACTGGGCCCTACATTGCACCCTAGAATTCTTTGGTAGTCTTCACATTTCATAATGCCATGCACACGGTGAAGACATCCAGTGCCTGAAGCAGCAAAGCAACCTCAAAACATCAGTGAACCTCCACCATATTTGACTGTAGGGACTGTATTCTTTTCTTTAAAGTCCTAATTTCTTTTTCTGAAAACAGCAGAAAGATGGGCTTTACCAAAAAGTAGCAGTTTTGTTTCTCTGTCCACAGCACATCATCCCAAAAGGATTTTCACTTCCTCAGGTAGGTTTTGGCAAACTCCTGCCTGGCTTTTTTATGTTTCTGAGTCAGCAGTGGGGTCCTCCTTGGTCTCCTACCATAGCTTCCCTTTTAATTTAGATGGCAACATATAGTGTGAGCAGTTGTACCCTGTGCTTGAAGATCAACTTGAATTTGTCTGGAAGTTGATCAAGGTTCTTTATCCACCATTCGAACAATCCTTCATTGCAATCTTTGATCAATTTTTCTCTTTCGTCTTCGCCCAGGGAAATTAGCTACAGTGCCATTGGCTGTAAACTTCTTGACAATGTTGTGCACAGTGGATACAGGAACATTAAGCTCTATGGAGATGGACTTGTAACCTTGAGATTGTCCATGCTTTTCCACAATTTTTGTTCTCAAATGTTCAGACAGTTCTTTACTGCTCTATATCATATGCCCATCTCAAGTCTTCTTTAAAAGGAAATAATAGTTGTTTTTTAGATATACAAATATCAAAGTGATCAGCCCGATGTAAATTTGTATGACAATATCAATGAGTGTTATTATTTTTAAACCCTTGTTACTTGTATGAGGGTATTTGCTCAATATCTATGTAATGCATGTTCTGATTTCTGCTTGGTAAACATTTACAGTGGTTGTACCTTACTGCTCCTGTCTCTCAGCGTTTTTCTACCCGTCTATCATATTTACCATCTGACTTCAATATATTCAGTCACTGACCTAAAACTGGTATGCAGTTAGGAAGTTCCTACCTTTCTCTAACTTTAAAAAAAAAAAAAATTATATTTCACGGTTTTATCTAAAATGAACTTATTTTGATTGGTTGCTATGGGTTTCTGTGCTTTAAACATCTTCACTACTCTTTGCTCTGCATTAATTCAGAAACCTATTAGAAGTAATTTTTTAGGTTCCATTTCAATCTATTGAAGTCTTTATGATCATAAATCAAAACAGACGGCTGAAAATAATATTTTGAGTGCAAAGACTGGAAGACCCAGTGTAGCTATTTGAATGACGTTTTCATGTACAGATCTGACCTTCTGCAAGAGGGGTCTTTGTTTTTGTGCCAGTCTGTAACAGATTTACTTTCTAGTCTTGCTAAAACATGTCATGTTCATAAATCACACAAGCCTATTCATGATACTGGCTTGTAAAAATAGATCTCTCGGATTTCCTTGATCTTTCCAGCTCATGTAATTTCACCAAAAAAATCAGGGGGTACCTGTTTTGATACACCATCTGTGCAGTTTCACTGGGCCCTCTGATGTCCAGGGATATATTACAGAAAAGGGGCCTCTCCTGTTTGTAATGGGCCATGGACTTTCAGTAAATTTCTTCCAGCTACAAGACTCCGGTCTTTGGGAGATTGAGCTTTTCCACAAAGGTGCATACCTAGTTTTGGTGTTGAAACTGAGAAAGCAATTTGCCCATGGGACTTTTTGAGAGTGGTGCTAAGTAAAATAATACATCAAATGTATAAAAAAGTACAACATTTATTTCAATTTACATAAAAAACATATACACTTTGAAAAATCATAAAAACAACAAGGCAAATTCACCAATGTACATTCAAGATTCCAACATAGTGCATCATTATTGATTTATAGAGGTTGTCGTCTCAATGCATTTCACGGGACAATGCCCACTTCATCAAGAGACAATCACAGTTGGTTTATGTGTGCATATAAAAATTGGTGATGTAAAAATAGGACCACGCATTAGAGGCCCTTAAGGATGGTATCTGGATCCAATTGCTGTAAAATATCTCAGCAGGGATTCCCCCCTGGGAAAAGAGGGTGAGTGAGTGACCCAGGGAGCTGGCTACAAAGAACAGACCCCCACTTCTGTACCCCTTGGTAGAGAAATGATGTTAAAAACATAAAAAATTCCAGAAAAAGGGAGCAGCCATGAGGGTTCCTGCTAACACTCAGGATACCAGACTAGTTTTAGTGTCAATATCACTTAGAAGCACCAGCAGTAGCATCTCTGCCTTCTTTACAACTCTCGAGCTAATTAGTTGCTGCTCATGATGGGAGGGTAAAGGGCCTTGATTTTCAGCTAGGCTGTCATGTCTCCCAGGTGTGGCTGCTGAGAGGGCAGTCTCCCCACTGGCTCTCATTGGGCAGTGGAGGAAACCCAATCAGTGGCTCATTTAGGCCTGTATCTACCCCAGAAGGCAGATTCTGCCGCAGAGGATTCTGGGAGTGGGTATAAGTTTGAGGGGAACGCATGATGCAGCGTCTTTGGCGGGAAGCAGAGTCCCAGGAGTGAGGGTACGGCTGTCTCTCCTCCTGTCAGAAGGATCGGGTGTCTCGGGTGGCTGCCTGAGAGTCCAGAGAGAGAGCCGAGCTGCAGAAAGGATCCGGTGTGCCGAGGACCGGTGGAGATAGAGGGGTTCAGTTCCAGGAAAGCATGCCAAGTTTGTGAGTACTGTGAATTGCCCCTGAGGGTCTGCCTGAAGTGTAGAGGGGACCACTCCGGTGAAGGTCCCAGAGATCCAGGAGCCAGCAAGTGTCAGAGGGGGTGCCTAGCGAGAGGACCCTGAAGTGTCAGAGGGGGTGCCTAGCTAGAGGACCTTGAAGTGTAAAGGGGGCGCCAGCGGTTGGGTACTGAAGAGTTAGGTGTGCAGTGTTAGGAGTTGCAGCAGCACAAGCAGTTACAAGGAGCTACCTCAGTCAGTGAAGGGCTGGAGGGAGCTGTTCACCGGACTTTTGAGATAAACAGAGTGTCAGGAGTCAAATGTCTTACAGTCCTGGATATTCTGAGTTAACCTGAGTATTAAAGGGAGGATTTGGAGGGTGTACAGGCAGGCCCCACCAGGTTCACACTCACATAATGGACAGAGCCCTCCAGTGGTCACGGCTCCTCTAGTGCCCTGCATAATGGCTTCTGTGTTGACCTGGTTTTCTTTCCGGGTTCTGGGTCTATGGCCTCCTGTCCCGGTTGGCCAGGGCCGGAAGCCGAAAAGCTGATGGCGAGTGTTGATTTGCTAGTATCGCAGGGTGGGAGGGTTCGGGGGGCAGTGCTCTGCGCTCCTAGGACAACATGAAACAGGCCAATTGGGGCCTTGGGCTCTGGTCACCTGCTTGTGAGGGGGTGACGGACCTGGTGGAGACCTGTTGATCCAGCGTTCCGCACAGTGCACAGCCACACACTGAGCGATTGATTTTTGGATGAATGATGGTATGACTAAGATTTTTTAACTTTGAGATGTGAGCTATTTAGAAATGGATCATTTTGATATTTGATTGTTAAGGCTAGGGGGCATATTGTGCGGGCTGGGGGGCAGCACTCCGGTGCCCCTTGTGGACCGGCTGCCACTGAACAAACCATAATCTGTATTTGCAGCCGCTCCCTAGCGCTTGCATCATAGCCTCAGCTTCACCTCAGATCATCAAGCATTAGATTTTTCATAAGGAGCATGCAACCTAGATCCCTCACATTCGCGGTTTTGCAGTAGGGTTCACGTTTCTATGAAAATCGAATGCCGCCGCTGATCTGACAAGAGGTGGAGCTTAGACGGCAGTGTGAGCTATGGGGAGGGGCTGTAAATACAGATGAAGCTTCGCTTGCTCTCCTGCTGCTCACCTCCTGCTGTGTGGTCCAGTTCCTGACAGGCCACGGACCAATAGCGGTCCGGGGCCCAGGGGGTTGGGTGGCTGCTGTAATTCAACATGCTGAACCGTGTGACCTCTCCCAGGTGGAGTATCACAGCCCCGGGCCCTGCCTACAGAGATATTCAGTGTCACTGCACTAATCACCATGATGTAGTGTGTTTCCATTTTAAAGTCTGGGCAGCTCTAGGTCACATAGTTTGTTTGTACAGCACTCATTTGTTGCTGGAGTCTGCTAGCTCCATTGCTAGGTATTATAGATTTGTTTAAAGTGGTTCTAAAGCCTTAACGTTTTTTCCCCCAATGCAAATAGGTTAAAAACCTTCTGTGCTGCAGCTGCCCCCCCAGACCCCCCGTTTTCCTTACCTGGGTCCGATCTGATCCAATGAAGTGCACAAGCACAGTGATTGGCTCCCGCTGCTGTCAATCAAATGGTGACAATAAAATGTTGACACGGGACTGGGGGGCAGAGTTCCGCTTTCTGTGTCAATGGACGCAGCAGTGGGACTCAGGAGCGGGCAAGTACAGGAGCCCCTAGGGAAAGCCGTTTTCCCAGGGAGCACCAAATTAAGAGGAGGGGCTTGGAGAGCTGGTGGGGGACCCGAGAAGTAGAGAATCAGGGCTGCTCTCTGCAAAAGCAAGTTTAACAATGAGGCTTTATAACCACTTTAATGTGTTTGGTAAAGATACTATCTTCACAATATCCTTCTGGTGTCTCCTCTTGTCTTGGTCAACTTGAATCAATTTACTTTCGAAGATACAACTTACAATGAGTCCCTACTTAATGAAAGAACACGATATCAGAAGACTCAGCAGCGTTCTCTTTCTCCATGTACACATGTATATTGAGGAATCAATCATTTTCATTTTGTGAATGGACAGGTTTTTTACAGTATAATCCATGCTGTTTCCTTCTGCCAAATGCCCCGGGGTCTTTTCCAAACCTGGAATTGGGAGCAGTGCCATGGAGCAAATTCTGCACAACAGCTGCTGTGAGCACAAAGCCACTTCCCTCTCTCCAGCCGTACACACAATACCTTCCCTTTCCTCTTACACCTTGTCAGCAAATCTCTGTGTTTTCTTTATAGCAAAAGATCATTAACAGCTTTCCAGACTCAGCCGCAATAGTCAGAGCTCATAAATCTCACACACAAACCCCAAGGAGGATACAAAGTACACTTCTGTCTTTCAATAGTGGTGGGCTGATTATTTTTCCTAGATTTGGTCAGAGCAAGGAAGGGCTGGACCCAGGGTCAGGATTTCATCACTCTATTTGTCACATTAGAGGACAGTTCTACACGCTTCCTGTTCAGGAGAAACACCCTGTAACATCCAAATGTTATTTGGTATTATCTGTGTAGCTTTTCTCTGGCATTCCAGGGCACTTCTATCATCATGTTTGCCTTAAAGTGATTGTAAAGTCTTGTTTTTTTTTTCTATTAAAATAGGAATTGTGTTATATTTACCTGCTCTGTGCAGTTAGTTTTGCACAGAGCAGCCCGGATCCTCTTCTTCTCAGATCCCTCTTCTGTGCTCCTGGCCCCTCCCTCCTATTCAGTGCCCCCACAGTAGGCAGCTTGCACACAGAAGGCTTTTTATCCTAAAGCAGAGTTCAGGGGGGAGTGGGTACCTGTTTTTGACAGGTACTCTGTCCCCACTTCTGTCCGACCTTGCTGTGGCGAGGTATGTTAGAAGTCCTCCTCCCTCCTCCTTCCTCTGCTTCTAGGTCAGTGAGAGAGCACAGCACACTTTGCGCATGCGCAGTAGGGACATTGGCTGCAGACATCGCTTGACTCCAGGACAAGGTAAGTGTTCTAATATTAAAAGTCAGCAGCTACAGTGTAGTTTAGCTGCTGACTTTTAATTTTTGGAGGGGGGGCGGGGGGACACCGCTTTGATGCATAGAATGCATTAAGATAAAAAAAAACCTTCTGAATTTACAACCCCTTTGAAGTGGATGTGAAAATTCCACAATAAACTCCCATGACAGGTTTTTTTTCTTTAGGGCAATAATAATGGCAGTGTGTTTTTTTCAACAATATAATCTCTAAATCCCTTTTCTGAGCAGGTCGCCCGTGACATATGGTTCGCCCGTGAGAGCTCCCCAAAGGGACCGTGACCTAACCGCAAGGTGACCAGGTTTAATATTGGAGTCTATGGCGGGGGAGGCCTGGTTCTCGGGGTCACTGCTCCGCACCCTTTCATCCCCGAGACCCCAAATTTTTATCAGCTGTAGGGGAGCGTCTTGGCCACCGGCGATACAATTTTGGGGTCTCCAGCACATATCGTTCCTCCATGACAGCTCCCCAAAGGGACCGTGACCTAACTGCGAGATGACCAGGTTTAACATTGGAGTCTATGGCGGGGGGAGGCCCGGTTCTCCGGGTCACTGCTCCGTGCTCTTTCATCCCCAAGACCCCAAATTATCAGCTGTAGGGGAGCGTCTTGGCTACCTGCTATACAATTTTGGGGTCTCCAGCACCTTTGGTTCGCCCGTGACAGCAATTTTCCCGCAGGGGTGTGTGCGTCCCACTCCTCCTCTCAATCAGCTGTTCGCTAAGTCTTAGAATTTCATCGGACCTTGAAAATGTCTTGTACGCATGCGCACCGGGGCTCGCACCAGCTGGGTTATGACATAGCGTCCCCGGAAGTGACGAGGTCGGGAATTTTCATGGGTCTGACAACATTTTAGAACACCGGTCGGCTGTTTGTTTTCCAGCATACTCATCCGACAGAAGCCGACTTCTGTCCAACAGGGTGCCATACACATGGGCCAAATGTCTTGTTTTTGAGCTGGCCGATGTCGGTTGCCATTCAACCAGATTATACGGGGCTTTACTCCCAAGCAGAGGGACTTAGGTGAGAGGGGCTCACATTCCTCTGCTGGTTTAGTTTTAGGAGGGAAGGGGCGGGGCGGGGCGAGTATCAGTTTTCACAGACCATGTAAATGACAGGAAGAAAGGGGGAGAGAGGGATATACAGATGCTGCAGAGAGAGCAGGATGACAGAAAGGCAGTTTACTGACAGGAACACAGGAACAGGCAGGATCAATCAGGTATTATACTATATGGAAAAGGATAAATGACATTGCAAAAAATTACTAGCACAAAAATAATGAAGGAAGGAAGGAATGATCAAAGCTGGGAAGGATCAATTTAAATAAGGAAGGATTGGTCAAAGGAAGGACCGGTTTGTCGATCGCAGGAAGGATCAGCCGGTTGATCGCAGGAAGGATCAAAGTAAGGAAGGATCGGTTGATCAATCACAGGAAGGATCAGTTGGTCGATCACAGGAAAGATCAGTCGATCGCAGGAAGGATCGGACGATCAATCATAAAAAGGATCACATTAATGGTCGTTCGAAGGAGGAATCAATTGCAGAATACATAAGACAATCAAAAGAAGGATCGGTCACTCCATCGATCAAAGAAAGGATCAGTCGATTAATCACAGGAAGGACCAAAGTAAGAAAGGATCAGTCAATCAATCACAAAAAGGGTTGGTTGGTGGATAGCAGCAAGTATCGACCAATCAGTCAACCGATCGCAGGAAGGATCGATCGATTGATTGCAGGAAGAATCGAAGTAAGGAAGAATAGGTCGGTTGATCAATGGTAGGATTGGTTAAAGGAAGGATTGGTTGGCCAATTGCTTATTCCTTGGGAAAGCAAAGTTAGAGACAGAGTAAAAAAAAAGTTTTTATCAAAAGAAGTAATAAAAATAGTAATTAAAAACATTTAAAGTGCCCACCTCCCCAGGGGCTTATGTGTAAATTCAAATGCATTCATAAGTCCGGCGCGCGTATGTAAACAGTGATCGCACCACACAGCATGAAGTATCACTGCAAATTTCACAGTGAGAGCAATAATTCTAGCACCAGACATCCTCTGTAACTCTAAACTGTCAATGTGCCTTCAAAGCGTCGCTAATAGAGTTGAGCGGACACCTGGATGTCCGTGTTCGGCGGATTCGGCCGAACTTGAAAAAAAAGTCCGGGTCCGTGTCCCGGACTTTTTCCGAACTTTACCTGGACACCGAACCCCATTGAAGTCAATGGGGACCCGAACTTTCAGGCACTAAAATGGCTCTAAAACACCAATGGAAAGGGCTAGAGTGCTGCAAATGGCAGAAAAACATAGTTAAGAGCACGACAAGTGCTCTGCAAACAAACGTGGATAGGGAAATAACTTAAAACAACAAAAAAAACAGAAAAATAAAACAATTTTCTCCATTTGTGAAGGACGAGGCCCATATGGAGTAGGAGGGAGGTTGAGGTGGTGGTGGATGTGGCGGTGTAGGTGGAAGCGGCGGTGGAGGAGGACGAGGTAGCCAACACTGCTTTTTTTCAGTCATTTTAAATGAGGGTACACCCCAAAAGAGTGAGAAAGATCAAAAATAGAACAATGGCTGGGTAAGGTAGGTATCCATCTCTATTCTGCACAAGGTACGGAAAAGTCCTGTGGGATCCATGCCTGGTTCATTTTAATGAACGTGAGCTTGTCCACATTGTCTCTGGACAGGCGGCTGCGCTTGTCTGTGATAACGCCCCCAGCCATGCTAAATACATGTTCAGATAATACACTGGCTGCAGGGCATGCCAGCACCTCCAAGGCGTAAAGGGCAAGCTCAGGCCATGTGCCCAATTTGGAGACCCAGAAGTTGAAGGGGGCAGACCCGTCATTCACTACATGTAGGCGTGTGCACACATACTGCTCCACCATGTTGGTGAAATGCTGCCTCCTGCTAAGACGTTCCATATGAGCTGCTGGTGCTGCTGTTTGTTGTGGCGTGCTGACAAAGCTTTTCCACATTTCGGCCATGCTAACCCTGCCTTCTGAGGTGCTGGCGGTGCCCTGGTTGCGTTGGCGACCTCTTCCTCCTCTGCCTTGGCCTTGTGCTTCCACTGTGGCCCCACTGTCAGGTGGGAATGCCAGCAGCATCGCGTCTACCAGCGTGCGCTTGTACTCGCGCATCTTGCGATCGCGCTCCAGTGAGTGAATTAAGGAGGGTACGTTGTCCTTGTAATGGGGATCCAGCAGCGTGGCCACCCAGTAATCAGCACAAGTTAGAATGTGGGCAACTCGGCGATCATTGTGGAGACACTGCAGCATGTAATCGCTCATGTGTGCCAGGCTGCCCAGAGGCAACGAAAGGCTGTCCTCTGTGGGAGGTGTATCGTCTGTGTCCTCTGTATCCCCCCAGCCACGCACCAGTGATGGCCATGAGCTGGCCTGGGTACCACCCTGCTGTGAACATGGTTCCTTCTCCTCCTCCATCTCCTCCTCCTCCTCCTCCAGAACTGTGCCCCTGCTGGACAATTGTGTCCCTGGCGTTTGTGGGTGCAGGAACCCACCCTCGGAGCCACTTGCTGATGATTGCCCTGAAAGCCTTGGAAATGTTACCTCTTCATCCTCCTCCTCCTCCTCCACATCCTGTGCCACATCCTCTTCCATCATCGCCCGAATTGTTTTTTGAAGGAGGCATAGAAGTGGGAGTGTTAAGCTGACAACGGCGTCATCGGCACTGGCCATGTTGGTGGAGTACTCAAAACAGCGCAACAAGGCACACAGGTCTCGCATGGAGGCCCAGTTATTGGTGGTGAAGTGGTGCTGTTCTGCAGAGCGACTCACGCGTGCGTGCTGCAGCTGAAACTCCACTATGGCCTGCTGCTGCTCGCACAGTCTTTCCAGCATGTGCAAGGTGGAGTTCCACCTTGTGGGCACGTCACATATGAGGCGGTGAGCGGGAAGGCCGAAGTTACGCTGCAGCGCTGACAGGCGAGCAGCAGCAGGGTGAGAACGCCGAAAGTGCGCACAGACGGCCTGCACTTTCTGCAGCTGCTCTGACATATCGGGGTAATTTTTAAGGAACCTCTGCACCACCAAATTCAGCACATGCGCCAGGCAAGGGATGTGCGTCAAACCGGCTAGGCCAAGAGCTGCTATGAGATTTCGCCCGTTATCGCACACCACCAGGCCGGGCTTGAGGCTCACTGGCAGCAACCACTCATTTGTCTGCTGTTCCATGCTCCTCCACAACTCCTGTGCGGTGTGTGGTTTTTCCCCCAAACAGGCAAGTTTTAAAACTGTCTGCTGTCGTTTACCCCTGGCTGTGCTGAAGTTGGTGGTGAAGGTGTTACGCTGACCGGATGAGGAGGCGGTAGAGGATGAGGAAGCGGAGTAGGAGGAGTTAGGAACAGGAGGCAAACTGAAGCGCCCTACAATCCTTGGTGGTGGAAGGACATGCGCCAAATTGCTATCCGCCTCAGGCCCATCCGCCACTGCATTTACCCAGTGTGCCGTTAGGGAGATATAACGCCCCTGACCGTGCTTACTGGTCCACGTATCGGTAGTTAGGTGGACCTTGCCACAGATGGCGTTGCGCAGTGCACACCTGATTTTTTCCCCCACTTGGTTGTGCAGGGAAGGGATGGCTTGCCTGGAAAAGTAGTGGCGGCTGGGCACGACGTACTGTGGGACAGCCACCGACATAAGGCTTTTAAAACTGTGCGTCTCCACCAGGCGGAATGACAGCATTTCAAAGGCCAAGAATTTTGAAATGCTGGCATTCAGGGCCAGGGATCGCGGGTGGGTAGGGGGGTACTTCCTCTTCCTCTGAAGTGTTTGGGAGATGGAAAGCTGAACGCTTCCACGGGACATTGTGGAGATGGTTGGTGACCCAGGTGGTGGTGTTGCTGACAGATCGTCTGTTTGCGGGGTGGCAGGTGCCGGTATCACTACAGAGGTGGATGAAGAGGCCGAGACTGCAGCAGAAGAGGAAGCAGGAGGAGCCAGAGACCTTTCTTGGTTTTGAAGGTGTCTACTCCACTGCAGCTCGTGCTTTGCACTTAGATGCCTGATAATGCAGGTTGTGCTCAGGTTGAGAAGGTTTATGCCTCGCTTCAGGCTCTGATTGCACAGGGTGTAAACCACTCGTGTCCTGTCATCAGCACATTTTCTAAAGAACTTCCACGCTAGAGAACTCCTTTGAGATGGCTTTGGTGCGCTCGGTCCCTTGCTGCGTTGGGCAGTAACAGGAGTAGTGTCTAGGGCACGGCCGCTCCGCTTCTGCACCCTGCTCCCTCTTCTGCTGTGCTGGTGGCTCTGTGCGACCACCGCCTCTTCCTCCAAACTACTCAGGTCACCTGCATGACCTTCATTCCATGTGGGGTCGAGGACCTCATCGTCCTCCACATCATCTTCCACCCAGTCTTCACCCCTGCCCTCCTTGTCGGTCTCCACAATTCTGAGTGCCGCAGCAGTTGGCACCTGCGTTTCGTCATCATCGGAGACGTGCTGCGATGGTCCTTCCATGTACTCATCTTGAGAAATAAGTGGTTGGGCATCGCTGCACTCAATCTCTTCCACTTCTGGGGCAGGGCTAGGGGGATGGCCCTGGGTAACCCTGCCGACAGAGTCATCAAAAAGAAGAAGAGACTGCTGCATGACTTGGGGCTCAGACTGCTTGCCTGATTTGCAAGGGGGTGAGGTGAAAGACGGTTGGACATTGGCTGCAGGTGCCAACTCTGACCTTTCTGCAGTAGACTGGGTGGGAGACAATGTGAAGGAACTGGAGGCACTGTCAGCAACCCAATCTAATATCGCCTGTACTTCTTCTGGCCTCATCACTTCTAGAGGCGCATGATGCCCTACCAAATACTGCTGCAGGTTCTGTCGCCTACTCACACTTGAGGAAGGTGTCCTCTGCTTGCAACAGGAGCTCTACCAGCAGCACCCCGACCCAGGCCACGGCCCCTATTTGATGGTCTCCTCATATTTCTGTAATTTATGATCTTGCCCTAGAAAGGTGTTTATTGAATAGCGGAACAAAACAACAACAGTATCCCACGGGTGTATCTCACAGTCAAATATGCAAACTATGCCGCAATTTAATTTTTTTTACCCCAAAAGTGTTTTTATTAAATAGCGGAATAGAAAAACAGTATACAAATACAACGGGCGTATCTCACAGTCAAATATGCAAAGTATGCCGCAAATTAAATTTTTTTCACCCCAAAAGGGTGTATATTGAATAGCGGAATAGAAAAAAGGATATAAAACGCTGTATCTCACATGTACAAACACAGACTAGGCCCCGATTACAATTTTTTGTACCCTAAAGGCAGGATGAGGATGAGGAAGAGGAGTAGGAGGAGTTCGGAACAGGAGGCAAACTGAAGAGCCCTGCAATTCTCGGCGGTGGAAGGAGATGCGGGAAACAAATTTAAAAAGGTGTATCTCACATGTACCGATACAGACTATGCTGTAATTTAATTTTTTACACTCAAACAGGGTGTATATTGAATAGCGGAATAGAAACATTTTTATAAAATGGTGTATCTCACACGTACAAACACAGACTAGGCCCCGATTACAATTTTTTGTACCCTAAAGGCAGGATGAGGATGATGAGTAGGAGGAGTTCGGAACAGGAGGCAAACTGAAGCACCCTGCAATCCTCGGCGGTGGAAGATGTGCCCCAAAAGATTTGAAGGTGTATCTCACACGTACCGATACAGACTATGCCACAATTTAATTCTTTTTACCCCAAAGGGTGTAGATTGAATAGCAGAATAGAAAATATGATATCAAAAGGTGTATCTATCTCACACGTACAGACCCAGACTAAGCCCCGATTACTATTCTTTGTACCCCAAAGGCAGGATGAGGAGTAAGAGGAGTTCAGAACAGGCAGGAGGCAAACTGAAACACCCTGCAATCCTCGGCGGTGTAAGATGCGCCCCAAAAATTGGAAAGGTGTATCTCACACGTACCGATACAGACTATGCCGCAATTTAATTCTTTTTACCCCAAGGATGTAGATTGAATAGCGTAATAGAAAATATGATATAAAAAGGTGTATCTATCTCACACGTACAGACCCAGACTAGGCCCTGGTTACTATTTTTTGTACCCCAAAGGCAGGATGAGGAGTAGGAGGAGTTCGGAACAGGCAGGAGGCAAACTCAAACACCCTGCAATCCTCGGCGGTGTAAGATGCGCCCCAAAAAATGGAAAGGTGTATCTCACACGTACCGATACAGACTATGCCGCAATTTAATTATTTTTACCCCAAGGGTGTAGATTGAATAGCGGAATAGAAAATATGATATCAAAAGGTGTATCTATCTCACACGCACAGACCCAGACTCGGCCCCGATTACTATTTTTTGTACCCCAAAGGCAGGATGAGGAGTAGGAGGAGTTCGGAACAGGCAGGAGGCAAGCTGAAACACCCTGCAATCCTCGGCGGTGTAAGATGAGCCCCAAAAATTGGAAAGGTGTATCTCACACGTACCGATACAGACTATGCCGCAATTTAATTCTTTTTACCCCAAAGGTGTAGATTGAATAGCGGAATAGAAAATATGATATCAAAAGGTGTATCTATCTCACACGTACAGACCCAGACTAGGCCCTGATTACTATTTTTTGTACCCTAAAGGCAGGATGAGGAGTAGGAGGAGTTCGGAACAGGCAGGAGGCAAACTGAAGCACCCTGCAATCCTCGACGGTGTAAGATGCGCCCCAAAAATTGGAAAGGTGTATCTCACACGTACCGATACAGACTATGCCGCAATTTAATTCTTTTTACCCCAAGGGTGTAGATTGAATAGTGGAATAGAAAATATGATATCAAAAGGTGTATCTATCTCACACGTACAGACCCAGACTAGGCCCCGATTACTATTTTTTGTACCCCAAAGGCAGGATGAGGAGTAGGAGGAGTTCGGAACAGGCAGGAGGCAAACTGAAGCACCCTGCAATCCTCGGCGGTGTAAGATGCGCCCCAAAAATTGGAAAGGTGTATCTCACACGTACCGATACTGACTATGCCGCAATTTAATTATTTTTACCCCAAAGGGTGTAGATTGAATAGCGGAATAGAAAATTTGATATAAAATTGGTGATTTTTCAATAGCACATGTAAACACAGCAGTGTCTTATGTCAGTCAGCTCTGCAGCAGGCTATGAAGGGAAAAAAAAGAAAATTCCCCTTTAAGTTTGTAATTTTTAAATAGATTAGTACAGACTATGCCACAATTTAATTTTTTTTAACCCAAAAGGGTGTATATTGAATAGTGGAATAGAAAAAAGTGTATAAAATTGAAAATCACTCAATAGCACATGTGAACACAGCAGTGTCTTATCACAGTCAGCACTGGAGCAAAAAGGCTATGAAGGGAAAAAACAAAAAAAACACTTTTAACTTGTAGTAAAATAGATCTAAGATGAACGCTGCACACAACTGACTGATAAAAATAGATTTTTTTCTCCCTCCTCCTCCTCAGTGGGCTCAAGTGAGGGTAAAAAGATTGTTCACTGCACCACCCCCCACACAGCAAAATCGATGTATACTGTCCCTGCCTAATCTCTCCAGCCTGGCCCTAATATGCTCCATAAGATCGTTCACTGCACCACCCCCCACACAGCAAAATCGATGTAGAAGACTGACCCTGCCTAATTTCCAGCCTCGCCCTAAAATGCTCTAATAACTCTCCCTGCCTGCACTCCGACCTGTCCCTGCATTCTTTTCGGACACAATTTTTCACAGAATCACTGTCTGTCCCTAATCAGCAGCCAGCACGTATGATGTGTGCTCTGTCCCTAATCTACAGCAGAATGACGCAGCGCGCTGGGGCTCTCGAACTTATAAAGACATGGTCACATGCTTCAGATGGCCAATCACAGCTACTAATACATTAGTAGGCATGGCTGGGGTGGCTTAAGGCACACCAGTTAAACGCTTGTTGATTGGCTGTTGAAAGCCCGCCATTAAAAGCGCGCCATTACATACAAAACAGGAAATAAAATGACCGAACACGGATTTTAAACCCGAACATACAGTAAAGTTTTCAGGTCCGTGTTCGGGTAACAAAAATCAAATTATTCGATACAAACACGAATAATACAGTCCGTGTTCGCTCAACACTAGTCGCTAATAGAGGTACCGTAGTTTGGCGCTGTTCCACGGGTGTATGCAATTTTAAAGCATGGCATGTTTGGTATATATTTACCCAGAGTAACATCATCTTTTATATTTTAACAAAAAATTGGGCATTAAATGTTTGTGTGCAAAAAAATTATTTAAAGTGTATTTTTTCCCAAAAAATTGGGTTAAAAAAACAGCTGTGCAAATACTGTTTAACATAAAAAATGTCAACACCCACCATTTTATTTTCTAGGGTCTCTGCTAATATATATATATATATAGAATGCTTGGGGGTTCTAAGTAATTGTATATAAAAAAAATACAGATTTTTACCTGTAGAGATGTCAGAATTGTCCCGGGTGGGAACTGGTTAACAAAGAACAGGTGGAGAGGAGTAACTTTTTGGGGTTACAACCTCTTAAAAGGAGAAGTATGGGCAAAGCTTTTTTGGCAATACTTCTTCTATGTATCACAGGAGTGTAGTTCATTCTGCATTCCTGTGAACCATTTTCAGCTGGTCCAGGCTCGGGAAAGATCCTAACCATATGGTTGGAATCCACCTGGGCCGGCTCCTGGCTCAGCCTCTCAGCTATTAGCTGAAAGCCTGAGCCAGCACTCCAGTGATCCCTGAAGGCCTGACTGACAGTCACGGCTCTCTGCTCAGAACGGAGGGGGAGAACTGAGCAATCAGCAGATGCACCATCAATCGTCCTAGGTGAGCATAATTGTTTTTGCTTTTTACAATCCTGAACTTCTCTTTTATAGAATATGTTACCCCAACATTTTATATTCCTGATATATGCCTGCTGTATCATGTACTTGTATAAAAAAGTATTCTGTACTCTTTGTATTTCTTGCTTTGTGTGAAATCCCTGGTAATCCCGCCAGTGCCCCAGCTTTCCTCTGTCAAACTGACCACACTAGGCATGAGAGCACATCCATCCCAATGTGGCCAGTTTTATGGCTGTCCTGGGTGCTGCCCATCCTCGGATGACCAGACATGTGCTGACACGCCCCACCCCTCCCCCGTCTGCACAGCCATTCACTTGGAAGATCAGTGTACAGCTGTTTTTCTACCCCTACTTAGCTCTCCAAGCACCTTTGGGCCGGCTACAGGTTTGAATCTCATCTGGTTAATCGCTGTCTCCTCACCCCCCCCCCCTTTCCCGGGAGCAGACAATTGCTTTGCAGGAGGGATTCCCCTGTCAGCACTGTCTGTGTTGATGGGGGAATCGTTACATAGTTAGTCTATCTGGTTTAACCAATAAAAAACAAAAAAGAAAACCCAACCATACAATTCCATATACACAATCCTATAACCACAGTTGATCCAAAGACAAGGCAAAAAACCCAGCAAAGCATAATCCAATTTGCTACAGCAGGGGAAATAATTCCTTCCTGACCACCTGATGGTTGCAGGAAAGAAATTTGCACCATTCATGGCGTGCCTTATACAGCTGAAAACAGAGATTGTGTGATCACATGAAAAAAAAAAAAGAAAAAAAAAAAAAATTTTATATATATATATATATATATATATGTGTATTTAGAATTGTTTTTTAAATCCATCTTCCATTAAGTGTTAATTTTTACGTCAAATTTTGATTTAGTTTTAGTCATCTAAATTGTTTTAGTTTTAGTCATATTTTAGTCGACTAAAATCACCAGTACATTTTGGTTAACTTTTAGTTCACTTCCTGCCCACCTGCCAGCCACAGTTTTACGTTGGTAATTTGACGTTATATATCGGTGTTATGGCAGTAGATAGCTACCATAATCCCAGTATTTTCTTACAGGGCGGGCGGTCCTCTTTCACATAAATGTGGTACCAGTGGCGGTTTTTATGGACGGGAGGAGAGGTGCCCCCTCCTGCTGCTTTCCAGTCGTTTTCCCCGCTTACTGAAACCATCAGTAGCGGTGAAAATGATCCGGTCTGCCCATGTCCCAGGCAGGAAGTCGAGTGAGGGCAAGATGGCCCCCACTCCACTCTATGGCCTTGGAGGACCGGAGCGATATCATATGTCAACGGAATTCAACGGAATTAAAGGGCCCATTTTTCTTCTTGGAAAAAAAAAAAAAATGTTTTAAAGGGACAGAGTAAAAATAAAAAAATAAAAGGTAAAATAAATAAGAAAACATTTTTTTTTTAAAGCGCCTCGTCCCTCCAAGCTCGCGCGCAGAAGCGAACACATACGCAAGTCACGCCCATATATGTAAACGGTGTTTAAACCACACATTTGAGGTATTGCTGCGATCATTAGAGTTAGAGCAATAATTCTTGCCCTAGACCTTCGCTGTAACTCTAAACTGGTAATCTGTACAAATTTTTAAAGCGGCACCTATGGAAATTTTTAAGTACCAATGTTTGTCGCCATTCCACGAGCGTGTGCAATTTTGAAGCGTGACATGATGGGTATCTATTTACTCGGCGTAACATTATCTTGCACAATATAGAAACAAAATTTGGCTATCAACTGTTTTCTTATTTTTTTTTTTTATTTTCCAAATTGCGTTTGGAAGACCGCTGTGCAAATACGGTGTGACATAAAGTATTGCAACAATCTCAATTTTATTCTCTAGGGTCTCTGATAAAAAAAAAAAAAATATATATATATATATATATATATATATTATATATTGTGTGGGGGTTCTATTTTAATTCTCTAGCAAAAAATACAGATTTTATCTTTTAAAAAACAAGTGTCAGCGATAGGCCTGGTCCTTGAGTGGTTAAATTGTAATGCATTATTTAGGCTATAAAGTATTTCTCTGGAATTGCCAAACTCATTATATACTCCGGGAGTAAAAATTTAATGACATATTATTTAAGGTATTGAGGCTTGAACAAGCACTACAGACACAGATTTAGCCATTGTGATATATAATGTCTTAAATAAATAAAACCAAGTTTCATAAACAAACAAAAATATTTATTTTTGACAAATAGAAGTGCAACTTTAAAATCTAAAAAAAAAAAACAATAAACTCTATTGGCTATAATGCCATTGCACATATTACCTGAATATACAGTATCTCACAAAAGTGAGTACACCCCTCACATTGTTGTAAATATTTTATTACATCTTTTCATGTGATAACGCTGAAGGAATGACACTTTTCTACAAGTAAAGCAATGAGTATACAGCTTGTATAACAGTGTAAATTTGCTGTCCTCTCAAAATAACTCAACACACAGCCATTATTTGTCTAAACCGCTGGCAACAAAAGTGAGTACACCCCTAGGTGAAAATGTCCAAATTGGGCCTCCCCGGTGTCATGTGACTCGTAAGTGTTACAAGGTCTCAGGTGTGAATGGGGAACAGGTGTGTTAAATTTGGTGTTATCGCTCTCACTCTCTCATACTGGTTCAACATGGCACCTCATGGCAAAGAACTCTGAGGATCTGAAAAAAATAATTGTTGCTCTACATAAAGATGACCTAGGCTATATGAAGATTGCCAAGATCCTGAAACTGAGCTGCAGCACGGTTGCCAAGATCATACAGCGGTTTAACAGGACGGGTTCCACTCAGAACAGGCCACGTGCGCTCAGCATTATATCCAGAGGTTGTCTTTGGGAAATAGACGTATGAGTGCTGCCAGCATTGCTGCAGAGGTTGAAGGGGTGGGGATGGGGAGTCAGCCTGTCAGTGCTCAGAACATACGCTACACACTGCATCAAATTGGTCTTCATGGCTGTTGTCCCAGAAGGAAGCCTCTTCTAAAGATAATGCACAAGAAAGCCTGCAAACAGTTTGCTGAAGACAAGCAGACTAAGGACATGGAATACTAAGACCATGTCCTGTGGTCTGATGAGACCAAGATAAACTTATTTGGTTCAGATGGTGTAATGCGTGTCTGGCGGCAACCAGGTGAGGAGTACAAGTCAAGCATGGTGGTGGGAGTGTCATGGTCTGGGGCTGCATGAGTGCTGCCGGCACTGGGGAGCTATAGTTCATTGAGGGAACCATGAATGCCAACATGTGCTGTGACATACTGAAGCAGAGCATGATCTTCCTCCCTTCGGAGACTGGGCCGCAGGGAAGTATTCCAACATGATAACGACCCCAAACACACCTCCAAGATGACCACTGCCTTGCTAAAGAAGCTGAGGATAAAGGTAATGGACTGGCCAAGCATGTCTCCAGACCTAAATCCTATTGAGTATCTGTGGGGCATCCTCAAACAGAAGGAGGAGGAGCACAAGGTCTCTAACATCCACCAGCTCTGTGAAGTCTTCATGGAGGAGTAGAAGAGGACTCCAGTGGCAAGCTGTGAAGCTCTGGTGAACTCCATGTCCAAGAGGATTAAGGCAGTGCTCCAAACTAATGGTGGCCACACAAACTATTGACACTTTGGGCCCAATTTGGACATTTTGACTTAGGGGTGTACTCACTTTTGTTGCCAGTGGTTTAGACATTAATGGCTGTGTGTGATTTATTTTGAGGGGACAGCAAATTTACACTGTTATATACAAGCTGTACACTCACTATTTTACATTGTAGCAAAGTGTCATTTCTTCAGTGTTGTCACATGAAAAGATATCATAAAATATTTACAAAAATGTGAAGAGTGTACTCACTTTTGTGAGATTTTGTATTACCAACATTATTAAGAAAAAAAAAATAATAAAAGCCTTTTTCTTTTTTGTTTCTTTCAACAAGTTACTAAATGCCCTGTATTTATTCTTATGTGGTAGTGTAGTGTTCATTTTGATGTCAAATTTCGTTTCAGTCATAGTCTTTTGACTAAAATGCCATTTTAGTTTTGGTCGTATTTTAGTCGATTAAAATAGTGGTAATTTTGTCGATGAAAATATTTGACAATGACATTAACACTGCTTCTATTCTCTCAACACATCAATCTCAATCATTCATACTTCTGTGTTGTAAGCATATATTATGTATGAACAATGTGTGGTTTTTGTATATCAGTTTGCTATTTTCCATAGTCCATTCTTCAAAGAAATTCTTCAACAGTTTCCTTCCCCATGCTTGATGTGTTTTGTCATCCATGTGTGTTAAACACTACGGAGGACAATTATCAAGTCCGTCTCACTGTAAATCCATGCTTAACAGGGGCAGTTAAATTACAAAACAGGTTTACTATAAGATTGTAGTAGATGTCCAATAGCCCTCCCTCTGCTGCTCTAAAGTAGGAGAACAATAGAAAACCATCCCCTAAATTTTTGTTCATTGCACATGCATTTTGAGTAAAAAACTCATCTCATTTACAGTGTAATTGTGTTGCAGACCTTTTGGATGCCTGTTTGATAGCTGGATTGATGGAATCTAGATGCTAATTGGCTAGAATCATACACTGCAACTGGTCTACTTATACCATTAAAGCCTTATATTTTTTTAAGTTTTAGATACTACTTTAAGTGGTTGTATAGGCTCTATGCATAAAGGTAAAAAACCTTCTGTGTGCAGCAGCTCTCCCAGCCCCCCGCTCCTCAAAGCTTACCTGAGCCCCATCTCGACCCAGCGATGTGCACGAGAGCTTTGGCTCTCCCGGGTCTCTCCCTCCGCATTGGCCGAGACAAGCAGTGGTAGCCATTGGCTCCAGCTACTGTCAGTAGCCAGTGAGCCAATGAGGAGAAAGCAGGGACCGGGCTGAGCCACGCAAAGGGTTTGAATGGACAAACAGAGCAGCGGCTCAGAAGCGAGCCTGCTCGGGTTACCCCCATAGCAAGCCGCTTGCTATGGGGGCACAAGGTAGGAGGGAGGGGCCTAAAGCACCAGTGAGGGACCCGAGAAGAGGAGAATCGATGCTGCTCTGTGCAAAACCATTGCACAGAGCAAGCAAGTATAACATGTTTGTTATTTTAAAAAATAAAAAAACAAACCTTTAATATCACTTTAACCTAAACATACCTGATTAATAAAATTAAGGTGACAAGGGGGGCCTCTCTTGCACCTTTAGTCTATGCACCTCTGGAAGTTATGACAAATGGTTAAGCACAAACAGACCTGTAGTGTACAGGGCTACTAAGGAACCGGTGGAACTCGTCCAAGTGGGAACTGGCGTGAGCAGTAACAGTACTGGGAAACAGGCTGAAGTCAGCAAAAGGCAATTAGCAGGGTACTAGATCAATTAGAGAGAACTCATCTGAGCAGATAACAGGCAGGCAAAGATTAAGGCTGGGTCCACACTAGTGCGAATTGGGTGTGGGTTTCCCCGCATCCAGTTCGCATTACAGGAGAGTGTGCCCAGCTCTCAATGGAGCCAGTTCACACATCTCCGTGGCGGCTGCCGAGCAGATTGCACAAGGGTCCTGTGCATCTTTGCAGTGGCGTAGCGTGGGTTGTCAGCGCCCGGGGCAAGGTAAGTAATTTGCGCCCCAAACACAAACCTACAAGACCACTACACAGACCTAGCTGACCACTACAGAGACCTACCTTATTCCTACACTGACCTACCTGATTACTATACTGACCCCTACACTGAACTACCTTATTCCTGCACTAACCGACCTGATCACTACACTGACCCCTCCACAAAACCCTACACTGACATTCCTGAATTGTACACTGACCTACCTGACACCTTCACTGACACTTTCACCAACCTCCCCTACACTGACACCCCCTACACTGACACCCCCCCATACACTGACACCTACACTGACCCCCCCCCACACTGACACCTTCACTGACAACTACACTGACTCCCCCATACACTGACAACTACACTGACACCCCCTACACTGACACCCCCCCCCATACACTGACACCTACACTGACCCCCCCCCCTCCCACACTGACACCTTCACTGACAACTACACTGACTCCCCCATACATTGACAACTACACTGACTCCCCCATACATTGACAACTACACTGACACCCCCTACATTAACACCTACACTGACCCCCCTTCACTGGCTCCCCTACACTGACCACCCCTACATTCCCACATACACTGAGACCTACATTGACCCCCCCATACATTGACACCTACACTGACCCCCCCATACACTGACCCCCCCTACACTGACCCCCCTATACACTGACACCTACACTGACCCCCCCAATACACTGACCCCCCATACACTGACACCCCCCTACGCTGACAACTACACTGACCCCTACATTGACCCCCATACACTGACACCCCCTACAGTAACCGCTCCACTGACCCCCCCATACACTGACCCCCCCATGCACTGACACATACACTGACCCCCCCATACACTGACACATACACTGACCCCCCCATACACTGACACCCCCTACACTGACCCCCCTACACTGACACCCCCTACACTGACTCCCCATACACTGGCACATATACTGATACTGACCCCCTACACTGACAACTACACTGACCTATCTCCCCCCTCCCATGTCCACTTCCCGGGGCCCCCGGGTCAGGCAGCACATTACACACCTCTTTCTGTGTTCACACACTGTAAACTTGAGGAGGGGATCCGGAGCGGAGGAGAGACACAGCGTGTCAGCAGCAGCCAGCATGGAGGCAGCCGGACTGGACAGCAGGGAGAGACTTCAAGAGCGGTGCTGCACATGCACCGAGCCGCCAGCTGCCATCTTCACCGATGACCAGCCCCGCCCCCTGGCCGCACGCTACACCTTCAGCATCCGACCGCCGCTCGTCCTGCACAAAGAAGCAAGAAAGAAGAAAGGAGCAAAGTGCAGGAAAGAGCGGGCGGGCGCCGGGCGAGCGAGCGAGCGTGCGGGCTGGCCCGGCCGGGGCATTTTCACAATAAAGAGATGGGGGACACTATGATCTTGCAGATGGGGGGCGTGGGATGCGCCCCCCTAAATGTTGCGCCCGGTGCCAGTGGCCCCCTCTGCACCCCCCACGCTACGCCACTGCATCTTTGGCATTGTTCAGGCAAAAATTCGGGCCTGATTCATCCTTGAAATGGAGAACAGGGACGCATTGGACCCCTGCTGTAAGCCACATCTGATTTAAGTGTGAACCCAGCCTCAAGGTGAAGTAAGCAGGAGAAGAATTCAGGAGCAAGTCAAGAGCAACAGGCTGGATTGTTGTCAGCACAGCAAAAGTGAGGCAACAGGTAGGGTAAGGATACAGGAACTGCTGAGCACAATGTATTCAACCATAAAATGTAGGGTTATAGATAAGTGAGTGGCGGAGTCTTAAGAGAACAGCACCAGAGGGGAGGGCAGTACAGCATTTGGAGCTGCTTTTTTTAATTTATGCAGCTGTTGGGAGATCAATTTAATTCTGTTCTGTCAAGACTGGCCTAGTGCTTTAAAATTCAGCTCAATGAGCACAGAACAATATACAATAAATGGGGGAGGAAGGGGTGCAAGGTAAGTGAAGATCTGTATAGAAAGAGGAAATAAATATTTATGAAATGAATTTGCAATGACCGATGTCTATACTCAGATGGCACAATGACTAGGTTATTAATTCTATAGTATGAAAAAGTTTATTTAATATGAAATACAACTAATTACAGCAAACCTCATTTACCAGACTGCCTCAAACATAGAATTTATTCTGAGCTGCCAAGATAAACCTTTGGTTTTCATTTTTTTCAGGGCAGGATGTGGTTTAAAGCAAGTTTCAGAAGTTCTGAACAAACCTGGACTTGTGTGGGTTTCAAAATGTTTCTTTTGAAAGGCACCCAGAACTGGGCCTCATTTAATTAAACCACATTAGCCTGAGTTCAGTTCCGGGTATGGTTCAGGCAAGTTCTCAGGTTTTAAGCTGACGTGTTTGACAAGTCTCTAGACTCTGAATATCCTGAAATAGGTTCAAATAAATTATTGAAATCACTCCATGTTAACAAGAGACAACGGCTAGGAAACACAACCACAGTGTAAGCAAAACCAGACTGCACTATGCCAATAGGGACAGAAGGTTATGGATGGAAAATCTAATAGAAATAGACACAACTGGGTGATTTCTGTTTAACCTGACCCTGAGATTATTTACAGTATGATGCCATCTTCAATGACTGCCCTGCAAAAGAAAACAGCTCAAGTCTCATTCTTTCCTCTACACCTTAAAGGTTGATCAACACTCAATACCGAAAACCTCAGACAAGTTTTCACACGTTAATGTAATTTCAAAAGTAATTTTTAATCTATTTTATGACAGAAGAGATTGTCATAGATGCCTATCGGCAGGTGTAGTTAGCCTTTCCTGTAGGTGGCCTAACTGCATAGGAAGGGGAGCCTCGTAAGGGAATTGGTCTCTTAGAGACTCCATTCAGTGCCTTGAGAGAGGAAAATAGTCTGACTGGACACGGAACTCTCAATAGACTTAGGCGGCCATCTTGGGTGAGGGAACCTTTTAAATAAGGAACCCAACTTGGACTAGGACTGTATATTTTCTGGACTGCAACATATCACTGCTAACAAACAATTGTTCTGTTACTACAAACAAGCTTACTCAATATTAGATAACAGCGCATTATAAACATTATAAAACACTGCGCTTTAGGAGAAGCAGCTAATACCTGAAACAATAGTACAAGTTCCAAATAAAATAATAAAAACAGAATGGTGTAGCGCTAGATTATGAATGACAAACACCTATACTGAATCAAAGTATGATGTTAACATGTACAGTCCAAAAAATGAACACCAAAAAAGTCCACAAAGGAAGATATTGGCTGAAACAGATTCCCAGGAAAGGAAAAGCTCCAAACAAATGAAGAAAGGTGAAGATCAGGTGTGCCCAGGAGTAGAAATGAATCCACCAGACAATATAGTGAGAGATGGCTCCTTACCAAATAGCTCTTGCCACTAGATTATAGGTGGCTGAACGCTCATATGAAAGAGAGATCCTCCAATGTAGTGGAATGGCCAGGCAGGAGCATAGGTCACTCTCTCCGGGGACAACCAATCATAAGTCACAGGGGTATCCAGTGTATAACCAAATAGCTCTTGCCACTAGATTATAGGTGGCTGAACGCTCATATGAAAGAGAGATCCTCCAATGTAGTGGAATGGCCAAGCAGGAGCATAGATCACTCTCTTCGGGGACAACCAATCATAAGTCACAGGGGTATCCAGTGCTTAACCATAGAAATAAAAAGGGGAAACACTCCCATAGTGCATTACCAATGTATAACTTTAATAAATAAAAAGGGATGCACTCACATGTAAAAACTTCGTATGTCAGCGGAACAAACAATGACATGCAGCCGCAGCGTTCCTGCAGAAATTAATCCTCAGATCGTGGGTCATCCGGCAGTATGGTGGAGAGCTAACGCTGATGATCCATCTAAACACCAGGGACCAATACGAACTCTAGCGCCGTCAGGACAAACCAGACCCCTACATGTTTCGTGATAACTCACATCCTCTGGGGGTTGGTTATCCAAACATTTGAGGTGGATGAGGGAATCCTCTCTGCTGAAGTATTGTATTCTGCCAATGGGGACTCCTCTGCCAACAGAATACACTAATCAGTGCTGCAGCCAATTAAGCTGATCAAGGAAAATGTTCCTACATTCCTGCTCAAGAACAATTGGTCCTTAGACTGACTGCTCTTGAACATGAACAGCCATAGATGGATTGAAATTCGTCCAGTCTCTGCTAAACAAGCTGATGTTTTAGGGACCTTTCACACAGGCTTTCAGATCAGGTCCACCTGTCAGTTTTTCAGGCGGACCTGATCGGATGCTCCATGCACCTCTATCGAGCAGCGGATGTCAGTGGTGACATGTCTGCTGACAGCCGCTGCTATCCAATCTGATGTGGTCCATGAAATCGAGAGGGATGGAAACCCTATTTTCCATTCGGCTGGAGGATCGGATGAAAACGGACAGGCGGTAGGAGAGGAGAGCAGGGATCTGACAGCTCCGCTTCTGCAAAATAAGCAGAAGAAATCTGCCTGCTCAGCGGGGATCAGCAGATCGATCCCCACTGAGCAAAACGGAGTCCGCCGGGAAGAAAGCCTGTGTGCAAGGACCCTAAGTCAAATTATGGCCAGCTTTAGTGCATACTGAGCCACACATGTGCAGTAGTTGTAGCACAATTCTCTGATGGGACAAAATAACTCCCATGGACATGCACAGGAGTTACATCATCCCAGCCCGGGAAATCAAGATGGGCAAAGACTCCAGATCTGGTAAAAGACCAGGTGTAGATGGAAGCACCAACCCTGGGGAGTAGTACAGACATTACAGCTCTGCAGCGGAGGGGGGTACCATAATGTGCGCCACTTTACAGGTGGCCTAAGGGGACCCCCCAGGCACTATGTTTAAAGGAATTTCAATTGTTTATTGTTTCACTTTAAGCATTGTTAACCACATAACGACCGCTCACATTGCTGCTACTGCAGCCCACTCCTCCTCTTGTGGGCGGCGCGCGCGCGCCGCTGAAGGCTCGCTCCCACTGTTTTTAGTCGCATCGGGAGTTGGGCCGATCGTCGGGAATCGAGTCTGGAGATCTGCCCGCTTGTGTAAACAAAGCGGGCGGATCTCCTAAGTGACAGGCAGGGACAGATTGCAGGGTTCAGCATAGCTGAACATGCGATCTGTGCCTGTGTCACTCAGTCACCTCCCCCCACACACGCCAGTAAGCACTAGGCATACATTAACCCCTCCCTCTCCAATAAAATTAACCCCTTCCCTGCCAGTGTAATTTTTAAAGTAACAGTGCATATGTATAGAACTGATTACTGTAGTAATGTCACTGGTACCCCCAAAAGTGTCAAAAATGTCAGTCAAGGGTCCAATCTGTCTGCCGCAATGTCGCAGTCCCGCAAAAAAAATCGCAGAGCGCCGCCATTACTCGTTAAAAAAAAAAAACACCAAAAATGACAGAAATCTTTCCCGTAGTTAGTAAACGCAATAACTTTTGCGCATACCAATCAAAATACGCTTATTACGATTTTTTTTACCAAAAATATGTAGCAGAAAACAAATTGGCCAAAAATGATAAAAAAATTTAGATTTTTACATTTTTGGGGGGGGGGAATTTCATATAAAAAAATGTGAAAAATATTGTTATTTTTTCAAAATTTTTTGCTATTTTTTTGTTTATAGCGCAAAAAGTAAAAATCGCACAGGTGATCAAATACCACCAAAAGAAATCTCTGTTTGTGGGAAAAAAAGGACGTAAATTTCGTTTGGGTACGGCATTGCATGACTGCGCAATTGTCATTTAAAGTCGCACAGTGCCGAATCGCAAAAAGTGGCCTGGACGTAAGACAGCAAAATCCTCCGGTGGTAAAGTGGTTAAAATCACTGCTCCTGTAAAAACAATATGGGCCCCAACACATTTTTTTTTTCCATAAATGCTTTATTGAAAGTATCAACATCAGTTTACAGTGTAATTGGTCCGCATTGACCGGGTAATAATATAATCATTGATATAACAAGAATAACATTCCAATAGTGCAGGCATAAAGAGTACATATTTTTGAACAATCTTGAGATTCAGCAGGCGGGGCTTTCTGTGAACTTAGCTGGAAGCCCCATTGTTCCACTATATGGGGGAAGGAAATCAGAAAGAAGGAAAACAAATAAAATAAAGGAAAAGGGGGGGGAGGAGGGGGGGAGGATAAAAAAGAGATTCAAAGAGGATTAGAAACAGTTACCATAGGCATCAATATGGAATTACCCCCCTTCCCCTTTGAGGCTCTAACACTCTTCCAGGAAGCCTTTTCCACCACTGAATGGGGGGAAGTGGGTTATGGCTACTTTGCCAAAAGATCATTTCTGGAGTGGGGTACTAAGGCTGGACAAGAAAATCTCTCTTACAATCATCATTCAAGTTCATCCCAAAGGTGTTCAGTATGACTGAGGCCAGGGCTGTGCAGGTAACTCGATTTTCTCTACACCAAACTCAACAAACCATGTCCTTAGCTGGAGCTTGCTTCTTGCACAGGGGCACAGTCATGGTGCAAAAGAAGATGACCTTTGCCAAACTGTTGCCACAAGATTGTAAGTACACAATTGTCTGAAGCTGCTGTTTGTCAATTGAGATGGCATGGCTATGATCTTGAATCTATGCACCTGGTTTTGGAACTGGATGTCCAACAAAATCATAAAGGTGTTATGGTCAGGTGTTCAGAGATGTTTGGGCCTATAGTATACCTTGGTTGCCAAATGGCAAGTGATGCCTGATTTCATAACCTGATTGAAACCTGTGCATTGTCTGAAAATTTTAGCTCCTTCAGGAAATGCTAGTTGCTGGACCATTTTGCTAGTTAGGAGACCACAATAGTTTCTCAGTATCTGACCTGAAACAAGCAAGCAACTAATAAAATCAGAGTGAAGCAGAGGTCCTGGTGTGTTTTTGGTTAGTAACTTATATAAAATTGAAGAAATAGGATCAACATGACATTGAATTTCTAATGTACAGCATTAACATCCTGTGGGTTTCTTTGGTCATACGGATTTCCTATAATGAGGCCCAAAAGCAGGTACCCCATCCTGACACTAAGCTGCAATTTTTCACCATTAAAATCCTGGCAGCTATTTGAAATGGTTTACAATACTCTTTGCTATGAAAGTGATTTAACTAAGCTGTTTACCTCTCCAAGAGAACCTTGTAAAACTATTTGAACTGACAACTATTGCTTAATGCTATAGGGCAGTGGTCTGCAAACTGTGGCCCACGGGCCGGATGTGGCCCTTTACTTTTCCTTATTTTGCCCTTAGGGCACTATTCCGACAATGGGCACCGTTCCTTTCACTGACTCCAAAGACAGAGCAGTATTCATCCCACTGACACCATAGTTGGGGCACTATTACTCCCACAGACACCAATGATGGGGATGTTTCTTCCCACTAATACCAATGATGGGGCACTATGCTATCCATTCATATCGATGATGAGGCACTATTCCTCCCACTAATACTGATGATGGAGCCCAATTCCTCCAACTATTAACGATGATGGGGACACTATTCCTGCTACTGATACCAATGATGGGGCATCATTCCTCTCACTAACATCAACAATGAAAAATATTCTTCCCACTATTACCAGTGATGAGCCACTATACCTCCTCCTACTGCCCACAGACATTATGTAATTTTTTTTTACCCCTGCTGATCAATAAGTCTAAGGCATTTTCTATTACCACTGGCCACAATCCAGCCCTCCAAACGTCTGAACAATAAATTGGCCCTTTGTTTAGAAAGTTTGGAGACCCCCGCTATAGGGAACGAAGACAGCACCAACATCACTATTGTTCCCCCATCTCCAACAAAAAGCCTATTCTGATTGGTCCTTTACCACCTGGAAATTGAAACTTAAAGCACATGTCCTCTTTGTTTTGCCTGGATATCAGCCTCATTTTTACAAATGTAGGTAAGTGCCAATTTTAGTTTATTATTTCTCTATGTAATACAAAGTGTTCTTGATCTATTGCTTCTTTTATGTGAGAAACATAATTTCTGAGGGGTTATAGAAATTTATTATCCTCACTGGCATAGTTAACTCTGTGAGACAGTAAATAAGCTGTTTATATGCTCTTTGTGGCTTTTAGAGAAACACCATTCATCTTATGAAGTCATATGTATTATTATACATAACTGACCATTCAACAGCCTTATGTAAACATTACGCCCGTTCACAGCAATTTGTCTTTATAATACATGCACATGAATTATTCATTTGGAGACATGCTACAGGTGTTTACTGTTCATATTTTCAAATCAATTTCCAGGAGAAGTGGATTTATATGGACGTATAGTAGATTCATAGAGAATATATGAAATGATGGATGTCAGTCTGGTGATTGATGCTTTACCCTCTGATAACAGCAAATTAGTGACACCTTTTAAAAATGTTGGCTTCATAGTCCATTATGGGTGTAAACCGGAGTCTAGTTAAACAATAAATTCCATATGCTCATGTTGGCAAGGAGTAGATGGAAATTGTCTTTGATTCAACATTTAAATCTGAAAGAGACATAATAAATTAAAAGTGGCACACGTGTGGGCAGCAGAGACACTGCAGAAATTGCTTTTACTTTATTATTTATGCTGCTATTATTGCTGAACAATTAGCAGCAGAAAATCATCATAGAAGCTGCAAGAGCACTTTCATCGCTAAGGCGCAGAAGATTTTTCAACATGACTGATCTCATGCCAAAATTTGTATTTCGCTGTTTGTAACTATAATTTAGACACTGACAGAATTAAAGTGTATCTTAAGGTGTTTGTTCACCTTTACAGAAAAAAATGAAAAGGTAAACTAATGCCGCATACCCTTCCCACCCCCGCCGTCCTGTACTTACCTCCAGGGATGTTGTGCTGTCAGTGCCCACAGAGCCAGTCCATTGATTTTCAAAATTCCTGCTCTTCTCCCTTTTCTTTGTGCACTGTTTTCGGGATGGACCAGAAAGATTCAGATTGGTCAGTGCCGTCACAGAACATTGCTCTGGTCCATCCTGGAAGTGCTGCACAGGGAAGGAGAACAAGGGTAGGGATCTCAAATCCCTGGACTGCTGGACAGGCTGCATGGGCGCTGACAGCTCAGCATCCCCAGAGGTAATTAACTTTCCTCTTTAGACATAACCAAAAATGCAGCAGCGACAACAGTGTCTCCTATTTTGTTCTGTTACTAATGGCAACCGCTGCAAGACTTCAGGGGGAAGGTCTTGGACAGAACCACCACATGTAGCACTACCCCCATAGGAACTGCTGGTATTTTGCCTAGGTCTTTCTCACTTTTGCCCCACAGCTAGACAAGGTAGACACAGCCAGGTGCACACACACTTCCGCTCGTTTTCTTGAATGATTAGTCTAGGGGTTGTTGTTTTATTTTTGGAGAACTTGGATAGGGAAGGGGATTTAGTGGTATACTCCAGAAAACTATTCACAACTGAGAATATCTAACTGATCTCAGATAGGTATGGGCCGAACACCCCCCCCCTGTTCGTTTCACACCAGAACATCTTGAACAGGGAAAAAGTTCCAGCAAACATGCAAACTTTATTAAAGTCTATGGGACACAAACATGAAAAATCAAAAGTCCTAATTTTAAAGGCTTATATGCAAGTTATTGCCCTAAAAAAATTGTAGGGACCTGGGTACTGCCCTGGGGGACATGTATCAATGCAAAACCTTTTTTTTTAAACGATAATTTTTAAAAGGAGCAGTAATTTTAATGATGCTTATAGTAAATCAATAAAAATGATATATCATGCCTGGGGGGGTCCCTTTATGTGTCTGTAAAGTGGCGCATCTGTACGATGTATAGAGCCTGCTGCAGCAATACTGACATTTCTAAAGGAAAAGATGTAATTTAAACTTGCTCGTGGCTGTAATGTATTGTCGGCTCCCAGCAATACAGATAAAAAAAAAAAGGAAAAAATGGCATAGGGTCCCCCCTCAGTCCATACAAGGCCCTTTGGGTCTGGTATGGATTTTAGGGGGAAAACACCAAAATGAAAAAAAAAAAAAAAAACGGTGTGGGGTCCCCCCCCAAAATCCATACCAGACCCTTATCCGAGCATGCACCCTGGTAGGTCAGGAAGCGAGCACCCCCCCCTCCTGAACCATACCAGGCCACATGCCCTTAACACAAGGAGGTGCTCAAGGGCAGGGGGGGCCCTTTTTTTCTGAATTTTGTCATGGAGTTCCCCTTAAAAGCCATACAAGACACAAAGGGTCCCCCCAAACTGTTTTTACCCCAATTTTTTTTATTTTACATTTTCTTTTTACAAATATTTTTTTAAATTCAGCTCTCAGCAGAGAAGACTTAACAACCTATTGACTGTGCACTCGGCAGGCGAACATTCAGATAAGTGCAGAGTAAGTTCAGGTGCTAAGCGAGTACCTGAATGGCAATGTTTAGGCCAAACTTATGCTCAGCCGAAACCGTTCATCCCATTCCTAGTGGTGACTGAACACTGTAACCCCTCACAGTTACTCTTACTGGGTGCAGGAACATGCCCTGCTGTTAAAAAATGAGAAAAAAAAACTGAAATGACATGCACCTGTCAAACAAGTGCAGAAAAATTGGTCCTTGGGTGTTGCTGGTGCTATATACCAAAAACATTGTTGGAAGCTAGCATAATCAAGATTCAGAAATAGGATAGGCAGCATAGGCAGTCTTCAAGGGATCCCATATTCCTAGCAAATTCAATCAGTTAAATTAGCATCAGGGGCTTGATAGCTGCTTTTGATCCAGGACTGATTCATTTTGATAAATGCCAGACGGTCAACAAAGTCTGTGGACAGACGCACTCTTTTCTCTATCTTTCATTGGCAGACACAGCTCCTAATCTTCATAACCATTGGGTTATTCTGCCCGCTACAGAAGTAGGACACTAGGCAGAAAAAGTCTGGCTACGCTTATGGGCAGTCCCAGGGGAGTATACTCCCTCTCCCTGCTGTAGGTACTCTATCGCTGGTCCTGGCAATTTTTTCTTTTTAGATAGAAATTTTTCTACTTTTTCCAGGTAGATCTACAATCAACTGCCGGACTGGGTAATGGGCTGGATAATCTAGATCCAGTGGTCACCCCAGTCTTGCCAGAGAGTGTGCGCAGACCTCAGTGACATGCTAGGTCGTCCGCGACATAGCCCCATTGGATGTGGCTGGCCTGTGAGTTAAATGCCTTGCAAGGTCGCATATGACCGGGTTTCGGCCCGAGTCGCAGCGTTCCTCCTGGCCGACAGCCCCCCTATTCCGATGGCGGGGGTTCTGTCTGGAGCAGTGCCTGCCTGGTTCTTGGTATGGTGAATAACTGTCCACCCCTCCCCCCTGGAAGGTTTTGCAGTGGATGTGGGCCCCTCCTTTGGACGGTCGGACCCCCGGGTTCCCCTCCTTCCCGTCAGGCACCCCCCTTCATCTGTCCCCCCTCCACTTAGGCTGGGACTGTGTGGGTGGTCTGGCCACCTCCTGGGGTGGGGGCAGGGTGCTATGCTGGTGATGGGGGCGGGGGGGTGCTCTGCTGGCAACCAGATGATCAGCTGTGCGGGGAGGTTGTACCTGGTGGGGGCTCCTGCCAGGGCCCCCGTCCTGCCTGGGCCTGTCCTTGAGGCCCAGTGATCCCTCCTGGGTCTCTGGGAGCCTCGTGGTGCCGCGCATGGCCGGCATTTTTTGTAGCCTGTGTGCTTCAATGCATGGAGGCCATGTTTGTGTTGTCCGGCGGTCATTTTGCAGTAGTTTGCCATTGAAAATAGCAACGGCCATAACAGCAAAGCCCTCTAGGTGGCAATTTTGGTGGTGAGAGCCCCTCATCCTCTGGTGCCGACTCCTGGATCCTTTGGTTTCCCGATCACCGCTCGTGCAGTGCAAATTCCCCTGGTGGCTGCAGTGCCTGGTTTCTGTGGGGCTGTGAGTCTGGTGGGGTCCTCTACCTCTTTGCTGAGGATCAATTGGTGCTCTGTGACTGGTAACTGGTCCAGGGGCTGCAGTTTCTCTGTGACTCCTCTTTGGACGCGGCTCCCCTAGTGGCTCGGCTCTCTGTTTTGGCAGTGGTCCTTCGGCGTGTCCTGTGGCTCAAATGCTGATCTGTGGAACAGACTTTTAACAAGGCCTTGACTGATCTTTCCTTTTGAGGAGATTGCCTGTTTGGTGCGACCCTGGATGACATTGTTAAAGGTCTTATAGGGGGGAAAGAGTACCTTTCTTCCACAGACCACTGAGGGCAAGGACCCTCTTTGTAGGCGTGGACCCTTCTTCTCGGCTCATAGGAAGTGTTTTAATCCCTTAGGGTTGACTGACAAAGGATCGGAGCCCTTCGGGGCCTCCTCTGGAGCATCCAAGCTAATTTGGTCTGGCAAGTCAAGTGCAGGCTTTTCCAGACCCGCGGACAATGCCCCTTGAGCAGGAAGGTGCGCTCCCACCCATATCTGGGGTGGGTGGACATCTTTACTGGTTGCCAGAACCGTGGACTCCCCTGGTACACATTCGGTCAGGCTACAAGTTTGAGTTTCGTTCTTACCCTCTGGTAAGTTTCTTCCCTCCAACGTGCGACTGTCCCTGGTCCACTTATAGGCTCTTTTTGGGGCAGTGCAAGACCTTTTCTTTACAGGTGATAGTCCTGGTTCGTAATTTGGTAAAATTTTTAGGGGCTTTACTCAAACCTTAATAAAAGTTTTGCGAAGGCGCCTAGCCCTTTAAAAGAGATGTTAAAACCTGCTGCCCTTTTAATTGTTTTAAAACAATAAATAGGTGTATATAATTGGTAAAAAGGCGCTGGTAATCTTTTATAGTGCTAAATACAAATACTAAATTATTTTCATAAAAATTATTGGATTTTGTGCGGGTACAGAAGCTCAGAATGGAGTCCGTTCGCACAGTGGTTGCTTCTCTGCATCAGGGGGATTTTCTTGACTTTATCAACATTAAGGACGATTACCTTCACATTTCAATATGTGTCAGTCTCCAGCTCTTCCTCCGCTTTGCCATGGGAGAGGAGCATTATCAGTTTGTGGTGTTACCTTTGGGTTTCACCTTTGCTCCTCGGGTCTTCACGAAAGTGTTTGCCCCAGTGCTTGCATCGTTATGCCAATGGGGGATCTCGGTACTGGGCTACTTGGATGTCCGAATTCTGCGAATGCAGTCTCATCCTGCTCTGGTGGAAAACCTGGAAATCACCATACGAGCTTGAAGGAGTTAGGCTGAATTCTGAATTTTCAGACGTCTGCTCTGGTTCCGTCCACAAGCTGGACTATCTGGGTCTGACTCAGCCTTAGCCAGAGTGCTCCTTTCTTTGGACAAACTCCAGAAACTACAGGCTGTAATTCATCTCCTGCTGTCCAGCAGATGGTAATCCCTCCATACTTGCATGTGGGTCTTGGGCCTGATGGTGTCTACCTCCAAGGTGGTTCAGTTTGCACAGTTCCATACGAGGTCTCTGCAAGAGAGATTCTGGCCAAATGGGATAAAAATCCAGTCTCTGGTTCCTCCCATTGTATTGGACAGTGGTCACCAAGGATGCCAGCCTGTCCAGTTGGGGAGGCGTCCTCTGAAAATATTTCGCTCAAGGGATCTTGACACTGGAAGAGTCCCGACTACTGATCAATGTCTTGGAACTCCGAGTGATCAGACTGTGCCTGGAACATTGGACGGATCATCTTCAGGTACTCAATTGGACAATGTCACGGCTGTGGCTTATGTCAGTCACCAGGGAGGCACAAGAATTGTCCTGGCAGCTCTGGCAGGTAGCTGACATTCTAAGGTGGGCAGAACAGTTTGTTCCAGCCCTCCCCGCCGTATACATCCACAGGGTGGAAAACTGGCAGGCAGATTACCTCAGTCATCAGGCGTTGGACCAAGGGGAGTGGTCCCTTTATCCGGAGGCGTTTCATCAGTTGTGTCTCCAGTGGGGCATCCCTGAGGTGGACCTGTTGGCTTCCCGGCTCAACAGAAAGGTGCAGAGGTTTGTGGCTCGGTCACTGGATCCTCTGGCGGATGCCGCAGATGCGCTGGTGTCCCCTTGGGGTCAGTATTGGCTGATTTTCGCCTTCCCTCCTCTCAAGCTTCTGCCAAGACTTCTAAGCAGGATCAAGGCAGAAGGGATTCCGGTCATCTTAGTGGCCCCGGACTGGACTCGCTGGGCTTGTTACGCTGATCTGGTGAGGCTGGTCGCCGACGTTCCTTGGAAGCGTCTTCTCAGGGGGGGGGGGGGGATCTGCCCACGGACCATTCTTCCGTCTTGCTTTACAGTCGTAAGTCGGTTTTTCTGATGCTGTTGAAAGCTAGGAAACCTACTTCTAGGAAGATCTACTATAGTACGTGGAAGACGTACATTGCGTGGTGTGAGTCTCTTTGGGTTCATCTTCGCTTATGTTCGGTGGCTCAGATCTTGACCTTCCTTCAACAGGGGGGTTGAGTACTATCAAGCATCAGGTGTTGACCTTCGTGGTCTTATTTCAACGGCCTTTGGCCACATACTCCCTGGTGTGTACTTTTCTTCAGGGAGTTAGGCATCTGATATCTCCAGGGCGGTCTCTGTTGCCACCTCGGGACCTCGATTTGGTACTCTCAGTACTCCAAAAGCCTCTTTGAGAATCTTCGGGAAATTCCCCTGCTTACGCTGTCTCAGAAGGTGGCTTTTTGGGTGGCTTTCACCTCTGCGTGCAGGGTGTCAGAATTGGTGGCATTATTCTGTCATTCATTTTACTTGGTGGTTCCCAGAGATAAGGTGGTTCTTTGCCCCTGTACGTCGTTCCTTCCAAAGGTTGTCTCTGATTTTCATTTGAATGAAGACATTGTGTTGCCTTCCCTGTATCCCAGGCCAAAACATGCAAAGGAAATTGCCCTGTATGCCTTGAATGTGGCCTGGGCAATTAAGGTGTATCTGGCAGCTACAGAGTATTTTAGGAAGTCACACTCACTACTGCTCACAGATGGGCCTCGGAAAGGGTTGTCCGCTTCCTCTGTGACCATTTCCATGGATCAGTCAGACGGTGATTCATTCTGGTGAGTCAGTTTGGGGGATACGGTGGAAGGAGCATGTTTGGTGTTTTGCACGCTCTGTCACAGAAGAAATTGTACTATTTGATAGATATATTTTCTTTATTTGCACATTCTATATTCACCTGGGATTTTAAAAAGACTGTTTTTTTTAGAACCATTTTTTTAATTATATTTGTTTATATGTGTTTTTTATGAGTTTATTGATGAATTCATTGTATATATATATATGAATATATATATATATATATATATATCGTTTTTATAAAGTTTTTATACCTATTGGGTTTGATTGTCTTGCACAGAGATTTTTGATATTTGTCTTGCACTAGCACTTTTTGAGGACATACATTTTTTGATTACACAGTACACATTGCACTTGGCACTGCGGGATTTTTCAACAGAAATCATTTTTTAGACATGATAATTATGTTAATTTTTTGAGACACTGTGATGCATTAGCACTTTAGACACACAGAAGATAATATTTAGCCAATAAGAGAGGAATACAAACATGCGCTGATATATCTTTTTTCTATTTGTATGGGGGACCACCTGATCACCTGGGCGCTTGATCTTGGGAAGTATAACCCAATGGTTATGAAGATCAGGAGCTGTGTTCTGGGTCATAATGGGGGCCTTGTGAGGAAAGGAAGTTCTCCTCTTCCTCCCGCTGTTCTGCCTCAAGTGCCCTGTCCATGATTCCACGAAGCATGTGCTTCAGCTTCAGAGGGATAGTAGAACTGATGTGTGTATTGTCGCGACTCACCATCCTTGTGGCCTCCTCAAATGGTGACAGGACAGTGCATGCATCTTTTATCAGCAGCCACTGGCTTGGCGAAAAGAAGCCAAGCTCCCGTGAGCCTTTCCTTGTGCCATACTCACACAGGTAGTCATTAATGGCCCTATGCTGCACGTGCAGCTGCTGCAGCATTGCCAGTGTTGAGTTCAACCTGATGGGCATGTCACAAAGGAGGTGGTTGGTGGGCAGGTTGAATTCCCGTTGAATTTCAGCCAGCCAAGCACTGGCATTGTAGGACTACTGGAAATGGCCACAGACTTTTCTGGCCTGCCTCAGAAGATCTTGTATGCCCAGGTACCTGTTCAAGAAACGCTGCACCGCCATATTCAGGACATGTGCCAAGCATGGAACATGTGTCAAGTGTCCCTGTCGGAGGGCGGCGAGAAGGTTGGTGCCATTGTCGCATACAACCATTCCTGGCTCAAGCTGCCATGGCGTTACCACCTCTGAGCCTGCCCCTGCAGAGCTGACAGAATCTCTGCCCCGGTGTGGCTCCTGTCCCCTAGATAGACCAACAAGCACTGCATGGCATCTTTTAGCCTTACTGCTTGCGTAGCCCCTTAAACTCTTAGGGAGCACTGCTGGTTCAGAGGACAATTCAACAGAAGAGGCCATAGAGGAGGAAGAAGAGGAGGAGGGGGTGAGCAGACATATGTGGCAGAATCATCACCAGCTTTTTGGAGGCGTGGTGGCAGAACAAGCTTAAGCACTGAACCCTGTCCTGCATCCTTCTCAGCTGCCATCAGAGTTACCCAGTGCACCGTGAAGGAAATGTAATGTCCATGACCGTGCCTGCTGGACCATGAGTCAGCAGTAATGTAAACCTTGTTGCTGACCACTCTGTGTAACCAGGCCACAACATTGCCTTCCACACGATGGTACATAGCTGAAATGGCCTTACGTGAAAATGTATTTATTTTTGAAACCTGCCACTGTGGTACAGCACGTTCTGCAAATTTTACAAAAAGGGGCAAAGTCTACCAGATGAAAAGGCAGCAGTTGTAGCACTAGCAATTTGAGCAAGCTAGCATTTAGACGCTGAGCATGTGGATAGCTTGCACAGTATTTTATTTTCGGTTCAGCAACTGGAGTAGCGAAATTTACCTGGTCGTGAAATCAACAGGTGGTGTACTGCTAGCAGGTTGTGTGCAAGTACCTATGGCAACCATTGCTATACCATCATCCCTCTCAGTGCAGGTTTTTGAGAAGACTTGAGGTATATCCCAGAGATCCCAGATGAAAAGCAAGGAGAAGTCTGCATTTTTTTAAGATGTGGGTCTTTCAGGTGTTGTTGCCAATGGACTACATGGCAGGTCATCATGTCTTGTCAAGCATGTGGTGCCCAAGCGACTGGTGTTCTGGCCATGCTTGATCCGCTTCAGACAGAGATTGCAAACAGCAACAATGCGGTCTGCTGCACATGTGTTGAAAAAAGCCCACACCAATGAACTTTTGGAAGTCAGCAGAATGTTCGCAGTGCCCTGTACCTGTGGAGCTCTGTGGTGTGATGGAATAGGGTGGCTGCCCTTAAGCCGGCCCCTGGAGGACATGCTGCCTCTTTGGTGTTGTGCGTCCTCCTGACTTTCCTCCTCTATTCTTTTAGACACCCAAGTACAGTCAGTGACCTCATCATCCCCTCCCTCCTCATCACTGGAGCAAACTTGGCAGTATGCTGACTGCTAGTTTCCTGTCCTTCATTGTCACCCCTCTCACCTTATTTCCTTCCTCAACCTGGGAACCAACATAGGAGCATTCAAACTGCACATCCACCAGCATCATGTTACTGACACTATGATTTGTGCTTGATGCACTATAAACTGTTTTAATATAGTTTTTTTTTAATAAAGAAAAAATGAATAAAGATAAAAGAAAAGAAAACCCCTGCTGACGCAGAAGGAATGGCACCTGGGATGCAGAAGGAAGGACAGCAATTATGCCCTAAATATTATTAGTGCTGCTGTGCCATGCAAAGAATGGAAAAAAAATACACACTGCTGACGCAGAAGGAATAGCACCTGGGATGCAGAAGGGAGGACAGCAATTATGCCATAAATAATATTAGTGCTGCTGCTCCACAAAAAAAACCCCTGCTGACGTAGAAGGAATAGTACATGTGACGCGGAAGGGGGGACAGCAATTATGCCTTAAATATTATTAGTGCTGCTGTGCCACGAAAAAACAAAAACAAAAAAAAACACTGCTGACGCAGAAGGAACAGCACCTACGCCACAGAAGAGGGGACAGCAAATATTCCCTAAATACTATTAGCGCTGCTGCGCCACAAAGAAAAGAAAATACAAAAAAAAAAAAAAGGCACCCTGCCTTTGCCTAGTCACGGCTCTGACAGGACATTGTGCTGTGGTTGGCCAAAGCAAACAGGTCAGGTGCATGCTTTGGCCAATCACAAGTATCTAATTCTCTGCAATCGCGCAGTACATTATTGGGCACTCGTCAGCGGGCGAACTTCCTGCCGAGCGCCCCACACGATGTGCGAGTTATATGTACTTTCGATTCGAACATAAAGCCCATCACTAATCTCAATGTTAAGCTCTGGTGAAGTCCTTGCCTGATAGTAGATAGAAGATTTCTCTGCAGTAGCAACAAAGTATTTCAGAACTGAACAAAGTCCCTTAGTAGCTCTTCAAACACTAGCCATTTTTCCTTTTTCTGGACCCTTAGCTGACTATATAACACACCAGAAGGGGTTAAGAGCACAGGTCTATGGATCCTTTAGGTTGTCTGTACTCACAAAATGTCCAGGGACAGCTGGTTGCCTCCTCCCAATGTTCAAACGACACTCTATAGCAGTGATACCAGACCAGATCTTTAGACCAGATCTTCTATAGACAGCAGCTCCAGCCAGCTCTCTGTAGAACCAGGGTCAGACTTCAGGCCCTCAGGTCACCCACCTGAGGCTGCATGGCAGCAGGTGCCTTGGAGAGGCAGCGTGCCCTTTTCCAGACTGGAACTGTCCTCTCCAGGAAAGACCTCATGCTCAGTGTGTCCAAAGAATAAATACCCTCTCCCAACATCCTTCATGGCCACCCTCCCTGGAATTGGCTGGAGTGGCATTATCATTAATGCTATGTTCTGTATAGCATACACCTATTTATCCAGAACCTTCTCTGGTTACCTGAATACAGAGCAGGCCAGAGGCAGAACCAAACAGCAGCTGAGCACAATGAGCAGACTATACCAATCAAATGCAGCTCCTCTGTTAGGCAGAGAGCTAAGTACATTTCCTTTGTATTTTTCCTGTTAAGCAGGGAAACAAAACTATACTACACTAATCCTACCAATCCTAACACCTACCTAGGAGGGTACTTCAATAAAATCCAAAAAAGCTTATTTTCCGAACTAGACAAAATAAATCTATTTTTTTGGCCTTACTGCTAGAGATTGTTAGGTGACATTAGAAGCCATATTATGTCTGTGCCCAAATTCACTGTTATATCATATTGACCAAAGTAGGCACGCACCTAACTTACAAAATAATCTCAATTATATCCAATTGCCTAAAAATTACATTACAGTTACTAGTGATTTTTCTTTTGTCTGAAGCATCAAAAACTAGCTGTTAGTGGCCACGTTAAAGCCCAACTCCAGCTTAAATTAAAAAAAAACAAATTCTTAAAAAAGGAGCTTAATATTAATCTTTTTAGTCATACTTCTCCTATGGATCACAAGAGTGCTGTTAGTTCTGCATTCCTGTGACCCATTGTCAGCTGACAGTTGGCTGACGTCACAGAGCCAGGACAGGCTCTAAAAAGTTTCCAATCATATGGTCGGTATCCGCCCAGAAGCCTTTTTTTTAATACCTTATTAATCCCAAACGGAAATTGGAAAATTGTTGTGACACAGACACACTTAACAAAGACACCACAAGATCACAACAATGAACAGAACAAGATACAAAAACACAACAAAATTACCAAATAAAACAAATTAAAACTACACTACAAATAAAACATTCATACAATTAAAATACAACATAGAATAAATAAAACAGATTAAAATAACAGAAAATCAAACTACCAAATGCAAATAATACACCACTTTCTCTAACATTATCCCAATAATAATAAACAGAATGCCAACATACTATAAAAACAACATAAAATCCTGATCACAACCTGAATGAAATCTTCACCTCCAGCCCTCACAGAGAATTATATAACTTGATGGCCACAGGCAAAAATGATTTCCTGTGTCGCTCTGTGGTGCATCTTGGTTGTAACAATCTGTCACTGATGGTACACAACAGACTGACAAGCATAATGTGGAGAGGGTGGGAGGAGTCAGTTTGAAACTGAAACCAAAGGTCTTCCAATGAGTGCTAGCTGAGGTGTGAAGTCAGTGAGATTGAGCCACAGTAGAGTTCATTCCTATTTAACTACCGCATTTACTCGAGTATAAGCCGACCTGAATATAAGTCGAGGCACCTAATTTTACCACAAAAAAACTGGGAAAACGTATTGACTTGAGTATAAGCCTAGGGTGGGAAATGGTGCAGGAGATGCAGGGCTGCGGGCATGGTGCAGAAGATGCAGGGCTGCGGGCATGGTGCAGAAGATGCAGGGCTGTGGGCATGGTGCAGAAGATGCAGGGCTGAGGGCATGGGGGGGGTCTAACTTACCCATCCCAAAGGCGCCTTACATTTAAAAATGGCGCCTGCCTGGCGCCACATCATTGCCCATGCGATGTCTGCCCGAGAATGGCCGAGTGCGTACGGGCTTTCCTGAGCGGCGGCAGCGCGTGTGCAGTGTACATGTCGGGCCGGCCGCCACTGACGTTCGGTCAGCCCCAGGTAGAACAGTGACTCGAATGTAAGCCGAGGGGGGCCTTTTCAGCATAAAAAATGTGCTGAAAAAGTCGGCTTATCCTCGAGTATATACGGTATAAAGATTCTTAAGGATAAAAGATAATCAGCATTTTGAAATGTTGGAGTCGGATGATGGGGAAAAAACCTGTCATTTGAATTATATTCTGAGTCCTTATGTACAGACGGAGCACAAAGAATGGTCTCCACAACATACAGCCAACCAGACTGTTAGTCTTGTTTACTTCAAAGTAAAAATACTTTTCAGTTCCAGACAGGCACCTGCTAGAAATGAGACTGTTGGAGTAAATTCACAGTCCTATATAATTTCACTGATTAATTTAGCATTGCTTCACCACCATTTTGCACACTGGCTGCCCCAATTATTCTTTTACGAAGGAAATTTATAAAGCTGTATGTGTAACTTTTCCATAAAATTTATCCAAAAGTATTTAGGTTTTTATCACTCGATTCAGACTTGATCTTAAAGAATTTACTCAGCCCATTTTATGAAAGATCTTTTTTACAAGCACCCCTTATCCTTGGACAGGTAAGTTCCTATAAAACTCAAAGATGTTTCTTTTTTTCCTTTTTTCTTGATAATCATTTGACTTCCAAATTCCAAGAAATAAAGACAGAGGAAATCCAAGAAAAGCAAAGGCAGGTGATAATCCTGCTTCTAAAGGTTCAAAACATCTTGAGGAATTTGTGGATAAGACTTCCAGGAGCTGAGGTCAAAGGCATTGAAGCAGCAGTCTATTAAAAATCAGACACTTTTCTGGGTTTTACCATCATTCACATCAAATTATAGAGCATGTGTTCTATTTTCAAAAGGAAATGTATTCTTCTTTTATTCATCTCTGCTTGATCCACGTGTACTTTAATGTGTGTCAAAATACACTATAGTGGCCCTAAAAAACGAATGTCAGATTCCCTTTAAAAAGGAACTGTGGTAGCCATGCCCACATACGGCAAACAGAAGACAAAGGAATAGTCACTAATACAGCATGAGATCTCCCTGCAGCTGATCTTTACTAATCATTAATGAACCATGTCTTGTTCCACACTGTGAAAGAAAGCAGCCATTGTGGTAGATTGAAAAAAGCAGAAGCACAGATATCCTTGCACTGCTGGTCCCCAGGTACAGCTTCCTCTCCAGCAAGGAGAAAAGTGAGTAGCACAGTAGTAACATCACCGACTCTCACTCCTCTTGTGTAGCACCCTCTAGTGTGCTACTAGTGTCCGAGTAGGTAAAATATAATCTGACTCATGTCTAAACCCTGTGAGTCTTTGAATCTGGGTCAGGATTATTAGAGTTCAGGGCTGCATGAGTCATGCAGACATGTTTCTGGTGCCTCCCCTTGGGTCTAGAAGTTTGGAGAAACTTCTAGAGGCTAGTGGGTGGAAGCTAGGAGGTTTGATCTGCATACTTAGGGGAGCTTGACCAATCCCCGGGCGGTGGGCCTGGCAGGGTGGTTGGGCTAGCCCTTAAAAAGGAGTTTCGATCTATAATAGAGGGAAGCGCACGCAGACCTCGGGCAATAACGCTTTATTATAGGACAATTAACACAGTACAGTTAAAATGCACTCACACTTTATCTTCTTGGCAATCGCATATCGGCATTCCAACAAGAGCTACTCGCTCCTCCCGTCCCTCCAGATGGTGACTCTCCGGTCTCCTAACCTGCGGCTACCGCCGCTATGACCCCGCTCTCCTCCACTTCCTGTGTACGACTCTACCTCCGAGTCACCGAGTTCCAGTACCAGTGCGCCTGCTCACTATACCGCCGTCATCCGTCATCCGTCATCCTTAAAAAGGAACTGCAATCTGCTCACATAATTTGTAATAAAAAACATATTTGCCATTCTGAAGCTTCTCTCCAACCACTTTGCATAATATTTTATGTGTACTGTGATTCTGTACTTGCCAAATATGCTGCAGAAAGCTCCCTCCACTTAGTCTAGCTGCAGCCATTTTAACCGTGGGCAGCTGAAGCTTCTGCCTGCTCACTTCCTGGATTTACACAGACACACACACAGACACACTCACACCACTGCTTGAGCAGTGGTGTGAGTGTGACTACACATGGATCTCTGAAGTCTCCTGTTATCGCCGTACTCATCCAGCCCCCTCTAGCTCTGCATTTCCCTCTCTTCCTTGCTGGCAAACTCTCACGGGAGTGAGAGAGAGAGATGTGCATGTGGTCATTAGCCTAGGCTAATTACCAGACAAGAAAGAGGGAGTGGGCTGTATAAGGTATTTACTGGCAGAATTAAAATGTTTTACTATCCAAAGTTAAAACAACAAGTGCAGAGTATTTAATAGATTGAAACATGAAAAAATGGCTGAAAAGCCACTTTAAGTATTGACTTGGTCATACTGGCAGGGAAGTCAGGTGGAAGATGGAAATGCAGTGCTGAGGAGGCGGTTGGTGGCCCTTGCGGTGAACCCCATAGTCTGGGGGGTGCTCTGCCTTGGGCTGGGACTCGGGCGTGGGTCTAGGATGATCTTGACAACAGGAGAAGCTTGGAGGGAGTCCTTTTTGAGAGGCAGCAGAAGCAAGGAGGATAATGTGAGTACTACAGCATGGTGTAGGAACTGCCACATGTAGCAGGTCTCTCTTTAAGACAGCGTTGTGTTTAAGTCTTCTTTAAGCCTTGCCCTGGGAGATCTCCAGAGAGTCAGTTGGGTAGACTGGTGAGAAGAGTGTTCGGTAGACTGGTAAAGAAGCAACCATGTGGGCTAGCATTTTCTGTAGTTGTAGAGCTGGGCCCAATGTCTACAAGGGAGTTGGAGGTACTACAGGATGCAGTTCACAACACATTGTGCTACTTTCTAAAGGGACTGAGAGTTCCTAGCCTGTAAGGGGCTGTTGCTGTTCTAACAGAGACTTAAACATAAAGAGCTTGTACAGAGGAACCAATTGGAGTTGTGTATAGGAAGGAAGTTGTCCCTGGTTTTGTCGCTATCAAGCTGGGCATTGCATAATTCCTATCCCCATCCAAATTATTATTCCCTAATAAAAACATTAAAAAAAAGCTCAAAGACTGTGTCTAGATGAAAGCTGAAAATGTTATGAATACAAAAAACAGCATCTCGGATCGTCGGTTCCTCCTTTATCAGGTTTTCGTAGGGGCTCATCAAAGTTTCCCTCCTTTAACTCCAACCCTGCACTAGCACTATTTGTCAAACAAGTAACTAAAGACCTAGAAACTATGGGCAATGAAAATATGTATGCCAATTTAAATCCGGATCAGAGAGTAGCTCTCAAATCTCTTCAAAACAACACCCTTATCACCATCAAGCCCTCCGACAAGGGGGGCAACATTGTCCTGATGGACAATGAGGAGTATGAAAAAATGTGCCTCAGGATTCTGAAAGACCCGAGATGGTATAGACGGGTACCAGCCTCCCTGGTGGATAAGTCAAACTCTGAATTTTATCATCTTTTAGATGAAGATGGTCAAAGTGGTGTCATCACCAAAGACATCTGGGATTATGCCCGCATCAAGCACCCCAGACTACCGACACTATATGCACTTCCGAAAGTGCACAAGAGTTTGGACGATCCACCAGGGAGGCCCATCATCTTGGGGAACGGCAGTATCTCAGAGGGCATTAGCGAGATTATAGATTCCAACTTACGGCCACACGTTTCCAGTTTGACTTCGTATACAAGGGATACCTTGCACCTTCTCCAAATCATTGAGAACTTACAAATCCCACAGTCAGCCCTTCTAGTTTCCATAGATGTGGAATGTTTGTATAATATTATCCCACATGACAAGGGGATCTCTGCGGTGAGACAAGTTCTTGACCAGAGATGCACGGATGATCGGGTATTTAACATATTTCATCATATTTATGTTGGACTTTATCTTGAGAAATAACATATTTTTCTTTAGAGGCTCCCACTACCTCCAGGTGCAGGGAGTGGCTATGGGGACCTGTTGTGCCCCCACATATGCCAACCTGTACCTGGGGGAGTGGGAGCGCTCTATTTTTTCAGATGAGGACATGTCTATATACATTTGCCATTTACTTAAATGGCAAAGGTATATAGACAATGTTTTCCTCATCAGGGATGGCTCCCCTGCTCTCCTCCATTCATTTTTACATCACCTCAACAGCAATAATTTCAATATGTTTTTCACTATGGTCTATAATTATCATCAAATTGATTTCTTGGATTTAACCATCTTCAGGGATGAGGAGGGATGATTAATGAGTAGGCTATACAGGAAGGAAACTGCCGGCAACACTATCCTTCATGCCGGCAGTTTCCATCCTGAGCCACTCAAAAACTTACCGTTAGTTTACCGGTAACGACTTTTCTGATGAGCCTTCCAGGACGGCCCAAACATGAGAGATGATAGGCTCCTCCTACCGGAAACACAATCAATTAAACATGGTTAAAAGGCCCCACCCTTCCCTCTATCCTCAGTTGTAAAAAAGTATCTTCCACAACCAGATTTCTTGAGGGAGGTGTTTTAATATTTAATCCATAGGTACTTACCCCTTTTAAACTTGTTTGCACCCTTTGATAGGGCGGGTAGGCCGGCCGTCCTGGAAGGCTCATCAGAAAAGTCGTTACCGGTAAACTAACGGTAAGTTTTCACTAATCGCCTTCCAGGACGGCCCAAACATGAGAGGATACTAGATTAACCCCCGGCCTACCTTAGGGTGGGACAACTGCCTGCAAGACCTTGCGTCCAAAGGTTAGGTCCTGTTGAGACAGAACTTCTATCCTGTAGTGTTTCAGGAAGGTGTCGTGGCTGGACCAAGTGGCTGCCTTGCGGATCTGCTCCCAGAATGCTCCTGCCTTCTCGGCCCAAGATGTTGCTAGGGCTCTTGTAGAATGTGCTTTAATTTTTACAGGAGCTGGGACACCTGATGCCTCATAAGCGATGGTAATTGCCTGCCTGATCCATCTGGATGTTGAAGGCTTAGAGGCCTGCAACCCTTTCCTAGGTCCAGAGTGAAGGACTAAAAGATAGTTTGATCTTCTGAAATTCCTTGTCCTGTCTAAATAGATGAGTAGAGCTCTTCTAACATCAATACAGTGGAACCTTTCCTCCTTACTGTTCCTAGGGTTGTCACAGAAGGAAGGTAAATTAATCTCCTGTGTTCTGTGAAAAGGAGATGCCACTTTTGGTAAATACAGAGGATCTGGTTTTAGGACTATCCTGTCCGGGCAAACGGTCATAAATGGTTCTTTGATGGACAGGGCCTGGAGATCTCCTACTCTCCTAGCTGAAGTGATGGCCAGTAAAAATGTCAACTTAAGGGACAACCTTTTGAGGGGAATCTCTCCCAAAGGTTCAAAAGGGGGCCTAGATAGCGCCTCTAGGACCCTTGTCAGATCCCAAGGTGGGAACCTGTCCTTTAACAAAGGAGTAACTCTTTGTCTGGCTAACAAAAATCTTTTTATTAGCGGTTCTCTCACCAGACGTTTGTCAAGAAACACAGAGAGGGCCGCAATTTGTACCCTAAGGGTGTTAATGGCCACACCCTTATCAACCCCGTCCTGTAGAAACTCTAGGATGACCGGGGTAGAGGGGGAGACAAAGCCTTTTTGTTTACCCCAGGTACAAAATATCTTCCATATTTTCATGTAGATTTTTTTGGTAACAGGTTTCCTGCTCAACAGGAGAGTATCTACCACTCTCTGTGAGCAACCTTTTGAAATTAAGAGTTGGCTTTCAGTAGCCAAGCTGTTAACTGAAAAAATTCCGGGTTTGGGCAAAAAACCGGACCCTGAGATAACAGGTTTTGTGAAACCGGCAGGTGCCAAGGGGGAACCAGTGCCATGGTCCTCAGAGTTGCAAACCAAGGTCTCCTTGGCCACCAAGGGGCAACTAGAATCAATCGGAGGTCCCCTGAGTGATTCAATTTTTGAAGAACTCTTGGGATCAACATTAGAGGGGGAAAGGCATAAGCCAGACTGAATTGCCAAGGTTGGGCTAGTGCATCCAACCCCATCATCCCTCTGGTCCTGGTAAGGGAGAAGAACTTTTCCACTTTCTTGTTCTGCTCTGTGGCAAACAAATCTATTTCTGGTGTTCCGAACCTCTGGGTTATCTCTTGAAAAATTCTGGGGTCTAACTCCCATTCTCCCTCCTGAATAAGATGACGACTGAGGAAGTCTGCTTGCCTGTTGTTTTCCCCTTTGATGTGGATTGCTACTAGGGAGACCACTCTTTCCTCTGCCCAGCTTAGGATTGAGGTAGCTAGATCTAAGAGGGGTCTGGATCTGGTCCCTCCTTGCCTGTTCAGGTATACTACCGTTGTAGTATTGTCTGAGAGTATGAGGACCTCCCTGTTGAGGATGTTCTCCCTGAAGGCTTTTAAGGCCTCTCCTACAGCTTTCAACTCTCTGAAATTGGAGGAGGCTTGAGTTGTTGCAAAGTCCCAGATCCCTTGTGCCTGAGCTCCTTCCATGTGAGCCCCCCAGCCCTTGGTACTGGCGTCTGTGGTGATTTCTACAGGATCCCATTGCCCCCAGGGCCTGCCCTTGCTGAGGTTGGTCTGTTCTTTCCACCATATCAGGGATTCCCGAACCTGAGGGGTGAGGACGACCTGTTCATCCAAGGACTCTGTTTTCCTGTCCCAAGATGATAGATGGAAAAACACAAGTTCCCTTGCGTGTAGTTGTGCCCAAACCAAAGCTGGTATACAGGCTGACATAAAACCCAATACTCTCAGAACTTCTCTTCTGGAGCAGGATGGGGAGTCCTCTAACGCTTGGACTGCAGTGACTATTTTGTCCTTTTTTTCTTGGGTTAGAAATAGTTTTTGAGCCTTTGAGTCTACCAGGAACCCTAGAAAGTTCCGTAGCTGGGATGGAAGAAGGGCTGACTTTTTCAGATTGATGAGCCATCCTAGGCTCTCCAAGATCTCTATAACCCGACGAGTATCTAGGTCTACTTGGGTCTCTGATTTCCCGAAAATCAGTAGGTCGTCCAAGTAAGGGATCAGGGCAATCCCTAACAAGTGTAGGTGTGCTACCGCCTCTGCAAGGACTTTTGTAAATATCCTTGGGCTGGCGGCAAGACCAAAGGGTAGTGCCCTGAACTGCCAATGAGTCATTTTCCCCTTGTTCTCTAAGGCAAATCTTAGGAACTTTTGATGTTCTGGGTGGATGGGAACGTGCAGATAAGCGTCTCTGAGATCTAAGGTGGTCATGAAGACACCCTTTAGCAAGTTCTTCCGTACTGAATAGATTGTTTCCATTGAAAATTTTTTGTACGTCAGGAACCTGTTGAGTTTCTTTAAATTTATGATCAGGCGGAATTTTCCTGATGGTTTTGGAACCACAAACACAAGGGAATAGAACCCCTGGAGATGTTGATCTTCTGGCACTGGGGTTATCACTGACTGCTCTGCAAGTTCTTGGATTCCCTGAAGCAGCGCTTCTTTGACTTGAGGATTCTTGGGGATCTGAGTTAAGGTAATTGTGGTGTGAGGTATTGAAGAAAATTGAAGGCGGCAGCCTTCTTGAATGAGGTTGTAAATATATGGGGAGACTGAAATTTCTTTCCATTGAGTGATAAATTGGGTCAGTCTGCCTCCCACCTTGACGCTGGCGTCACTTATTGTCTCTTGAACCGGTGTTGGAGGGAAAGAGCAAACTATTCCTTTGCTTTCCCTTCCCGAACCCCCATCTTTTGTTGGGTTCCCTTTTCCGTCTGTTTTGACTTTGCTCCTGGGGGCCTCGAAAAAATTTCCTGGGAACCTCCTTTCTCTTTACTGGAAATTTCTTCCCCTTTTCCGAGGACCTGGCCAGGACCTCATCCAACCCAGAACCAAATAGCAAGGACCCCTCGAAAGGCAAGGCACACAGTTTTGTCTTTGAGGTAAGGTCCCCCTCCCATTCTTTCAGCCATATGGCTCTTCTGGCTGAATTTAAGAGGGCACCTGTCTTAGCCGAGGCTACTACTGACTCTACAGCCGCATCTGCCAAATAGGCTACAGCCTTCCCAATCAGGGACAGTGAATCCTGTAAATCCTGAGACTTGTCCTGGGGTAAGTTCTTATTTAACCTGTCTAACCAACAGCAGGTATTCCTTGCTACACAGGAGGCGGCCAAGGCCGGGGCCATGGTAGAGGCATTGGAATCCCAGGCTTTCCTCAGGAGAGATTCTGCTTTCCTATTCATGACATCCTTAATACTGCCTGTGTCAGCAAAGGAGAGGTCAGATTTCTTGGTCACTTGAGCCAAGGGTGCATCTAACTTGGGACTCTTAATCAGCTGTTCTATATCCTCCTCTTTAAAGGGGAATCTGCGTTTCCATGAAACTGGTTTCTTAAACTTAGTTTCTGGACGCTTCCACTGCTGAAGGACCAACCCTTTGAGGGATTGGTGGATGGGAAAGACCCTGGAAGGAGTCTTACCAAGACCCTTATAGAGTCGGTCCTGGGCTGATGTCCCTTTTTGCACTTCGGGTATTTCTTCAGAGGCATACACTGCTTGAAGGAGTCCCTGCATGCTATCCAGTACAAACATATTTCTAGATGGTTCTGTTTCCTCTGTCTCTTCTGAGTCCCTATCTCCTTCTCCCTCTGAGTTGGATTGGGAGACTGAGCGGTCTATATCCTCTTCCTCCTGTCTAATCGTAGAAGGTAGACTCTGAGGAAAAGACTGGCTAGCTTGTCCTGGCCTAACCGAAAGGCTCTCCTGAGAAGAGGTACCCTCCCCTGCTGGAGAGGTTGAGGATCCTGAATTTCCTAGGGAGGATTTTACAGTCTGAATTGTTGACAACATTTCTTCCTGGACTGTTTTTAGGAAGTCCTTCATTAGGGCTGAAGATTCCCTCCCTGCCAGCTTGTAAATGCATTTGTAGCAAAATGGTTTTGTGTGGGAGCTAGGCAACCTGTCTGCACAATTACCACACTTTTTAGAGGCAACAGATCCTAACCCTACAGGTGAGACAGTAGAGGTTTCCTGCACACCGCTCTGGGACTCTGGAAGACAGGATACAACATCAATTAGTATCACTCTTCCAATCTTTCTGAAAGGGTATGAGGCCCCTAGAAAAGGACACTTAAAGTCCTACTAGGGGCAGGGAGAGGGAACATCAAGCATTTGCAGGAAAGCAAACAAACATCAGCAGACTTTTCCTTGGCAAAAAGTAAGATGCACTGCAGCACTTACCCGGGTCCGACCTGGGTTTGGCTGTCGTTGCTTGGCCCAGCGCTTCTTCCTTCCCTGGTGGGTGAGTAGAAGGCTTCATCTCCCTGGCAGCTGTCCCAGCTCCTATGGCCTGGGAGTCTGCACTACCGCGTGCAAGCGGTTCCGGCGTCTCCTCCACCTTTCTCTTCCGCATTGTAGTAGAAACTGACGTCACCGGATGTTGCTGTCCTTCCGCTCTGACCGCGAGGCTTGAGGCGCTCGCGTCTGACGTCACTTCCAGCGGGAAACTTGAATCCGGATCTGTGGAGGAGAGCTGCTGGCGCCGGGAAAACGATCGGTGAGAAAACCTAGAGGAATCACCCGGGTGACCGACGGTTTTACCGAAAGAAGAGGTGACCTGTGAGAAACCCGGGAGGGGTGGCAGGTAGAGCTCCACTCACAATGGCTTTGCTGAACCTGGCTCACAGGGGGACCATAGGACTATCAAAAAGTCTGCAGGTCAGTGAAAAATAAATGTTTCGTAGAAGGAAACGCAATCTAAACTGAGGATAGAGGGAAGGGTGGGGCCTTTTAACCCTGTTTAATTGATTGTGTTTCCGGTAGGAGGAGCCTATCATCTCTCATGTTTGGGCCGTCCTGGAAGGCGATTAGAGAAAAATATATTCCCTACAGTCAGTTTCTCAGGGTACAACAAAATTGTTCGACCCCTGAGGACTTTCAGACTGAGGCAGATAACCTCACCCAGAGGCTTCTAGCTAGAGGCTATACCAAATCGTGCCTCAGAAAGACCTTTAATAAGGTAAAGGACTTGGAGAGAAAGAATCTCATTTTCAAATCTCATAAACGAAAAAGGAGAGGAAAAGGTGAGAATGATCACTCGCTATTCAAGTGAACATATGGAAATACACAAGGTTCTCAAAAAACATTGGGGTATTCTCACAGGAGATCCAACTCTATCTAAATGTATCATGGAGAAGTCTTCGGTTGTTTTTAGGAGAGCAGGCTCCATTGGTGAGATGCTTATCCATAGTGAGTTCAAGGGGGATTCTAGTGGTAATCCTTGTAAGACTTGGGGTACCTACCCATGTGGAGCATGCTCCTTCTGCCCCTTTATCCAGAGGAGGGTGGAATTTACCCTCCCCAATGGAAAAGATGTCAAATTGAGACACTTTGCCAACTGTAGGACCAGGGGAGTGGTCTACTTGGTGGAATGTGAATGCGGTTCCTTCTACGTGGGAAAGACGAAGTAGGAGTTCCATGCTCGTGTCAGTAAGCATCTGGCCAGCATGAGGATTGGCAACCTCTACCTAACTTTAGGCAGACATGTTGCCTGGGACCACCAATATCGTATGCCCCAGGTCAACTTCACGGTGTTGGACCGCATTCACATTCCACCAAGAGGGGGTGATTGTAACAAGCTATTGCTCCAGAGGGAGGCCAGTTGGATATTAACTCTCAATGCGACGGTTCGGCCAGGCCTTAATGAAATGGAAAGCTTTAGGCCATTCCTACAGGGTTTCAGTTCTGGCAAGACAGACTGATGTCCTCCTTCGCAGTTCCCCCATTTATTATATTAATTTTCCCTCTTTTTCTTTCTTTTTTTTTTTTGTCCAATCTTTGTATGTGTTGGTCTTTGTTTGTTTTATGACCCCCATGACTCTCTCAATTTGATCGCTAACAGGGTTTTGTTATTTATGATATGCTGTTTATTTATGTATATTAAAAGTCTGAAAGTGTATCTGGGTTACCCACTCCCTATTGGGACTGGATATCCCGGATATATCAGATATTTAATATTGCATCATGTATACTTATTTAATTTTTCCTTTTTTGGGTCACACCCTCATTTCACTGTGATGGGTCCCCCAACACACACACACATGGCTTGAGTGTCCATAGTTTCTCCCCTCCCTATATTATTATTAATATTATCTTAATATTCCTTATTATGGTTAATTTAATTTGCTCTGCCATTACATTGTTAGGGATTGAATTTCCCCACAACCCGGCCCTGTACAGATAAGCCTACCCACTGTCTGTGGGGGGCGTTTTGTGACAATTCAGGCCGTGGGGACAAAAGGTTTTTGTCTTTGTGGCATTGGGTGTCCAATCTGTGTCGGCGGCTATTGGTCCTTATAGGTTCCCCACTTGCGGCTGTGTTGTGGAAGGATCGGCGTCACTCGGTGGCGCCGATCTTACTGACTTCCGGGCGGTTGTTTTCTCCCAGGCGGCCGCCTACTGATGACAACATCCGGTCATCATTCTAGGGGGAGGTGTCCGCGTGGGACGCTCTAGTATGCCCACTATTTTGTAAGTATACACACATAGAATCTTAAATGACTCTTTTGCCTCCATCTTTGAATCATCTATTTAAATGTATTTCCTTTTTGGATATTAATACACACACACATATATATATATTCTTTTTTATTACAAAGGTACCAGTTAATATTGGTTAAACAAGTATTCCACCTTGTAGTCCTGCTGGGATGTGGTGTTATTTCTTGGAGGGCTGAGTCCCCCCCTCTATCCCTCGCTTTGGCAGAAATATATTTTTTGAGTTTCTTGAATATTCAAACATTGGAGGGTTTTCTGCTTCTATATGGCCCATGGACATTTCTATTATATGGTTAGTGGCAACTTGGCTCTGTGTGTGTGTTCTTTTTGGGGGGACCCACAAATGAGGGCTTATGTGATAAACATAAATGTTTTATTTCCTATTACAGAAATGGGACAACAGTATCTTCCCTGAAGAAGAATTGAACTACAAGTTCACTTAAATATTCAAAACGCGTTGGAAACTCCCTCCTTTTGGAGGTGTATTGGGCCCCTTTCAACTTTTGGTCTAAGTGTTTGTTATGCCTTTTGTTTGTATTACAATTGGTGTTTTTGCACTGTTTTTACTATTTTTGTGATTTATGTAACCTTGTAACTTTTATGAATAACTTTAATAAATATTCAATTTTTTTATATTAGGTGTAATAATTGCCCTTAAAATCCCAATTTAAAGGAGAACATTCTTGTATTTGTAATTGCTGAAAATGTTATGTGCCTGTTACCTGCAACCCCTACAAGGCTAGTCCTACACTTGTGGGACTAGCAGTCAATGACAGCCTCAACAGCTTCTCTCTGCAAGCTGTGTGCCTGCAAGATTTTTTAGAGGTTCTCACACTCTAGCTATATGGCTATGAGGTTATAGAACACATTTCCAATGTCAGTAAATGCACTGCTACTGTATTTCTCAGGAGGAATTCAGATACAGTGGTTAGTTTTTCGGGGTACTGCTTAGGCACAATTAACAATTTTACATATTTACTATAAGATAGCAAATCTTCACTTTTGGAGTTCATGTTCACTTTAATAGGTTATGATTTCAAAATAAATTTTTCATAAGGTTTTTTTTTTATATATATAAATTAGATAACCTTAACCTGGAGAAGGCTTCAATATAATAAATTCCTAGGAAACCAAAGCACAAAGACAGCACTCACAACAGGGAACACACCTCATTGAGTAAGGTGGAGTCCTTCACTGGGTGCTGTGACTCAAATGGCCTCCAGCCATTGAAAATGCAGCTCCAAGAAAGATGTAGCCGGCAACCTCTGAATCTCATGAAAATCTTTATTTGCTACATAAATGTCAAGATTATAAACAGCTAACGCATTTCGGCATATAGCCTTGTTCACGGCATATTCACATATGAAATCATTAATTCCTATTACTGGTAGAAGCTCCCAGGCATAACAGGTTACATTAACCATCATCAGTCTATCCAGAAACAAAAGCTGCTAAGTTTCAACAGCAATTTGGGAATATCTTGTTAATTGCAAATAATAGCAAAGACAATAACCAGCATAATATTATAGTTTACAGCATAGCATTCACAAAGTTTAAGGGTATATTCACACCAGATGCGCTGGAGTGCGTTTGTCAGCGCATTCCCAAGTCATGGCAACCCAAAAAAATAATGGCTCCTTAATGCAGTTCACACCAGCTGTGGCGTTGCATTTGCCCAGCCCTTAAAAAAAAAAAACAAGTACAGCATGCACCACTTTTTTTCATTGCAACGTGTTCAAATGCACACACGTTCGCTTAAACACTGTGCAACGCAAGGCAAATCAAGACCAACAAGGTAAAAAAAAAAAAAAAAACTAAAACAAACGCAGAGTACAGTATCTCACAAAAGTGAGAACCTTCATATTTCTGTAAATATTTTATTATATCTTTTCATGTGACAACACTGAAGAAATTACGCTTTACTACAATGTAAAGTAGTGAGTGTACAGCTTGTATAAAAGTGTCAATTTGCTGTCCCCTCAAAATAACAACACACAGCCATTAATGTCTAAACCACTGGCAACAAAAGTGAGTACACCCCTAAGTGAAAATGTCCAAATTGGGCACAACGTGTGAATATTTTTCCTGGCCACGATTATTTTCCAGCACTGACTTAACCGTCTTCGGCATGGAGTTCACCAGAGTTTCACAGGTTGCCACTGGAGTCCTCTTCCACTCCTCCATAAAGACATCACTGAGCTGGTGGATGTTAGAGACCTTACGCTCCTCCACCTTCCATTTGAGGATGCCCCACAGATGCTCAATAGGGTTTAGGTCTGGAGACATGCTTGGCCAGTCCATCACCTTTACCCTCAGCTTTTTTAGCAAGGCAGTGGTCATCTTGGAGGTGGGTTTGGGGTCATTATATTGGAATACTGCCTTGCGGCCCAGGGAGGGGGATCATGCTCTGCTTCAGTATGTCACAGTACACGTTGGCATTCCTGGTTCCCTCAATGAACTGTAGCACCCCAGCGCTGGCAGCCCCAGACCATGACACTTCAACCACCATGTTTGACTGTAGGCAAGACACACTTGTCTTTGTACTCCTCACCTGGTTGCCGCCACACACGCATGATACCATCTGAACCAAATAAGTTTATCTTGGTCTCATCAGACCACAGGACATGGTTGAAGTAATCCATGTCCTTAGTCTGCTTGTCTTCAGCAAACTGTTTGCAGGCTTTCTTGTGCATCATCTTCAGAAGAGGCTTCCTTCTGGGATGACAGCCAAAGCAGATCAATTTGATGCAGTGTGCGGTGTATGGTCTGAGCACTGATAGGCTGACCCCCCCCCCCCACCCCTTCAACCTATGCCGCAATGCTGGCAGCACTCATACGTCTTTTTGCCAAAGACAACCTCTGGATATGACGCTGAGCAGGTGCACTCAACTAGTTTGGTCGACCATGGCGAGACCTGTTCGGAGTGGAACCTGTCCTGTTAAACAGCTGTATGGTCTTGGCCACCGTGCTGCAGCTCAGTTTCAGGGTCTTGGTAATCTTTTTATAGCCTAGGCCATATACAGTATATGTAGAGCAACTATTCTTTTTTTCAGATCCTCAGAGAGTTCTTTGCCATGAGGTGCCATGTTAATCTTCCAGTGACCAGTATGAGAGAGTGAGAGTGATAACACCAAATTTAACACACCTGCTCCCATGCACACCTGAGATCTTGTAACACTAATGAGTCACATGACACCGGGGAGGGAAAATGGCTAATTGGGCCCAACTTGGACATTTTCACCAGGGGTGTACTCACTTTTGTTGCCAGCTGTTTAGACATTAATGGCTGTGTGTTGAGTTATTTTGAGGGGACAGCAAATTTACAGTGTAACTTCATCAGTGTTGTCACATGAAAAGATATAATAAAAGATTTACAAAAATGGGAGGGGTGTACTCACTTTTGTGAGATACTATATATATATATATATATATATTTAGCAAAGCATAAAATGGAGATTGTTGCAATACTTTATGTCACACCGTAATTTGCGCAGCAGTCTTACAAATGCAATTTTCTAGAAAAAAATACACTTTTTTTTCATTAAAAAATAATAAGAAGAGTAAAGTTAGCCAAATGTTTGTTCTATAGTATGAAAGATAATGTTACGCCGAGTAAATTGATACCCATCATGTCATGCTTTAAAATTGTGCACGCTCGTGGAATGGCAGCAAACTTTGGTACTTAAAAATTTCCAAAGGCGAGATTTTAAAAATTCCTACAGGTTACCAGCTTAGAGACAGAGGAAGTCTGGGGCTAGAATTATTGCTCTCGCTCTAACGATCGCCGCAATACTTCACATGTGTGGTTTGGACATTGTTTACTTATGTGGGCGCGACTTGCATATGCGTTCGCTTCTGCGCGCAAGCACGGAGAGATGGGCGCTTTAAATGTTTTTTTCTTATTTATTCTACTTTTTATTTTTTACTTTTACACGGTCTCTAAAAAAAATTTTTGATCATTTTGTTTTTCTATTACAGGGAATGTAAACATCCCTTGTAATAGATATAAGCATGACAGGTCCTCTTTAATGTGAGATTTGGGGTCAAAAAGACCTCAGATCTCACATTTACACTTAAAAGCAATAAAAAAAAAAAATTGGTCCTTTAAGGCCGTTGGACGGAAGTTTGACATTGCTCCGGTCCTCCAAGGGCATAGAGTCGAATAGGGTCCATCTTGCCCTCACTCAACTTCCTGCCCAGCAGCACTGAGGATTGGGTGGTTTTCCTCGCTACCAACGGCTCCTCTCCCGCCACCCATAAAAGTGATCCTGTGGCGAATCCCCAGCTGGGACCACTTTTATGGTAAAGCAGACAGCCCGCCGTGTAAAAAAATACCGGGGTTATGGCAGCTATCTTTTTAACTATCTATTTAATTTCCAATTAGCGACGTAAATACATGGTGAGAGGTCCGGTTAGAAATCTGGCGGTGAGGCTAAAAGAGTCTCCCAACTGCAAGAAATAGAAAATGCAGATTGTATGGCCAAAGTCTGCAGGACCCTTTTTTTGGTCCACACCATATTCGGGTCGCATGGGCGTTCACACCTATGCGATCCAATTCCTGTCCAAATTGACAGTTTGCCCTGGGATATGCAAACTGATCTAGGGGTGTCATTAACTTTGTATTGACACTCCCAGCAGTTCGCATATGGCAGTGTGAACTGCCTGCGAGTCGGGAACAAGCAGTGTATTCGCAGGGTTCAGGCATCGCACCAATCTGAACTGGCACTGAGTGTTAATACTTGTGTAGCACTGCCCCCTAGGGGACTGCTGGATTGTTCACCTTTTCGGGACCCTCTGGGCTACTCTTAGCAACTGCATGCAGAAACTACTGACACTACTTTTCTGGCTCAGTCAATGAACAGTCTAGGGGTTTTGGTGGTTTTATTATAAATAGGGATGGGAGAAGGGAAGAGTGGGATACTCCGGAACTTGAACTCTTCACAATTCTGAGGAATTCTATCTGAAGATGCAGCCAGGCTGCGAATTTCACCTTGCCACTAGATGATCTGTAGATACTGAGTCTCTGAACAAAAGACTTGGTTACACACTATCTTCAGGGTACTCACCTAGCACCCCCTTTCACTCCACCAGCTGACACCCATCCTCTGACTACTCTACTTCGGGGTGTCCCCCTTCCTGGTCAGGCCCTTAGACATGATCCCCTGTATTCTTGATACTGTTTTTCCAGGTTCTCCAGTGTCTCAACCCCTCTAGTCAGCTCTCCTGGACCTCTGGGTTCAGCTCCTTCCTTCTGGCTCACCAGGCCGACTGCCTGTGACCATACACCAACTGCTGCAGAAGAGGAGGCAGCCGCCACTCTCCTTCCGGGACTCTGCTCACCAGCCAAAGACCCCGAGCACATGCACTCCTGGTTTTTATACCACACCCCACAATGCACCGAGACAGCAGTGTGTGCCAATCACTGGGGCTGTATCTGTGTGCCCATTGGTCAGGTTTTCTCCACTGTCCAATATGTCTCCCTATTGGACCAGTGTGAAACACTCCCTAGACCAAATAATCACACACTGAGCACCATGAGCAGACCTAACTCACAGATCCTGCTCTCTGTTAAGCAGAAAGCAATATAGAATTTTACTAATGCTCCTCTGATAGGCAGACAGAGTCAAAACTATACTCACTCTCTAGCACCTACCTAGGAGGGTGCTACACTTGTAGCTACTGTAACTTTTTCTCTTTGCTAAAGAAAACAGCAATGGATGAGGATTCCAGAATAGAACAGTGTTTATCCTGCAGCTGGCTTCAATAAAGTAAATTAACGGCTTCAGAGACAAGTCTATCATTTGATGAAACTGCATCTGGTACATCTAACAGAGCAGAATGCTACAGTCTGTCTGAGATTGAACCAGAGCGTATTCTAAATCTAGATCACTCTACTTTTCCTTTTAATAAATGAAATACAGCTGAAGACCTTAAACCAGGGGTGTCAAACTCGGTTTTATCGTGAGCCGCATCAGCATCATAATTGCCTTCAAAGGGCCTGATGTATCTGTAAGACTATATAAATGTATCTACTCTTTAATATATTATATAATTGTCTCTGCATTTGATTACTCCTGGTTTTAGTAACCACACCAAAAATGCAGACTCCCATTGAGATGAATGGAAATCGTGGCCAAATCGGCGGTAACCACGATTTTGCATTTTTGGTGCGTTTTTGAGTCACATGTCCATTTTTCACAGGTGCAGGCAACCCCAAAATGCACCAGAAATGCACAGCAAACAAAAGTGAAACACAACAAAATTGCAGTAAAAACGCATATACATTTTTACCACGATTTTGCTCTAGAGCAGGGTGAGAGTAAAGGCCCGTACACACGATAGGAAAATCGGAAGTAAAATTAGATCCAAGGAACGATCTGCTGATTTTCGGATCGTTAGTATAGTGCTTTCGACAGCCGATTACAGATTTTAGTATGACAAAAACTGGATGTGCAGGCTATAAAATTTTTATTGTACGTGAACACAAAGTCTGATTTTCGTTTACTTAGTACAGTTTTCGTCCGAAAAAAAAATCATAAGAGCAAGACTAGGCATGCTCGCAAACTAAAGAATACATACAAAACAATTCAACACATGACATCACTTCTGAAGTTGAATTCTGTCGTAGGAGAATTTTAATATGAAAGTAACCTCTCACTTTCCATATGAGACTAGCATGCAACAAAAAACTGAAGAAAATTAGTCCGATAATCTGATCGTGTGTACGAGGCTTTAGGGTTGTCACATCATCTCTTTAAACCAAGACACATATTATTTCCCAGGTTCTGAGGCTAATATAATGCAGATAAGGCACTTAAGTTGGATACACACTATGCAATTGTCTTTAGATTTTTTCCTTTAGATTTATCAAAACCATATAATATGAGGGAAAACCTAAATACTTTTAATTTGTATGCAATCAGACAGGCCCTTGCACTACATAGTTAAAGGTAAATCTAAAGGAAATCTAACTACAAAAGTTGTATAGCGTGCATCCAGTTTAAGTGAGTTTAATTACCACTCTAATCAGCCGCAAAACCTGTGTAATTAATATGTGTCTTGGACTAAAGGGATGAGGTGGCAACCCTAGTGAGAATATATAATACGAGGTCAGACCTAAACACTTTCAATTTGTATGCAATCAGGCAGGCCCTTGCACTACATAGCTGAAGGTAAATCTAAAGGAAATCAAACCACAAAAGTTGTATAGTGTGTATCCAGCTTTAGACTTAACCACTTAAGCCCCGGAAGATTTTACCCCCTTCCTGACCAGGGTTTTTTTTTTGCGATTTTTTACTGCGTGACTTTAACGGACAATTGCGCGGTCGTGCGACGCTGCACCTAAACAAATTTGACGTCCTTTTTTTCTCCTTTTTTTAAGCTGGGACTTTATATTTCTATATATTTCTCTATGTCTATTTAAATAGGTAGGTGGTTGGACTTAATATAGTTCCCGCGCCTCTGTAATCGCCGGCAATCAGATTTTTCCACCCAGATCTGGACCAGGGTATCACCGAGCTTTTGAACAGACTAAGGTGCAACCTGGTGGCAAAACAATGTCCCAGAGGTGTTCTTTTGGATTTAGGTCAGGCAAGCATTGGTGGCATTTAATTTTATCAATTCCTTCATCCTCCAGGAACTGGCTGCATACTCTCACCCCATAGGGCCAGGCATTGTCGTGCACCAGGAGGAACCAAGGACCCAGGGCACCAGGGTAGGGTTTGACAATGGGTCCAATGATTTCATTCCAATACCTAATGGCAGTCAGGCTGCCATTGTTGAGCCTGTAGAGGTCTGTACGTCCCTCGATTGAATATGCCTCCCCAGACCATCACTCAACCACTACCAAACTAGTCATGCTGAATGATGTTATAGGCTGCATAACATTCTCCACAACTTCTCCAGACCCTTTCACGTCTGTCACATGTGCTCAGGGTGAACCTGCTATTATCTGAAAAGCACAGGGTGCCAGTGGCGGACCTGCCAATTCTGATGTTCAATGGCAAATGTCAACCAAGCTCCATGGTGCCAGGCAGTGAGCACAGGGTCCACTAGAAGATGTCGGGCTCTCAGGCCATCCCCATGAAGTCTGTTTCTGATTGTTTGGTCAGACACATTTACATCAGTGGCCTGCTGGAGGTCATTTTTTAGGGCTCTGGCAGTGCTCATACTGTTCCTCCTTGCACAAAGGAGCAGATACTGGTCCTTCTGATGGTTTAAGGACCTACTGACCTGTCCAGCTCTCCTACAGGAACTGTCTGTCTCCTAGAATCTCCTCCATGATCTTGAGACTGTGCTGGGAGACACAGCAAACCTTCTGACAATGGCATGTATTGATGTGCCATTTTGGAGGAGTTGGACTGCCTGTGCAACCTCTATAGGGTCCAGGTATCACCTCATGCTATCAGTAGTGACACTGACCCTAGCCAAATGCAAAACTAGTAAATGAGTAGGGAAAAAATGGTAGTAGCATCCACCTGTAAAACCATTCCTGTTTTGGAGGTCATCTCATTGTTGCCCATCTAGTATACCTGTTGGTAATATCATTAACACCGAAGCAGCTGAAACTGATTAACAACCCCCTCTGCTACTTAACTGACCAGATCAATATCCCAGGAGTTTAATCGACTTGATGCTATACTCTGATTAAAAAGTGATTAAAAAATATTCCTTTAATTTTTTTGAGCAGTTTATATGAGAAAAAGCTGATCATTGTTAAATAGTTTGTCTCAACCTTATAACTGCCACTTTTGCTCGACAGCTTGTTCTGTTGAAAAATAACAGACTTACTAGACAAATCACCCAGTGACAATAAAGGAAAATAACCATTAAACGAAAACTAATGCAGCCACCACTTCCAAGAATTGGTTAGCTACACTATAATACATTTTTGAGTTTATGAGTTTGAGGTTAATACCACTTTAAATGCTAACCTAACCTAAAGAGGAGCTTTAGTCAGTTCTGCAACATTTAAAACTCACCAGCTACAAAAACTGCAGCTGCTGACTTTTAATAAACAGACACTCGCCAGTCCAAGGATCCAGCGCCGTCCTCACCTGGGCTGACTGTTCACCAATCTTTAGGTCCCTGGTTCCTGGAATAATAATGGTGGGCAGCTGGCAGAAGTGGGAGTGGGTACCTGTCAAAACTAGGCGCCTACTCCCCCCCCCCCCCAAAAAAAAGGGGGGGAGGGGAGGAAGAGCATAACTTTTCCTTTGGGGTGAAGTTTCGCTTTAAGTTATTTAAAGATGCAAGCTTTCGGGATAACTTAGATCCCTTCCTCAGGCTTTAAACATTTTTGAAAAATGGTTCATAAGCCCACATATTCATACACAAAATATTTTTTTTCTTTTCTTTTTTTCTATTTTATCTTCTCTAAGGGTAGACGCTATTGTAAGGCATGAGAGATCAGAGTTCAGAGGTCTTATTGGGGCAAATAAAGAGAATAGTTTCAGACCCAATTCTCCCCTCAAATGTCTTTTTTAGAGGTGGATATGGACACAGCAGCTGTATACTCACAGCCAAGTGTCAAAATTTTGACAGGCATACAGGAGCAGGTGTAAGGTTCCAAATCATGACAGTGTGCGTTCAGATCGGTCCACCTGCTCTTACACACATACAGCAGGGCCACCGCCCCTCTAATCTCCATGCGTCGGCCCCTAATCTCCATGCGGGGCGCTGGACGCATAGATTTCTACAAGCTTTTTTCTTTCTGAAGCAAATGATTATAGACTGAGGCTCTAATTGGCTTCAAAAAGGTTGAGGTCGGGACGCAGAGCACTGTGCTACGAGCCCATCCACTTGTGACATAAGCAAATCAACGTTCACTATTGTCTTCCTGCTTCTCCTCCCGGCCAATCAGGACAGGAAGAAGCTCTTAAGACTGGATTGGCTTTGAGGAGAAGCGGGGGAAGCTGCCTGCAACCTGGATGGGGTAAGTGTGGACCTGGCAGGTTGGTTACCATGCCCCCCCCCAAAAAAAATGGAACACCTATAGGCTGCCTGGGTGGATTCAGCCGCAAGATCAAAGGCAGTCTGCACACAGAATGGGTGTCAACACCCATATGAATGAAGCCTAAGCCTTCTCTATTATATTCATGGAGAAGAGAAGGCAGACTCCCCCTGAACTTGCTTTATCATAGAAGAAACAATAATTATGGGCTGAATAATCATAAATCATTCATTGCCTATTGCACAGGAATCAGTTTGATTGGGTAAGGGCCATCTCATGTCTGTGGATACATTTACATTCCTCTTCTGGGTGGGGCCACTCGCCCTGCACATGGGGGTACCTTTTGCACAGAGTGTGCCCAGGACCAGACGGGAAAAAAGATGAAGGGCAGGTCATAAAATGTACCTGTCATTCATTTATGGGGACGTGGCATGACAGTTAATTTAAAAAAATAAATAAAAATTATTATTAAAGACATTTTTTATTGGTGGTTAAAATACTCTATATGATTGGCCATTATCACTCCAATATTGATTGGGCAATGGTATTTTATTTTTACTGGTTAATATTACCTTTTTGTTGATTGGTCCAAATTACACAGAAAATTCACCTTGAGCCGTTTGGACTCCCCTATATAAAGAAGAAATTTAACGGTTAAATTCAGTCAGCGGGAGCAACAGATAAGAGGTTCAGGAGTTTTGACCCTCCCGCCCGCCCTGTATTCTGTTTTGTCACGGTCTTAGTGGTTGTGGGATGTTTAAAATTATTTGGTGGTATAGGCTGAGCTTTTTGGCTAGCCTACAGTATATATATGTATATGTTTAATATTTCAGTTGTGGTTAGTTTGGGCTTTAGGGCCAAGCTATACCATTGTTTTAAATCCCACATGGTATTTTATAATATTTAGTAAAGGCCGTGGCCGTTTTTACCAATGCAAGTTGTAGTGTCAATTTTTTGTAAATTTAATCTAATATATATGGGATATTTAATTATTTCTCTTTATTTGGAGTTCTGCCTACGGCACCATTGTGTTCATGTGAAAATCAAACATTATAGCGGTTTCCAAGCTTAGAGATAAATCTTATATTGTGTGCAGTTGTCAAATTACACAGAGTCCCTCTGTAAAAGTATTGTTCCTTGTCACTGCACACCTTAGCTTGATGGATGTTACATTTAGGAGGGATATTGCTGAGCCTGTGCCCTCTCCACCAGTTTAGAGCAACTCTGCTATCTCACTCCCAGTGACAGAATGGGGTCGCACTGTGCACTTAGCACAGACCTCATGTGTGCCTTTGTGAACTCTTTCACTTACGTACCATGCTGCCAGGCCAGGGGCCTCTATTATTATTATTATACAGGATTATATAGCACCAACAGTTTGCGCAACGCTTTACAATGTAAGAGAAGACAATATAGTTACAATACAATTCATTACAGGAGGAAAAGTGGGCCCTGCTCGTTAGAGCTTACAATCTAGAGGTAACAAGGGTTCGGTCTTGGTTGCTTAAGGAAACCAACCACTGGGGAAGAAGCCAGATCAACCCCTTCACTACCAGAGGATCCATCACCTACACCACACTAGTTATGGGCAACCATAGCAACTGCTTTTCTAGGTGAGTAAACTTTCTGTTGTGGCTTTGCTTTATACCTTACTGACCCTAGTTCTTTCATATGCCAGCAACCTTCATGCACACTGGTGATGAGCCGAACATCCCCCCTGTGCGGTTCGCACCAGAACATCTCGAACAGGGGAAATGTTCTAGCGAACATGCAAACTCCATTAAAGTCTATGGAACACGAACATGAAAAATCAAAAGTCCTAATTTTAAAGGCTTAAATGCAAGTTATTGGCCCAAAAAAGCTTGCAATTGAGAGATTGTGGGCTTGAATATCTTGGCCCGCAGGTGATTTATAAGTCGAATTCCTTCAGGGTGAGTGTAGTGAGTTTAACAGCCGCCCCTGAGCCAATAATGTGGGAACTCGAAGTTCCCACGAAGAAGCCCATTTGTTCGCCATTCGGCGAACAGGCCGGGTTCGACTCGAACACTAAGCCCATCCCTAATGCACACCTTTAAATGACTTAAGACCAAGCTTAGAACAGTTGATGGAATTTTTTGGCAATACAATTCAACATACAGTGGGGATCGAAAGTATGGGCACCCCAGGTAAAAAAAAATTATTAATGTGCATAAAGAAGCCAAGAAAAGATGGAAAAATCTCCAAAAGGCATCAAATTACAGATTAGACATTCTTATAATATTTCAACAAAAGTTAGATTTTATTTCCATCGACACTTTCAAAATTACAGAAAACAAAAAAATGGCGTCTGAAAAAGTTTGGGCACCCTGCAGAATTTATAGCATGCACTGCCCCCTTTGCAAGGCTGAGACCTGCCAGTGTCATGGATTGTTCTCAATCATCGTTTGGGAAGACCAGGTGATGTCAATAAGAAGATAGCAAAGCGTTTTCAGATGTCAATATTATCGGTTCGTAATGTAATTAAGAAATAGCAGTCATCAGGAACAGTGGAAGTTAAAGCAAGATCTGGAAGACCAAGAAAAATATCAGACAGAACAGCTCGCAGGATTGTGATAAAAACAATTCAAAACCCATGTTTGACTGCACGATCCCTCCAGAAAGATCTGGCAGACAGTTGTTTTACACTATTGCACTATAAAGAGATACTTGTACAAATATGGTCTTCATGGAAGAATCATCAGAAAAAAACCTCTTCTACGTCCTCACCACAAAAATCAGCGTTTCACCGATGAGGTTAAAATTGAACTTTTTGGCCGGAATGAGCAAAGGTACGTTTGGCGAAGAAGGGGCACAGAATTTAATGAAAAGAACCTCTGTCCAACTGTTAAGCATGGGGGTGGATCAATCATGCTTTGGGGTTGTATTGCAGCCAGTGCCACAGGGAACATCTCACGACGAGTAGAAGGAAAATGGATTCAATAAAATTTCAGCAAATTTTGGATGGTAACTTGATGCCATGTGTGAAAAAGCTGAAGTTAAAAAGAGGATGGCTTCTACAAATGTATAATGATCCTAAACACACCTCGAAATCCACAGGGGATTACATCAAGAGGCGTAAACTGAAGGTTTTGCCATGGCCTTCACAATCTCCTGACCTCAACATAATTGAAAATCTATGGATAGACCTTAAAAGAGCAGTGCGTGACAGACAGCCCAGAAATCTTAAAGAACTGGAAGACTTTTGTAAGGAAGAATGGGCAAAGATACCTCAAACAAGAATTGAAAGACTCTTGACTGAATACAAAAAGCGTTTACAAGCTGTGATAATTGCTAAAGGGGGCAGTACAAGATATTAACTCTGCAGGGTGTCAAAACTTTTGCAGACGCCATTTTTTTTGTTTTCTGTTATTTTGAAAGTGTAAATGATGGAAATAAAATCTAACTTTTGTTGACATATTATAAGAATGTCTAATCTGTAATTTGATGCCTTTTGGAGATTTTTCCATCTTTCCTTGGCTTCTTTATGCACATTAATACAAATTTTTACCTGGGGTGCCCAAACTTTCGATCCCCACTGTAAACATTTGCAATGGAACATACCCTAACTAGCCCGACTAAGCTGCCCAGGCATACTTCAACAAGGTAGTAGTGCATATTCTCCAACACTGGCAGATCTTGGGCTTGCCGGTGTCCTCCAATGGACTGCTGGGAGCAGCAGTCCTTCTTAGTACCTAATGACAGTCACAGCCTCCTCTTGCGTAGCAAAACCAATGACTCTGAACCCAGTCTCCCCCCTAATTATATAAAAGGGCGGATAAGCAGGGTCCAAAAAGTCTGGGAACCGAGGTGCAGAATATTAACCCCTTCTCCATCCTGGGTCAGCCACTGCCTAACTCATAAACTGAAGGCAACATGCCAACACTCTTGCTGCTTTAAACCCCAGTTTTAACCTACAGACCAAGATTTATTTATCAGGATCCTTTCCACTCCTCTATATATTTCAGAACTGCATTAATAAATGGCAATAATATATTCACTATACAGTGGGATGTGACAATACAGACTGGCTTCTAATGGATCATTTTCTAAGTTGTTTCATTATGAACGACGATCAATGCAAAACACATTTTTTCTGTTCTCAGTCTTTGCGCAGGCTGATTATTTATGGAGTTCTGCTGTCTGCTCACAGCTTTAATTAGACAAGGCAAAACAAGTGTGTCTCCACCATTTCCCGAGAACTCCATAGAAAACTCAATGAGTCATTACAGTGGGTTATCTCATGGAAAATGCACACCTCATCTTATATCCACTACCTGATCAACCGTCCTAATGCCAAATGGCAGCTAAAACTTATTTTCTGCATGGCTGCGGAAAAACACATTCTGCCTATTTATAAACAGATTACTCACGTCTTCTATTTGCTGAAAATGTGTTACTTCTTATTTCCAGCTTCTAAAATTGAGGACTATGCAGTTCTGTTTTACAGAAAAGAGTTTCTGCAGAAAACTTTAGCTGTACATAATGAGGGGGGATAATACTTAAATAGGACTATGAGTTTAAATCTTCCATCGCAAAAGAGTGATGATTTGCAATTGTTAGGACAGGAATATGATGCATTTCTGCTTTAAAACAAACATACAGCATTGTGTATTTTACTTGCTGTAAGTTCCAGCAGCATTGACATTCACTCCTGGCATTTTTGAAAAGTGCGACAAAGCGCATAGAAAACATGCCTCACACTTGTGTTGCCATAAATTGGTAATGGCACCCCAAGTGCAAGTAGCAGGCACGCATTAACCAGGCATTTTGTTGAGGGCTAGCGTGCTGGAAAACACAACAAAACTTGCCGTGAAAAAAACGTGCAATGCTCCACTCCAAAAAAAGTTTAGTGCCATCTTTAGCACGTTTGTTGCGCCTAGGACAGCCCATTCAAGTAAACATGCTGCCCGCCCACGTGTGACAAGTGGAAATGCTCCAAAACACGCAAAAATAAAAATGCTTCCAAATCTGTGCAGTAACCAAATGCAAAACTTGTAAACATCTGTGCAAGAGCTTCCTGCAATAAAGACCAGTCACTATTGCTCTCTCTCCTTGTACAGAGTGACTGGTCCTGTCTCCACCCCCTCCAGTAGTTTTCTATAGGAAGCCTGTTGGAAGCATGGGGGAACTGCATTAACATGATAGTAATGCTTATGTTATGTTAGTGCCCCCCCCCCCCCATGGCTGGAGGCCAAATTACTTCACTGGGCTCCACAATGGAAGGATAATGTCTTTTCACTTGCCAGTGGCATCTGTCTCAGCCCTAACAACATGCATTTTGAGGAAAAAAGCAATGAACACTGATTTTCCTCAACCACCCCTTTACACTCTTGATACATTCTACTTGTCTCAGCCTGAGGGCATGGAGGGAAGCTACTGTATACTTGCCCATTCCCTAGAAAGTTCAGTTCTGCAGCGGGCCCTAACAGAAGGATCCTGCCGATTCGGAGGGTAAACCATACAGCTACCAATTCACCCCTTCTACAGAACCTCCATCACAAGCCACCACCACCATCTTCACTCCCGAGCTGGCTGCTCCTCCTTCCCTTTACTTCTTACTCTCCATCACCCAAAAGGTGTCAGGAGTCAGAAGCAGAGATGGCCAAATATGCGTAGCTGCACTCAGAAAGCTGTGACCAGACCATAAACTGCATAAATAAATTTATTTACAGTGAAACCAAAATCCATCCAAACACCAGCAAACAAAGATACACATTAAGTGAACCAAAGACAAAATACCTAAACAAGCTAAACTATAATATAATCTCTACAATATATATAAAATGAGGAACACCAATCACAGGGTAAAACTGGAGATGCAAAGAAGAAGGGAACTAGGATTGGGGTCAGGAACAAGGGGAGCAGGTATAAGGCAGCAGTGTACAGGATGCAGGGCAAGAGCAAGATCAGGAGCAGGATAAATGGCAAGCAGTTTCTGGCAGCAAAAAAAATACCGAAGCCAGAGGGACTAGAAGAGGAGGAACTAAAAACCCTCCCAGAGACACCCGCTGGTGGACACTGGAACTACAACCCTGCATCCAGGGTGCCACCAGCTGCTGATCCAGGTCCTGACACAAGGTTAACTTGAAGGTTCACTTTGTTCCCCATTTCCATTCAATGTAAGAGCATATTCCCACTCTTTTCTCACAGTAAATCAGACCAGTCTTTGCTACGAAATCAGGACTCTTTTTACTTGAGTAAAAAGGCATAAGACTAAATGTTCCTTAGCATCTCCACGTTATAGTTCTCCAATAGTTACATAGGCTATGCAACAAGTTAGAAAAGTGGCAGTGCTCCTTCTCTCCTTTCTTGTACATCTGTAGCTGCTACTCTGCTGGACTTTGCTATTGTGTTCATACCTTTAGCTTGTGGTAGTATCCAACCAGTAGTGATATGGCTTCAACTATACAGTCCTGTCGCAGGGTCCTGCCAAGAGGTAACCCCACTTTAGGTGCAACGCATGTATGGTCCTTCCAACTTCCAAAATCAACAACCACACTTACAGTATCTCACAAAAGTACACCTCTCACATTTTTGTAAATATTTTTTATCTAATATATCTATTAGATATTTATTATATCTTTTCACGTGACAACACTGAAGAAATGACCACTTTGCTACAATGTAAAGTAGTGAGTGTACAGCTTGTATACCAGTGTAAATCTGCTGTCCCCTCAAAATAACACAACACAGCCATTAATGTCTAAACTGCTGGCAACAAAAGGGTGAGTGCACCCCTAAGTTAAAATGTCCAAACTGGGGATGAGGATCTGAAAAAAAAGAAATTGTTGCTCTACATAAAGATGGCCTAAGCTATAAGACAATTGCTAAGACCCAGAAACTGAGCTGCAGCACGGTGGCCAAGACCATACACTGGTGGTTTAACAGGACAGGTTCCACTCAGACAGGCCTCAGCATAGTCAACCAAAGAAGTTGAGTGCACGTGCTCAGCGTCATATCCATAGGTTGTCGTTGGGAAATAGCAGTCTCCTCTCTAATTCATAACAAAGGTGTTCTTTCGGGTTACGGTCAGGACTGTGTGCAAGCCAGTCAAGTTCCTCTAGCCCAAACTCGCTCATCTATGTCTTTATGGATCTTGCTTTGTGCACTGGTGTGCAGTCATGTTGGGACAGGAAGGGGCCATCCTCAAATTGTTCCCACAAAGTTGTCCACAATGTCTTGGTATGCAGACACCTTCACTGGAACTAAGGGGCTAAGCAAACCCCGAAAAAAAAAAAAACCCACAGCATAATCCCCCCTCCACCAAATGATTTGAACCAGTGCACAAAGCAAGGTCCATAAAGACAGGCATGATAGATTTTGGAGGGGAGGGGAACTTGACTAGCCTGCACAGAATCCTGACCTCAACCCGATAGAACACCTTTTGGGATTAATTATAGCAGAGACTTCGAGCCAGGCCTTCTCGTTTAACATCAGTGCTTGACCTCACAAATGCGCTTCTGCATGAATGGTCAAACATTTCTAAAGACAAGCTTCTAAACCTTGTGGACAGTCTTCCCGAAAGAGTTGAAGCTTTCATTGCTGCAAAGGGTGGGCCAACTCAATATTGAACCCTACAGACTAAGACTGGGATGCCATTAAAATGGAAAATGTTATACTTACCTGACGGTAATTTCCCTTTCCTGATGCATTAGCATGACAGCATACATGTATGGGTATGGGGTCTACCCCTCGCCCAATCAGGACTTGTTATATTTTATAAATGAGTCGCCTCCCCTAAGGTGGCATTCTCAACTATAATCAAATGCAAAACCCCCAAGGGAGGGACCTGTATGCTGTCATGCCTTATGCATGAAAATTGAAAATTACTGTCAGGCAAGTATATTTTCCATTATCCTGACACAAGCATGACAGCATACACGTATGGGATGTCGCACGCCAACAAAAAACCATAAGGGAGGGCCATGCCAAAGTGTTTCGATCAACATATCCTTAGACAAAAAGTGATCTGGTGCATCAACTCATAAGAGTATATAAACAGATGGGATAGAGCAAAGACTTGCCCTAAGCGAGAACCTAATACTGTCACGACACTGTTGGAACAAGATTTGGTAACATTTGCTTAAAGTTTTTAAAAAAACATACTGGGAATTAGAGGAGTTGGAGGAGAGGTACGAAATGTCCATTGACTTCCTTACTGCACATGCCCCACTGATCTTGAGCCTCCTCTGCCCAAATTTGAGATAATTCCTACAATAACACCTACTGGGCAAATTTGAGTGAAAGGAACTTTTCTGCTCCTGGGGAGGAGCAGACTTGGATGTAGGCAACCATAGAAACACGATTATGGAAATTTCGATCTGTTCTGAGTGGTACCTGTCCTGTTAAACCGCAGTATGGTCTTGGCCACCATGCTGCAGCTCAGTTTCAGGGTCTTGGCAATCTTCTTATAGCCTAGGTCATCTTTATGTAGAGCAACAATTCTTTTTTTACAGATCCTCAGAGAGTTCTTTGCCATGAGGTGCCATGTTGAACTTCCAGTGACCAGTATGAGAGAGTGAGAGCGATAACACCAAATTCAACACACCTGCTACCCATTCACACCTGAGACCTTGTAACACTAATGAGTCACATGACACCAGGGAGGGAAAATGGCTAATTGGGCCCCATTTGGACATTTTCATTTAAGGGTGTACTCACTTTTGTTGCCAGCGGTTTAGACATTAGTGGCTGTGTGTTAAGTTATTTTGAGGGCACAGCAAATTTACACTGTTATACAAGCTTACACTTTAATACTTACTACTTTACATTGTAGCAAAGTGTCATTTATTCAGTGTTATCACATGAAAAGGTATAATATAATATTTACAAAAAATGGGAGCGGTGTATTAATTTTTGTGAGATACTGTTATATGTTATTGAGAGCTAGGATTAACCCCCAAGAGAAGTAATTCTTCACTTCATCATTTAGATATAACAGGTTAATGCATAACAATCATTAAACACATAGCAGCCCATAACGTATAGCAGCCATCAACGCTTAGCAGCCAAAAGCAGGCATTAAATGCATAGCAGCCATACAATGCAATGAAGCAATACTATATCATAAACAGCACAAGGAAGGTTAATATACCTCAGACCAATAGACCTGGCAGGATAACCTACACTAGGCCACTGGTCTGCAAAGGTAAAAACAGCAAACCCAGGTATTAGTGCATTAAACAGTAATCCAACCTGCAGAGGCAGACAAAGCTGATTTAATAGGAAAGACTCAACTTTCCACAGTAACATCTGTATATCAGGCCATGCATTAACAGTACAGTAGACAAAACAAAACCTGTGAGGCATTAATGAAACAAACAGAATTATAAACAGCAAATAATTCTACCTTGGCAGCCTGACATATTAACCGCATAATGATCATGACAAACCATGACAGCCCATGGTTTAGCTTACCTACCTGCGGAGCACACATGCCTGACTGGCTCTCAGGTGATGGGAGAGGCTCTATTCCTGAACAGGTGGCCACCAATACACCCCCAGGCTGCCGCCCAGAGCTCCTGGTCACAACTACCGCGAGCCGAAAGTTATCCCAACGCCATCTTGCTCCTCCTTGTCGATCGAAAGTCTGCCAGGCACCATCACCATCCACACATCCGTCTGGAAAGGGCAGCCCGCAGTACAGCCACAGGAAGTAGACAAGGAGCCATCTTGGAAGGGGGGGCAGATACCCTAACAACAATGCCAGCATTTTTGCAAGGGAAACAAAACATACACAAGGCGCCAGACTAACCAAATAGTGTGTGAGGTCACAACTAGCCAGGGAGGAGAGACTGGATCAGTCCCAACAAACAACAAGGCAGAACTGTTTTACCCGCATGCAGAGACCAGTATCCTGCACCCCAGTACCTGGACCTGGAGGAGGTCTCCCTCGGCTTCGTCACAGGAGAGAAGCTGAACCTGTGCAGCTGGCCAGATGAATCCGGCAAGGTGAGGGCAAAAATAAAAATCTTCTTTCCATAGTTATAACTGGTTGAGCATTTGTGGAACAAAAAGAGAATGCCGCCTTAGGGGAGGCAACTCATTTATATAGTATAACCAGTCCTGATTGGGTGAGGGGGCAGAGCCTATACCCATATGTGTATGCTGCCATGCTTGTGTTCGGAAAGTTCAGGTGCGTGTAAAGGCAGGCGTCCCAATATTTTGACAATATAGTATATCTGAAAGTGCTGGATGATCAAGATTTTTTTAAGGGTTGTAATTGAAATGAAAACATGCCTTCCACAGGAGAGGTAAATATTAAAATTCTTCTTTTGCAGGTAACTTTAATTTTTGTTTTTTTTGTGTAATAAACAGTCACTTTGAATACAAGGTGACTGCATATTGTGCAAACTTTTGTTTTCATTTGTTCTGTTCTCTGGATAAAAAGTGAAATAAACTAATAGTGGTTTTCTCTCAGAAGACTTTTTTTTTTAAAACTAGGTTTTTCTATTTCATACCATACGTACCAGCATCCCTCAGCTGTTTAATGAGCCTTAGAAGCCTCACCACTAGGTAATAAGGGCTTAAGACAGATGGTGGTAATAAAAATGAAACATACACACTGCAGATTTTATCTATTCTTAAATCAAAATCGGCTGCATATGTCTCATTAATACATTGTTGAGTGTCTCAAACAAATATGGCCTCCTATATCCCACATAGATAAACTATATATCTTATGAAGAGACTTTTTGCCTCTGACTGATATAATGCCGTGCAATATTTACCAAATCAGACAATATTAGACAAGAGAGTAAGCAGTGGTGTCTGATCTTAAAAAAGTGATCAAGGAGGATGAGTGATCTGATAATGGCCCATTAGGAGTAGACATAACTACACTTCATGGGACCTCATAGCAAAATTTGAATGCCCATATCCACCCTTTCCCAGTGATGTGTGTGGAACCTGGTAGTCAAATGAGGCAATTGTGTAATTAACCCTAAAGTCTATGTCCAGCTAAAACCTTTTGATAGACTGAGGAATGATTAGAGCCCCTGTCAAGTTTTTCTTGCTATCTAGGGCTCTGGTAGAGAAATTTCCTCTCATTTTCTGTCCTGTTGACAATGTTTTACAAGATAGTAAGTGAGGCAAAATCACCAGCAACAACACAGATTGAAAAAAATGTTATAAAGTAGAAAAAAAAATGTTATAAGTAGAGGAGGGGAAAAGTAGAAGCCCCTTCAAATTCGTATTCCTATCTGTGTTCCTGTTCAAAAATTTCCATCACTTCCGTCTAGTAAAACTGTTATCAGCAGAACAGAAGTTACTGCCGGTTCACATATGTGCGGCTGCGGTGATCGCATATAATATCGGAGCGCACTGCTCCTTCATTACATGCGATCGGGTGTGCGGTGCGAATTCAGCCATACACTTTGTATGGCTAAATTCGCACTGCACCCGCAGTAAAGTCACACGACCCTTTTTTTGAGCCGCATCAGGATCGGATCGCACAGTGGTTCACACTTGTTCGATCCGATCCTGTGCGGACTGTAAGATCGCACTGCGATATGCGATCAAACTGGGGGTGTTGTTAACATTTCATTGACACCCCCAGCTTATCACATATGGCAGTGTGAACTGCCAAGGGTGCGTTTGCGATGCGGGAACAGGCTGCGAATTCGCAGCCTTCCCGCATCGCATAAGTGTGAACCGCACACCAGCAACCGCACACAAGCAAAATCTCTCGAAGCTAAACAAAAAACCCTGACAAGAAGGTGCTGAAGGGGATGAAACCAAAAGGGAACCTTTTTACATACATGTATATGGTGGCCATGCTCTAAAATCGAAAACTTTTGGGATTCTATCTCCCCTTTCATACAGAACCCCACCCCAGTCAAGATTACACTCCTTGCACATCTTTTCAATGACACACCCTCCTCTTTTTATTGCACATCTTTTCAATGACACACCCTCCTCTTTTTAAGTCATAAGAAAAGTGTGACCCTTCATTTACTTAACACAGCTAAAGCCGGCCATTGACTGTTCGAACCATGAGTGGGCAGGCTGAATGTACCCAAGTTGATCGACTGATCAACTTGGGTACAACCATGGCATTTCTTGTTCTCTGTATTTAAGCTTGTCTTTCTTCTTTCCTATCTGTACACTCCAGGTCTTTTTATTTTCTATCTGCTTTACAGTCATACTGAAGTTACTGTCTACCTTGTATTGTCACCAGTTTGGATACCATGGTGCAGGGCTCATAAGAAATTCTGAGATGCGGAAGGTGTTCATGTTGCCCTGTAATTTTTCCATTGTGTATTCCTTCTGACCTCATCGAGATGTGCAATGTACAAATATAATCGTTTGATGAATGTTTCAGCTGTGTCAAACACAAATAAAATTTGTATAGTGACAAAAAAAATGCAGTGCTCTCCTTCAATAAAGTGCATTAAAATTATAGTGCATAAATAAGTACCTGAAAACAAAATCATCTACATCAAATAAATGTCTTTTCTTGGACATATATATTTTAAAGAAACGTCTTTTCTTTAAAATATATATATACAGACCATAAATAAATGAATTAATGTCTGTAAAAAAAAAAAAAAGTCTAGTCCCATACACCAAAAGCTCTTCAATAATTGCCTCTGATCACCACAGTGCCTTTTCACCCCACCTATGGGAGTCTTCTCACCTGCTTGAATGGACCTCACTAATTAGAGGTGGTCTATATGCGGTTTGCAGTGTTATAAGTGGCACCGCTCCGACTGGCTGTACACTCAAGAGTCCATGGCTCTCATCAGCTCTCAGCGTGGTGTCAATTATATAGGAGGAAAGAACCATAGTGCAAATAGCTAATAAAAAGTATTCATTTCTATATAAAAATCCACTCACATTTCAGAAATAAAAAAACAGGCATTTCACAATACAATCCTCGACATACACAGCTTCCCCTAGTCCCAGCGTGATTACGTCAACCCCCACCTCATGTGTAGCGCCCAATTGGCTTTCTCAAGGGTTCAGGCCTAAAGGGCACTGTGGTGATCGGAGGCAAGTGAAGAGCTTTTGGTGTATGGGACTGCACTTTTTTTTTTTCCACGAACATTGAATCATTTATTCTGTAAATATATTTAAAAGAGAAGATGGACTCATGTAATTGTATTATATATAGATGATTTTTACACTGTATTTTTATATTTGTTAATGCACATTTTTTATGTCTATATATATTTATTACCTTTTGTACAGGTGGTTGGATGCATAGTGGTGCTAGCTGCTTCCTATAGTATATAGAGTTGAGTAATAGGTGGTTTATACACAGGGATAATGCGGAACATTTTTTTACATTTACTAAAAACATTTGATTAGAAACCTGACAGGAGTTCTAATCCTTCTCAAATCCATTAAAAAAAAAAAAAAAGACTGGACATATACTTCAACAAACAGTCCCTATTCCATATCAAGAACAGGTGAGCTACCAGCATAGTGTCATGGCAGTAGTAGGGATTAGTGCTGTGGATTGAATTCCTAGAAAAGAGCACTAGTGCAGGAAATTAACTTTAAATGTATTCAGTGCACCAGCATTTTTCAGCATGAATTGGTCTTTTCTGGAGTATAAAGCCTAGTACACATTTGTTTTTTTCCCCATTTAACCCAGCAGGGCTGAACAAAAAAACCTGACAGCTCAGGAGGAGCCGCTGTACTAACAATCCGATGTTAGTGCAGCAATCTCCCCTTCTGTTCTGTGGTGTTCTGAAAGGGGGACGCTCCCTACTCCAGAACACTCTGGCCAATAGCTGAGAGCACTGATCAGGAGCCGATCGGCAGACCTTTTCCAGACTGACTCCAGTACACACAGGCTAAATGTCGGCCAATTTCTGTTGAACCGGCCGATGCTACCCAACAATTAGCAACAGTGTGTACTAGGCTTAATATCTTAGGGTTTTATAATACAATTTTAAACCCTTTTATCTCCCCTGCCAGCAAGGGCTGAGCACAGTATTCATAAATATTTAAGGTTACCCCCAATGGAGCCACTGAATAGTTATGCGATTTCTCTTCACACCTGAAGATGACACTCACCCAGCATTTACCAACAAACCTTGAGGTATTTCAAATGTATTAGGCCAAGAATAGCCTAAAATAAGAGTGGATTAGCAAGTGTACTTATACAATCAATAATACAATACCATTACTCTGAGAGATATGGTTAAACATTTGCAGTGTTCGAACAATTATTAACATAACTGTATTTACCTGGCAACAGTATATAAAGACAGTCTTAACTTATTATAAAAGTGCCAGTTTTATGCCACTGGCCAGTGATTAATGAAAGGAAAAAAAAAAAACTGTTGGCCAGCAAAGTTGGGGCACTTGAAGAAAGTAGAACAGTTCCCAGCAGACAGGATATTAACTTGTACATTGTTAGTCTCTTGCCAAACCCAGGGCGCCAACTTCTAGGTCCCTGGAGAGGTACTCTGATTCAGTTCAAGATCACAGGCAGGTAAAAAGCTGCTGTAATTTCTTTCAATCCTGCTGAGCCAGTCCCTCTTTTCATTCCCTACAAGTGGTTGTAGTACAGTCTGATCACAGCAGGCATCCAAACTATACTTCACACTCTTGGTCTCTGAGGCAAGGTCCTGTGTGATGAGCACTGGCAGTCTCTTTGCTTCTCTGAGCTCTCACCCGATTGTGGTCAGCTATGGCAGAATTCTTTTCAGTCAGCAGCCCAGCTAAAATGGGCACGTGAACACCAGAACTGGACCACAGAGTAATGAAAGAAGGTGGCCTGAATGTGGATAGCCGGGTGTATGTGCATCGCCTGGGGAAAACATGACACCATGATGTAGTACGAGAATAAGAAAAGCTGGTGAGGGCAATGTGATGCTTTGGGCAATGTTCTGCTTGAGTCCTGCCATTCAGGAGGATGTTACTTGTTACATGTACCACCTAACTAAATATTGTTGCTGTCCAAGTACATGCTTTCATGAACGGTTTTCCCTGATGGTAGTGGCTTCTCAGCAGGATATTACTCCCTGTCACTGTAAAAATGATTTAAGAAGGGTTTGAGCTCTTGACTTGGCCTCCAAATTCTTCATATCCCAATCTATTTGAGCATCTGTCCGATCCATGGAGGCCCCAGCTTGCAACTTACAGAACCTAAAGTATTTGCTACTAATGGCTTGGTGCCAGATACCACAGCATACCTTCAGCTATCTAGTGGCATCCATGGCTCAATGGGTCAGGGTTGTTTTAATGGCAAAAGGGATATCTACTCAATATTGGGTGAACATATAGAGTTATGGCTGATAGGTATACAGGTTTATTTTTATTTACAAAATCTTAGCGCTAACTATGCACAATTACTCCAGAACCTATACTCTATATTTCGTTGATTTGCTCTGTGGCCACACATGGAGCCAATTAATAGGCATACAGAGTTAATATCCAAGAGCTCATATGGATGACCAGAATCTCTGAAAGCAATACATTTATTTATAGAGAAGGGGATTTGTTACTAGCAAATAGTTTGATCCCAAAGACTTGTCCTTTGAATCGCACAGCTACTTGCTGTGGGGGCACTCGATAGGCGGGAGGGGCCAGGAAACCCGAAGAAGGACCCGAGAAGAGGAGGATCCAGGCCACTTTGTGAAAAACCAACTGCACAGAGGAGGTGGGTAGACCATGTTTTTTTTTTTTTTTTTAAATAACAAAGACTTTGCAATCACTTTAACGATACAATACTGGATCTGTGGTCATCATTACATCCCTTTATCTTCATAGCGAGCCCCCTTTCACCCTTGGCTATTGGTATGCCAATAAAGCATACCTAAGACTATTACCAAGCAGTTTGAGAATATTGCAAATATTCAGTTTAAGGTCCAGGGGATTAGATTACATGTGAATATCAGAGAGAAGGCGCTGTCACACCAGGGGGTGGCAGGTGTAAATATCCTGTGCTCCATCAATTGCAAATATAAAAACAATGCACTCACCTGAACCCCCAGGCATCACAGAGCTTTTAATCCACGGATGTGCAATACTTCTAGAACAGGGATCCTCAAACTACGGCCCTCCAGATGTTGCAGAACTACATGTCCCATGAGGCATTGTAAAAACACTCATTTACAAGCACGATGGGAATTGTAGTTCCTCAACAAACCACAGGATGTCAAAATAAACATGGAAGACAAATGACTTAACAATAGTGCAATACCTTTTAATTAAAATCCTTTAACATTCACAACCCTGCAGTAGTTGGGCTTACTTAAAAATGTGCCCTTACCGGCACCAGCTCTATAGGTGGAAATGTGATACTTGGAAAAACAATAAATCGGCACAATCATAAATTGTAAACAAGTGTTAAAATACCTCTATTCACAAAATAAATTCACCCAATGGCAGCTAACAAAGTGTCTTCCAATAAACACATAAATATAGTAAACATCAAATAAAAATGCAGCGCCAAAGATTCAAATAAAATTCCTTCAACCCAATCTGTGCACAATATGTGCCAAATTGAATATTAAAATCAGTGCCGTAACACTGTACAGTGACAAAATATACAAAATGTATGTATATTTATATTTAAAAAAAATGTAATATAAGTGGCAAAAAAAAAAAAAATCAGTAAAATAAATACAAATGTGATAAGTCCATATGAAACCGTATCATATGACATTTCGTCAGTGAAATTCCACCATGCAGTGCCAATACAGATAAAGTGCTGGTGCAAAAAATCCACTTAGAAGAAAGTGATGGTGCTCTCTTCCACCCGTGCTAACAAGCTGCTCACCTTAACATTGGACTCGTGTATTACCAGTGAGTCAAATAGAGCTGTTCCCCTCTAGTGATATCAATCAGAGTACTGCTCACTCCTCTCCTCCTTCCTCCAAGATACATACCTCCAAAACAGCTCCACAGAGTATATATAGGGAAAAAATAACAATAAAACAATAAAAATAACACACCCTCTAGTGCTCTCTGCATTTCTAGTTTATTCAGCATTATAATGAAAAATAATACACTTACAAAACAGGGCTTGACAAGATTCACAAGGTGATATTCCTTGGATACACCTCCACTAGAATGGCCGAGATGGAACATCCACGCGCAGGCTCCACAGAAAGCACTAGAGTGTGTTTTTTCCCTATATATACACCGTGTAGCTGCTTTGGAGGTATATACTGTATCTTGGAGGACGAGAAAGGAGAGGAGTGAGCAGTATTCTGATTGATAGCCCTAGATGGGAACAGATATATTTGACTCACTGTCACTGGTAACACAGGAGTCAGCTGTTAAGGTGAGCAGCTTTTTCACACAAGTGAAAGAGAGCACCAGCACTTTCTTCTATGGGGATTTTTTGCACCAGCACTTTATTATCTGTATTGGCACTGCACGGTGGAATTTCACTGAAGAAATGGGTCATATGACCCACTTTCATTTGGACTTATCACATTTGTAATTAAGTTTACTGATTTTTTTTTTTGCCACCTAATATATTTAATATTTTTGTATATTTTGTCACTGCACAGCTTTACAGCACCAATTTAATATTAATTTTGGCACATATTGTGCACAGATTGGGTTAAAGGAATTTTATTTGAATCTTTGGCGTTGCATTTTTATTTGATATTTACTATAGGTAGAAATGTCTAGTACATAGTCATCATGCCAAGGAACCCACTCTCCGTGCCCTGCCAGACTCCTGCACACAGCATGAGTTCCCGGCAGGGACATCAATGGTCAACAGGTTTATATAAGTACATGTCAACCTTGGACAAGTCTGCAAGAAGAAAATTGACCCTATATTGAACAGAAGGACAATGTAAATGGTAAAGAGCCACAGAAAAAATTCAAAGAGATCCAAGATAAACTGCAAAGGAAATCCTAAAAAAAAAAAAAAAAAAAAAAAAAAAAAAAAAAATATTGTTTAGATTTACCTTCCTTTTTCTGTGATTCTTGTTGTCTCTATGGGGGTTGATTTACTAAAACCGGAAAGTCCAAAATCTGGTGCAGCTGTGCATGGTAGCCAATCAGGTTCGCTCTTCAGCTTGTTCATTTAAGCTTTGATTTAAAAAAAAAAAAAAATGGAAAAGGTTTGGTTTTTATGAAGAGCTGTACCATATTTTGCATTCTTCAGTTTTAGTAAACCAACCTCTATATGTCTGCGTGCTCTAAAACCTAATTTTTTTTTGGGCAGTCAGAATAAAATTTGCTAAAAGTCATCTTGACAAACCACAATGCTTCTTGTAGAATGTTTTTTGGAGAGATGGGACAAAACTATTTTTGGCAACTTGTATCAGTCCTATTTTCACAGATGGGAAAAAACAAAATAAAGCTTTGAAAGAATAGAATGCCCTACCTACTGCGAAACATGGTGGGGGCTTAGGTATGTTTTGGGGCTACTCTGCTGCATCTGGCATGGGGTGCATTGAAATCTCAAGGAATTCTGGAACAAAATGTACTACCCAGTGTCAGAAAGCTCTATCAGTTGCAGGTCATGAGTCCTCCAACAGGAAAATTACCCAACACATGCAGCTTAAAAACAGCCAAGAACTACTAGAAACAAAACATAGAACTATTCTAAAATAGCTTTATAGTGCCCTGGTCTAAATCCAATCAAACATCTAAAGAAAGAGCTGCAACATGCAATCTGGAGAAGGTACTCTTCAAACCTGAGAGAACTGGAGTAGTTTGCTAAAGAAGAGTGGGCAAAACTATCTGCTGGCAGGTGCTGAAGTCTCATTGAGAGCTTAAAGCGGAACTCCACCCAAAAGGAGAAGCTCTGCTTGTCTGCTTCCTCCCCTTTCAGGTGCCACATTTGGCACCTTTCGAGGGGTCTGTTTTTGACCGGTACCCGTCCCCACTTCTGGGTGACCATGCCACAGCAAGGTCCCCCGGTGTTTGGCCCCCTCCCCCTTCGCCTGCCACTGGGCCATTTACAAATCGCAAGATCATTCACACATGTGCAATAGGGAACTTACTGTAATGCCACAAGGCTTCACTACTGGTTTCCCTTACAAGGAATGGTGGAGGCAGAATCCGAGGGCTGATTAAAAATCAGCTGGGGTGCTGACATCGTGGGATCCCTGGACAGGTAAGTGTCCTAATTTTAAAAGTCAGCAGCTACAGTATTTGTAGCTGCTGACTTTGAAATTTTATGGTGGGGGGGCTGGAGCTCCGCTTTACGAAATTGCTTGTTTGCAATGATTGACTTGGATAAAATATTTTTGTTCATTTCATTTTCATTTGTTTTAATTCATAAAAAAAAAAGTCTGATTTTTAAGAAATATGGATCTACGATGGATGCCAATTATTTTGGCAAGTTTCAAGTTATTTTAGAGAAAATGGTGTTTTTTTTGTGGAAGGGAACAAATTTGTTTAAATCTGTATATAGATTTCACATACAGCGCCTTGAAAAAGTATACAAGTGGGGGACACAGCAAACATGTGGAAGAAGGTGCTCTGGTCAGATGAGACCAAAATTGAACTTTTTTGGGCTAGAAGCAAAACGCTATGTGTGGCAGAAAACAAACACTGCACATCACCCTGAACACACCATCCCCACTGTGAAACATGGTGGTGGCAGCATCATGTTGTGGGGATGATTTTCTTCAGCTGGGACAGGGAAGATGGTCAGAGTTGATTGGAAGATGGATGGAGCCAAATAGAGTGCAATCTTCGAAGAAAACCTGTTAAGAGTCTGCAAAAGACTTAAAACTGGGGCGGAAGTTCACCTTCGAGCAGGACAACGACCCTAAACATACAACTATCACTACAATGGAATTGTTTAGATCAAAGCATATTAATGTGTTAGACTGGCCCAGTCAAAGTCCAGACCTAAATCAGATTGAGAATCCTTGGCAAGACTGGAAAACGGCTGTTCACAGACACTCTCCATCCAATCTGACAGAGATTGAGCTATTTTGCAAAGAAGAATGAGCAAAAATGTCACTCTCTAGATGTGCAAAGCTGGCAGAGACATACCAATAAAGACTTGCAGCTGTAATTGCAGTGAAAGGTGGTTCTACAAATTATTGACTCGGGAAAGGGGGGCTGAATACAAATGCAAGCCACACTTTTCAAATATTTATTTTGTAAAAAAATTTGAAAATCATTTTCCTTCCACTTCACAATTATGTGCCTTCCACTTCACAATTATGTGCCACTTTGTGCTGGACCAGCACATACAGTGGGTACGGAAAGTATTCAGACCCCTAAAATACTAAATACATACAGTGCCTTGAAAGTTTTTATACCCCTTGAAATTTTCCACATTTTGTCATGTTACAACCAAAAACGTAACTATTTTATTGCGATTTTACAGTGGGTACGGAAAGTATTCAGACCCCCTTAAATTTTTCACTCTGTTATATTGCAGCCATTTGCTAAAATCATTTAGGTTCATTCTTCTTCCTCATGAATGTACACATAGCACCCCATACTGACAGAAAAACACAGAATTGTTGACATTGTTGCAGATTTATTAAAAAAGAAAAACTGAAATATCACATGGACCTAAGTATTCAGACCCTTTGCTCAGTATTTAGTAGAAGCCCCCTTTTGATATAATACAGCCAGGAGTCTTTTTGGGAAAGATGCAACAAGTCTTTCACACCTGGATTTGGGGATCCTCTGCCATTGTAACATTTTGTCATGGTTGTAACATGACAAAATGTGGAAAATTTCAAGGGGTATAAAAACTTTCAAGGCACTGTATGTATTTAGTGTTTTGACTGGAGTACCACTTTAGACCTCCAGGCCGCAGCCTCTATAAAAGGGTCTGTCTTTTTCAGGGATTCACTGGCTTAATTTTTAATTATCAAATAGTACCCCATGTACTGTAGGAATTGTGTCTGTTTTCTAGCAGACAAATTATAATCAATGCCTTACTGTAGAATTTCACTTTTCTTGATAAAACAAACCTACACCTAGTGCTTTCCAGAATTATTTCTAAATGGTAGGGTCTGTGTTAATTTTAACCACCTGGTGCACTTTCGTTGTTTTAAAAAAGGAGAAGAATGGCTAAAGCTTTTTGGGCCATACTCCTATGGATCACAGGAGCACAGTTCAGTCTCCAGTGACCCTTTTGTAGCTGACAGCAGGCTATAGCCCATTGTCGGCTGACCTACCTCAGCCAGTCCAGGCTTGGTATTAACCTAGATGCCTGAACTGGCACCTATATCAGCCTCTCAGCAATCCGATGAGAGCTTGAGCCATCCTCTCCTGTCTCCCTCCACAGCCCAGCACTCCAGTGAGTGCTGGAGGGGAAAGCAGAGAGCTGTTGACTGAGTGTCATGGCTCTCTGCTCAGAGCGGAGGGGAGAACTGAGTAATTTAATGGCTCGGTTCTCATTGCAGAGCTGGCGGAAGACAGATGCAGCATCTGATCGATGCTGCATCCACCAAGGTGAGTATAATGATTTGTTTTTTTTAAATCCCAAACGTCTCTTTTAAGTAGGAAAGCTGAGGTGTCTGCATATCTTTAGAAGTAATTAACACTTCGGAAGTATCTTCTCAAAAATTAAATTTCTATTTCAGGGGATGCCTAAAATTCTAATTGCATCATAGTGTAGACCTCTGAGAAAATCAGTGAGCCAATCGCATCAGCAGGAAATGACACTTCGACTAGGTTGCTATTATACATTGGGTTTTTTTTTTTTTTTTTTAACTTTTTTTTAAAAAATTACAGCAACTTCAGATTGATATGGAAAGATAATTTGCTAGCTACACAAGTCATTTTTAATTAGATGTTATTAACAAAGTTAAAAGCTACACTGTTTTTTTTTTTTTTAATAAAAGCGGGGTTCTCCTTTAAAGGACACATAAGCTCCTGATCCACAGATCACATTTTTTGGGGGGAAAAAATCTATTGCAGGTTATGCCTCCTGTTTGGCTTTCATGTCTATACAGACTTTTTGTAAAAGCAGAGTCAATTACAGAAGCAGGATTCTAGTGTTCAGAACTCCCTCAGTTTGCCTAACTGCAAACTACCGGTATATTCTTTGCCACATTTCGGTCATAGAAGTAGCAGAATGAAATGGAAAGAGCATTTTAAATAATTTACATTATAGACTAAATTATCAAAGCTTTACACTGGGATTTTGTTTTCACCAGTGTGACTGTAATTTTTAAATCTGATTGGACATTTACCGTAAATAAGAATTTGGCTTTCCAGATGTTTTAGATTTGATTCCTCATGTACTTTTTTTTTTTATGAAAGTTCCTTTAATCCTTTTGCTGCCACCAACATACGGGCCTTATGTCAGTGACAGCGGACCCTTTTATACTAAACACTCATGTACTTAAAAAGCCAAATATTTTTGGGCTCTCAAAACTACAAGTGTAAATGAACAAAAAATAGGATAGAAAAAGATGGGGCTTTGCAGGCCAGTGGGAGTAGAAGGATCAGACTAAAAACCAATTTATATAAAACCAAAATACATTTTATTGATGATTACAGGATAAAACTACACATGGACAACCATGTATACTCAAAAAGCCACAGACTGACATACAATACTAAAATCAAACATTGAGAGTCACTAGCAATATAGAAACCAATCCCTTAGGGGGATATGACCAGAAAAAAAAAAGCCTGTGTAGGATGGAGAGTGGGTCTCAAGCTGGATTCGGTCAGAGTAGGTCCCCAGCAAGCCGACGCGTTTCGCTCAAGGCTTCCTCAGGGCCTGAGAGACCATAACAGACCGGTATTTCCTTCTTGGTAGTGACTCATGCTAGACGACAAGGTTGTAGCGATACTAGATGCTGCTTGGAAGATGTTTCTTCCGAAAATATAAATTCTTTACAGACGTCATGAACAAATTTATTGCACTGGATCCGATACTTTAAGTCCCAAATGTGTCCCCAGAAGGAAGGCTTCAGGGTTTACCCTTAATGTAGCCTCCTCAATAGGGATCGCAGCCAGAAAAGGTAGGGGTCCACTCTTAGGTATCTTTTCAAAATATATATGTGTATATATTACACCATAGCTATGATGGATCTAATGTTATATAAAAGTGGCTTAGAGTAGGACGAGAAGCAGCCTTTCCTGTGCGTTCCTTGGAATATTGGATTTCCAACCTCTGTACTCTGGTTGGTAGCAGGGAATAACCTCTCCTTAGTATGTAAAGTACTTCAGGCAGGGAAGGGGGGCATATATGCATATATATATTCAATTATAGGGAACAATCGGTCCTGGGCTACCTAAGCCCTCCGTGGTCAATATACAGCAACACCCCTCAGGCAGGTTGTTGCTGTATATTGACCACGGAGGGCTTAGGTAGCCCAGGACCGATTGTTCCCTATAATTGAATATATATATGCATATATGCCCCCCTTCCCTGCCTGAAGTACTTTACATACTAAGGAGAGGTTATTCCCTGCTACCAACCAGAGTACAGAGGTTGGAAATCCAATATTCCAAGGAACGCACAGGAAAGGCTGCTTCTCGTCCTACTCTAAGCCACTTTTATATAACATTAGATCCATCATAGCTATGGTGTAATATATACACATATATATTTTGAAAAGATACCTAAGAGTGGACCCCTACCTTTTCTGGCTGCGATCCCTATTGAGGAGGCTACATTAAGGGTAAACCCTGAAGCCTTCCTTCTGGGGACACATTTGGGACTTAAAGTATCGGATCCAGTGCAATAAATTTGTTCATGACGTCTGTAAAGAATTTATATTTTCGGAAGAAACATCTTCCAAGCAGCATCTAGTATCGCTACAACCTTGTCGTCTAGCATGAGTCACTACCAAGAAGGAAATACCGGTCTGTTATGGTCTCTCAGGCCCTGAGGAAGCCTTGAGCGAAACGCGTCGGCTTGCTGGGGACCTACTCTGACCGAATCCAGCTTGAGACCCACTCTCCATCCTACACAGGCTTTTTTTTTTTTTTTCTGGTCATATCCCCCTAAGGGATTGGTTTCTATATTGCTAGTGACTCTCAATGTTTGATTTTAGTATTGTATGTCAGTCTGTGGCTTTTTGAGTATACATGGTTGTCCATGTGTAGTTTTATCCTGTAATCATCAATAAAATGTATTTTGGTTTTATATAAATTGGTTTTTAGTCTGATCCTTCTACTCCCACTGGCCTGCAAAGCCCCATCTTTTTCTATCCTATTTTTTGTTGGTCTCTCATAGGGGTAAGGGCCTTAACTACACGGAAAAAAAAAAAAAAAAAAATTTTGTACATACAAGTGTAAATGAGCCCTACAAGTGGCCTAGAAGGGAAGTCACCTGGCTTTGTTCTTCTGGGACGTTAGCCTTTCCTAGAGCCTCATGGAAAAGTCCATATGACCCAAGTCTTTATTTCTTTGCCAGAAAGAGGAATGGATCACATATTTGCAGGAACTGTGTGTATTTTTTTTTCAACCCCAGGTAATGAAAGGAGAAATGACCCACACATGAACAAAATATACATCTAATTAAAAACAAAGCAATATATTTGAAACCACAGGAAATGTACCTGCAATAAAACGTTGAAACCATGTATAAAAATGTCAACTGAAGCCGATTCTCTTTATTAAGGGACTTGTACTGGAAATAAGAAAATCTTAGAACATAATTTAAAAAAAAAATACAAACTGAAAATGTAGCAAAATATATGATTTTTTTTTTTGTTTATAGCAACTGACATCTACCAGCCACTTTACTACCAAACTGGTATATATTTCATAACTTTTTTTTTTCTTAAAAAGACATGTAAATATATATTTCATATTTATACATTTTCTAGCTATGTACACAAGGAAAGCATTAGCGGGTTCTGCCACCCATATTTATATTACAATTAGCTTGAAACCTGTTAAAAAGGAAATATCTCCCATTTTTCAGAATAATGTGAATTAGACCAATATCTCCAATACATTCCCTCCGGCTCTTTGTCTGACCTATATTTATTAACAGAACTTTAGGACAAGCAACATTTTGGGCAAGAGCTGAGACAAAGGCCTAGATCAGACAACCAAGAAAACCAGCAGCAAGTGAACTGGTCTATTCTTCGTACCATTAGCTGGCCAGCAGAGGTTAAAATTTTACGGTTAAAAATCGATGTGCAAGATTTAGGCACAGTTCGCTTGTGATAGGTGCTTTAAAACATTCCTTCAATTTATTAAGACTTAGACATTCAAATATGAAGCATAATGATATCCTTATTAGTTTTTCTGCATGTATCAGTTCAACTAATTGTGGACAGAAGACATTCGTGGTGCATCTTGAAAGGAAGAGCATATCCAAACCGGTTTTGGAGTACTTCAAGCTACATTGTGTTGATCTCCAAATATTTTTGATGTTTAAGGCATGCTCCAAATGAATGCACAAACGGCCAAGTGCAACAGCAATATGCACTGTAGCCAAAGTATATGAAAAAGATAAGCTGGGAGGCAATATCCTGAGGTGGCATTTAAATGACCTCAAAGATCCAAACTGTTCACTTAAGGATAGCTGGCATTCCTTTGATTAGCATGATGGATGAGATTTCCTTGAAAGTTGACATCATTGTACCTACACTGTCACCAGGGCATTTTTGTGTGGACACAGGCTGTAGGGTATGCAATACTTGGTCTTTTTTCCACTTCAAACATCAGAATCCCAGAGGTCCTTCAAAATATGAGGTAAGACTGAAGACATGATCTGGAATAGTACCATGGTTCTTGGGAACTAAGAAGTTGAATGAATGTTCATTTTTGGGGAATGCATGAAAGTTATACAAAGTCTGACAGAAAGAGGGGACCTCTGATTAGATGGTCAACGTTTTTTAAGTCCTCCATTGGGGTATTTGGGAAGACAAGGTTCGTCTGGTAAGGGATCATGAGAAAAAACAGAATCTTCCCCCGAAGAACACGTGGAGCTTCTTGTGTCCGGGAAACATGGAGAATACTGACTCACTGGCATGGCCAGATCAAGGTACTCCTACGGCAAAGAGAACACATCATTAATTATGTATTATACAGTTTGAATACACATTGTGCATTATTAACTCTGAAACTCCTTGCAAATATCACATTTACCTGGTTAGAACTGAGAGCCAATATACGGTCCAGATCTTCCACCAGCTGTACAAAGGTGGGCCTCTGGCATGGCACCGCATGCCAGCAGTCTCTCATCATCATGTACCTGGTGATACATTACAACATAAAAAGGCACAGTCAACAAATCTAGAAGATTAAGAAATTGCAACACTGGTTTGTTGTAAGCAACATGCCAGATTTTTTTAACCATCTTTGATACATGATTATGGCGGTCTAAATGGCTTCCCAAGTCGACAGTAGTCCGTAAAATTTAGCCAATTAAAAAAAAAAAAAAAAAAAAACAATGGGTCAACTGAATAACTAAAGAATTTTGGTTATAGAATTCATATATGAATGACTCTAAGGGTCCCTTCAGACTGCAAGCGGTTTTGCAGGGCTTTACAGACAGCATGTTAGTATGAACTGGGGTTAAGGCAGCCCCTTAATTTTTAATGGTCTGTCAATGTACAGCAACTGCAAAAAAAAACAAAAAACTTGTATTTTTTTTTTCTTCCTTAAAAACGTGCAGGGCCCCCTGGTGTCTACTGTAATTGTGTTGCTTTTTCTGTATGAAGAGCACCACAACACACCACAAAAAATCCTGCTGGATGCCTTAAAGAATGTTATAAATCTTGAAAAGAGATGCATAAAGATAAAGGAATTGTATATCAGAAGTGGAACTGCTACCCAATAGGCAGCCCAACAGCTGCAAAGATTATTACCTGTAGATCATGCCATTAAGAGCACTTTCTGTTTCAGCCTAATACAGCCAAGTCACTACCTTGCAATCAGCAGTAGTCTTGCTTATCAGTCAGCAAACTCTTTCAGTTGGCGATTGGGCTGCCTATATGGACTGTGCATGCCTTTTGCAGTTATGATAGGCAGAATGACCAATGCAAAGAGACTGCACAACAGGCTGGCAAGATTGCTGCTAATTGCAAGGCAGCAGCTTACTGTTGTGCACCTGAAACAGAAAGTTCTGTAACTGTCAGGATCTACATCCAATTTATGGTACATTGCAACAGATTTCCAAAACGTGATTTCTTTTATACATTGGGGCATAGTGGCAAACATATATTTTGCAAATTTTGCAAATTAACATGTATGCAGCCAGTTACATATTTCCCATTAACACCTGAATCTCTATACTTGTTCCTTGTCTGTAAAATAATTAATAAAAGCTGGTGGAATTTTAGAAACAATCAAGCAACTAATATTTCCAATAGCAAGGTTGGAAAAAAAGCCCAGATTTCTCTCATGTGCCATTTAAATACATTTCCAGTCACATTGTAGAATTACTCAACAGAACCCACTCTCACTCATCGTCTACTTCTGAATCCTTCCTTAATTTCCAGCATTAGCAACAGAACTGCTGTATGAATCCAACAACAAACATGCAGGAAATATTCACTCACAGTTCATTGGTACAATTTGTGGGCTTGTCCATCCGATGTCCTTCTTTTAGTAACTTAAAGAGTTCTTCCATAGGGACCCCAGGATATGGTGAGCCTCCAAGTGTAAAAATTTCCCACAGTAGTACCCCAAATGACCACCTGGAATAAACCATATCATTAGTGCAGAAGACCCAACACTACTTAACTACATGCTCTAAAATATAGGAACAGGACCTCCTCTACATGGCAACAGCAGGTGTGTGAGGCATACAAGCAATGAAATACACAAATTACATAAGAAATATTAACTCTTGATTGTAACAAAAAAAAAAATGTTTAAAGTAAGTGATATCAGGCTGCATTTGGGACAGGTGAGTACAAGACGGTAGATGGGGAAGGCTCAGATATAAGTGGAACTGCACCAAAGGATTGCAGTTTCATTTCAAAGCTGAACTACAACTCCAGTCAGATAAGCAAAAAAAAAAAAAGTACTTTTAAAAAGATGTATATATGCAATAACAAAGTAAATAAAATAATTTATATTGACATAATCCACTTGTGACTTCCTCAACTTCTAACTTAAAGCCGAGTTCCACCAAAAGTGTGAGCTCCACTTATCTGCATCCTCTTCTGTTTTTGACAGGTACCCGTCCCCACTTCCAAGAGACCCAACTGTGGCGAGATCACACGGAAGAGCGCCCCCCCCCCCGTTCTCCTTCCCCTGCCGCCGGGCCATTCGCGCATGCGCAGTAGGAAACCAGCTGTAATACTACAAGGCTTCACTGCCAGTTTCCCTTACAGGCAAGAGCGGAGGCAGCACCCAAGAGCCGATAGAAATATTGGCTGGGCTGCCAACATCACTGGATTCCAGGACAGGTAATTGTCCTAATATTAAAAGTCAGCAACTACAGTGTGTGTAGCTGCTGACTTTACATTTTTTTGTGTGTGGGGGGGGGGGGGGGTTTGTGGACCTACTCTAAGTTGAGTTTACTGTATAACCCAACCCTGTACCGCAAATCTTCACTGTCCATTTAGCAGGCTGGGGGCGTGTTCTTGGCCAAACTATGTAGCTGCAAGACAGATGATTTACTGGTTGTTCTCCCTGGCAGTGGTTCTGTACATAAGCTACAAATACATTTTTTAGGTTGGCGGGGCTTTTGACATAATGTGCACAAATGCATAGCATATTTGTAAATTTTACTAAACATGCCTCCCAAAGTGCTGTCCTCCAGTGATGCAACATGCGCGCTCGCCCTAATCACTCCATTCCTGCTGGAATCTTCTTCTGGGTCCAGAGTCCTCAGGCAACCTGACGGATCGGTCTGAACTCCCTAACTCCCGTATGAGTGCAACTTTGTTTCAGCACCCACAGCATGCTAAGAATGTACACTAAGCTGTGGATTCATGGCTCAGTGTACAACTAAAAGAAACATGCTGGCAGGAAGAAAATGAGCTTTGTTTGCAGAGGAGACAGTCTCTTCTGCAATAAAGGACTGCTTTCTGTCAATTATAAAAAAGAGCCTTTAGTTCCATTTTAATTAGAAATTCTTTGGCAGGTAAACCAGTACCCAGATATGTATTTTAACCATGTATTTAACTACTTGTCTGAAACTCAGCTTAGCTGTTTTCCAAAAGCCACCAGAATAACATCTTGCACTGAAAAATTACACTTCCCTTCTGTATGATGGCTGTGGGCAGCATAGAACCATTTAACAAAGACAAATAATAAATGTAGTACTGCGATTATGACAGGCCAGTAATGCAGCTCAATGGCTTTGCCCATGTCAAACTTTTGCATCTAGAATTCAAGAAGGACTCTATATAGGACTAGCAACAAAGGCTTTTTTATATGCCCAGGATGTCATATTTAGCAGCATGAGGACTGTATAATAAGAATGTGTCCAAGGTGCACAATTTAAAAAACGAACTTCTAAAAAAACCCACATGCATGATACTTGCATCTCTACATCACATTCTGCAATTACCTGTCAAAACTGTTGAGCACAAATGAAAGATGTATTATAACCATTTGGCTCAAGCTCTGCTTCTAATGATAAACACACAATATACTTACACATCACTTTGATGAGTATAGATTCGGTCAAATAGAGCTTCGGGAGCCATCCATTTTACTGGCAAGCGGCCCTATCAAGAAATACAGATGTTAACGTATTATACCCAAGGCACCTTTTACTTATACAGTATCTCACAAAACTGAGTACACCCCTCACATTTTTGTAAATATTTTATTATATCTTTTCATGTGACAACACCGAAGAAATTACTTTTTGCTACAATGTAAAGTAGTGAGTGTACAGCTTGTATAACAGTGTAAATTAGCTGTCCCCTCAAAAAAAGTCAACACACAGCCATTAATGTCTAAACCACTGGCAACAAAAGTGAGTACACCCCCAAGTAAAAATGTCCAAATTGGGCCCCCAAAGTGTCAATATTTTGTGTGGCCACCATTATATTCCAGCACTGCTATAACCCTCTTGGGAATGGAGTTCACCAGAGCTTCCCAGGTTGCCACTGGAGTCCTCTTCCACTCCTCGATGAGGACATCACGGAGCTGGTGGACATTAGAGACCTTGCACTCTGCCACCTTCCATTTGAGGATGCCCCACAGATGCTCAATAGTGTTAAGGTCTGGAGACATGCTTGGCCAGTCCATCACCTTTACCCCCAGCTTCTTTAGCAAGGCAGTGGTCATCTTGGAGCTGTGTTTGGGGTCGTTATGTTGGAATACTGCCCTGTGGCCCAGTCTCCGAAGGGAGGGATCATGCTCTGCTTCAGTATGTCACAGTACATGTTGGCATTCATGGTTCTCTCAATGAACTGTAGCTCCCCAGTGCTGGCAGCACTCATGTAGCCCCAGACCACGACACTCCCACCACCATGCTTGACTGTAGGCAAGACACACTTGTCTTTGTACTCCTCACCTGGTTTACACCATCTGAACCAAATAAGTTTATTCTCATCAGACCACAGGACATGGTTCCAGTAATCCATATCTTTAGTCTGATTGTCTTCAGCAAACTGTTTGCGGGCTTTCTTGTGCATCATCTTTAGAAGTGGCTTCCTTCTGGGATAACAGTCATGCAGACCATTTTGATGCAGTGTGCGGCGTATGGTCTGAGCACTGACAGGCTGAGCCCCACCCCTTCAACTTCTGCAGCAATGCTGACAGCACCTCTGGATATGACAATGACCACGTGCACTCAACATCATTGGTCGACCATAACGAGAACTGTTCCAAATGGAACCTGTCCTGTTAAACTGCTGTATGGTCTTGGCCACTGTGCTGCAGCTCAGTTTCAGGGTCTTGGCAATCTTCTTATAGCCTAGGCCTCTTTATGTAGAGGAACCATTCTTTTTTTCAGATCCTCAGAGAGTTATTTGCCATGATGAACTTCCAGTAACCAGTATGAGAGTGTTAGAGTAATACCACCAAACTTAACACTCCTGCTCCCCATTCACACCTGAGACCTTGTAACACTAACGAGTCACATGACACCAGGGAGGGAAAATGGCTAATTGGGCCCAATTTGGAGATTTTCACTTAGGGGTGTACTCACTTTTGTTGCCAGCGGTTTAGACATTAATTGCCGTTTGTCGAGTTATTTTGAGGGGACAGACACTGTTATACAAACTGTACACACTACTTTACATTGTTGCAAAGTGTAATTTGTTTAGTACTGTCACATGAAAAGTTATAATAAAATATTTGCAAAAATGTGAGGGGCATACTCACTTTTGTGAGATAATGTATGTCAATATAACACACTATCTTCCATATTTCTATATGATTAAATTTTAGTGAGGTAGCTTCTATGAGGCCAGTAAAATACACTAAACAAACTAAAGCCTGGCTAAATGAGAGGAAGCTGAAATTCCATAGGTTTTGAGAGCAATGCTATAATTGATGCCACTTCAAATGGTGTTTCAGCAAGCCATGGGAACCTAATCCTTCAGGTATTTAATATTTTTAATTTTGGAAGGCATTATTCCAGAAATTATCCCCAATGCCTCCATAACACAAGGGTCTCCTGGATTTGTAGAGCACTGGGAACATAATTCAGACTTGCAATCTATTGGTGTCCCCTTTTCTGGGTGCTCTGGAAAAGGCCCAAAAATATGGCATGAAACACCATACAAAGCATAAAGATGGCCAGGTAGAAGAGGTCACAACATGGTCATAGATAAGTAGAGAAAGATTTATCAGAGCCAATTAAAACAATACTTACATTTGTTGTCTTTTTGTAATAATCAATATGGTGGATATCACGAGCAAGGCCAAAATCAGCAATTTTCATTATATTATCCTCGGTTACAAGAACATTCCGAGCAGCCAGATCTCTGTGGATGCACTGAAGGGAGGGAAAACACATTTTAATGCTGAGTATTTCAGATAAGATGTCCTGTTTGTGTGTTAGTGTTTCACTTTATTGTGAAGTTTTCTATCATACCAATATTATGGATATCTTCGAGTTTCGGTCAAAACATGTTATTAATGCTGAAGGGGTGTTTACCCCTACAGATGAAACCCTGGATGATATTGGGGGATTATTTTTGCGACTGAAAAACCTCATGACTGCTGAGCTCCATGCAAATTGGGACATTGCCTTCTTCGAGAGGTATGTTGCTGATGGCATGGTTCCCAGGAGCCTGAGGTGGGAGGTATTTCCACAAAGTGACTGTACTAACACTAATGATTGGTTTTTATTTTTTAACAATGCTGGGATCAGCTTGTTGAATTTTATGATGTCCAACAAAAGACAAAAGTTGAAAAAGTTGGATGAGGACATCAATTTAATCAAAGAGAAATTGGTGGCCTTCAAGGAGAAGGATGAATAAGGAGAAGGATGAATAAGGAGAAGGATGAATAAGGAGAAGGATGAATAAGGAGAAGGATGAATAAGGAGAAGGATGAATAAGGAGAAGGATGAATAAGAAGAAGGATGAATAAGAAGAAGGATGAATAAGAAGAAGGATGAATAAGAAGAAGGATGAATAAGAAGAAGGATGAAGAAGAAGAAGGATAGAAAGAAAGAAAGAAAGAAAGAAAGAAAGAAAGAAAGAAAGAAAGAAAGAAAGAAAGAAAGAAAGAAAGAAAGAAAGAAAGAAAGAAAGAAAGAAAGAAAGAAAGAAAGAAAGAAAGAAAGAAGAAGAAAGAAGAAGAAATTTGCTAGGGACCTTGGTGACTACAAATCAGGGAATGTGTTTAAATGGCAGGCGACCAAGCAAAGGGAGCTAGCTAAAGAAGACTCCTCGGGACCTATGGAGGTTACTCCGGTGGAAATTCCAGATACCCCGGTACCTGGAACCTCTAATGTTATGCGAACCTTCTCCCCCTACCCCCAACCTGCCCATGGGAATGGCCGGGGACGGGGAAGAGGACGTGGAAGAGGGAGAGGAAGAGGACGCCCAACTCAGGCGATTGCCCAAGGTAATGCATTGCCTGTTTCTAACAGGTTTGCTCCTCTGACCTATAATCCCCCTGAACCGGAAAGGTACATAACCAATCACCCCTATGAGAGGGAGATGGTTCGGTCGCGGCCTAATAACCAGATGACCAATTTTCATCAAAATGGTCAATTGACTCCCTTCCCCTATTTCGGGAAGAATACCCAGGCGAATGGATACCCCTCTGATCAATACAACGGGGGACCCCAGCAACGTTTTTTTCAGGGGGCTATACCGAAAAACAAAAGGCAAAAAAATGTAAAAGGGGGTCAAGAGGGGGGAGGAGGCTCCAATACAAAAAAAAGGCGGCTTTAAAAGATGATGGGCTCTTCAATTTGAGTTCTGCTGTCATCTCCTCCGATGAAAGACATGTGCTGAATCGGGGGTTGAAGTATGCCCCTCCTAAACCAATCGACAGATTCGATACGTTTATCGATCTTCAAAAATTTGTAAGAAAATTGAGTATTAAGAGGCATTTCACAAACAACCCTATCCCGCCCAAACAGGAATATGTTATGGGAGTAAGGAATACTCAATTTTCTAACGCTTCTACCTTTAATCCCCCTGGACCCCTGGCACCGTCGTTGACGGTGTTTAGAGACCTTGTGGCGAAAGATTTAGATCAGCTGCAGATTAAAAAATGCGGGACTGATCTTGCGTTCAATAGAGGCCTCAGGACACTCAAGGAGCGTAAAGATATTGTGGTCAGACCCGCTGATAAGGGAGGGGGGATCGTGATCCTAGATACTGAGGCCTATGATCAGGAGATGATGAGGCTCTTATCGGATCGTGAGACCTATATCCCTCTGAGGGGAGACCCCACTAAGAACTACAAACGGCTTTTGGAGGAGTTGGTGATAGAAGGATTCGATAGAAAACTTCTCACTAAAAAGGAGAAGGATTTCTTAGTTCCTAAGACCCCTAGAATTCCGGTCATCTATTTCCTACCCAAGGTGCATAAGGATCCTGTTTGCCCACCCGGGAGGCCCATTATTAGCGGTATTGATTCCGTTACCTCCCGGGTGGGCAAATATATAGATCATTTCTTGCAGCCCTTGGTGTCAAAAATGCCATCCTATCTGCGTGATTCAATGCACGTCATGAATGAACTAAAAGGGATTCAATGGAAAGAGGGATACATCCTGGCAACAGCGGACGTGTCGTCCCTATATACAATTATTTCGCATAATCATGGCCTTGAGGCTGTTTCCTATTATTTAGGACAGGATATCCCTCTAAGCTTTCAAAAGGATTATCTGATCTCCCTTTTGAGCTTTGCTATGAGCCATAACTATTTCTGGTTCAAGGGGGATTTTTATCTTCAAAATAGGGGTGTGGCCATGGGAGCTAAATTTGCTCCCAGTATGGCCAATCTCTTTATGGCCAAATGGGAGGAGGATGTCGTCACAGGTGTGCCTAGGCCGGAGCTTGTGCTCTGGCGTAGGTACATTGATGACATCCTCCTCCTATGGGATGGCTCTCCTGATTCCCTTAAAGAATTTATGGTCACTCTCAATCAGAATGATAAAGGTATCCAATTACAATATGAATTCAGCACCTCTGAGATTCATTTCTTAGATTTGAAGATAATGGTGCGAGAGGGCCATATTCTGACATCTACATTCTTCAAGGCGACTGACAGGAACGGATTCATTGACACCACCAGCTGTCATCATGCTGCGTGGTTAGAGTCCATTCCTGTCAGTCAGTTCCTGCGCCTTAAGCGTAATTGCTCACTGAGGAGTGATTTTCTCAAAGAGGCCTCCATTCTGAAAGAGAGGTTCCTTGAAAAGGGCTACAAGGAACAACTCTTGGATGAAGCCATAGCAAAGGCTGATGTGCGAAATAGGGATGATCTGTTACAACCAAGGATGAGGGAGAAAAACGATTCCTTTGGTTTCGCATTTTTGTCATCCTACTCCACACAGCATTTTTCTATTAAAAAGATCATTCGCCGACATTGGCACGTTCTTAAGAGTGATGGAATATTGGGTCCCCTCCTTCCCGATCAACCCCAGCTGGTTTTTAGAGGGGTTCCACCATTGAAATTCCAGGTGGCTCCCAATGTGAGGGACCCCCCTAGAGTTATGTCCTTTTTTCAAACCATGGGTGGTTTTTTCCCTTGCAGGAAATGTGCCATTTGTCAGCTGAATCACAATAGGAGTAGGCGAATCTGTTCATTCACCTCTAGTTCTACAGGCCAAGATTTTAAGATCAAGCCTTTTATATCTTGTACTACGAGATATGTAGTATATTTGTTGAGGTGTCCTTGCGGGCTTGACTATGTTGGCCGCACCATAAGGGAGCTCCATGTAAGACTCAAGGAGCATGTGGCCAACATAGTCAAGGGGTTTCCGAAACATAGTGTTTCGAGACACTATGACCAGTGCCACCAGAGGGACCCGAAGGGAACCATTTTCCTTGGGATAGACAGATTCACCAAAAACTGGAGAGGTAGTAACATGACCCGGGGGGTTTCCAAGCTAGAAACCAGCTGGATATAAAGGCTTAAGTCCTATACCCCATTGGGTCTGAACATAGAATGGGATCTGAATGCGTTCATTAACAACTCTTGATATTACCCCATTACTATGTTCCCCAGTTTTTATATATTGTGCTTTGACTTGTTTTGGATATGATTTTTTGTGTTCTATAAGATTCTGATTTAGAGTGTTAACATTTAAAATTGTATTCATTGTCCAACTTTTCAGCTTTTTTAATTTTTAATTATGTGTCATAATGTTTTTATATTTTGCTTTGTTCCGTTATGTGAAGAGAGTGTTGTTTCTTTTCCCCCTTCTGTGGTCTATAGTGTGACCACCAGAGGGCGCTGTGATCTCTAATCAAGCAGTGTGTTGACTTTTGATAATGGGGGTTACTGTTATAAAAGTCTAATATTTTAAAGGCTTTTTTCCTCTTTTTTGCCTAAATCGATCCCATATTATGTGGCGATCGGAGTGATGGGGCTATTATGCCTCTATGTTTATCTTTACCATTCCCACATCCGGGCGGTGAAGCGCAAGCTGGCCGTTTCCGGGTGGTGGTGAATTGGATTACTTCCGCCCGTCTCAATCCTATATATATATGGCGTTGATGCCGTAGGACCACACCCCTAGACGACGTCAGCTGTGACGAAACGCGTCGGGTGGAGCCTACGGCGACGCACGCCACACGAGGAAGAGACACGGCGGCCATTTTTCTGGTGGGATGCGCGAGCACCCGACCGTATGGAGGAGGAAATAAGCAACGCTCTCTAATTGCGGCTGTCGAGTAAGTGCAATTTTATCCTTTGGGGACAATAAAACCTTTTAGCAGTGTACACTATGTGTTGGTATTTTGTTTCCTCACATGGCGACCCTGCAAGGACTTAACGACTGCCCGCTTGATGTATAGTATCTAATGAGGAGGAGTGAAGGATCCCGGCTTTCCAGGGCTTGTGCCATTAGCGCTTTTGACCTTTGTAATGAGGGTCATTGGGATCTGGTAAGGATCAGTGTGTGCGGGTGCCTGGTGGTGGTTTCCCTCGCTGAGGATCTTCACATCTCTCCCCTTCTTTTGGAAGTTTTTATTTATCCATGGGAAAGAATTGGAACTGTTGCTTATTATCCACTAATATCAAAGATTTCTTTGATTAATCTTACAAGATTAGCGCCACATTTGTATTTCTATTTCTGATGGGATTGGCAAGGCTGCTAAACTTTATGATTTATTTTCTGTTCAGCTCCCCCAATTCAAGCAAAGTACATGAGGAGTTGACCCCACTTACAACAATAAGCTAAGAGCTTAAAGTGGTTGTAAACCCCCATCTCTGACTTGTACCTATAGGTAAACCTATAATAAGGCTTACCTATAGGTACTGTAAATAACTTGCATCGTTTAGGAGATATTTACTGTACAGTGCGCCGATGACATCGGTGCATGCGCTCTGAAGGAGCAGCCGTCCGTGCTGTTTCTTCAAAGCCCTGTGCCGTAACCGGCGGCTCCCCCACGCATGTGGGGCAGTGACTGTACACGGCCATGGCCTGTAGCACAGCCGGAGGCAGTGGACCTGGAAGACGACGAGTGAAGATGGATGTGGCCTCCAGCGGGGACGAAGAGGGCTTCATTTGGAGGTGTCACAATGTGCTAATATGCGATGCATACTAGCACATTATGCTTTTACTTTTCAGGTAACAAAAAAAAAAAAAAAAAGACACATTGACTTTACTTCCTCTTTAAACAGATCAATAAAAAGTTTCTAACCTTTTTGGAAGCCAGGTATTCCATGCCTCGTGCCACCTGATAGGCACAGGAGACCAGGTCTTTAAAGGTGAGCTGCTCATCGGGGGCACAGCTAGGGTTGTAGCAATATTCCATGCCAGGTGGACGCCTTGCTCGAAGATATTCCCGGAGATTCCCTTTAGCAGCATATTCAACGATCACATATAGAGGACCTAGAATAATCACGTAGGATTCAGTGCATGCACAAATTGTACCGGTTATAAAAGCAGCTTAATAACAGCAGAAAAAATAGTTGAAGCTTATGAGTTTTGTGTACCAATGAAAAAATGTCAACATTTTCTGATACTTAAAGCTGAACTCCAAGCAAATGGTTAAAAACAGTTAAAATACATAAAAAAGGAGCAGTGTTACCTGCCAAATGATTTGTTTATCTGCCAAACCCCTTCCAAGATATACACAGCTTTGTCACACAACACAGCCCTGTCTGCCAGAGCAGAAAACTTGACTGTTCTCTTCTGCAGTTAACACTTACAGGTCTTGTCCCCACCCTCCGTGTCTCTTGAGCACTGCTGCACAACTTACTGGCTCCTTGTGCTGCTTTTCCCACCCACAGTCTGTGCTTTTTTTGTGCAGCAAACTGAAAGAGGCAGACACCAAACCAAAATGTTTGAAACTGCACTGGTTGCATTGAAAAAAAAAAAAAAAAAAAAAAGTATAAAAAAAGGCACAAAGCAATCAAGATCGCTATTTGTATTTCATCTCCCTGGAGATACCGGTGCACTGAACAATACTGACACAAGACTCATGAGCTTTATCAATGCAGGAAGGCTTGTGATCATCAGTGGTGATTCCCAACATAGGATGTTATTAGTCACCTTTACTACTACTCTCTTCCAATCTGTTCTACCATAAACACTGAAATTCATTCATGGAGGAGGAGAAAAGGAGAGTCTAATGCAAAGAACAGAGATCAGCCAATAGTGTGTTAATTGCAGGACATCTGTCTCTGGACAGCTCTTAACCATCACTTTCCCCAAGAAGAAATCAAAACAAGTTGTATTTAAAAATGGTTGGGGTGAGGACAGAAACACCACACTGTAGGATTTAACAGAGTCTCATAATAAACATTTCCACTTTTATGAGTGCACTGGGACTTACCATCCTGAGTACAGGCTCCAAGAAGATTGATGATATTTTTGTGCTTTCCAATCATTTTCATCATTTCCATTTCCGAAATTAGATCAGACAAGTCCTTCTCACTTGCATCAGCTAAGGCAAAAACACATAGCATGGTTATTAGTGGTTATATTTACAATTATTTCAAATGGTATTACCTGTATTTGTGAACAATTTTTGCATTATCTCCACTCTTTCACTTTCTGTCCCAGCGGAGCTTACAATCTAGCGCCACCCACAATCTAAGCATAATTTCAATGTCTATGAACAAACAAGCACGTTTTAGGAAGAAGCCTATATATACCTAGAGAAGAAGCAGAAAACCTATATAGACAATGCCTTGTAAGGATTTGAGCTCAGGACCTCAGTGCTGTGATGCAGTCATGGTAATCACTGAGCCAGTGGGCACTGTGACAAACTTGAGGCAAAGAAAAACAAAGAAAGGGCGCACCGACCTAGCGCATTATCCTCATTAACAGGCTTTATTCATGCAACATACAAAAAATGGCTACTCACAAACATAGGTGAAAATAGATCATATCGAGCTCAGTTGCTCAAATGTCAAGAGAAGTCCATAAATTAGTCCATATCCGATAAGATGACGCTGACGCGTTTCGAGGCTTAACCTCTTCCTCAGGATCTATTTTCACCTATGTTTGTGAGTAGCCATTTTTATATGTTGCATGAATAAAGCCTGTTAATGAGGATAATGCACTAGGTCGGTGCACCCTTCCTTTGTTTTTCTTTGCCTCTAGTATCGGTGGACTAGCCCAGTCCGTTTTGGGCAGCAAGACCTTAGCCATTTGAGACGCCAGTTGTGAGTCCCGTGGGAGTGTGGTCGGGAGGCTTGGATTCCAAGCGTAGGAGAAGGGTGGTATCACCCTATTGTTTTGGAACTGTGACAAACCTTTCTGGTATACTTCTGGTAACCTATAGCCATCAAGCTGGTGATGGCCCACTTGTCTTTCAGATATGCCACGCCTTTCATTATGCAGGATCCCTGCTAACAGATATATAAATTCTCACTAAAGCCGGCTATAGATTCAAACCCTGTATAGCCAGGATGATTGTATCCAAGTCAATCCATCAGTCGATACCCATGGTTAATGAAAAGAAAAATATCTATAGCTTGCCTAAGGTTTTATTTATGTGGACTTTAGATAATGTTTAATGCTTTTATAATGGTGCAATAAAGCCCTATACCTTGTTGTGAGGTTTAACCTGTTTTCTTCAGGTGTTTTGGCAGGTGTAGCAAAGCTCCCTGCAACATCATGCTCGAGGGGCAGATATATAAGGGACAGTATATGTCTGCCAAGCCATCATTTGTGCGTGAATTACCAATGTTTTGTGCTGTCTCGGCTGTCTGTAGGGCTACAAAAACTGAAATGGTACTACTGAAATACTGTTGCAGTTCTCAAAAGGGAGAATGTACACTTCTGGCCAAACAATACATCTTTATATGTCGCAAAATAGGTCTTGAGTTTGTTAAACTCTTGATGAAAAGATAAGAAAAAAAAAGAAAACACTTACATTTAAGCATTTTGACTGCAACTTTTGTGACCCTGTTTGGTTTCTCCTTGTCTAGCCCAATAGCCTCTGCCATAACTACTTGACCAAAACATCCTTCTCCAAGTGGCTTTCCAAGGATTAACCTAGGTAAAAACATATATGTTTGTAAAACATTTGTGGATGAACAGTAATAAGATTGAATGAAAAGAGCATTTATGGATTGATTCCTTACCTGTCCCTTGCTACTTCCCATCTGGGGTCTTCAGGAAGCTCATATTCAGACACACCAGCTAACATCGGTGTTCCACTAGATGACAGCCGAGAAGGCCTAACCAATATTACTCCAGAATTCATTGAAGAGCTGGAATCTGCGGACACCTGTAATGGAGGGGGGAGACCAACAATAGCAGGTTACCTTATGTACAGTATAAAACAGAGAATCTCTAAATAATCAGCATATGTGTTCTAAAAATTTGGGCTGTTTACCATTTTATGGAGAAAAATAAACCTGCCATATAAAGTTGCAAAATGTTGACATTTGCCAACTATATGCAGTGCAGGAACAAGGTCATCTAGAGCCCAGGGCAACAGAGCAAACATGCCAAACTGCCCCCCCCCCCTCAAGATGTATGAGCATTGTGTCAGCAAAAACCCCCCTCCCAAAAAAAAAAAATTGAGCATGAATCTGCATGCTTAGCCCCCTAAGCATATATTCCCACAGTACAAATCCGCCCCTCTGCTGAAATGCTAACCCCTTCCAGCACAAATCTTTGCCCCCCATCCCCCTACAACAGATGCCCCTCCCCCCAAAAAAGTCACCCCCCCTAGCACAAATCCTCGACCCCTCAAATTTCCCCTCCCCTCCAAATTTCCCCTCCCAGTACAAATACGCCCTTCATATATAACCTCCAAGCACAAATCCCCCCCTAAAACAAAAGCCAACTAGCACAAACCCCCACACCCAAAAAAAATGCCCCCTCCTAGCACAAATCCCCCTCCCCCAAACAATTTTTCCTCCTAGCACAATTCTCCCCCCCTTAACCTTATCACCTCTTCTAACACCCCCCCCCCCCCAAATCCCCCTTCCTAGCACAAATCCTCTTCCCCCCAACATAACCCTCCCCCTCCCCAAATCACCACTCTTAGCAATTCTTACCCCCTTCCACCCCCAAATTGCCCCTCCCAGCAAAAATCCCCTCCCCCCTCAATCTCCCCACAGCGCCCCCCACCTCACATGAAATCACAGTGCCTACGGCAGCCGCCCCTCCTGCCCATCCATTTTCTCGGTGTTCACTTTTTACAAATTTTATGTTACAGGTTTATTCCCAAATGGATTAAATTCATAATTTTCCTCAAAATTCTACAAAAAATACACCATAATGACAATGTGAAAGAAGTTTGAAACCTTGCAAATTTATAATAAAAAATAAATAAATCACATGCATTCACATCCTTTGCTAAAAACTTTGTTGAAGCACCTTTGGCACTAATTACAGCCTCAAGTCATTGCTACAAGCTTGGCACACCTATTTTTGGGTAGTTTCTCCCATTCTTCTTTGCAGGACCTCTCAAGTTCCATCAGGTTGGATGGGGAGCATCGGTGCACAGCCATTTTCCGAGATGTTCAATCGGGTTCAATTCTGGGCTCTGGCTGGGCCACTCAAGGACATTAACAGAGTTGTTCCATAGCCAGTCCATTGTTATCTTGGCTGTGTGCTTAGGGTTGATTGTCCTGTTGGGAGGATGAACCTTCACCCCAGTCTGAGGTCCAGAGCGCTCTGCAGCAGGTTTTCATCAAGGATGTCGCTGTACATTTCTGCATTCATCTCTTCCTCGATCAAGACTAGTCTCCCAGTTCCTGCCACTAAAAAAACATTCCCACAGCATGATGCTGCCACCACCATGCTTCACTGTAGGGATGGTATTGGCCAGGTGATGAGCAGTGCCTGGTTTCCGCCAGACATGATGCTTGCCATTTAGGCCAAAGAGTTCAATCTAGGTTTCATCAGACCAGAGAATTTTGTTTCTCAAGGTCAGAGTCCTTCAGGTGCCTTTTGGCAAAACTCCAGCTAGGTTGTTGTGTGCCTTTTACGGAGGAGTGGCTTCCAAATGGCCACTCTACCATTTAGGCTTGACTGGTGGAGTGCTGCAGAGATGGTTGTTCTTCTGGAAGGTTCTCTCTCCACAGAGTAACACTGGAGCTCTGTCAGAGGGACTATCGGGTTCCTTGGTCACCTCCCTGACTAAGGCCCTTCTCGTCTGATTGCTCAGTTTGGCCAGGTGGCCCACTCTAGGAAGAGTCCTGATTGTTCCAATCTTCTATTTACGAACTATAGAGGTCACTGTATCCATTGGGACCTTCAATGCTGCAGAACATTTTCTATACCCATCCCCAGATCTGTGACTCAATTTAATCCTGTCTCGGAGGTCTACAAACAATTCCTTGGATTCATGGCTTGGTTTGTGCTTTGACATGCACTGCTACGGTAACTATAGGACCATATATAGACAGGTGTGTGCCTTTCCAAATAATGTCCAATCAACTGAATTTACCACAGGTGAACTTCAATCAAGTTGCAGAAACATCTCAAGGATGATCAGTGGAAACAGGTGCACCTGAGCTCAATTTTGGGTGTCATGGCAAAGGCTGTGAATGCAAAGACTAACATAAAATGTGGAAAAAGTGAAGTGCTGTGAATACTTTCCGGATGCACTGTATACATAAAAAGGATGATATACGATTAAGCTCCATGATACTGTATATGCTCTATGATCTAGGATGATGCTCTAAGAATAAAAGCTCTTTGAATTTTATCAAGAGAACTTTTCCTATTTTGTCTCTCTAACATTGTGTAGCTTCACAGCGCACACAGCTTAAGCCAATGAGAAATTCCTTCTTCTACATCACAAAATAAATGTTACATATGTTGCACTTTGTTTACTGTGTGCTGGTGTAGGTGGCAGAAGCTCTGTAAAGGGTCCATCCATTCGAAGAAACGGATGTGTCCACATCTAACATTACTTCTACAATTGTGTTTCTCTTAGAACAAATATTGGAAAAGCTGCAACAGTAAATAGCCCTGTGGTCAATAGGTCAGGTAGTGACATGGAGTTTGGGAATGAGTCAGAGATAAAAGTATTTACCTGGAGGTGTTGTGAAGGAAGTATGGACGGAAAGGGATTGTGCAAGAAGATATTTTAAGCAACAGCTGAAAAAAGTTACTGAGCTAGAAAAGTATTTGGAAAGTAAAGCTACAAAAGGGCTGATTTTGCTTAAAAATGAACTATTATGATTTGGAAAATCATTTGTTAATAGGCCCCTAAAGGCAAAAGTGCAGTAACCATATCAACCATTTAGAAGAGATCTTTTATTGATCTGACTTCTGTATGCTAACACATCTTCATTGCTTCTTGCACTGCTGAACTTAATAAACCAGATAGTCCCAAACTGGCCATATACATATAATTGTTCCCAAACTGGCCATATACATATAATTGTTCCCAAACTGGCCATATACATATAATTGTTGCTAAGGCTGCAGGCTGAATTAAAAGAAATCTACAGATTCCTCCATCCACGCCAGGGCCGGGACGGGCAGGAGGGGCGGCTGCCCTGGGCTCAATGATTTATTGCAGGGATGGGGGTGCCCTGATCTTAACCTCAACCCTAAGGGACTGGGGGGGGGGGGCGCAATTTGGCATCTTCGCCCTTGGCGCTGGATGACCTTGTCCCGGCACTGATTCACGCTAAACAACATGAAAGGATGAGTCTCCTGCTGCAGCTATTGTATTTTGACAGCCTGCCCAACTGGCTGTCAAAATACCTAAACTGTACCTGTGTCTGAATGGATGTAGCCAAGGTTCAGCTGACTATTTACTGCTGGCTTCGTCAATTTTTAAGTCAAAGGCTGTTAAGGCAGGAGGTTGCCAACAGGGCCACCCACAAAATGAATTTTGGTTGCTTCACAAGGAACAGGCCAAACTTTACTCCATTCATGGCCAGCCTAAGGTGTTACTAAATCCAGGAGCCTGCATGCACTATATCTGGTCTCCCACAGTACACAGAAATGCAAAAAATTAATTGCTAAACACCTTTTCTAATCAGCAGTTAGAGCAGTCTTGTGACTTCTATCACGTTCAGGTAAAGTTGCAGGAGGAGTTTTCATTCCGCTATGACTGTCCTATCAGGCTGCAGGACCCCTGACCCTCTGTCTGGACAGTGCTCATTGGCCCTGTGCTGATCACATGCACTCTCCCAAGAAAAGAAAACTCCAGCAAAACTCCCACCAAACAGAGTATGTGCAGCTTGTCCCCTAGCCTCTGTTCTATCATAGCCTCTGTTCTATCAGGAGATTGTTTGGTGACTGTGGAAGAAGGGGGGGGGGGGGATGGGAGAATACAGGATCAAACAGCCTTTTTACACAATGCAGAGGATTAACCCCTTAGGTTCCACAGTGAGTAAAACAAGCATTCTTTACTGCATTTACAAACTGATTTTACTTTTGGGGGGTTTAGTAACACTTTAAATCTCACCATACACAATGTTTTTTCGAGCTCTATCAACAGCTAGTAGTAGTGCATGAGCCTGCCTGATTCTTAACAAACTTATCAGGTTGTTTTGGTAAGTGCTTACTTTACATACAGCAGTTTTGGTAAATCTAAAGGAGATTGCACACAGACTATAAAGTATATGGTCTGCTTTAGTCACATAACACATAGGAGTCTATTTTAAAATGTTTTCATCCAAGACTTACAGACTTACAAGACTCCATTAGAAAAAAGGAGGAGTGAATCTTGGGTGAAAAATAAGGAAGAGTTTATTTGTTAATATAAATATTCAGAATATAGGAGTCTCTGCAAAGAAGGGATGGGATACATACCTTCTCTGCTGCCCATCTCTGCAGTGTTGAAAATGAAAGCTTCCATTAAACATGCTGCAGATCCCAACACTTCCAAAGTATTGGATACTGTATGCATCCACTGGTACGATGTCCTGTAGTGACATTGGTGGCAGCAGAAGAAACCCCAGCACATTGTGGGAGACCAGGAAATACATTCCTAGAAGCATCGGTTTCTGGAGGATCTTTAGTGGCTGCTTTCTTATCAGAACTGCAGAAATAGACGGCAGGAGAAGAGTGTGTATCCCATGCGTTCTTTGCCGGAGGATTTATTTTAGCAACAGAGTAGCTTTAAAGTTTTTATATAAAAAAAAAAACTGGGGTGAATTTAAAATGGAAATCAATGTAAAATCTGTTTGATTCAGTCTTTTCTTGACTAGGGTATTGTTGATTGGATTTAGCTGCAGGTTTATAATGGAATTAGCCACTGCAATAAATGTCCATTGGGTCACCATTAGCATTAACAAATTTCATTCATAAAATCGCAATGACCAGAAGCACAGAACTGACAGACCAGACATGCCTAACTAAAGTTGCCGATGTGCAAGTTTTCAGAGATCAGTGACAGAATTAACGCATTATGCTTACCAACCACTTTCCTTTCCAATTATATTTCCAGGAGTTCTCCTTTAAAGGATTATTTTTTTTTTATTTTATTGATGCATAAAATTAGTAAGAGTTAGGCAGCTCAGTAGCTATGTGGGTCAGGGTAGTTGCTGGTGGCCTGAATCTAAATCACATCAAGGACATGATCTGCATGTAGAGTACGTGTTCTCCACACGTTAGCATAACTTAAAGAAAAAAAATCAATACCCCTCTAAAAGCCCCTGCATAAATATCGGCTTCCCACCTTGGGCGCAGGCACAACTTCCAAGCCAATCTTCACTAAAAAGTTCAAACAATATGGAGCAAAAACCCAAATGGGATCCTCACCAAAATGTTTCAACCAACAAGGACATCGGAGAGCAAGGATCCCAGGTTAGGTGATCATAACTCTTTTACATGAAATCGAGACGTTTTAAACTGAAACTGGCCTGCAGGGTTTTCTCTGTTTGGTGGTTTGCAGAAGTTTCCTCTTGGTATATGACAGTGGTCTCCAAACTGTGGCCCTGGGGTTGGATGTAGCTCTTTGCTTGCCTTTATCTGGCCCTTGAGGCATTATTCTTGCCAACACCACCAACGGTGGGGCAGGATTCCACTAACAAAAATGGGGCACCATTTCTCCCACTAATACCAACTACTTCCCCCCTTAATACCAAAAATCGGGCATGGTTTACTCACACTGGGCACAGCCTGGCCCCCCTGAAGTCTGATGGACAGTAATCTGTCCATTTCTTTAGAAAGTTTGGTTTTCTTTCACAACCTGAAGTTATACAGGTAAGCTTTCTCACAAACTAGACCCAGCCTCCTATGTGCGAGTCCATATCACTGCAGACTGTAAACTTCCCTGTAGTAGGACCTGATATAAATGGTCTATGTACTCTGCAAAACACTGAACTTAATTTCACCATACTAGACCTAGTATGGTGCAACTATCAGCACTGATCAATGTGTGGTGTGTAAGGCATGTAAACCCCCTATATACTTTCTGTTACCTGTCTGCGCAGTGGAATGCTCTTGGCCAGCTTGTGGACAGCCAGCTGGCTGTTGAAGTCAGACTTCTTGGAAGGATGCTTCATCTTGAAGATAATGATGGTCACAAACATGGCAGACACGATGGCAGCTCCCGTGCAGTAAATGATAATTTCAAGGTGTAGTGAGGACGTCATGTGTGCTGGTTTTTCATCCACAGCTGTGCCCATGTACATTAGAGGGTTATTATTGTTATAAAAATGCAATACATTTGTATAATGTTCATGTATTCTGAATTACTTATGGTCAAAAAGTATGGCCATGCATAAACCAGTAAACATGCTGTAAACATTGTTCACAGCTTCTTATGCACAAAGCCTTACATTATTCAGGGTTAGGAGGCAGTGAGATAAAAGTTATAGTACTTGAGAGCTAATATAGAGAGACATGCGACCCTATTTGAAGTGTGTGTATATATATATATATATATATATATATATATATATATATATATATATATTAAAAAAATGTGTTTCATTAGTTTGAAGCTGAACTCTGAGCTCACAAACACCAATAAATGCATTTATGTATGTATTGGACCTTGTTGTAACTATTGGTAACCTATGCGCTTACACTGCTCCTTGAGCAATCAAAAATGTTAGTAATACAAACTGCAATTTATGGCTAGGGCTGAACTACCAATATAAATGCTTTATTAGGGGATTGAACAATGATTATTGACATTTATCTCACTACCATAATTTTCCAGAGTGCTGCCAATTTTCTAACTACCAACAAAACGCTTAAACCTCTCAGAAGGAAAAAAAAAAAAAAAAAAAGTACACCTCTCATGAGAGAATAGACAGAAGGGCGGTCATTTCTGGCATCCCTATAAAAATGCTAGTTGTATTACCGTCTGACTTCTATATACTTGTGAGTAACAAACCCAAAAAGACTTTCTGTAAACACACTGTATGGTCATAACTTAGTGGATACCAGACTATCACATTTATAGGAGCAAGTTTGGCAAGTCATTTCAAAACCATTGTCAATTATATGGAAATAGAAACAGCTGACATAGTTCCATCATGACAGGTGTACTATAAAGTAACCTATTTTGCCTCGAGCTCTAAAGCTAGGACAAAAATATAACAGATACTTGTGAGTAAAAGAAAAAAAAAAAAAAATAATAAAAAAAAAAAAGATATAAAACTATTTTAAGCATACATGTACAACAAAAGTAAAAACAAAAAGGATATGGACAGAAAATACAATATATGGCAGAATAATAGAGAAACGATAGATGCCATATCTCCAAGATATGGATAGGAAAGAAAGAAAATCCCATCAACATATTGGTACTTCCAGTGTCTATTTGGGTTCATAAAGCCAAACTAGAGCTTTGCACTTTGTGTTGTTTAATTGGTTGTAAACCAGCTCTATTGACCTTTTCCGTACAAGTACATGCACATTGTTGTAAAATCAACAAACAGAACTGGCTTTATAGCCCCCCAAAACACTGGAGCACTGACAAAACACATGCATTTCATATGAGCCAAAAGGACAACAGACTAGGGGACATTTCAAAGTGAAACATTATTAATCTGTAACTTGCAGAGCAATCCTCCAGCTGTGAGTAAAGGCAGGACAATACAAGCCACAAGGGCCCGGTAAATGCTCTATTTACTAAGTTGTAAATAAATTAGACAGTTTGTTCACACTAAAGTTAAAACATATAGTATCTACTAGTGAGCTCATACGAGGATCTGTAAACTCAGCACATTCTACTTGTACTCCAAATACTGCCTAGTTGCGGCCATATACACAGGGTAAAATATCTAATTTATGAGTGAAGGGTTTGATCTAGGATTTACAGTATATCAATTGTTCAGTATTAAACAGACTCACTAAAAATGATCTGATTTTCCTTTTTTTTTTTTTATGTATGCTTAATTTACTGTATATATTCAAGGTTAACTAGGATTAATAGCACAGAAGCAAGCAGGTGAGGATAACACCTTAGCTCAACTTCAACCAAAACATTTTTGCAGAATTGTTTTTTTTTGTCAATGACCTGGCTCACAGTGTTCCAATTCATCCCAAAGGTGTTTAAATAATTGAGGTAGGTCACCATACAGTGTACAGCAGTATTTCTCAACCTTTTTTCAGTCAAAGCACCCTTAAAATTCCACACAATCTCGAGGCATTCTAAAATTTAAAAAAACTCAACGAGGAGTTTTGCATAGTGTAGCAACAACTGTACGCAGGGGAGGACTGGGAAGGGTGGCAGGGTGGCAATTGCCCCCCGGGCTGCTCTGATGCTGGGTAAAAAGGCCACACTCAGGACAGGATTAATGTAGGGGCCAGACACTGTATACAGCTGCTGGTCGCCGCTATACAATTTTATAATTGCAGAGCTGCAGCAGAGCGGTATGAGTGTGCAGAGTACGCTCCTGCACCCGGCCGGCACAATAATAAAACACAGTGGCCGGCACAATAATAAAACACAGTCACTTCCCTGTCAGGCAGAGTGATCTCCGCCCGAAAGGAGCTTCCTAGACCCCACCTGGAGTAATGTCATGTATTTTTGGTAAACCTCCTTTGTTGCTATTAACATTCAATTATGTTACCATATTGCATCATGTTTGTCTTGCTTCATAACATCAATATCTATTATAAAACCAGGTGGGCCTGGATGGTGAGCTGATTCGATGGTTCAATGGGCCACTTGACTGGACTTGCCCCCTAGGCCTAAGGCTGCCAGCCCTCCCCTGGCTACACGCGTAGAAAACTCAACATTAGCAGAGATTTATTCTTCCCAAGGAATTATATCTTTGTGCACTGGTACTGAATAGATTGCCAATGTTTTTCTTCTCCCTTGGTTTCTCTCCCTCACTCCGCTAATGTGACCCTGGTGCTGAAGGAGAGGGGCAGGTGCCAGGCGTTCTCCTTATCAACCAATAACATAATTGGTTCTTAGGACACTGGTGGTAGAAGGTTGTATTGGTGCACAATGAAAACCTGTGTCTTTGTGTAACTAATAGTCAGGTTTGATCTACCCGCTGGCCTGTATACAGTTTTTAGCCAATTTTTAGGTATTTTTCCAAGGCATCCCTGAAGACACCCTGGTTGAAAAAGGCTGGTGTACTGTAACGCAAGTCTTGAAAAACAACACTAAAGTATATTCAGACAATAAAATGCATGGTGTGTATTTTTTCAGTCTTTTCCATCATTTTTGACTAACACAGTACAACTCATTTAGCAATCTTGGTGGTATTTTCTTTTAAGAAATAAAAGTAGGTGGAATCACTTCCAGAAACAAAATGTTCTATTATTCTGCCTATACTTCAGACTAATTTATGTTTATAGGGGGTTAATCCACATAATAACAGAGCGTCTAAAATTAGAAAACTTGATTTTAATATGAAATGCGTCTCAAGGCAACACAGGAGCCTTCAGCTGATATGAGAATGGGAATTAAACTCAACTTCTCATATAGCAATTTTTCTCTGGAATGGTTTAATTACTTCCCCTTGGACTGTGTAATAAATATATCTAAAGAATATGAGCAAACAACTAGGTATCAAGAAAAAATCATTTTTTTTTACTGATACAGATGAATAGTGAGTGTTAAGGGCATTTCAATACTTCTGTCCTTTCCTCTATTAGCAATGTAAGATAGAGGGAACCTTTAAAAAAAAAAAAAAAAAACATTTTTTGTGGGATAGGTGGGGTTACGTGTTCGGATAGGGCTAAGAGTACTCAGAATTTGCTTAAGGGTAAGCATTCATTTTGGAAGAGGAATTTTCAGAGCTTGCTGAAGTATGTTAAGCTTTATGGGGTGGGGTAACAACAGGTTAAGCGTTAATGGAAACCTGTCATGAGAAATACATTGGGGTTGATTTACTACAACGGGAAAGTGCAAAATCTGGTGCAGCTGTGCATGGTAGCCAATTGGCGTCTAACTTCAGCTTGTTCAATTAAGCTTTGACAAAAAAAAAAAAAAAAAAAAAACCTGGACGCGGATCGATTTCTCTGTAGAGCTGCATCAGATTCTGCATTCTCTAGTTTTAATAAAATCAACCCCATGCCGTCTAACATTCTAACTTCCTTGCTTCTGACTTTTACATTTTTAGTCACTGACCCAAAACACATATTGATCTTTTATTATATAGGATTTATATAGCGCCAACAGTTTACGCAATGATTGAATCTTATGTAAAGACTAATTATATATATATATATATTCTTTTTTTTTTTTGTTTATAATAACCATAGCCGTGTCCTTAGAGAGAATGAGAAACCTCACATTTCTGTTCATTTGTTTTGAAAATTCTCCCAGCTGGGGGGAAGAGCAGTTACAGAAAATAATACTTCATTTTAAAACCATTTTCTTCTCTTTTTTTTTTTTTTTTTTTTTTTTTTAGAAATCATTGCAAAATTATAGCACACATTGCAGTCTAGTTTAACTAAAAAGTATTTTTTGCATTAAAAGATGGTACCTTTTGAATCAGAAATGCATGTAACATTTAAGAGGAGAGGACAGAATAGAACCATATATACCTTCTAGAACGGTCAACCATGCAGAATGGTGAGAGAGCCCAATGGAGTTAGCGGCCAGGCAGGTATACTGGCCAGCATCCTCAAAAGTGACATTCGTCAGGTGGAGAACCTCCATCTCCTTGTCGGTGGTGTTGACTCCTGCAGTCTACAGAGAACAGCATCGAAGAAGGGAAGGGGGGGAGACGGACAAGCGAAATGCCATGAGAACCAGAAGAGGTGTGGGCAGGTATTGTCTTGGAACCAGATGGTGCCACAGACAAAGAAAAGAAACCACTGAAAGAAATCTGGTTAGAAGATTTAGGGAATACTTATACCCTTAAGCCTGGCCTAAAGAGAAGCTAACTTAAGTTAAACCCGTCACCAAAATCGAGACCTCCTGCCCACTTATAACATGCTGGAGATTAAACACATGGAAAAATGAAACCCAAGCATTATGGCCTTGTTCATTTCTGAAAAACAGGATAATAGAGAAAGCAAAGAAAAGGGTAAGTCTACATTCAACTAAGACTGTGTAGTATTTCATGCCATTAATATCTTTATTATACACAAATGGTTGGAAAAATTTAGAGGGGCCTCAAGAATTTTGAAAGTCAAAGTTTATTAAGATCTCAAACTAGCAATGTTATGGTAGATTAGAATAGGAGTTAAAGGTAACTCTAGTAGAAAAAAAAAAAAATCATGGGTGACTCAAGTATACAGAATTTGTAAGCCAGTTAGGAGAAATTGAGTAGTAGGGTGCTCTTATGAAACCCTCCTATGCGTTTTAAGTTGGATGGGAAAATGTAGTTTAATTAGTATTTTCTACAGTTTTGGGAACCTCAACAAGCAGCAATTCTTCCATAAAATGTGCTACACCTATGATAGATATGCCTCTAGAAGTGTCATAAGCCCTATTTTCAGTGCTTTGGCAACCTGATTCCTGGACTTAATGTGAAGGAGTGGAAAAGGGTTAGCACCCCACCAGATTTTTTATTTGTTGTGTGTGTTCCTGCTGGGGAGATTCACATACACTCTGTCCTGATGACCACTGTTACTAAAAATGTGGGGGGGAAAAAAATTTGTCACCCCCAAAAAGGAATAGGTGCAACCGTCCAAAAGGATAACTTGGTTTGGTGACGATTGTCTAAGAAGGGATTTCCCTTAGGCAGGCCATGCAGGATTCATTTTTTTTCCCATTCACAAAGTGAGGTGGATGGAAAAAAATGTGGATGGGGGAATCGCGGGAATCGCTCCCATTAAGCCATTGTATTCTGCCAGTGGGGAAGGCTATTGCCGGCTATAGCCTGCAGCATTGTCCGTTCGGGGGAAAAAACCTGACAGGCTAATTATACACAAGTTATTGACTTGTGCACAACCAGCTAGCCCATACATTGATTGAATTTTGGCAAGTCCCTAATGAATTTCGATCCAGGTATGGCCGACTTTACTGGAGAAATTTTTTTACTTTCTGTTGTCTCTACAGGGCAATAAGTCAAGCTAGTTCTCCGCAATAAGGCACACAGAACAAAAAATTAAAAAAATAAACTCTGCAGGGGTTTTAACCATCAACTACTCTACTCGAAATTAAAAAAATAAAAAAAATTTCCAAATCTGAATGCATTAGGGCATGATCAGGGAGTTTATGACCTCTAGGTCACAATTTGAATAAAATTCCAGTACTTCCACCCACAGCCATTTTGGATCATCTGCACTGACTGATACGACTGCAGTCTGTTCCAAGAACCAAGGAAAACAGCCAAGCCCTTCAAACTTTCTGAAAAGCTGTTCATTCTGGAACAGAACATGTTTTCCACTCTTGATAGACAAAGAATCTTTAATTTCCAGGTGGATTGTTACGATGTGTATAATTTCTGGATTCCAGCAGTAACAGGAAGTAGTGTCCTACTGAAGATTAAAGTATCTTTTTTGCAGGAAGGCATTACATATAATTAAAACGGTTTTCCCTCCAGAAGGGGTCCTAGAAGCAGCTGAGCAAAGTGTACAGTTATTAAGAGTTCAGAACAAAGACATGAGAGTTTGAAATGGAGAAACAAAGATTACTGAAACTAAACCAGGCCACACGCAAAAGTATTTTTCCATGGAAATAAAGCAGACAAAAAAGGGGGTAGACGTACAATTAGCCCACCAACTGGTTTTTGGAGAGCAATTGTCCCAAAGGTCTAGTTTGACTTAATTTAGCTCAGGAGGTGCCACCAAATTTCTTTTTACCTTGAGTCATGGGTCTGGTGACGGTAAGCCACGCAGACTGATTGGCCTCACCAATATAATTGGACACTTTACATATGTACTCCCCACTCTCTGCCTCTGTCACATTGTACAGGGTCAAAACTTCTGCGTCTGAGCTATAAATCCCAGAGTGCTGAAATAAACCGAATACATGAGGATGTCAACAGAGCAACAAACACAGAGCTGATATTTCCCCACAAACCAAGAGCCAGATTTACTAAAAGTCACCTGTGCCACACTTCCAAGTTGCCTACCCCCAGCATTAATTGGATACTTGCAAGCTACTGAATTATTGCATACACTTTTGGCTTTAGACACAGGCAATTCATTTTATATAAATATAGTAACAGTAGGCCATATGCTGGCACCCAACAGTGAAAAACATGTCTTCAAGGCTGAAGCAGTAGCATTTTGAATATAGGTAAACATTGCATTGTATAGTTCAGGCACTTGCATCAGGGGCCTCCTTCACACGGGCATCTGCCAGCAGATTCTTGTTGGCAGAGAACAGCTTTGTGCACACACTGTATGCGAAAAGCAGCTGTGTGGTCACCTGTATAAATGAATAGCTGGCACCACCACTGTTCACGTCCAAGAGAGAGGTTACATGCAATCAGAGCTCCTGACTGCCACCGATACAAAGCAGTTTGTGTTTAGGGACAGTATTTCTGGCCATTTTAAATGCTACTAAAGCATAGTATGCTGCTGCATCCAGAGGCGGTATTTAGCTTTTTATTTTAAAAATTCAAATACAGCCTTTAAAAGAGTCTATACTATATTATCAAACACAAGAGAAGTGGGAGCACAGGCAAAATATGGGACTTAAAATGATCAAAGCAGATATAATAAAATTCATTATGCTTTTATTAAGCTATTGTGAGGAAGACACTATCTGGGACACCTGGACCCCAGGTAGGGAGAACAATAAAAAAGGCTTTATGTGACCTATAGTGTGTGCAGGTCATTCCTTAAAGCGAATTTCTAGGTTTCCTATCACTTTAAATAGCTTGTTTGGACCAAACTGGCCCCAACAAACTATTTCCTTCACGAAGTGCTTCAGCTACACTATATTGTCAAAAGTATTGGGACGCCTGCCTTTACATGCACATGAACTTTAATGGCATCCCAGTCTTCGTCCGTAGGGTTCAATATGGAGTTGGCCCACCCTTTGCAGCTATAGCAGCATTAACTCTTCTGGGAAGGCTGTCCACGAGGTTCAGAAGTGTGTCTATGGGAATGTTTAACTGTTCTTCCAGAAGCGCATTTGTGAGGTCAGGCACTGATGTGAGACGAGAAGGCCTGGCTCAGTCTCTGCTCTAATTTATCCCAAAGATGTTCTAGATCGGGTTGAGGTCAGGACTCTGTGCAGGCCAGTCAGGTTCCTCCACCCCAAACACGCTCATCAATGTCTTTATGGACCTTGCTTTGTGCATGAATGAGTCCCGACATCAACCCTATAGAACACCTTTGGGATGAATTAGAGCGGAGACTGCGAGCCAGGCCTTCTAGTCCAACATCAGTGCCTGACTTCATATATGCGCTTCTGGAAGAATGGTCAAACATTCCCATAGACACACTCCTAAGCCTTGTGGACAGCCTACCCAGAGTAGTTGAAGCTGTTATAGCTGCAATCAATGGGCCAACTCAATATTGAACCCTATGGACTGAGATAGGAATACAATTAAATTTCATGTGCGGGTAAAGGCAGGCATCCTAATACTTTTGGTAATATAGTGTACATACAGTACGCAGTGCCAGGTTCGGGCTGTGGGACTGACTTCCTGACTCACACCTGCAACAAAATAGAAGTCTGAGTGGCAGGAAGTCCCTGTTTTACAGCCGGAACCCAGCACTGTGCCCTGTATGTAGCTGAGGCTACATGCAGTACTTAGTGAAGGAAATAGTTTGGCCCAGCCTAAAATGACAGAAAACATGGAGATCAACTTTAGGTGGCAACACATCCTGAGTGAAGCACTGAGGTGGAGGAGGAGTGGTGTGAATCTATGGGGGGGGGGGGGGGGGCTGCGTTATGAAGGCCTTTTACCTTCATGCAAGATAAAAAAAACCTTCAGCCTTTAGAACCAATTTAAGTATCATTTTAGTACACATGCGCCCGAGTGTATGGCAGCCGGACCAGCTTCTATCAAAGGCCCATGATGGAAAAAGGTCTGCCGACTGGCTCTCGATCAGTTCTCTCAGCCACTGGCTGAGAGCGGTGAATGGAGCGTTCTGGCGGGGAGGCGGTCTCCCTCTCAAAACATAATCGCTCAGCAGGGGAGATCACTATACTAACATTAGATTGTCAGTACAGCGGCTCCAACATGAGCTGTCAGTTTTTCTTTTTCGATTAACCTGCTGGGTTGACCGAGAAAAAAAAAAAACTAGTGGTGTACAAGGTTTAAGTATTTAGGGAGGAATAGTAGCTCTGGAGGTGAACAAAATGGTCTACAGGACAGGTCACACCTACACACGAGATTAGGCCCCTACATGAAGCGTAATTGCAGGCATCCAATCTAATACAGGGCTCCAATACTCCATAAAAGCTCATTCTAGCTGTCATATTCCAGGTCCAAATTCTTATTATTGCAGGTACTTTAGAGAAATGTTGCAGACTCTTTTGTACATTTTAATAAATCTGGTCTTGAGTATCCCAAAACATTATAAGATATAATAATTTACAGAGTACACAAACATCTTACTTACACTTTAAATTCAACAGTTTCTCAAAACAGAATCCAATATTCAAAGGGCTTCTTACCAGGTAATGAGCATTTATCAAATCGGATTACTCTGCATAGAATATCTGTAGCAGCTACCTGATTTTAAGGGTTTTTAAGAAACCCTACTTTTTTTTTTTTTTTCTTTGCAGGTAACCTAGTCCTTTAAGCAGCATTTATAATAAAAGGATGTTGACCACAAATGAATAATTGATTTAAAGCTGTATTAAACCCGAAAGCAAATAGTTGAGATCAGCTTACTAATTCATATATGTGATGGCTGCATTTGTTTTCTTCTTTTAGGCTTGCTTTCTTTTATTTTTATCTGGTGATTTGGCCAGTAAGTCTGTTTTTCAACAGAACAAGCAGTGCTGTAGAAGTAGCAGTTACAGGGTTGAAACAAATCATTTAGTACTGACAGGGGTGCTTACAATGATCAGCTTTTAAGTAAAACCTTTATCACAAAAAGGAGGACAAACAAAATGGTGTAACTGCTTAAAAAAATGCTAGCTGGAGTTCAACTTTAGGTTGTTAGATGTATTAGCACATTTACAGGTAGTTACACCAACACTGCCCTCCCCCATATTAACAATGCTGCTATCCAAATGTGCTCCCTATGCTCCTTTATCCAGAGTGGGGGCACTAACACAGGAGCAGGGCCAGGACAAGGGGTGGGCAGGAGGAGAGGTGGTTGCCCTGGGTGCAATTGGGGATTTGGATGGTTGTCCTAGAAGGGGGGATTTGGAGGGGGATTTGTGTTAGGAAGAGAAATATGGGGTGGGGGACGATTTGTGCTAGTAGAAATGATTGCTATAAGGGGAAACTGGGGGGAGGATTAGTGCTAGGAGAGGGAATTTTGGGGGATTTGGAGGGGGGAGGAGATTTATGCTCAGAGGGGAGATTTGGGGAGGGAGCATATTTGAGCTAGGAGGGGAGATTTGGGAACGGAGTGCATTTGAGCGGGGGGGGGGGGGGTGGATTTGAGCTAGGAGGGGAGATTTAGGGGGAGGGAGTGGATTTGAGCTTGGAGTAGGGATTTGTACTGGAAGAGGGGGTATTTTTGGTTTTGGGAGAGTTTTGACTTCCAAAGGGAATTTTTGCTTAGGTGGTTAAGTGTGAAGATTTGAGCGGATTTTTGCTGACACGCAATGCTCATCCATTGGGGGGATGCGTCTTTTGGCAACTCGTCCTGGGCAGAAGATGACCTTGTCCTGGCACTGCACAGAAGATGTGCTATTGGCTGTTGTGCAGCCTAACTGTGGATGCCTGTAGGTAGGATATTTTCCATTTAATAACCTACTTAGGGACAGAGGGTCACAAGGTCTCAAGAAAGAAAATGCAATATTGTCAAGAAACTGTACAGTATCTGGGTTTTACTCTGAAACAAGGCACATACACTCTAAGCCAGTGAAGGCGAACCTTGGCACCCCAGATGTTTTCGAACTACATGTCCCATGATGCTCAACTACACTGCAGAGTGCATGAGCACAATGGGAAATATAGTTCCAAAACATCTGGGGTGCCAAGGTTTGCCATCACTGCTCTAAGCAATCAGCGTATCCAATGAAGCAAACCCTTACACTTGCCAGATCACCAGGTGACAACAGAGGTGGAAAAAAGAAAACAAATGCAGCCACCACTGATTAAATGATTTGTAAGCTGTAGTATATTACATGTTTGGGGTTTAATACCGCTTTAAGTCAAGAGGCTGTAAGAACATTTATAACTGAATAGTTTTGTTTTAGGAGGAGATTACAAGAAGAGGATTTTCAAAATTAGGTTTGCGTTCCTGGGAGAAATGTTTTTGAATGAACCACTGACCGGTTGTTTAATCCTCTCACAAAAATACAACTACCGCTGTCTTTTTTGCGTTACCTTTTGTGTAATATGACAACGCAAAGTCAAAGGGCTAAATAAATCTCAAATATCCTCATCCTAATGCAAGTATAGATACATATGTAGCTGTGTGTTATTAATGGCTCTTCAACACATTACCAAGTTAGGAGGCTCTTTAAAGTATACGTCATTTCATTTAGTTTTGGATTAATGGAAATCTTGCCAGATTTTTCTTACAGCCTGTGACCTAGCTGAGAAGATTATTCCTTATAGTGGGACACCAGGACATGACATTAAGGAAACTGGTATCACTGGTACAGGAAGGTATATACAAGCAAGAAAAATCTCACAAGGCTTCGAACATTTCCCCTCGTCCCTCTTAAAAAATAAAACAGCGTTCTGGTTTTTATCTATGATCTCACATCACTTTTTGTCCCTTCAGCCTTGAATCATTAGCACAGAAGTGAGATTTAATTTCCCCACTGTGGATACAAATCGCAATAAAAACCTAAGAGGTTCTAACCCTACCCTACCCTCAAATGTATAGGTTTTGGTTTCAGCTATCTTAAAATATTAACGTTAAACATTTTATAATAACTTGATATATGCAACAAAACTGTTCCTATATTAGAAATGTGCAATACATCGAATAGCTCTCCCCGAAAGCTATACTTTAAACATTTAAAATGTATTTATTGTCTTCCTGAACACACTGTAAAGCTCAATTTGTAAACATTACCAAATGAATAAAATACTTTCTAACTTGAATCAGACTCCAGAAGACAAGCCCGCTGGTTCATTCAATGTGAAGGAGAAGACTGCCTCGTCACGTTGCGTCAGCGCGCCAGAGCCTGTTGTCAGGATATGGTCCTAGACAGCTCTATATTTAGCAACCCCCCCAGTTAATAAATAATACAGACCCTGACTAATTGTATTCGGCAGACTCAAAAGCGCTGCATCTGGTTGGCTGATTTTCCATCCGGCTTTTCACACTAAACAAGACCAGGAGCAGCTACCTATATTAACCCCATTACTTCCAGAGCCAGATTTTATACTCAGGACATTAAATCAGTGAACCTACTTTCAGAATCTCCACATAAGGGTATCCATCGGAGGCTATTTTGCTCCCGTTGATTTCAATGTGCCGAAGCCATTGGATGTGAGGCTGTGGATCGCTGTACACTTTGCAGAAGAACTCAGCATTACTTCCAATAGTAACTGACGTATTCGCTGGCAGTCCAGCTTGAAGGATTGGCCGGTGAGGGGAACGCTCTGAGGGAAAAAAAGAGAAAGTGCAATTTCATTGCTTTTAGTCCCAAACGCATTGTTAATGCACTACAGTTTCATCAATAAAACCATTTCTTCCATCTTGGATATAATCTCTTCTTTTGCTCGATACACCCCTTCTACACTTACATAAAAAAAAAAAAAAAGAAGTACAGCTTGCCAGCGCAAGAGGTGCCATAACAAAACTCATCACCAGCAATGCTGGTTAAGCCGCTGATGGCCCACATAGGGACCAGACCCTTTGTTTCTTTCCAGTGCTTGGCCATGTAATGTTCCCAATCAGATAACATGACCAAGCGCCAGTGTTGGGGGTAACTAGTTACGAAGTAACTGATTACAGTAACTACATTACTTTTTTTGGTAATGAAGTAATGTAACTAGTTACAATACTAATATTGGTAACTACACTACTTTACTAGGGTATAGGAGGTAACTACACTACTTTACTAGGCTATAGGAGGTAACTACACTACTTTACTAGGCTATAGGAACGCGCTTTCCTGCGTTACCCAAGCCGTGCGATACAATCATTATTTCGAAGAATAGAGAGAGATGAAGTTTATGACTTTTTGTTGCATTTATGTTTTATTCTGTTTTTTTCAGGTTTTGTTCTCATGTTTCCCAAAGCCTGTGTTTATACAATAAACTCTATTCAGAAAGAGTGTCATGTATCTTCTGCTACACGGTCAATTAAAAAAGAGGAAAGTAAAGTAATAAGTAGTGAAGTTACTTTTCAAATGCAGTAACTTGTTACAATTTACAGAAGTAACTAGTTACATTTTTTGAGTAACTACCACAACACTGCCAAGCGCAAAGCACAATAGAAGCCTGTTGTGAACTGGCCTGGTCAGAGCGGTTACTCTTGGTTCTACCGGCTGGTTTACCAATCCATTATCAAATTTAGCTGAAAATGTCTAAATACATCTGTGCAACTAGAGCATACACAGATTAGACACAACATTAGGATTACCGACAGGTAAAGTGAATAACATTGATAATCTCATTACAATGGCATCTGAATATCAGTGGTATATATTACAATGGCATCTGAACGTCAGTGGGATATATTAGATAGCAAGTAAACATGGTCCCTAAAGCTGATGTGTCAAAAGCAGAAAAAAAAAGGCTTTGCAGTTTGTGGTCTATGGACTATGTAGCCGTAGACTGGTCAGAGTGCCCATGTTGACCCATGTCCACAGCCAAAAGCACCTACAATAGGCACGTGAGCATCAGAACTGGACCATGGCGCAATGGAAGAAGGTGGCTTGGTCTGATTAAAGCGGAGTTCCAGCCATTTACTCACCTGTCCAACGGTCCAGCGATGCGGCCGCCGGAAGCCTCGATCCTCTACCTCGGCGCCGGCATCACTGCTGTGGGCACCCGGCTGTTACAGTTTGCGGCTTCACAGCCGGGTACCCACTGCGCATGTGCGAGTCGCGCTGCGCGCCGTTATTGGCCGGCAATCTTCTGGGACCTCTGACGTGTCCCAGAAGATTGCAGGGAGGGAGGGGGAGAGGAGAACTTCCGCTCAGGGCGCCGCGGCGCTCCGAGCGGAAGTGGGAGTGGGTACCTGTCAAAACTAGGTACCCGCTCCCCCCCCCAAAAAATGACATGCCAAATGTGGCATGTCGGGGGGTCAGGACTCCCTAAAGCGGAAGTTCCACTTTTGGGTGGAACTCCGCCTTAAATCATTTTTTCTTTTACATGCTGTGATCATGTCTGGGTGCATATGCATTGCCTACCTGGGGAAGAGAGGTCACCAGGTTGCAGTATGGGAAGATGGCAAGGACAGTGAAGACAGTGTAATGCTTTGGGAAATGTTCTCCTGGGAACCCTTGGTCCTGTCATTCATGTAGATGTTACTTTGACACCTACTACCCTTCTACACATTGTAGCTGACCAAGTAGGCCCCTTCATTGAAGCGGCATTTCCTGATGGCAGTGACCTCTTTCAGCAGGATAATGCTCTCTGCCACACTGAAAAAATGGTTCAAGAATGGTTTGAGGAACACAAGAATAAGTTGGAGGTAGTGAAATGGCCTCCAAATTCTCCAGATCTCAATCCATCACGCATCTGTGAGATGCGCTGAAAAAACGTCCGATCAATGGAGGCCCCACCTTGCAACTTACAGGACTTAAAAGGATCTTCTACCGACGTCTTGGTGCCAGATACCACAGCATACCTTTAGAAGTCTAATGGCATCAGTGCTGCGATAGGTCGAGGCTGTTTTGGTGGCACAAAAGGGGGACCTACTCAATATTAGGTGGATTATCATAATGTTATGGATGGTGTATATCTGCATAAGAACTGGTATAATAAAAACAGGGAGGTTCATGCAGTGGGTTACTAACTATCGGAAAAAACATCTTTATCCAGCTGTCAGACATGAGCTACACAGGTATTATCAATGGAAAGTGTTTATTACCTGCAGCAATCCTCTATTCTCTACAAATTTTCCAACTGGAGTTAAAAAGATGGCAGCTTGTGCTTTCCTCTCTCACAATTTAATAAATAGGGCCAACTGGGCATAATTAATCAAAGTAGGCGTTAAAGAAGAGCTCTCCGTGTTGTCAATAGTAATTAGTTTCCAACTTGCCATGCCTTCCATAATAGCCCAAAAGTCTGCTTTTTGACAAACTGCTAAAATTAGGCTTTGTTTGCGTTTTTTTTTACATCCAGGAAGAAAGCAGTCAGAATGAATAAAGGACTTCTAACAGGAGCAGTCTGGAGACTAAGGAAAAAAATGCTGACAGACTAAATAAATTCAGCACCTTAAACTAGGCCTCATTGCCCCCTGCACAGGAAATATCTGAAATTTAATAGGATCTGTGAGGTGGAAATGGGGGTGGTGGGGAGTCAGAGCGGCTAAAATATGTAGGATAATTAAAGGCGGATGTTGAATGAAGGAAATATTTGAGTGAAGAATTGGCTACTTACTTGAGGAAATGGAGGGTAATTTCTTGATTTGTCAGATAGAGGGCAGAAAAACAAGGACTTTTTTTTCTTTCCTCCCTGAAAACTAGCCCAGTGCTATCATAACAGGCACAAATGCCTAATTTCTTTCCATTCTTGTCTCAAATAACACAGCTGCTTGTGAAATATTTGTTTTGATTTTTTTTTTTTTCTGGAGCGTATCATACGAGACATCTGCGAGGGGAATTAAAAATGGTTCCCTCGGAGTGATTACACAGCATTCATTCGTTTTAGGAATCACCAAATTACCTCAGCTACATTAAAGGCAATCAGTACAGTTTATGCAATGCCGGCCATTTATTATCCTATGGATTTAGTCCTTGAGGCCTTCGTCAGTCAAATGGAAAAGAATGCAGACATTTTTTGCACATAGTCACCTAGTTAAGAATAACTCCGCTGCTAACTAACTGTTTTTGTGTGCGGGCTCCAGCTGTGTGAATATAAACCCAGAATTAACCCCCGTCACACAACTGCTACTAGACCAGTTGTATTTTCAATTGGTTAGCTATACAAAATGAAAATTCTGTGAGCTTCCATGCACATGTATGCTCACAAAAAGCACTTTTAACTATAGGGTGTGTATTTTTGTAAATACAGGACATTGAAATTTAGACATTATATGGCTGTGCTTCAAAGTGACCATATTCCTGACTAAAGGAAATGTATTAAAAAAAAAAAATCAATAAAAACAAAAAAAGTGTACATAAACCGGTTTTAAAGCAGTTCAATACCACTGGGTTGATTTTTTTTTTTCAGACCTGCAAGGTAAAGCCATATTGTGCTTTTATGCATCGCATATTAGAGCATTACAGCCCATCCGGAAAGTATTCACAGCACTTCACTTTTTCTACATTTTATGTTGCAGCCTTTTTCCAAAATGGATTAAATGCATCATTTTCCTCTAAATTCTACAAACAATACCCCATGACCACAATATGAAAAAAAAAAATTTGAAATCTTTGCAAATTTAATAAAAAATAAACAAACAAACATGTATATATGTATTCACAACCTTTGCTCAATACTTTGTTGAAGCACCTTTGGCACCAATTACAGCCTCAACGGAGTTGTAAAGTCAGAAGGTTTTTTATCCTAATGCATTCTTTGCATTAAAGTGGTGTTCCAGCCTTTTTTGTGTTTATTAAAAGTCAACAGCTACAAAAAGCGTAGCTGCTGACTTTTAACAAACACACCCTCACCTGTCCCAAAATCCAGTAATGTGGCCGTCCGAAACCTCGGTTCTCTCCCTCTGCGCTCTGCAGTATCACTAGTGTGGTCACCAGGCTGTGACAGCTTGCGGCTTCACAGCCGGGTGAGTACTGCGCATGCGCAAGTTGCGCGTCTTGATTTGCCGGCAATCTTCTGGGACCTCTGACGTGTCCCAGAAGATTGCAGGGAGGGGGAGAGGAGAACTTCTGCTCAGGGCACTGCGGCGCTCGGAGCAAGAGCGGGTACCTGTCAAAACTAGTTACCCGCTCCCCCCCCCCAAAAAAAAATGACATGCCAAATGTGGCATGTCAGGGGGTTAGGAGTACTTAAAGCGGAAGTTCCACTCTTGGGTGGAACTCCACTTTAAGATAAAAAGCAACTGGGATGTAGTAGCCCCCCCCACCCCTCCCCCCGGCACCCCATAATACTTACCTGAGGTTCTTTTCTGTCCACAAGTCCCTCAGCCGTCTGGGATTCTCCCTCCTGATTGGCTGGGACACAGCCACGGCGTCATTGCCATCCGCGGCAGTCAAAGTCAGTTAGCCATTCATGAGAGAGAGGGGGCGGGGCTGAATGGCAGCTCCGTGTCTGAATGGACACACGGACCTGCAGTTCGGGCTTGGGTGCCCCCCATACCAAGCTGCTTGCTGTGGGGGCACTCGACAGGAGGGAAGGGTCAGGAGAACTGAGGGAGGACCTGAGAAGAGGAGGATCCAAGCTGCTCTGTTAGAGCAGAAGGTAGCCCTTAAGTGCTAAACTTGCCAGCAGGAAGGGTTTTTTTTCACAGGAGACATATACCAAATCTCTTCTGCAATAAAAAGCATCTTACCTTCTTCTTGTGAGATGCTTTTGAATGTACACCAAGCTGTACATGCGCAGTTCAGTGTACATTCACTGCACACCTCAAAGGCAGCACACAGGAGTTATGTTATCCTAGGCAATAAAGATAGCAGAAGACCCCTAACCTGGAACTGGAGAGATTATGTCCGCGCCAGCCAAGCAGATTGCGAACGGTGCATCGATGGAAGGGAGACAAGTACTGGTTAGTTTAGTTCTGCTCTAACCAGTCACATTTGCTTCCTTAAAGAGCCAAGAATTAGGGACCTTACCTATTTAAGCAGAGGGTTCCTTATCAGGAGTCCACCTATAGCTGTAATCTCAAGTAATAGGTGACTGAACCTATAAAAAAACAGGTTCCGTTTTTTTCTCTTTGCAGTGATGCACGGAACCTGTATTTATAGATTCAGTCACCTAGTACTTGAGATTACAGCTATGGGTTGACGCCTGGTTTCATGGCAAGATCTTGGGTTTGAGAAAAGGGTGTATCCACTACCTGTTCCAATTACTAGGCCCCACGATGGAAGACTCAAAACATGCACCAGCATTGGTTAAAAACATGGCCAACAGTGCTCTTCCATGCATTGGATTGTGCCATATTAACATGGTGGATGAAGCAAAACCTGTGTCAGCTACTGAGATTAGCTCACATCAGGGACATTAATGAAGGATCCAAAAGTTTTGTTTGCAGGTAGATTAGTTCTGCCTTATGCGGTGGAAGTGTATTCAGCATTAAACCATAAAGTCTTTACTGTATAAACAAGGAGCAGATGTACAAGAGCATTAAGGGAGGAACTGTAGTCTTGGAGGAATTATAGATCATAAATGCAAGCTTGAATTATTGGACATACTTTTGAGGTCTCAATGAAAATTGTTGTGCTCTTACCGACTACATCCAGCTGGTAAGTGTGATTAATACTGCCATATTTGTTCTCTACGATACAGGTGTAATTCCCTTTGTCAGATGGAACAACTGAATCCATTATAAGACTCCATGTCTGAGAACGGACCTATAAGTGCAAAAATAAAAAAAATTAAAAAAAATTTAATTTTATTTTGCATAATGCTTTAGAATCTCTGCAAAGCACTTTTTTTATTTTTTATTTTTATATGTAAACGGTCCACCTAAGGGTATTACACTAAAACAACCACCCTTCATGTGGACACCCTTCCTCCATGGCATGTCCTAATTTGTCAAGGAAGAAAAAAACAGCTAAGGTCATAACCGGTCATATTTATTGTTATAACAATGGTCAAAGTGTGAGCTTTCAAACACACAGGCAAGAAGACACGTCTATGGAGACATGCAAGAAAGACAAACAGCCTCATGCCCAAGTACTAAAGCTTTGCTTGAACTTACTATACACAGAGGCAGCTTAGCTAGGAATTAGATAAAATTAGAAGTTAGGCATTCAAAAATAGATAGATATTATAATAACAAGCCTAGCTTCCTTTTCTACATTTATTAATTACCCTCAGCTTGTTAAACCATCTAACAAGCTCAGTAATCAGCAGGGGGAGAGATTAATGAGCCTCAACTTCTAAAACTTCTACTAAACTGAAGACGACAGCATGCTGGGACGAGAGAAAAGATGGCCCAACTTCAAATCTGGACTGGCACGCAAGGTGATCTCATGTCCTGGCAGCTTCCCAGTTAAAGTGGAGCATCACTAATATAGTCATAAACACCAGGCAGTCTCGACAAGGAGGAGGAGACAGAGGAGTTACTTTGCTAGTATACCTTCTGGACTGGGTCTTATACTACTCTTCTGTTCTGTCCTAAGTGTACTAAAATGTCAGTTCTGCCAACATCCCATCATAGAAGTATTGTTGTAAAGCAACAACATTTGGACATTGTTTTTGATTTTTTTTAATACAAGAATTGTCAAAAACTCGTTGCCTTTATTCACTTTTTTGGTGAATGGGTAGGGGTACCCCATACTCTTTCCCATAGGAGGGGTGGGGGGCCGGGTTATCTGGGGGCACCCTTGGTAAGAGGGCTTTCAGATTCTGTTAAGGCCCCCACCTGCAGACTCCCACAACCACAGCCCAGGGTTGTGGGAAGAGCCCCCCCCCTTGCACCCCCCCCATGTTGAGGGCATGTGGCCTGGTATGGTTCAGGAAGGGGGGGCATTAGCTCATCTCCTCCTTTCCTGCATGTTTGGATAAGGGTCTGGTATGGATTTTGGGGGAACACCACCACCATTTTTAATTTTTTTTTTTTTTAATTTTCTATTGAAGGCATGCTTTTGTTCACATTTTAGCTGTCAGTGGGGAAGCCCCCTGACAGCTGTTGAGTCATCGGTTGCTAAGAAAGCAGTGGCCGGCTTCTCGGCCCGCTCCTTAACATCCTGCATGTCGTCACACAGAATTAGAATCGGTCAATCCTTTTCGGTTGATTGAGCCAAATTCAATTTATTCCTACAATTTGGAATTCGTTAGAAAATGAACAAACATTAACATTCAACTAAATTCGAACAGCCGAATCTCCAAATAACCAAAAATTTGTCCGAATTTACATACGGACTGAAACAAAAATTGCACATGTCTAGTGTATATTCTGGTTTCAAATTTCCTAAAAATTACACAGGAAGGAATGATACCATTTGTTGTATAGATGGCTTAAGCTCCAAAAACCTGCCCTTGCTGAGCAACGGTATCTGTCAAATTGCATTAAAAATTACATTCTGAATTAAGTAACCCATGATGCATTAGGTTATCGGTTTCAAAGATAATCTGTACCTTATAACCACCGATACGGTGATCTGGTTTGAACTCTTTGCTGTTCTTCAGCCAACGTAGTGTGGGTGTAGGTGTCCCGCCTGCCGGACACCTGAACTTCACAGTTTTGGCTGCTGGCACAGCATGTAGTTTCTTCTCCATCTTTTCTGGGTTTGCCCAATATGGACCTGTTAGAAGAACAGCGGCAAATATTAACTGCAATATAAAAACATTGCTTTATTTCCTATAAACACCAGAAAGATAAAGACAATTTTTTATGGTTTCGTTGTGGCCATGGCTTGAAGAGGATATCTTGTCAACAAAACTAGGATATCCACCTAAAAATAAACATGATTTAGGTGGATTTTGCATTTAGAGAGACTATGATGTATATGGGTAGTTCTGTTGTACTGCAAAATGAAATGCCAGCCACTACAGTTCTCCGATTGCCAAGCACAAAAAGAATAAATAAATTCCATTCAATTTAAACAATTTTTAGAATAGGCATTTTCTTTTCAGGCAAAGCGATGACCTACGGCTCACAAAGAAATCTTTCCTTGTACTGAAAGTGTTAATGGTGCACCGGGGTCTTTACTCAATTAGGATGGCATGGGGCTGGAGGAATCCCACAGGAATTTAAGGTATGTGTTTAAATGTGAACTGTTAATGGGAGAAAAGGGAGATCATGTGGCTGCTTGACATTAAAACGGATGAATGTGGGGGGGCGGTTGCACGATTCTGGGAATATAAACTTGTATAACAGACAAGCTTTTACACAAAGGTCTGGTCTGACGTTTCTCCACAGAATGGTTTTAGGAAAATATTGCTACTCAGCCTCTTGTCAGTTATTCTGACCTTTTGTTGTAGATTTAAACATTTGTTAGCAATACCCAGAAGCATGTGTGACTTTAGAAAATTGGACCCATCAAGAATTTTCTAGCTCGAAGCAATATTTTGAAGGAAGCAGCCTTAAAATATTTTGTATCCCCTATGGGCCGAAAGTCGGCCGGTTCATGATGAACATTTTCGGCCGATTTCCTTAAGAAAAGTAGCTTTGAAAACTGGATAAATGGCGTGGATGAAATTTGCCCCCAGAACATCGATATGCTTGTTTCAAAGTACAAAGATTTTATTCTTGTATGATCACATAGAAAAGCAATACTGTCGCACAAAGTGCAGACACTACCAAATGCAAGTACGTTGTCTCACAAAGTGTAGACACTACTGCTTACCTTCACTCTGACTTCAATAAAGTCATAATGTACTGTATATGGTCTTAGTGATCACTGGGTATGAGAGTCTTAGGGAATGCTACATCCTGTCTGCAGCAGAAGAAGCAGAATTCTAGCATAACCCTAACTACTCCTAAAAATGCTCCCTTCTCTCTCCTAACACCTATGCTGGCTAACCTGTATAGCAAAAACTATACACTGTATATACTTACCCATTTGGAGGCTGCTCTGGTCACAGGATCAGGCTATAGTGTCAGCCAGAGGTGGCTACAAGGGAGAGGAGGGATTGTCAATAGTGGATGGGACATTGAAGCCTATAAGTGATGTCTTTCCTAGCCTATGTTGGAGACTTCTCCCCTCGCTCCTGCAGCCAGCAGGCTGACACCAACGATCACCTGGCCAGAAGAACAGAGAAGTATATACTGCACATCTTTCATTGCGCTATAATTACACAAGCAGTTTTTTTTCGTTGTAGTTTGTAACATGAGGGATGTTTTCATGCAGATTTGTAATGTTACTAGTATAGGCCTGAATGAGTCTAAAAAGTGCATCTTTTTCTATCTTAGAAAAAAACTACAACAATAAAAAATTTTCTTCTGTGGGGCTCTTCTGATGTTTGCAATAGAAAAATCAGCTGGAGTGGGAACATAGTGATAATAGCAAATTCAGCTCAAGTGGGAACAGAACGATCACACAATAAACCAATACGCTTTTGTTTCCAAAAAGTAGTTTTTAGTCTTTTGTGATGGCTAATTGGCCAATCAGTGCTTGGTAGAAAAGGATTTTTTTTGTTTTGTTTTGAGAGTGTCATAAAAGACCTTTTTCCTTTCGCTGGTTTACGATTAGAAGCGTCAAGGATGCTTGCATTGTTCAATCCTAAATCTTTAAGTACAGATTACATCTGGATGTCTTCCGGTGTCTGGATCTCAGGTTTTGTTTTGTCAAAGAAAAGGTCCTCAGTTAAACACAGCTTAATGCCAAAGGAAACTATTACCAATAGATAATTATATAATATTATCTACAGTCACGTGTATCCACTGCTTCTTTTGAAATGCAGCATACCTTCTGTTTAAACAGAAGAGCTATAAACCTAAAGCTGTGCAGATCTTCAGTAAAGAAAAGGTCATTCTAGGTCTTTGCTGCCAACAGTTGGCCATATATGGGTTTCCAACTTTCAAGGCCAGCAAGTGTCTGCTCAGAGATAAAAAAACAATGAGGAAGAAAATAAATGGGAAGAGGACTGCACCAATATGCACCTCTGGTATGACTATCTTTCTTGGCTGCCAAACAAAATTCGGGTCACCATCTGCATCCATTATCCATATCTGGCCATCGCTATGGATCAGCCACCAGCAGCCAAGTGTCAGGTTCACTGGTCAAGCCCCATTCTGCGTTTCCTATGTAGACATAAGACAGGTGCCCAGGAGCAAGCATGCACTAGGGAAGCACTCAGCAAGGAAAGGGGGGGGGGAGCCCAAAAGACCTTTGGGGGGACTGAGGAGAGGAGGATCGGGGCTGCTCTGTGCCAAACATGCGCAGAGCAGGTAAGTATAACAGGTTTGTTATATGCAAAAAAAAAAAAAAAAAAGAAAAATACCTTTAGTGTGTGGTAGCTCCATTAGTTTTCTTTTTTTTAGGCTTTTCTTTCTTTTTTTATTTAGCAATTCAGCCAACAAACACTTCTTGTCATGGGGTGTCTCCACTCTGAATGGAGGCAGCAGTCAATCTTGGCAGAGGGTATTATTAGATGTACTAGACTTTATAAGGAGCAACCTTTCCCCACTTTCTTGTAGGGATTTTTCACTTTTTTAAATGTAGAAGGTGGGAGCATCTAGGATATCCAAGAAACGATTTCCTTAATGCGGGACTAAACAGTTAACAGCGGGTGAATAAAAAAAAAAATATATAAAAAAAAAATAAAAACTCTCAGAGTTCACCTAAAACTGATGAGTTTGGGCAACTTAAGCTGGTTATACAAATGGTGCACATGGATGAATCTTCTATTTCGGCTAACGTATTCTGACAGCTGGTCCCGTTGGCTATCAAAATACCAAAAACCACCCAGCTTAATCAATTTTTGAATTAAAGGATGTCGGGTGGGTGAGTGTCAGCAAAGCCACCCATTGAGTAAATTATGTTCGGGTCATCGGGAACTGGTCAAAAATTCTTTCTGTATATGGCAAGCTTTACTCACTATGAACATTAGGCACCTCTAGTTTCTCTAAGAGCTATACAACTGCCTGTAAAGAACTACACACTTGCCATGCTAGTGGAAACCAGCTTCTCGCTTTTCCCTCCTACCCCATCCCCGCTATGGGTAGTCCAAACCAGCAATAAAGCCAAGTAAATCTATGTAGTAGCTTAAAAAAAAAAAAAAAAAAACACCTTTGTGAAATGACATTTACACACAAAATGCAACAAATAATAACATAAGGTATATACAGTAAATTTAGTTGGCCCATGCAATAAAACTTTCAATAAATTGAAAATATTTGGCAGTATAAATAAGAAAGTAATGACAATCCCGCGCATGTGACGCTTTATTGAATTGACCCCTTACATGGCCAAATAGTAATAGTTGCACATCCAAAAATGTATCCTCCTTGTCAGAGAAAGAAGCATAAAGTATACTATAATTTAGAATGATTTGTGACTATATGATGGATTGCTAGTCACTGTACCAAATCATGTAATAGGGCTTTCTGGCGTACATGAATGAAATATAGGTTTGCTTACGATTAGGTTTAGAGTTCTCTGTTGCCTTCTCTTCTGAAGAAGAATTATCGTCGTCGTCATCTTCATCTTCGGCAGAAGGTAAGGCATCTACAGTAAGAAAAGGTAAAATATTTACTCACTTAGCAATATATAAACCCAAGTATAAACATGTCACGTCACTTTCATATTTATTTCACAGGCTTAGAGAATCAAGCATGCATTTACTAAGAGAACAGTGCAATAAAAAACACTGACAGGTATGGCACACAATCATGAGAATATTTTTTACATTTTCCTCTCAACATATTTTAGCTATATTTGCAAACTAATTTTGTCAGCTGAAAACCAATAACGGTTATACATCAAACAAAAAGCTAGGTAAAAAAATTACTTTGAAACAGGATTACCCTTTGCAGCTATAATCCTTTATTTTTTTATTGGGATTGGTCATCAATTTGTGTCAGGATAGAATTTCGATCACATGCTCCCATAGGCCACTTTTATTTTGCTGCCTATTAGGACCAAAGGTCTCAGGGCAGCTAGCTGTCTTTTGTATTCTTCATGCAATAAAAAAATAATAAATAAAAAGTTTTAATAAATGGCTGTTTTGCCCTGGAAACAATAAACCAGGGCAAGACTTTTACAAAGATGATTTCATTCGATTTAGACAGGGTAGTGGAGTCAGTAGGGACAACAGCAGATTTAGTTTAGGGACATAACCATATGGTGCGTCCAATCCTCACGTCATTAAAGCACAGTAGGATCTGCTGTACATGTGTCCCAAGGGAATTTTTAGAGCCTTCCTAACTGATCATAAACTCACCTACCACACATAACAAAAGGCATTTAGAGGCATATCAGGAATATGGTGTTTTGTTGGTGGGAACACTACTTTCTGCGTGTACTAATAAAACTGAAGACTCCGTTTTGTGTCTAGTCAAATTCATTGTTCATTACAGCCAACTCTAGCTAACTTTTTTTCCCCCCAGATATAGTATGTAAAGCCCCGTACACACGAGTAGAAATTCGGCCGGGAAATTTCGTCCGACGACCGATCTGCTGATTTTCGGCTTGTTAGTATGGTGCTTCTGACAACCGACTCTGACTTTTCGGCCGAAAAAATCCTGGTGTGCAGGCTATAAAATTTTTGTCGACCATCAAAACACGTCCGATTTTAGTCTCATTAGTACAGATTTCGATGGGGAAATATCTTATGAGCAAGACTAGGCATGCTCAGAGATGAAAGAACACAAAGCAAGCAATCCAACACATGACATCACTTCTGAAGTAGAATTTTGTCATGCGGGAAAATTCGTGTGCAGTCTAGAGCACATTCCAACCAACGGACACACACTCTAGACAAAAGGTGTACGAACGATCAGCGGAAATTCGTTGCGTGTGTACGAGGCTTAAGGGTTGGTATCTCCAGCACGATTCTGTGCATCTCCTTTAATGAGGTTACCCCTCGCTTCCTGTTCTGCCAGGCAAACTCCACTAATACAGGAAATTAGGGAAAATCTCCACAATGGGAACGCAAGCATTAAATTAAATAGAGGTGCTAGCCCTTTCCCACTCTACTTGCTTTCTACTTTGTCCATTGGAGAAAGTTTTCTCATCTGTTCTGTCAGACACCTTCCAAATCTACGGGAAGTAAAGAGAAGGCTCCCTAAAAGGAACATTAAAAGCAGGTTCTACCTATTCTCACTCTGTCAAAAACTAAACAGAAAGCTATGGGAGAATGTGCATGGTGGAACAAGACTATGACCAATTGTGTTCATGTGTTTTTTTTATGGGATTTACACTTTGTACAAGGCTGTAGAGGACGTTGGCGCTTAATCGTAAGGAATCGTATTGTGTATTGCTCCTCTTCCCTTGTATCGATTGTAAATCATGCTCCCATGCTATTAAGCCCATCTACCTATAATTTTGACCTTCCTGGGCCACATGGGAAGAGGAAAACTACAAAAAAAAAAAAAAAAAAAAGAAGGATAGCTGATGAGCAGAAAAAGTTTAACGATTACAGATATAAATAATGTACCCGAGTAATAAAACTTCATTTTTTTTTTGTAAAATATTTTAATTATAAAAAAAAAAAGCAGGCCAGACAAAATGAGTGCAATATTTGACACTTTTTATGCCAAATAATTCTCAAGGTGCTCCTCAGATATTTTGGTTCTAATTTTGCCCTTCATATTCTTCACCCTTGAAAATAGTTACTCACAAATATACCACTATATTTATTTTCAAAAGTATTGGGCTGCCTGCCTTTACACACATATGAACTTTAATGGTATCCCAGTCTTAGTCTGAGTTGGCCCACCCTTTGCAGCTTTAACAGCTTCAACTCTTCTGGGAAGGCTTTCCACAAGGGTTAGGAGTGTGTCTATGGGAATGTCTGACCATTCTTCCAGAAGCACATTTGTGAAGTCAAGCACTGATGTTGGATGAGAAGGCCTGGCTCGCAGTCTCCACTCTAGTTCATCTCAAAGGTGTTCTATTGGGTTGAAGTCAGGACTCTGAAGGCCACAAGTTGGGAGCATGAAATTGTTCAAAATGTCTTGGTATGCTGAAAAAACAATCCCCCTCCACCAAATGATATGGACCAGTGCACAAAGCAAGGTCCATAAAGACAAGGATGAGTGAGTTTGGGGAGCAGGAACTTGATTGGCCCGACCTCAACCTGATAGAACACCTTTGGGATGAATTAAAGCAGAGACTGCGAGGCTCCACAACCTTGTGGACAGCCTTCCCAGAAGAGTTGAAGCTGTTATAGCTGTAAAGGTGCGCCAACTCAATATTGAACCCTACGGACTAAGACTGGGATGCCATTAATGTTTACATGTGTGTAAAGGCAGGTGTCCCAATACTTTTGACAATATAGTGTAGGTGCTCCTGATGACATGACTCCAATGTTTTTCTGTGGCCACATGTATTCACCAAGTGTAAACCCATTTTAACAAAAAATTCAAAAAAAACACCAACATTTTTTAGGTTTGTGATTTTGTGTTGGTCCACATTCATAGCCACCATGGGCTACTGGTTGGACACCCATGTTTTACCTCTTACTACTACTAATTGATGCTACTGTCAGTAATGTATGGTGTGTGTAATATCTTTGTGTAAGCTGGTTTGATAGAAATTTCATTTGTAGGTTGTAGAACTGATAGCAATAAAAAACTATGTATGTACTGTTGATACGAGTGTGACTTCTCAAGGTCTCCTTGAAGGTTAGCTATATTTAAGCAATTATATTGCAGAATCTGTACTGATCCAATTAAATATTGTAATAAAAAAAGGAATACAATAAAAATACAAAAGTAAATAAAAAAAAAAAATAGAAAATAAAAATCCCTGATCAAATGTGAAATTTATGCTGCTATTTTTAGAACTTGTGACATAAAATAGTCATCTACTATTAATAGTGCTGCATTGGCCACTGGGGGCACTGCTGCATAATCATTGTAACAAAATAAAAACGACAAAAAAAAAAAATGCCCACAATTTTTCATAGAAAGTACACTATAGTATTTCAGATTACAGCAATGGCCACTTAACCACTTTACCACCGGAGGCTTTTCTTGCTTTACGTCCAGGCACTTTTTGCAACTTGCCACTGCGCGACTTTAACTGACAATTGCGCGGTCATGCAACCCTGTACCCAAACAAAATGTACGTCCTTTTTTTCCCCACAAACAGAGCTTCCTTTTGGTGGTATTTGATCACCTATGTGCTTTTCATTTTTTGCGATAATAAAAAAGAGCGAAAATTTTGCGAAAAAATTTACATTTTCTACTTTGACAGTTAAAAAATATCCAATATATTCAATTTTTGTCATATATTTAGGCCAAAATGTATTTAGCTGCATGTCTATGACAAAATTCTCATTGAGCGTATTTTTAACCGCTTTAAGACTGGAAGATTTTACCCCATTCCTGACCAAGCTATATTTTGCGATTCGGCACTGCGTTACTTTAATGGACAATTGCGCGGTCGTGCGACGCTGTACCCAAATTAAATTTATATGTCCTTTTTTTTCCCCCACAAATAGAGCTTTCTTTTGGTGGTATTTGATCACTTGTGTGATTTTTAATTTTTGAAAAAAAGAGCGATAATTTTGAAAAAAAAAAAAAATATTTTTTACATTCTGATATAGAACATTTCCAAAAAAAAAAAAAAATGTAAAAAATCAACATTAGGCCAATTTGTTTTCTGCTACATATTTTTGGTAAAACAAAAAAAAAAAATCACAATAATATTTTGATTGGTTTGTGCAAAAGTTATCGCATTTACTAACTACGGTAAAGATTTGTCATTTTTTTTTTTTTTTTACTAGTAATGGCAGCGATCTGTGATTGTTTTTGCGGGACTGCGACACTGCGGCGGACAGATCGGACCCCTGACATTTTTGACACTTTTGGGGGGACCAGTGACATTACTACAGTAATCAGTGCTATAAATATGCACTGTTACTGGAATAATGACACTGGCAGGGAAGGGGTTAACTTTATTGGAGATCAAGGGGTTAAATGTATGCCTCATGCTTACTGACGTGTGTGGGGGGAGGGGGGTTGTGTGACACAGACACAGATCGCAGGTTCAGCTATGCTGAATCCTGTAATCTGTGACTGTCTGTCACATAGGAGATCCGCCCGCTTTGTTTACACAAGTGAGCGGATTTCCACACTCGATCCCCGGCGATCGGGGAAGAGCGGCGGTGATCACCACCTCTCCTCTCCTGGCCTGACTCCCGCTGTGTCTGAATACAGCGGGAGCGAGCCTCCGGCGACGCGCGCGGGGAAAGTCTGGTGACGTAGGTTTACGTCGCCAGACGATAACGAGCCACTTTGCCGCAGTACCAGCTCAGTGAGCGGTCAGCAAATGGTTAAACACTACTAGTTTGGAGTACTTCGGCAGAAAACCTGAAGTGGATTTCCACTTTTGCTGCCAAATTAGGATGCACCCACACACACATTATATATAAAATTAGCGAATCCTACTTCGCTTTCTCCCTCATAACCTCTGCCTACTCCCCTGCCTTTGCTATTTTCTTTTCTATCGTGGTTACATTGAGGTTGATTGAGTGCAAAATCTGTTACAGCTGTGCATTGTAGCCAATCAGGTTCTAACTTCAGCTTGTTCAATTAAACTTTGACAAATCTATGCAGATTTTGCACTGTCCAGTTTTAGTAAATTAACCCCATTGTATGTTAATGCACTGGTTTCTAAAGCCCCGTACAAACAGGTCGAATGTTGGGCGGCATCGGTCGGTTCAATAGAAAACAATCGACTGTTGGGCCATCTGTACTGTAGCCCCTGCCCATCCCCTGTTGAAGGGGAATGATCAAAAAAGGTCTGCTGACCGGCTCACTATCAGCCCTCTCAGCCAGTGGCTGAGAGCGCTGACCAGAGTGCTCTGGCGGGGGCGAAGGAGATCACTGTACTAACATCGGATTGTTAGTACCGAGACTGACCTGAACTGTCAATTTTTTGGTTCAGCTCGCTGGGTTCAAAAAAAAAAAAAAAAGACAAAAAAAAAAAAAAAAAAAACACTAGCAGTATGTACTAGGCTCTAGTGGTCTATTCTCTAACATTTGTCGCATGCGATATCAGTATCACATGACCTGATTGCACAAATTATCACATGCCATCATTCTGGAGCCAATTCATGAATAGAAAACACAGAATGTGAAAGAAATAATGACAAAGCTTCATTAAAGTCAATTCACTAAACCGCTCCCCCACACTAGCAACCCCCCAGAAGAGCATTCTGCAGTGGATCACCTTTCAGAAGGGATGAAAGACAGTGAGGAGACATATCACTGACTGCCTGTTTTAACATTTTAAAAACCTGAACCATCTTGCCAAAACAGGAGTGCATGGCACACTGTTGCAGCGCAGCTGCAGCACAGCCCCATGCTCTTCAGTGGGCATAAAAACATTTTCAGCACATGGTGTGTACATTGTTGACTACTTTGGCAGCTTAACGAAGAGCCATTGGAGATGGGAAAAACATAGAAACCTCATGTTTTTTAAAACCGATTCTGACAAAAGCAAGTGTGATTTTTGACTTACCGTAAAATCAATTTCTCTGATGTTCATTGACGGTCACAGCTCCCGATCTTCTTAACCATTGAGTTATACTGCCCCCCTACAGGAGTAGGACACTAGGCAGAAAAAAAAAAAAAAAGTCTGACTACACCCATGGGTAGTTCCAGGGGGTATACTCCCACCAAGAACAAGCGAGGCTGAACCCCAAGAGACTCACACCATGCCATTTACGATTTCCAAGCAGAGGAAGGATTTTCCCAGCCGAAGCGCCAGAGAACGAAGCCACCATATCAGGGACTCCCTCGCTAAGGCTGTGTCCAGAGTCAGACCCAGATAGTCCAGCTTTGTGGACGGAACCAGAGCAGACTTCTGAAAGTTCAGAATCCAGCTGAACTCCCTCAGAGTTCCTATGGTGATTTCCAGGTTTTCCACCAGAACAGTAGGTGATTCCGCTTGCAGAAGATCGTCCAAGTAACCCAGTACCGCAATCCCCCATTGGCGTAACAGTGCCAGCACCCGGGCTAACACTTTTGTGAAGACCTGAGGAGCAGAGGTGAGACCAAAGGGTAAAGCCACAAACTGATAATGCTCCTCTCCCACGGCAAAGCGGAGGAAGCCCTGGTGCCTGGCACATATTGAAATGTGAAGGTAAGCATCCTTGATGTCGATGGAGGCAAGAAAATCCCCCTGATGCAGGGATGCCACCACTGTGCAAATGGACTCCATTCTGAACTTTTGTACCTGCACAAAGCAGTTCAGCACCTTGAGGTCCAGGATTAGATGCAGCTTGCCTTCCTTTCTGGGACTGTAGACCGGTTTGAGTAAAAACCCTGAAAACCTTCCAAAGTGAGAACCAGGACAATCACTCCTTGAAGTAACAGGTCTAGTACCACCCCAAACAGACCCTGTAAGTGGTCCGGGGACAAGCACAAGTTGGAAGTAAAGAACCTTCCTGGGGGACAAGAGCGAAACTCGATCTCATAGCCAGACCTGATACGGTTAACGGCGCACCTTCATGCTGAGGGAGCCTTGTGCCCGGGTCTGGAGAAGCCCTGAACTCTTTTCAGTCGACCCTAAGGGACGAAAAAAAAAAAAAAAAAAAACTTATGAGCCGAGAAGGAGGGCCCACGTCTACGACGAGTATCCTTGCACTTAGTAACCTGCAGAAGAAAGGTACTCTTTCCCCCCTGTAAGACCTTTAATGATGTCCTCCAGGATAGCTCCAAACAGACAGACAATCTCCTTGAAAGGGAGAGCAGACAAGGTCTTTTTAGAAGTCTGGTCCGCAGACCAGCATTTTAGCCAAAAGACACGCCGAAGGACCACTGCCGAAACAGAGCTGAGCAACTGGGGGAGCCACATCCAAAGAGGCATCACAGATGCCTGCAGCTCCTGCACTGCAGCTCCTGAATCAGCTGGTCAGCTCAGCAAAGACAGGGGGGAGCTGTTCTCCTTCAAGGTCACGGCGTAAAAGCTTAGCCCACTCAGTCAGAGTTTGCCAAACAGGGCAATGGTAAAAATACCAGCGTCCGTGCCGAACCAGCTAGAGTGTACATATTGCGGGCCAAAGCCTCCGCCTTCCTGTCAGCCGGGTCCTTAAAGGCCGGGGACTCTTCAACCAGAATCATGGTTGCCTTGTTCGGTCTGAAAACCGGAGGGTCCACCACAGTTGGAACAGTCCGCTTCTTAAAAAGGGGCCTTCTTATAGGGTTATTGCCTAGCAAATCGGTTAGGGAACCCAAGGGGCCGCTTTGGTCGCCCCCACTCTTTAGCGACAATTCTACCAGCGCCTTTTCGTGTGTGGTTGCAGATGTGGAGGAATTGCCCTCACTATCTGTGGATTCCGGGCGCGTGGTCGCAGACCCAACAGGGCTACCCATGTCCACAACGGCTGAATCAGATTCAAGATCTTATGAGACAGAGGAAGCAGGGGGCGCTTTTCGCTAGCCCGTCGCCTGAAAGCCACCTTCACCTGGGACACAAAGGACTCCAGGACCGCCAACAGTGCATTGATGGATGGTTGGTACCCGGATGGCTCTGCAGCCTCAAAGAGGGGATCAGGTGGGGAGATGCGCTCCAAAGACTCCATGAGTCATCAGGGGGACCCCACAAAAAGTGTAAAACACTGCAAAGGGACAACCCCCACCGTGCTGGCAGCACCACCCAGTCGCCAGGCATAAAGCACCAAGGGATCTTTAGCAGAGAGGGAAAGATCCAGGAGTCCGCACCAGGGGATGAGGAGGGGCTCCACCGCCAAATCGCTGCCCTCCGGGCTCCACTGTCATGGCCGCCGCTATTTTCAATGGCAAACCACCCGCAAAATGGCTGCCGGACTACACAAACATGGCCACCGTGCATTGAGCACACAGGCTACAAGAAAATGGCGGCCTGCGCAGCATCATAAGGCTCTCAGGGACCCTGGAAGGATCCGTAGGAATCAAGGACAGGCCCAGGCATAGCCCCCCCACACAGCCAATCGTCAAAGTGCCGGCGGCGCACCGACCTCCCGCCCCATTGCCATAGTACCCCGCCCCCACCCCAGGAGGTGGATCAGACCACCTACGCAGTCCCAGCATAAGTGGAGGGAGTTGGATGATGGGAAGAAGGAGAACCCGGGGGTCCTACCGTCCCAAAGAGGGGTCCACCTCCACACCAATACCCTCCACAGCTACCCACCATACCAGGAACCAGGTGGGCACCGGTCCAGACAGAACCCCTCCCCCTCTAAATGGGGGGCTATTGGCCAGGATGAGCGCTGCGACTCAGACCGGCCGTATGCGACTTTGCGAGGCGTTTAACTCGCAGGCCAGCCCCTGTCTGGTGGGGCAATGTGGCGGCTGACCTAGCTCAGAGCTGAGGTCTGCACTCGCGTTCGCAGGCCAGACTGGGGGGGACGGGGGACACAACTGGATCTAGGTAATCCAGCCCGTCGCCCAGTCTGGCAGTTGATTTTAGGTCTCACAGGAAAAAAAAAAAAAAACAGGAGAAACATGTCTAAGAAAAATTGGCCAGGACCAGAGATCCCAGCAAAGAACTAGGCAGAAAAAAAAACTGAGTACCTAGAGAGAGGGAGTATACCCCCTGGGACTGCCCATATAGTCAGACTTTTTTTCTCCCTAGTGTCCTAATCCTGTAGGGGGCAGTATAACCCAATGGTTAAGAAGATCAGGAGCTGTGTCCATCAATCAACTAAATACATTTTTTTCAAATATATTTTTGGGTAATATGTGTAAATAGGAACACAATCATAGCGGGGGTCTGTCAAATTTGAATGCAAAGGTGGAAACACACTTTCAAAAAAAGCACAATGGAAAAGATCATGACCTGCTGCTGATGCCACAATACATTGCACATTTTTAGTAGCAATATAAAAGTATTGCAAGAATGATTGCATGAAAACAGATCAGCCAGGTAATGCAAGGCTAATAACAAACTTACTGATATGTTTGTTATATGAAGGTGCCTATTGACACCTCACTGCAGTGGCTATAAAAATGTTCTTTATGATAAATCCGTATACAAACATGTACACTCGCACTGGTATGACATGTAGGTTTGTTTCTATGGAGAAGGGTGCAATCCTCAGACATTCCCCAGGCCAGCCTACCTCAGGGGTAAAACAGTGGTGATCAGTAGGAAAAAATCAATCCCAACCGCTCTTCCCTGAGAAGGCTTTGGCAGAAAATATTTGAAAGGTTTGGCCAGATCTTACAAACATAATATTGTTAACGGAGCCAACTGCAAACACCTGGACGGGGCTAGTCTGCAGGAGAATTAGGCTGCTCATCAATAGCCCAATACCTGGTTAAAGCCTTATTTATAACTGCATTTTGAGATGATCAAGCAGTGTAGGATTAGGAAGCAAGAACACATCTTGTGCTTCAAACATATTGGAACATGTTTTTGTGTGGTAGCTACTTCTTACCATGTGGCCCTTCTCTTGTCTAGTAGGGATGGGCTTAAGCATGTTCGGATCGTAGTCCAAACCCACCTGATCAATCCTGCCAGGAAGCCATCACTGCACACCACCAATCATAAGCAATGAGGCATTTCCGGCCTGTAGCTGCACATACACACATCCTGACTAGGCTGCCTATGATTGGCGGTGTGCAGTGACAGCTTCCTGGCAGGATCGTTCAGGCGGGTTGGGACTAGGATCCGAACATACCTGAGCCCATCCCTATTGTCTAGTATCTGGCAATCAGTCCCCTTTTAAAATCCCTATTGTCTAGTGTCTGGCAGTCCCCTTTTAAAGAGACCCTATCAATTTAAATTGCAGGTAAATTTACTTTAAAGTGGTTGTAAACCCACTTTAAAAGACTTTTACCTATAGGTAAGCCTATGTGAAGGCTTACCTATAGGTGCTATAAATATCTCCTAAACTTGCACAGTTTAGGAGATATTTACAGTGCATGCAGCCAATGACGTCATGCCGTTCCTTTAGAGCCCTGTGCCGTGAACAGCGGCCCCCGCGCGGGAGTGATGCAATTGCGCCTGAGGACGCCCGAACTCCCGCGCGGGATGTAGATGGCCGGAGGACGCCCGAACATGGCGGCCGTCCTGTTGCTGAGCGGGCGGGCACTGCGGGAGCTTCGTTTTTAGGCAAAGTACTTCATAATGAGCTAGTATGCGATGCATACTAGCTCATTATGCCTTTTGTCTTTACAGGTTTTTTTTTTTTCCACATTTCTTTTCAGAGGGTTTACTTCCTCTTTAATGCCAACTTGCAGCATTATGCCTTTGCATAAACTATTTTCATTGACTTGCAATGTGCCTCTGAACTTGCTGTAGTCAAATGTAATCACTGCAGAAGAGTCAATTCACATGACTGGACTGGAAAGGGCTAAAGATAGGCAAGTAAGTACACACATCCTTTATATCCGGTTAGGCAGCACAGGTAACAGGAGTGCGGAGGGGACATTTAAGACTAGTTTGTGTTCTACTTTAGGTCTGGTAACATGGTCTCTTTAAATTGTAATAAGCTGGATATTGGGAAAGTCTGGTATGCCATTGATATTAGTGTGGAAAAACGGGTACTCGCTCTTAGTTGCATCTGCTCATATATAACTGGCTATACGGACACAATGAAAATACTTTGCATTTTTTTTTTTCTTTTTGTAAAGGGCCTTTGCTTTCTTGTTTTTCCATGGTATGATTATTGTGCTTTTTAGACATATATTTCTAAATTGGTTTTTTTATGATGGAATGAGATTAAAAAGTCTACTTTATGACTGCATAGATAAGCACAATTGGCATTATAAAGAGCCTTTTTGTTTAGGTCACATGTTGGATGTGCAAATATCTGCCTCTCTTTGTACGTGTAGTCTGCCTGCTAGGCACGCTGCAATGTTTATTATACAGTGAACATGTGCTACTTTGCTATGGAGCAGAAAGGATCTTGAAAATCTCCCCATGCAATGAGCTCATTTGCCCCTGAGGGAGGTGCTCATTATCTCTTTGAAGTGGTCAGAAACAGCAGGATAATGACAAGCAATGCTTAAAATCGGGAGCAGCACTGCAATTATGGAGACATTTATCATAGACTTACACCAGGTGAAGGGAGCACTGAAGCACAGCCATTGTGCTGTACATGAAAAACAAATATGGCTGCCCCAAGGTACTTGAATGGTGGGGACTGCTTTAGTTTTTTTTTTTTTTTTTTTACTTTTTAATTTTCACCAGGTGATCTGGCAAGTAACACTTCCTGCCTATCAATGGGCAAGCATCTGAGACACCATTGCACATCAGCAATATCTGGAGAGGGCAGAGTTAAATGGACTGGATTTAGATTTAGCTTAAAATGTGTTATTCACTTATTTAAAGTCTGACTCTAGCTGACACTCTGTAAGCAATTAAAGAAACTGTTTTTTCCTTTTGGAATTAAGGTTTTACATAAATTAATAAACGCTGACCATTGTAGGCAACCGTCACTGTTACATGGTTTGCCCCAACCTTTTAACTGCCACTTTTGCTGGTTAGCTGGGTATGTTAAAGGAAGTTTCAAAATGGGACTTACTGGCCAGATCTCTAAACTTCGGTCACTCCCTGTTCTAGAAGGAAAGTAAACCTTCCCATTACTACATAAAATTACTACATTATCACTAAGGACCCCAAGCCACAAGATGGGCAGGACTGAGTGCGAAGGACTTGTGCAAGGCTGTGAAGATTGAGAGAGCAGACCTTATCTGGCAAACAAATTTTATTAGGTTGTTGAGAATGACCAGTCTCATCCTTCAACTCAGTCCCAACTCTGTAAAAATGAAAAAAATTAAAAATACCTTCTGCTTGGCATTTCTTGGTTATTTTGACAACCTGTGTCCAATATGGCAAACAGAACTAAATACAAAAAAAAAATCATTACACCGAAGGACACATTAGGACACTTAAAAACAATCGTGGCCAAATGTCTAGTGAAGAACTTTTACAAACAAATCCTAGCAACATGTCTCCAATGTTCCTTAACACACTCACACCCTATACATGATACTAGCAGACTAAAGAGGTGACATTTCTAAATACTGCTACAGCTGGCATTCACATCATCTGTGATTTTTACTGTGCTTAACATAATTAGCAACCCCTCTTTGATCAACTGGTGAGGGATCAAACTAGCAGTATGGTGTCCTGCTGAGCCCTCCTAGATAAATACTGGGAAAGTGTTAGAATTATATGCATTTCATTACAAACGGAGTGGATAAGGGGCATCCAAATAGGTTTTTGCACTTTTGTCTTTCAGGTTGTTAATGTATACAATATTAAAAGGATGTATAATCATAGCAGGGGCTAATTAACTTAGTGTCGTGCAAAGGACTATACAACTTAAGCCAATCATGACCAAATGACTAAATAAAATTTAGACTTTGTATATTGACGTGGAATAAATACTGTTTTTTTTTTTCTTCATCAGAGAGTAGGCCAGTGCCTACAGACAGCAAAGGAAAAAGGGGCTGCTTTTCCTTGAATGCTTGTTGACCATACATTTTGCATGATTAAACTGACACATTATTGTAAACCATGTTGGTCAGGGTAAAACAAGGAAATGGCTTAGTGAAGAATGGAGACTCCTACCTCAGTGGCATTGCGGTGTGCACCAAAAGTTGTGTGCCTACAGGCCCCAATGATGGAAATCCAGTCCAACCTTTATAAGGCGCTAATACATTACGCAGCGTTGATATACACATACATACAAACACCTATATACTAAAGCATGTGGATTCAGTCTGCCTGGCATCTACCACAATTAAGCATCAGTTTTAGGTGAACTTGCCCATCGGCAAAGCAAAATGAATGGATAGATGAGGAATATTACTTACCGCCATATCCCCCATTTCAATGATTAGTTATTTTTAAAACATACATAAACCCCAACAATTAGGTATTACCATTTGCTCCCCTTTGGTCTGAAATATACAATATCTATTAAATATAAATTTGCAATATCTGTTGAACTCCTAAAAAATACCCGCCTGCAGTGCCATCTAAAACAATTAGAAGGTGTGTAAGCACTACAGAACAACTTTCCTCATGGTATGGAGAGGAGGAAGACAAAAAGTGTTCTGCAGTTCTAACCATTCTGGTCTTGGGGTGACAACAGCGCTTCTCTATAGATACAGCAAATCACGTGTGGTCACCTTAGAAGATGAAGTGCGTTCCTGGCAAGATCATGGGGTAAAAATAAATACCAAAAAGCCTAAACAAGAAAAACTAAGACAGCCACTGCCTTTACGCAATTAGCTGCAATTTATAAAATATATTTTCTTGGGTCTTTAATTATGCAATCATGTGAAAAACATTTGCCTAAAAAAAAAACTGGACATTCAAAGCGTTCAGGAACTCGCTTTCCACGTGATTAAAAACAACCTTTTACAAACCTGGTCAAGTCAGACTGAGCTTATGACGATAAAGTGTTCAAGCAGAGGTTACCTAAATTGAAAATTCTATGTTTCATCAATCCCAAGATCCAGAGAGATAGCCAATTATAAATTACATTCAAGTCTCTACTTTACCTGCAAATGTCACGCTTGATACCACCCCTTCCTGCCACCCACTGGAAGGCCTGGGTAGTAGGAAAAGGAGGGGGGTAAGCAGAAGAGGTTGAGCTCTGCTTATAACTTCAATTGCCTGTTTCTCTGGACCTACTAATAGGTTTGACATACAGTTTGCACTAAAGGTAACCCCCCAGTTGTTTATATAAATCAGACACTCATTTAGAATTTTCCATGTTTGGTTTAATATTACTGTAATATTTTTTCATAAAATGTATGGAAGATTTTATATCTGACCTACTAGCCACAGCTTTGACAGCAGCTACTGCAGCCCTGGTTAAATGCTATCCTGGAACCTTTAGAAGAAATCAGGAGCTGGAATGAGGGCACTCAGTCTAGAAATCTCCCATCCCATATAAAGCTATTGTGTGCAAGTCTAGAAATCTCCAAACCCATATAAAGCTATTGTGTGCAATGCAATTTCAAAAGTTCTGCAGACCATTGCATATACCTGTAATTTCTGCCAGATCTCTCTTTCTGTAAAGGAACATTAGGTTTAAACAAGCTTTTCCTCCAAATAGAAACAGCATTATATGGTTTCACAATCAGGGGAACAGCAGCTACAAACCTGATATGTTAACTCTGAACAACACGGTATCAGATCCAGACGGGCCGCTAGTGACACAGACATACAACCCAGAATCCTCCAGCCCTGCGTTGAGAATCTGGATCGCTTCCCCTGTTATGCGCGTGCGGTTAGTTTCCGAAAGCTGAACTCCGTTTTTCACCCAGCTGATGCTCTGAACATCCTCTCGAAGCCTGCACTGTAAAACTAGCGAGTCTCCAGGGCGAGCCAAATACGATTCCATTTCTGGTTTGGCTGCTTGGCCAACTAAGTGGGAACAAAGAAATAAATCCGAATTAAAAAAAAAAAATTAGGGAGGCCTTTATTTCTAAGTCTGGTGAGCACAGGTGGCTCATGGTAACTAGGTGGGACTGGACAAGTAAAGTGAATTATATTTGTATTGCATGAATGCAATCTTATATAGTTAAAATATATGAATTCCCAAAGTCTACGAGGTTTCCGATTACCCACAGTCAGGTTATCCTTCAAATAATATTGAATGAAAGATGGCCTGAACATTGAAAGTCCTTGAGGTGGCCTATAACCAAAAATGTTCTACCAGGCACTGCATGTACTTTAAGTTAAGTTTCACAACTAGTATCTATACTGCATATTTTAGATGGAGAAGGGCTTGAGGGGTGTTAAAATATTAGATGGCCATAGGAATGTCTCTGTATATAATTCTGATTTAGGTGATCTGTCTGCATTATATCTCAGACAGTTATCTCCTAGCGGATGGGGAATCTTCAGACATGTGGCACAGTAGCCCTAAAGGACCTAAACGTGTGTACATAGTATAGGACTACAAAAGTGCTAGATCAGGGATGATGGGCACAGTAGAAAGTGTAGGTGTATTTTTCCAACCTATAAAAAAATTCAGGTGGAAACCTCTTTAGAGAGTCACGGTCTCAGTATATTTGATCAAAAACAGGAACGTTTTTAAGATTACTTGAGATCCATGTTTATAACAGAATGGCCTTAAAAACAGTTGATGTGGGTCTTCGAATAAAAATCCCTACAGTGGGACTATTCTTCTAAAACCTCAACTAAAAAAAAAAAAAAAAAAAAAAGGCTGACTATGCAGGTGCTTCATGGGTGAAGAACAGGTTGAAAGCCAAGCTTCAAAGGGTTAGTGTTTATTAAAATTATTATCCAATGAGCATATTATTTATAGCGGTCTATCATAGCAATTGCCCATGGCACAAAATATCCAAGAACTGGTTAACATAGTAGCAAAGCAATGTAAACATTAAAACAATTCCAAAAAGTAACGCACCCACCAGCATTAGAAATCAAATTTTAAAAAAATAATTTTAAAGAGGGTAGGTAATGATTAAGTGCCGTCAGGTTTTTTTTTTTTTTTTTTTCATTTAAAATTATTCAATTTTGCTGTCTGTGTCCCATTAGATTCATTTCCTGCCCCAGAGACAAAACAGAAACAGTTTTCAAAGGCGAGGGGAAATCACTGGAACATATATCCATACTGGAAGATTTCCCCTCACCTACTGTTTTGGTGACAACACTAACATTTAGAATTTTGCATCACTTGCACTACCAGAGGCAATAATCATCTCTTAGATTGTAAGCTCTAACGAGCAGGACCCTCTGATTCCTACTGTATTAAAGTGTATTGTATTTGTACTGTTTACCCTGAAGTTGTAAAGCGCTGCGTAAACTGACGGCGCTGTATAAATCACTACATAATAATCAGATAAGAGCGAATCTTCCCACTAGAGACACAAACAGCAAGGAAAAAAAAAATCTGACTGAGGCTTTGGTTTAACATACATATAATTTCAAAAAGAACAATTTACAAAAAAAATGTAAATCACTCAAAATTTAAGCTTTGAACAGGGTAGTGGTCAATCATTTTGGAAGAAAAAAAAAAAAAAAAAAAAAAAAAGGCAAATGACAAGACAATCATAAGTGATTATTTATATTGAAGTTTCCAGGGGCTATACAATGTACCTTTTTCCCTAGGTTTTCCTACCCTCTTTAAATCTTACGGGTATCTGAACAGCATGTGAACTTTGACTCCTTTAAGGCCATGCACGGATACCTAGCAGCTATACATAATCCTAATAAAAGTGATCAAATGATAGAAGGATGAAGCATAAAAAAAATAAATAAATACATTTCACTAGCTAGAAAAGACCATAATGACCTGCAGTTTGAGTCTCTACAAAAGGAAATCGTTTTTTTTTTCTTGCACTCTCCTTATCAATGTCAAAGATAAGGAAAGGGCCACTCAGGCCATGTAAACAATTCTTGGACACACCGGAAGAAAAATGCATTATATTTGTAAGGCCTCGCCAATTAAGCACATATAAGTAAACATCAACTGACAAATGCTACCCATGACCTGCAGAGTACAGAGGTCCCTTCCTGAGACACACACAAGAAGTTTACTGAACAAGGCCATAGAAAGCAATATATGCATTGTATCACTTCCCCTCACTTAAAGTGGTTGTAAACCCTTACATATACCCAGTAAAGTGACCTGGCCTCAAGTGATACATAGAGATGAAACAAATCCTCATACACAAGTTGTACCTCTATATCTGCAGTCCTCTCTTTACATCTGTTCAAAGTCCAGAATTTATAAAGCTTGTCTGAGAGGTCAGAAAAAAAAAAAAAAAAGAAAGAAAAAAGGGCGGAGAGCTGAAGTTACACCCTGCAGAGCTCAGGGAGGAGAACTTTGACAGCTGATTGGAGGGAAGAGACACACCCCCCTCCACACAACACACAGGAACAGAGCTGAGGCTGTCAATCAGCTGACCATCCCTCCCGCCACCATTTTTCTCTTGGTGTCAGGAAAATTTGTGCTCCTAATTGAGACAAGTACACACTACTATAGAAGGATATGCTTTTGTTCAGTTTTCACGGCTAAGGTTTACAGCCACTTAAGCCCTTTTTACATATGGCTTGGTATCATAGGTTTGGTACTCTTTATCTATCATTTCAATTCCAAATATATTTCCTGAGCCATTTAATTAAAATTAAACAAATAGATATCCTACATTGGTTTAATACATTTGTCATAAATGGAAATAGAGACTTGTGCTTCTCTGAGCAGAGTCATCAAACAAATGCTGTAGTAGTACAGCAGCAACGCATTCTGGAAATTTATTACCGTAGCTTGAGAATGAATAATGGCAAGTAAACTTATGAAAATATGTGAAACTTTGTGAAAGGAATGAAGCTATTTTTTTCTAGCAGTAAAATTATGTAAAGTTTGGCTCTAAGATGAGCTGATTAATGTGACCTTTGATCATAACTTTTATAAACCTCCCCAGCATAGGACGGAGTCCAGCTATGAATCAGTAGTACTAAGTATTCTTTCATGACAGAGGCAAAGTTTAGTCAAGTGGTGACTAACAATCTGTAATGAGTAGAACTAAAAGGTTACGATCAACTATGCCCTAAGAGATGAAGCTTGAGCTGCTTCTATTTTACATTCCCTGGTTTACCCCCTCCCTCCCCTCATCAACATGCTAATGACATTTATTTTTAATAAAACCTATTTTCATAGCAAACCTTATTTTAGAGGTCATCACTTCAAATCTACTCCTCTATGCAATGCGGGGGGGGGGGTATAGGAAGGGTGCAATACATAGCTTCCTGAAAACATCACAGCACCCCGCTCCAGTACTACTCAATCCTGATGCAAGGAGTGGGCTGGCTCTTGGGAGGAGTTATGAAAATATCAAAATGTCATGATGGGTGGATGTCAGTAGGGATTGGTGGGCATTACTTGCCCTAGGTGACACTCGGATGCGACGCTGAGCCTTCATGATTGAAAGAGCTGAAATCAAATGACTAAAACAGGCCGGTCCTAAAGGCTGGGGAGGAAAAAAAAAAAAGGAGGAAAAGAGGATTCTGGATTTCCTGCAGCATGAATCAGGTTCTATCTGACTTGCTGCAGTTTCTAATCCAAACTGCAAAGCTCACAGTGAGCAGTGAAATAAGTAAGCAATCTCAGTACAGAAGAAGATCCTGTACAATTGTGCAAGACTGAAGGGTAAGGCTGGAGTTCTGCTTAAAAAGAGTCACTCTCTCTTAAAGAGGAAGTAAACCTGCTGAAAAAAAAAATGTGAAAAAAAAAACCTGTAAAGACAAAAGGGCATAATGAGCTAGTATGCATCGCATACTAGCTCATTATGAAGTACTTACCTAAAAACGAAACCCCCGCAGTGCTGACAGGACGGCCGACATGTTCGGCCGCCCTGCTTCCTGGATCGCGTCCTCCGGCCATCTGATTGACCGGAGGAGCGATAACATCACTCCCGCGCATGCGCGCGGGAGCCGCCACTCACAGCACTGGGCTCTGAAGGAACGGCACAGTGGCCATTCCTTCAGAGCGCATGCACCGATGTCGTCATCTGCTGCATGCACTGTAAATATCTCCTAAACCGTGCATGTTTAGAAGATATTTATAGCACCTATAGGTAAGACTTAGTATAGGCTTACCTATAGGTAAATGTCAACAAAGTGGGTTTACAACCACTTTAAAAACCCCTATTAGGCAATTTTTACCAGCCTGTGTCCTGCCAAAGATATTTCAATTAACTTCCTCTTTTTGCGACGCAAAACCTTTTTATGTTCCCAATTCAGTTACTGACGTTCTTAAATTACTAAAGGCAAAACTTTTTTTTTTTCTTTGTTTTGGATAAAGCGCAGATGGATTCGATTGCTTGTCCGTTTTTGATGCTGTCTGTACCCTCTTAAGGAGATTCACCCTCTCCATTTGTCCTATATACTATTATCATTGAAAGTAAAAAGAAAATCCCAAATTTTGGGTTATCCCCCAAAAGTAATAGAGGGGAAATCTTCCAATGCGAACACTAGTTCTAGTGACCTGGGGGTGCCCAAGGAATTCCCTTAAAGAGGTTGTAAACCTCCAATGAAAAAAATAAAAACCTGAAAGAAAAGGAATAATGAGCTAGTATGCGTCGCATACTAGCTCATTATGAAATACTTACCTTGGAACAAAGCTCCTGCAGCGGTGCCTGCAACCGCTGACACGGCAGACATGTTCACCCATCTTCCTTCCAGATTCACGTCCTCTGGCCATTTGATTGGCTGGAGCCGCGATGACGTCACTTCTGCGCATGAACACGGGAGCTGCCGTTCACAGCCCATGGCTCTAAAGGAATGGCACGGCAGCCGTTCCTTCAGAGCGCATGTGCCAGTGATGTCACTGGCTGCATGCAATATAAATATCTCCTAAACGGTACATGTTTAGGAGATATTTACAGTACCTATAGGTAAGCCTTACTATAGGTTTACCTATAGGTACAAAGGAAGCTTTACTTCCTCTTTAATTTGCAGGGATTTCCTCATTTCTTGGCTGGCTATTGGACAGGAAGTGAAGGGAAATCTCCGCAATGGAAGACAGGGGGGAAAAAAAAAAAAAAAAAAAAAAAACGGGTTATACCCCTTCCATGCTCTATCCAGAATGGGAAAAAAAAAAAATGTTTTGCCTATAATTCTACTTTAGTTGGAGAGGGTTGGCCATATGCAAGTCCTAAAAGTAGGTGTACCCCATATTTTTTTTTCTTTTTCAGAAGATTTTGGGTTATGTGGTCAAGAAAGATTTAAAAAAAAAAAAAAAAAAAAAACTTAGCTGAGCCCTCCCTAAAGTAAATTAGGGACAAAAAAAAAAGATAAAAAATTGTCTTCTCTCCTCTGAAGAGCCATAAGTTCCCAGTATAGAGGGGTGCTTTAATGAGCAAACAATGGCCAGCATCCATAGTTGCTTGTAGTGACCCAGAGCTTATACCAATGACTAGCCCACCACTATCCAATCGACCGGCTGGGCCACAGAACCTGGGTACTACTTACACATTAGAGCATCACAAGGTAAGTATATTCACCCCCCCCCCCCAAAGCTTTTCTTAAAAACAAGGCAGAAGCTAAAAAAGTTAAAGAAATGCTTTTCTAAAGATTTGTATATTAATGACCATATTCATTATTACTAACTTGCATGTTCCTGCAATGGTCAATGAGCTTACCCCTGCACCAGTCTTATCACTAAGCAATTACAGACACTGGTCTAAAAAAAAAATCTGCATAATGCAGAGATCTAATCACACAGTCTGGACAAACTGTTATGGGCATAAAACCCTTTAAAGGAATTCATAAACATAAGATGATTGCCTTTGATCTAGCACAGCGTAGTGCCATGCTAATTTCTCACAGACAAGAAAAAGTAGGATTTTTCTGTGACTGTACAGGAAAAAGGAAAACAAAGTTTGTTCCATATTGTTCCTTTTGGCCTCAGGCATTTACAAGCATGCAAATGAGCACAAAAGTTTATACAAAGACAAAAAGAGCCATTACAACACATGAATTAAGACAAAACTTTTAAAAATAAAATTATAATTGAGATTGTAAAATTTGCCGTCTGTGTTAAACAGAATTAAAAAAAAAAAAAAAAAAAAAAAAACAATGTATTGATCCTCTTGAAAGACGCATCAGTAAAAAGAAGCTTTAATGAGGAAACACGTTGCTAAGCAATCTTTTCTTTTTTAAAAGGTAAGTACTCAATCTGCTCTGTTTAGCATTTTAACAGCTCACTGTGTGCTTCCTCCAAAGAAGCCTCTAAGATTGACAGATGCAGCTTCTGTTCTTTATGCAGCTTTATATGGCCATAAAGCATCAGCCAGTAGAAAGAATAGCCCTTTTACACCACTAATGGGGCCAATTACAAGAAAAGCCCTGTACAAAAGGTTAGGCTGGTAAGGTGGCAATGTTATGATTTGCTAATAATGAAATTAAATGCCAGTGCTTCTGAGATGATGTTACATGAGCGTACGATTTTGGTTATTGCCAATTGCAAGTCTGCCGAGAACTGAGGCGAGCAGCCTTATTTAATCTGCAGTTCCTACCCATGTGACGGTGAGCGCTGCTGAAAAAATTAACTTAAGAGCTCAAATTTTAGCCTGGGGCGACAGCTTTGAATAATGATGCTCAGGTGGCAAGATGGACATAGAAGAGGATTTAATTTCAGTCCTGCCCCTGGCTTGTTATATTAAATTGGAGAACAAATACCTGTGAAAAATTCAATCATATAAATAGCTTGTATTATCGGGTGCGAAGATTATGCCAGTTGTTGATTAAAGAGGTTTGTATCAAGGGGTTACAGTCAGACCAAGACTAGCACACTTAAGAATACTTCATTTTAAACCCACCCTCAACTATCCCCTCCGAAATCAATTATTTTTCAGAGTTCTGCCCATTCGTTGGTTCAGCAACCAAGCTAAGATGAGCAGTAACCTGTAACAACCAGACTTCACCGTTAAGCATTTTAAAAAAAAAACCTACAATAAAAAGTTTAATATGAGAGTCTATTATCCTGTCAAAACTGGACGATCAGGTAGCAATCATATACCACCACCGTACAGGGAAGAACAGAGGCGTAACTAGAGCCTTCAGGGCCCCGATGCAAGAAACCATGAAGGGCCCCCCCAGATCCCTGGCCGGGGCCCTTCCCTTCAAGCCCAGGGCTCTTCCCACTAATCCTGGGGCTCTTTATTCTCATTGCATGGCCTTTTATTACGGTCCCGCAGCAGGATCCTTTCACAAGTTCTGCAGTGGGCTCCCTTCCTGCAATCTTGGGGCCTCCCCACAGTGGTGCAATGCCAGGGCCCGGTCGCAAGTGTGACTTTTGCAATCCTGGAAGTTCACCCACTGGTTTGCTACTGGGCCCCCTGGAGCATGGGGCCCGGTAGCAATCGCAACCCCTGCAACCCCTGTAGTTACGCCCCTGGGGAAGAACATGAATTCAGACATAACCATAAGAAACAAGTTTAGAAGGAAGTCTGAAAATGTATTAAACTACAAATATCAACATCCTGGCCAACAGTCTCTCAAAAATGTTTAAAAATCCCAATAGAAGTATATATTCAGATATCAAAAACGCAAGAACAAATACTTGTGTCAAATAAATCATGTCTATTCAGCAGTTTCTTGCCCAACCAAAGGTTTCTATAGAAATGAGAGAACGCTCACCAAATCCTGCCATTTTGTTGGGTAGTAAGCAAAGGAGACCTGTCAGGAGACAAACATGGGAGATTGCAGTGTTCATTGCTCCTTCTAAAAATGTTAGCATTCTTCTATTCCTCTTGTGGATACTTGGGATGGTAGATTGAATGGCACTGAGACCCGAGTGGATTCAACTCTGCCCAAGGTTTATCACGGAGGTCCGACATCACCCAGATACTCCATCAGGCTAATAGTAGTGGAGTATTTTGACAATACCAATCACAGGTGCAATCAGTAAAATTGCAGGATCAAGGATTCAGAGCGCCACACTGAAATGTTTAAATCCAAACCAAACGTTTTATTCCAAAACATGTAGTAAACTCCATAGAGCTTCAAATCTTTGATCCAATCAGTACTTTGATCCTCTGGATGATCCTCTGGAACACGTATGCAGATCAAGTCTTCTGAAGTCACTTTGACTTTCTTGATCTATATTCTTGTTCCAGAACCCAAGAAACAGCTGCTACAAGGCAACCACTGTTTTCAAAATGTCGCTGGCTATGGCTGCTTTATATTTTTTACTCATAGTATTGTAAAAATAAGCCCCAAAACCCTACAAGAGAGGTTACAGTCATGGTTAGGTATAGATGGATTAAAAAAAAGAAACAAGGCACTCTTGTCTCTTGTCAAGTTCAATTGGTAGAGTGAAAAAAAGGCCAGCATGTTACAAGGATGTGCATCCTTCTCCAGAACTGAACAAAATACTTTCTTTCATCATTTCTAGCATTGTCTTTTTTTTATTAACCTTTTGTAAGAGTTTGACCACTTGTTCTGTTCATGTTCTACAGTATTATTTCTGCAACAATGACCTTTGTTATCCTTCTGTTAAAGGCAAGCAGTCCATGAACAGAAGGACCTAACCACCTTTTTATGGAACAATGGGAGTTTGTGCCAAAAGACTGCTTACAACTCACCAGCACACCATGGATCTTGCATAGTCCAAAAAAACAAAAAAAACTTTTCATTGTGAAAGGATCCAATCAGGATAAGTACAAGGTTTCAGAACTAGGCAGGACCTCTTCGTCAGGCATGTGATGCCTGACAAAGGAGTCCTGCGTGCCTCTGAAACGTTGCACTTCTCCTGATGTGATCCTTTTGCAATAAAAAGGTTTGTTATTGGACTGCTATGCAAGATCCATGGTGTGCTGGTGATCGCTGCAGCACCCATAACAGATATGCCTATATCCAGGAACCTGTGCAATAGGAATATGAACTATTCTATTTAAAAGTAAAACATTATATTATAAATTCTAATGTACTGTAAATAATAAATTCTAATTTCGTGCCAATATTTATCATCACCCTGTAGACTAAGTCGAAATGCGTTGGGGCTCTGGATGCATATCATTGGGATCTAATCACCTTGTGTTTGGCAATTTACTATTCACTTTGTTTTTTGTTGCTCTACTACACGCAGGGTTTTTATTTTATTATCTGTAATGCTTTTCAACTTTTTTCCGACAAGCTGTACCTGGGAGTTATTTTAAGGTGTACTTTAATAAAAAACATTTACATTTTATTTACAGGATTGTTGAATAACTTTTTGGGCATGGCTGAAGGTCTCCCCTTTTCTACCCCGTTCTTGCCCAAGTGGCATTTCCTATATGTCAATTTGGGAGGGATTCCAAAGTTGCCCTTAGATACAGCCACTTTATTGATGGTTTTTACTAGGGATCGACTGATTATTGGCAATGCCGATATATCGAGGGCCGATATGCATTTTCCCTGATATAGTGGAATCTGCCCCTGAGGTTACCGATATTGCCGATATTTCGGGAAAGTGCATGTACCAGAGGGATGCCTGCAGCTAAAGGTATCAACCCGGTACCGGCGTCCATAGCCGATGGTCGGCTGTCTTGGAATGACAACCAATGCGGCTGAGAAGCCGCTCAGCTGTCATTACAAGAAGCGGGAGGGGACGTCTCCCCCCCCCCCTCCCGCCGCCTGGGTCTCCCGTCCCACCAGGAGACCTGGGCATCCTACCTGCACGGCCGCTGAAGAGAAGACCCAATTAAAGCCGCATTCGGCTCTGATGGGGTCTCCATGTAAAAAACCCGGAAGTGATGTCATGACATCACTTCCTGGTACTCGGTGGCAAATTTAAAAAAAATGCAAGCATTCAAAAAAGCCAAACTTAGCGTTTTAAATGCTTTTAAGGTCTTTTAGACCCCCAGATCCCTCCACCAGAGTACCTGTGAAAAATAAAAAAAATATATAAAAATTTTAAATGTCCGAAAATATACAGATATCCAATGACCAAAATATCGGTATCGGCAATAAAAAAACGATTTTGGTCTATCACTAGTTTTTACCATTGTGCCAAAAGACCTTTTTCTCGTGTGATAGGAAAACCTGAGATTTAGTTAACCTAAGTCCTACAGCAACACATGACAAAGCCTCAGATAGCATGTTAAGAATCTCTTACTGCACCAAACAAAACAATATGTTTAGTTTTGGGTGGTGCAGCATAAGTTGAAAGTTAACTAGTTTAAAACAACTGCCCTCCAGGCTTATATTGGTGAGAACAATCCTCACTTGCAAATGTGAACATCTGATCCAAGGTGTTTGTTTTCTTGTTAGGGGATCTTATATTAAGAGGACTTCCTAGGTATAGATACAGAACTACGTAGGAATCGCCCCTGGAAAGAACTCTATACAGCTTTACATGCCAAGTCAGGATTAGTTTCTAGGAGTCTCCTAGTATAAAAGAATTGAAACTTTTTTAGGTGTGTATATCCTTCCTGGACATCTCACAAAGTGCCATTATGTGACAATGTGTCCCTATGCTCTCCAAAAATGTAGCAACATTGTACAATGCTGTAGAGAATGGTTTACTTTATCAAGTGTTCAGGCATTAAGGCTACGTTCACATGTGGGCGTAGTGGATCGTGAAAAAAGGTACAAGAGCTTCTTTTGTGCGATGTTACCGCGATTTGGCAGGTGGAAATCGCTGCAACATCGCACAGCGTTTGGGGTGCCATTGCAAATCACGGGCATCGCACAGGCGTCCCGCCATTTGCAATGATTTCCGGAATCTGGCCGCATTTCTGCCCGCGATCCACTACATCCACATGTGAACGTAGCCTAAACCATTAGGGCTAATGCACACTGAAGCTCAAAGAAGCAGGTCCTACAGGCTTTTGGCCCTGGTCACAACAGAGCATATTTCAGCTTGTAAAATGCTAGTCTCTGCAGTCTCAAAATGCCCAACAAGCAAAATCCCATTAATTTCAATAGCCCCTGTTCACATCTGAGCGTTTTGTCACCTGAAGCAGAACGCCTGAAGCTCAAAAAAGTACATGAGCTTCTTTTTTGTCAGATTACAAGCGTTTTTGTTAGATGTCAATGCCTGCTTCCAAACACCTGCAAAAAAGACGCCTGGAAAAAAAAAATCCAGCCTGACCACGAAACGCTCAGGTGTGAATGGAGCCTATTTTTTCTGCCTGGAACCTCCCTGCAATGTGTCCATGCACACTATGGCTTTTTAAGGCATATGCTCTTACAGGCAGAAAAACCCCTCAAACTCGCATTTTTGAGAGGCGTTTGAGCAGAAAAGATGCTTACGTGCCCAAAAATGCACGAATGAGCATGAAAAAGCTCAAAGAAGCTCAAAAGCACACACACAATGAATAGGAAAAAATGAACAGAGAGGAGGATTTATAAAAAAAAATAAAATAGCTTCTGTTTAAAGAAGCTCAATAAAAATGTGCAAAATAGCCCAAAAAAAACTACAAGCTTCTTCAAGCTGAAATGCCTGTAAAAGCAGCTTTGTGCAACATACGCCTTATTTCAGGAAAACATTTGGCATTGATCGGCATGCATTTGCCTGTGAACATTTGCTTTTAGGCCTTTTATACACAGTCATGCTTTAATATTAGCTTTTATTAAATAATATTCTGTACACCATCAATTTTAAAAAGGGTTTATAATGTTTTCTCAAAGCAGCCTTCCTAAAGCCAAAGCAAAAAGCACCCCAGCAGTGCTAAGACTTGCTAAAAATCTTTGTTTGACAAGCCCACTAGTACACAAGCCTGCATCTGCTATAAGGCAAGTATGTCAGCAAGGTGAGATGGAATTATTAGACAAAGGATTATCACCTTGAGCAATGTCAAGGCACTATCCAAAGAAGGTTTTAGGCTTCATAGAAGTTCAGAGCTTGTTAAATGCTTTATAAATGCTTACAACCACCAATCCTTTTCAAACCAGTATTTACAACTTATCTCTGGGTGGTTAAAACATCTTCATGTAAAGCGGTAGTAAAATCTGCTTCTCTATTTATATCTACAGGTAAGCCTATAATAAGTGCATTGTTTAGAAGACATTTACTTTTAGTGGCAGCCAGTGATGTCACTAGTGCATGCGCACTGCACTCTCAATGGATGGGATTGCATGCCATCCATTTATAGCGCTGTGCGGTGGCCATGAATCCTGCGCGCATGCGCAGAAGTGGCCATCATCATTCCAACTTGGCCATTCAAATGGCCAAAGACCGCAAACCTGGAAGGAAGACTGGGTGAAGATGGAAGCTCTGTCAGAGCACTGCGGGAAAGCTTCACTTTAAAGGAGGAGATGTTGACCTCACACATACCCAGTGAAGTGAACAGCCCCAGATACACATGAAACATCTCCCTAAATAAGTTGTATTTGTATATATGCTGTCTTAAGCTTTCTACACGGATTAGAAAGTGAACATCGTGTTAAAATTGTTTTTCTTCCTGTATCAGCACTGGGTGTGGAGTCTTGGAATATATGGTGTGACAGCTGATTGGAGGAAAGGCATACCCCCCTCCCCCCCCCCGCATGAAATAGGCAGAAGAAGGAGGAAACATGCAGAGCTGTGCTGTAAATAGACAAGCTCTCTGCTAATCTCTTCTTGCACCCACCCCGACACAAATTTCCAGCTGCTTTGATCTCCTGTGTCAGAAAACTTGTCAGAATTTATCATGCTGATAACAGAGGAATGGAGCAGTAAAAAGACCTGAGACTTCGGCCCCTTTCACATGGGGCGGAGCCATCAGAGCAGAGTCCACCTGCTTAGCAGGGGAGCGCTCTGCTGAGCAGGCAGATGACCGGTCCTGTCTGCTCTTCTTTTTGAGGCATCCGTTTCCATCCGATTGTCATCAGATCTGACCTGCTGGACGGATAGCAAATGTATCGCCATACGTCTGTTTTCAGCTAATCTTGTTGGATTGGATCCCAGGCGGGTGTCAGTGGACACATGTCCCCTGTCATCCGCCTCCCCATAGAGGACAATAGGTGGCCCAATCGGGTCTGCCTGAAAACAGACCGGCGGACCCAATCGATCTGCTCGTGTGAAAGGGATTGAGAGAGAGAGACAAGTAAACACTACCGATATATGTGCCCTGGTCAGATTTCATGAATTAGGTTTACATCCACTTTAAAAAGGTAAATTTGTCATATTGTGATGCATCCTCGCACATTACAAAATTAGTCTGCAGGGGCCCAATTTTTTAGTGGTTTATTACCACTTTAAATTCAACAATGTAGTATAAATGTATATTGGCTCAATGTAATCCTGTAAAGACTCCGAGGATGCACCGAGAGCCAATCAGGCTGGGCATTGCACAGTTCTGTCAATATAGCACAGAGGAGGAATGAGCAGAGTGCTATTAGAGTGGGTAGGCTCCATTATTATAATTAGCAGGCTGGCGGTGGGTTGGTGACCAAGCAGCATTACTGGTAACCAAGCACCATTACTGCAGTGGAACAACTGAACAAAAAAATGCAGTTCAATGTTGAGCACTAGTTCATAAAACGGATATTGGGGAACTGGGAAAGGCACAGAGAAGAGCAACCAATGTGATACTAGACATGGAGGACCTTGGCTAAAAGCCCTAAAAAATGCCTGAAAACTATATGCTCAGTTGTGAATGGAGCCTTAAGGGAGGATATGATCACCATGTATAAATACAGAAGTGGTTCATAAAGTAAACTTAGGGTAGCCCTATTCACTTTAGGGTCATACAAATGACAATGGAGCACCCTTTAGGCCCGGGGGGGGGGGGGGGGAGAGAAACTCCACATACAGAAAGCTTTCCTCACAGTAGGAGCTGTGAAAATGTGGAATATGCTCCGTCAAGAACTAGTTCGGACCAACTCAATAGATTTAAAATATTGATGAATGCATTCCTAAATGCACAACATTAAACAGTTATAGGTAATAACACTAGAGATTGTTGATACAGAGGATATCTGATTGCCTGTAGCAAATTGAACCATACTTTATAGGTTTGGTTTACAGTAAAACCTTGGATTGCGAGCATAATTCGTTCCGGAAACATGCTTGTAATCCAAAGCACTTTTATATCAAAGCAAAGTTTCCCATAAGAAATAATGGAAACTCAGATGATCCGTTCCACAACCATTTATTCATAAGTCTTTCAGTTTATAGTCCATATAAAAAGATTATAGCAATGTGATAGGTTGTGTCATCATAAAATGTCCATCCACAAATGGCAGCCTCCACAAGGGGATTAGAAGCAAAATCCAGCAGGAGCTACAGAGTATAAAAGAGAAGAGAGGCACCTCTAAGTGTAGCAGTATGGGGACATTTAATGAAGGTACAACATTTAGCCACTTGCATGGTTGATGATTAAAGAGGCACATCTAAGTATGCAGGCATTCAGGGTAAAGCTGTCCACATAGACCATCTGCTGAACCACTGGCTCTCACCGATGTCAGTCTGCAATTGTGATTGGGAAGACTACTCTGCAGTAGAGTGATCTGAAAGCAAGACTTTGAATCGCTCGTGGAGCGCAGCGTGGAAGGGATGATGAAGATGGCTGTGCAGAGGATGGTCTATGTGGAAAGCTTTACCCCGGATGCCTGCATACTTAGATGTGCCTGTTTTAATCATCAACCATGTGAGCTGATAAATATTGAACCTTCATTCAATGTAACCATATTGCTACACTTAGAGGCGCCTCTCTTCTCTTTTATACCCAGTTGTGACATGACGCTACTTGCATATCAAGACATCGCTTGTATATCAAGTCAAAATTTAAAAAAAAAATTTGCTTGTCTTGCAAAGCGCTCTCAAACCAAGTTACTCTCAAACCAAGGTTTTACTGTACTTTCCTCTGGATCAACTGTGGGTATAGGATTTATATTTCCATTTTTTTTTTTCTCCTCCTGGTTGAGCAAAATGGACTCGTCTTTTTTCAACCTGACTAAAGACACCCCAACATGGATCAAAATTCGGCAGATTCAGCAACTTTCGATCCATGCATGGGCTGCCTAATTATAAAACAAGATGGTGTCACTCCGACCTGGCTACGCTATCTGGCAAGGAGCTCCTAAATCACAAGACCAGCTTTATAAAACCTTTTGCAGTTAAAGCAGGTCATCTATATGTACAGCAACTATGAATTCCCATGTCTGTAGGTTGCTTATTTAAACATAGTGTTTAAACTCCTTTGGGCCAAATACCCTTTTCAGCTCTGACATGTGGAATGCACACCAACACCCGGGTTTGACAGCTCTGTGCAGGGTCACAAAAACAAACAACATAAAATATACTATACAGTACACCATACCCATTTGTGATAATGACATTCCTGAACTGCAATGCACTTCACTTTATGAGCTCCTAATCACAGCAGCTGATTAAGCAGAGGATTTCTGTCTCACTAACCACCATAATACTTCATTAACTTTGCTTGCACATAACAAGAATCCTCAACCATTACCCTCTCCGAGTTTGATAATGTTTAACTCTGTTCTTTACAGGAAGGGGTAAAGAGTACAAAATCTCTATATAACACACTGGTATCTATTTATACATTCTACCCAAGATTCACACATTGGATTGAAAAAGGTGTAAATCCTGGGGGAATGTTGTGTGAAAAACATTTATAAATGGATCAGGCTCTATATATAAAGCCTGTCTGCAGATCCAACATCTTACAATTCAAAGAAAGAAAAACACAAACAGATGTTGGTCAAAGCAATTCATTAGGTGTAAAGGTATTCTGCCCCAACACGAAATAACTTTGTGGACTGTTTAACGGAACGGTCCCAGAATTAGGATGCATAATGGGAGCGAGAGGACCTAGCATAGAAATGGGGGTCATAACGGGTGGGGGGGGTCATGCAATGCTACAGTGCACTCCCCCTGATGTGACCTGCTAAGTAAGGTCACATGAGCAAACAAAGTGCATTTCCACTTTAACCAACTTGGGAGAACACCTACTTTTTATTTGTTACCTATTGATATTCACATACCATAACCTAGAACAAATATTTTGAACCTGCTGCTCATCTTTTAGCTTGCTTAAAATAATACCTTGTTTTTCCTTTTTAATTAATGTTAAGGGGGGCTGGGGAGCTAATGCTTACCCAAATTAACCCTGTCTGCACTATGCTGCCAGATCTCATTATCCATTGTAAACTTGATGCGCACACTGCCTAACCTATCAAAGGGTTAAATATCTCAAGGCTTGGGTGGTACATTGTATGTGAAACATACAAAATAAAGTCTGTCCTCTAATTGCACATTGCAAGCTGCCTTTAAAGCCCTCTGTACACACCTGTATTAAAACAACTAGAAAAAGGTAAGCAGTATGTTTTATATGATTTTAGGTATGCTGTGAATAGGAATACAGACAGTATAGGCTTCTCGAATGTGGCTGCAAAAGTGAAAATACACTTTAAAGGTTGAAATTGACATAACAGCATCTCACTGCTTTTTTGGGAGGGTTTCCAAGTGGCATTGGGGAAAGCCCAGTCCAGAGTACGCATGGGCACTTATATACTTACTTCCACCTGAGGCTTCACTACAGATACCTTTTTTTGTATTATAACCCAAGCTTAAACCTGGGCCCCAGTGCATGATTTGAGCCAAGGGTCTGGCCTTCAATTGCATACCCATTGCTCCAGACAAACTTCCACCAACCCCTCTTAACTTCTCTGCAGCCCACCTTCCTCATCCTAATAACCTTTGTTTGCAGTCCCATATTTTTACAGGAGTTGCCAATTGGCCAACTTCTGCCTCCTTTCTAGCAGATATCATATATAAGCGCATCAAGACTCTGAACTTTGTAAATTCAATTTTACATCAGCCTTGCTCCTTAATTAGCCCATTTGGCATGTCTTTTTTTTTTTTTTTTTGGGGGGGTACTTAGTTTTGACAGGTACCCGCTTCCCACTTCCACTTGGGCCGCCTCCCTCCCTGTCCCCCTCCCTGCAATCTTCTGGGACACATCACAGGTCCCAGAAGATTGCAGAAATCCCAGCAATTCAGAAAGTGCAGCGCGATTCGTGCACGCACTGTACCTGGTTGTAAAGCTGCAAGCTGTCACACCCGGGTGCCCACACTAGTGATGCCAGTGCCAGGGAGAGAACTGAGGGTTCTGGTGGCTGCATTGCTGGATCGTGGGACAGGTTGAGTGTGTTTATTAAAAGTCTGCAGCTACACTCTTATTAGCTGCTGACTTTTAATTAATGCAGAAACAGCTGGAACTCCACTTTAATTAATTACCTTGGTTGAAGGCAGGTCTAATGCCTCGTACACACGTTCAGATAATCGTGCTATTTATCGTTCGCATTTTGTTGCAGGACACTAATATCAAATTCAACAATGCGTATTTAGCATATGATTTTTTTCGTACGATTCTGGAAAAGCTTCCTGGTTGTGTAGCTACAAAAAACAAAAACAAACAAACAATGGCAGCCAGGTTATTTTTGCGTTTCTGATCATGCGTGGTCTTTATTGATTTTTAGCGATTTTTAGCGGACGCATACTGTACTAATTAAACGATTGTTGTTCGCTAGGCTATCGTACGACAGAAGTTTTCATGTTTGTCCCTTCGGATTTTGTTGGACGAACTGTCGTGATCGGCTGTCGAAAGCTGTGTACTGTTGTGATCGTGCGATCAAGTCGAAAGCGACTTTTTTCGTATGATTATCTGAACGCGTGTAGGAGGCAAGCTGGATACACACTATACAACTTTTGTTGTTAGATTTACCTTGAACTATGTAGTGCAAGGGAATGCCTGACTGCATACAAATGAAATGGTTTAGGTTTGACCTTATAATATATGGTTTTAGTATATCTAAAAGGAAAAATAAAGAAAAAATTGTATAGTGTGTATCCAGCTTAAGGATCTAGAGGAGCTCCCAAAATGTTTGCACAGCATTCCATGTTTTCAGAATTCTCAGATGACAGAAAGGAACTTTTTTCTTCCATGTAAGAAATACAGAGGTCTACAATTGCAGTTCTGGTCTGTTATTTGACTAGGGTGGATTTGTTAAAGAACTGTCTATAATAACCAACAGCAAGACTTAAAAACCAGTGTTGCCTGTATTTCCTATTAACAGCACCAAAGTGACAAGTGTCAATCAAAACGCTGAATTTGATTGGATGCGCTAAAGTAACAAATTCTTAGATAGCTATACAACATCATCTACTTGGATACTTATGCACCTTTCCATCCCCGTTTTCTGCTTGAAGCTTTTGTGTGAATGTGGCTGGATTCTCTGAGGTGGGAAATAAGATTTCCTTTGAAATTAAATCCTTTCTACCTCCTCCCTTTGACCTCCCAACAAAGTAGCAGAAAACAAGATGAAATCTTAGAGCCACGTTAACCTTTCAATTCCATGGGGCAAACAGTCAGCCCAATCTGCAAAAAAAATGGCTCCACGCTTCCGTCTCCTTCATTTCTAAAGTGTTAAAAATTAAATCAGAATGACAGCGTACACTCCACTCACACAGGTCAGAAAATTCTATTGAAGACATTTCCTGGTTACAAAAGACATCTTGAGAAATAAGTATTTGTAATAAAAGATTAAAAACTGAGCTGGTGTGAAAAAACTACCACAATCCAATTTTAAATGTTTAGCATAGGCTTATGGTGGCCATACACTCATTGATAAATTATTGATTTCTATGGCTGTTGATCTCTTCTGATAGCAAAAGCAGTTTCATTGTCCACAAACTGTTTGATCAATAACCACTTCTTTATGTGTAGCATTTCTATCGTCAAGATACGTCAGTAACTTACGATCAGATGTGGTTAGCGATCGCATCTCAGTTTCCACCATATAATCTGATTGTTCTTGAATACCATTGTATTTTGATCAAAGTATCTCAGTGCTGCTGAAGAAGGTAAAACAATAATATTCCAACCAACCCCATCTCAAATAGAGTAGATCAGAAGGGAAGTTAGGGCTTTTCAATTGTTTACAGATTTTTTGATTAATTCATTTTGATATGAGAAAAAAAAAAAAGTGTGTGGTCACCACAAAAAAATAAAAAATGAATAAATAATAATTTTGAATTGTTGCCAAATTAAGTTGCAAAATGAGCCTTGCTTTGCATAGTTTACACACACAGATTTGTGAAAAACAAAAAAAAATTCACATTTCTTTAATGTGAAACTCTTCAAATTACTCAAAGACAAGTTAATAAACTGAAATACATTTCCATTAAAAAAAAAGTAGAAGAGAATTTTAATGGTTTTAACATTCCCTAGAGTGAATACGATGTCTTGAGTAAATTAAAAAAAAAAAACTGTAAAGTTTAGGGTTTCATTTTAACACAAAAGCAATTAATGCAGCAATGATTAAATCAAAATAATAATAAAAAAAAAAGAATCACACACACACACACACACACACACACACACACACACACACGGAAAAAGCTTGAAGAAAAATCAGGAGAAAAGTAAAAGCAGACCTGTACATACCACATGTGGAAGGAATGCTAAAAAATAAAACACGAAGGGAAACGAATACAACATGTTTAAAGTGAAAAAAAAGGAGGAAAAAAAAAAAAAGTTAAAAACATTGCTGCTTTCAAATGCAAATACAGCAAAGCATGGGATGCAAAACTTTAGTTAAGCTGATGCTGATGGAGAGTTAGCCATAAAGGCCCTAAACAATGCCAAACTAGGACAAAAGGTAGTGAATGGCTCTAAGCAGCAGGCGCTGGCTGGTTTCCATGGAAACACCAATAGGGCCTTGTTAAATTTTTCCCTTCTACTTCCTGAAGCATACAAAAAAGGCCTGTGGGTACCCTAATCCCAAAACCTCGATACCGGGATGGGGGTCAGAAGTTTCCCACATAATAAAAGCGAAAGCACTCAGCCACATAACACCTTTTAATCCACATTCAACAACAGGGAAACTGCTTGTTGATAATTTGGCCATCAAAAAGTAGTGTGTAATCAAAGGCCAAAATGCAGTTGAATTAACATCAAGCTTGTTGCATAAGGATATTGGCAATCCTTGATGAAAATATCTCTCTTAATTTAGGTTATTTGTGGGACCATATGAATACATTAGCAGACCCTGGGCCATGGCAAGTGGGTCCATCCTTATAAATCTAGAAGAAGCAATTCTGTCTCAGAAGATGTGTCACGTTTCTCACAAGGCTACCAAAAAGATAGCATTTGAAGTGTATGTGAATCATATAGGGAAGAATTATGACTGCACAGGGCCTTATGGTCCACACTTTTACTATATACAGACAATCCCTTCGGTGGTTCAGCACTGCTTCAGTACTACAGATTTTGGCTAGTTCTCTTTTCAGCCTTGAATTCACTTTCCAGCAGATCTTTGATAATGCACACAAAAAAGCTGGACACTTCCTAGCCCACCAGCAGGCTGAAGATGGCCCTGTTGGACCACTTGTGTCAAGTGGAAGATCATCGGTCTAATGCCTCGTACACACGCAACGATTGTTGGCCGGGAATTTTTGGCCAACGTCCGATCGGCCGATTTTCGGCTTGTTAGTAGGATGCTTTCGACAACCGACTCAGATTTTCGGCCGAAAAAAAATCTGGTGTGCAGGCTATAAAATTTTTGTTGGCCGTCAACACAACGGCCGATTTTCCGTCAGTCAGTACAGATTTCGGCAGACAAAAATCTGATGAGCAAGACTGGGCATGCTCAGAGAAGAAAACACACACGGAAAGTAAACCAGAACATGACATCACTTCTGAAGTTGGTTTTTGTTGGCCGATAAAACTCGTGTGCAGTCTAGAGCACATTTCAACCAACACAACAACACTGGACAAAAGACGGCCAACAATCGTTGCGTGTGTAGGAGGCTTTACATTGACTGATTTCAATCAGATGTAGCCACTATTCAGGTATTTGGCAGCCGCGGGTCCTGCTAACTGCTGAATACAATAGTAGGCAGGGGAGATACTTCCATCTACACTGGAGGAGGGAATCCTTTCCCAGTTCCCCACATCTAAAAGATGTACAGTTAGCTATAGAGTTGTTCTGAAAATGCAGACTGCCATTGAATCCAAGCTAAATCTGTCAGTTGGCCCCACATGAAGAAGAGGTTTCCACATTACAGTTCAAAGCAGGGGACACCTCAGAACGGAGAGTGGTCACACTTTTACGCGTGCAATGTACCACACGTTAAATACATGCTACTGTATTTTGCAAACAAAACCATGTAACTGCTTCCCTCTAATTGAGAGACGTGTTAACGCAGTTGGTGATCTGGATAATAGCAAGTCGGATATATTTTTGGTCCAGCAATGCAGGCCTATTGAACATAAATGCCAACTAAAAAGTCTTACCAAGTCAACACACGAAAAGGCACATGCAAGTGTGAAATGACATTTAAGGGGTCATTCACACCCTGTCCGTTAAGTTGTGGTGATTTGCATTAATCAACGCAGGTTCAATGCATGGACACAGAGAAAAATTGGTTTCTATGTGTCCTTTTAATCCCATGGTAACGTGAGCTGTGTTAAAATGCAGCATGTCTTATGTGACAATTAAGTCCTTAAAAAAAAAAAGAAAAAAAAAAAAAACACACAACAAAGTGATCACTCATCAATATTATTATTTCAACTTTAAATAATGTATAGTTGATCTTATTAGGGCCAGTTCAAACCACATGTAGCCCAGTGTGCTTTTTTTTTTCTGCATCAAAAACACACGGAAAGTAGGTAATATGGTTTCCAATGGCATAGTTTACACAAGTGAAGTCATTTAACCACTTCCTGTCCGCGCTATAACTGAAAGACGGCTACAGTGCAGACCTTAATTGCAGAGAGGGCGTCCATGAACGTCCTCCCGTGCATGAGCTGCCTGCTTACTCCCTGCAGAGCGCGTGTGCGGCTCGCTCTGTGATCAGCGAGTTAATGAGACTCGGCTGATCACAGATCTGCGTAAGGGGCCGATCCCGTCCCCTTACCACGTGATCAGCTGTCAGCCATTGACAGCTGATCACGTGACGTAAACAGCAATCGGAGATCACCTTCCTCCCCCCCCCTCTTCATGCTGTCAGAAGAAAGAAGAAAAAGACGAAGAAAAAGAAAAAGAAGAAAGACCACCTACCAGTGCCCACCAGCACCACCTACCAGTGTAGGTCAGCGCCACCTATCAGTGCTGAATCAGTGTCACCTACCAGTACCTATCAATTCCGCCTCATCAATGCCCATCAATTCCGCCTCATCAGTGCACAAACAATGAAGGAGAAAAATTACCCAAAAAAAAAAAAAAGTAGAACATGCTGCATTTTTCCTGAACTGGAACGTGGTAAAATGCATCAAAAAACACAAGCATCTGGAATACTGGAAACGCATCAAAAATGCATAAATGCTGAGGGCTGACTCTCACCACAAAAAAACGCACTCCAGGTCTGTTCTGGATGCGTTTCTGCATGTATATTTTAATGTAATATATTAATGTGTTCTGGAAATCCATCAAAAATGCACCGGATGCATTCCAGATGCTTTTTTCACTGTGCTAAAGTCCAGTGCGTTTTTGACGTGTTTTACCACGTTCCAGCACAGTCCAATGCAGGAAAAATGAAGCAAGTTCTTCTACTTTTATTTCCGGAACTGGAACGCACTGAAACGTCCTGGAACTGACCGCAATGGTGTGAATTGGAAACCATATAACCAACTATAGATGCGTTTTTGATACCGAAAAAAAAAAAAAAAATCTGCACTGGACTGCATGTGGTGTGGACTGGCCCTTAAAAACAAAAACAAAATGCATAGGCAAGGATCACATGGTAAGGCCTCGGAAATCATTTAATAGTATGGATATTCTCAGCTGCTGATCTCTGATTTGATGCGGCGGTTTACTGCCCATCATAGCTCTGTAAACCCTACGTTGTTTTTTTACAAATACCCATATAGGAAGTGGAATGCTCCAGTAACAATGTGCCTGCAGAAAACTGAGTGCCAACTCTACAAATGATTCCTCATTATTTACACTCATGCTGGGATAAATATCATTTAATTGCATGCTGCTAATTACTTTTTGGATTATCCCCAAAACTATCACTAGTTAACTATTCCCCTGTAAGTGGATTTGTTTTCCCATTAAACATTCAAATCCTTCATCCATCCTAGCCCAGGAAATACCTCTAGGACAGGCAAACACCCTTTTGTCTGCTGTGAGCGGTGACTGGTGGGGGGAGGTCTTCATTTATTCTACACATACAAGTCCAGGAGCCTGCTGACCCTCTCAGCCGGGTTAATAAAGGCTCACAATATTCAGGAATGCATTCGCAAGCACAAGTAAATAAAACACAATTCTAGGTTAAAAAAAAATAGGCTTGTTGCCTGTGTTTTGTGGAAAAAAAAAAAAGCAGTCGATACAAAAATGACTCTGAATCTTCATAATTCATTCAACCTTTTAGGAAAATACACAATCCAAGAACTAAACATTTCTATAACTTACAATGGCAGTTTTGTTCAGATTACTTGCAAATATAACAAATTGCTGGCAAAAAAAAACAGACAAACATGCCTTATGGTCTACACCAGGGATATGCAAACTGTGGCCCTCCAGATGTTGCAGAACTACAACTCCCATGGAGCATAGCAAGACTCTGACAGCCACAAGCACGACACCCAGAGGCAGAGGCATGATGGGACTTGTAGTTTTGCAACAGCTGGAGGGCCGCAGTTTGCATATCCCTGGTCTACACCATTTAGACTTTATACATGTCCACTTATTTGCACCATACAGCTATTTAGTGAATATAAAGAGGATTGTACAAAAAGCGGTTAGGAGAGTTTAAAAAGAAACCTGACACTTTGCCCTCTTGGCCCCTAAATACCCCAGTGCTGCCTTGTTCACCTGCTGAGCCTGGTTTCTCCAGCATGGAGCTTACACAGGGTCATAGTTCTTTTCCTGTCCCACATAACAGTATTGGGGTGGGATGATTGGCCCCTTAGGCCCTAGCACTGCTTCTTGTGAGGAAGGAGAGATGGTCATATGCGCCTCCATACCCAAAGTACTGGGAATTTCCAAGGGCTCAGCAAGGGGGTGCAGAGAAGAAGGTGGTAGGAGGACCTGTCGGTGGCCAGATTGGTTTTAATTTTATTTTGGTCCTCCTCAGTCCATGAAGGAAGCTGCCTCTTGTGGATTCAGGCAGACGGCCTCCGATGACAACATCCCTGCCCACCAATTACCATTATTCCCTTCTCTTTCAGCCTTGTGGGATACACGATGTGGAATCCCATGAGGTGAGGGAGCATTAGCACGCGTCATGGGATTTGACTCTGCACTAATGACCCAAAGGAAAAAAAACACCAAACACAACCATACATACACTATGTCAAAAGTATCGAGATGCCGGTCTTTACACACTCATGAACTTTAAAGGCATCCTAGTCTTCATCCGTAGGGTTTAATATCAGGACTCTCTGTAGGCCAGTCAAGTTCCTCCACCACAAACTCGCTCATCCAGGTCTTTATAAACCTTGCTTTGCACAGAGTCCTGACCCTAAACCGATATAACACCATAGGGTTTTCTCCAACATCAGTGGCTGACTCTCACAAAGGTGCTTTTGGAAGAATGGTCAAACATTCCCATAGACACACTCCTAAATATTGTGGACAGCCTTTCCAGAAGAGTTGAAGTGGTTATAGCTGCAAAGGGTAGGTTAACTCATTATTGAACCCTACGGACTAATGGTGGCCATACACTATACGAAAAATTGGGTCATTTGGCTAGTTAGCGAGCATAAATCAGTAGGAAAGTTTTTGAGCTAAAAAAAAAAAAAAAAAAAAAAGAGAAGGACAAATTTGGAAAAATTTCTGCCGAACGAACAATAAATTGAAAGGTTAATGTGTTTCTCGTCCAAGCGGTTTGCACTAGGCATATGTGAAAAAACGAACAAAAGACGGATTCATTTATGTCCATTGAACTTTTTACCAGTCATTACATGATGGTACGATCGTCTGCTCTCATGGCCGAGTGTTCGTTTTTTTCGAAAAGGAGTTTGAACGATTTTTCGTATAGTGTATAACCAGCATAAGACTGGGATGTCATTAAAAATCATGCGTGTGTAAAAGCAGGCGTCAATACTTTTGACAATACAGTGTATATTATAAAAGGACTCGGAATACAAAATTGGCATAATTTGGCCGCAGCACTTTTATTGGTTTCAAAATTCAGACCATTTAGAAAACAACATCATAGATCCATTCTAATATCATAGAACAAATCTGACATTGCTTAGCCACAAGGACTCAAGCAAAACATAACTTCCAATTATAATAAAGTCCCCCTTTAACGAACCACAAAATGCTCGCGGAGGGCGGGGGGGCTCAGGCCTCTGGCAAAATTCCTTGCGCACCATTGAAGAAAATTTACCTGTCCACAGGTGTGCCAAAATTATTAAAAGGGCAGTGAACCCAGCCAGAAAGCATTAGCCCAGAATACTACTTCAAAAAGGGGAGTCAGAGGCATACCCATGACAAGTGTGCCCAAATAAACTGTGCCCACTTATTCACGTTCTCACCTAGGTGAGAACGGTGGTGGGTGGATGGGGCCAGGCCTATTTAAAAATGTAAAAAAAAAAAAAAAGGAAAAAAGTATCGGCTGTGCAAGGGCCTTAGATGACCTGGGGATTAAAGTCTACTTTAATATAATTTTTTATATAAATGAAAAAGAGGTCACAATACAATCCAAACATACCAAAAAAATAATAAAAATAAGCTAAACTGCAATTTATTTGTAATTTATCTGGAGAAAAAGAAGAAAAAAGAAGAAAAAAGAAAAAGATCAGAGAGGTGTTACATGGGCGAGTGCTTTAGAATTTCAATTCTCTGAGTGAAGATTTTATTTTTCATAAAGATTAATTCCTGAAGATAAAACACAACACACACAGCCCCAGCTGTTCCAGTTGGTCTCTGACCTTTTGCTTTTCTTAAGTGTGATTTTTGCCCCTCACCCCTCTTGTGAAGCGGGCGCCCCCCCCCCCCTCCCCCCTTTCCTCACAAGCCCAGACACAAAAGCTTCCTCAGTGCTCCTTGTGTGAAGCAGCACAAAAATGTCGCTGGCCCCTTTGGCTAATGAAGTGTATGGGTCAAAATGACTGTTTATATAGGTTAATCTACTTCCTCTCAGCAGAGTGTGTGTGACAGAGCTCTCATTCTATACACAAGCTGCCGCCTGAATGGAAAGGCACACAAGCCTGCAATCCTCCCCACATCAGTGGAAGTTATTATTTCTCTCTTTTTTTTTTTTTTTTGGCACAGAGCTTTCACTGATCAGGAAATCCCATGAAACTAGTATTTAGCTAATAAAAAAGGGATAGGAAAAAGGGAAAAAATAACATCCACGCCACATACACACAAAGAGCCACATTAAAGAGGTTTTCGCTAGGATTTAAAAGACCTCTGCTTGGTCTATGGTTGTGAAGATGCATCTAAAGCCAAAACTTGCTTTAGACCTCATTCATGATGGCACTCCCATGTGTAGTTTCTCTAAATGCCGAAGTTAGCATACACAAAATTTGAGGTCTCCTAGATTACTTTTTCCTGCATTAGGCCCCTTTCACACATACGGTCCGTTCAGTTCATCAGTTCAGTCACGTCAAAATGTATCAGTTTTTCATCTGTTTCCATCTGTTTATTTTATATCCACTACCAATGCAAAAACGGATGAAAACTGACCTTTTTTCTGTTTACATCCGTTTTTCGTCCAATCGGTTTTTTTGACGGATGAAAAATAGGGCATTCATCTGTTCCAAAAAACAGACATTGACGGAAGCGGATGAAAACGGATGTTAAACGGATGATCATCCATTTTTACATAGAGATGCACTGATGTCCATTTTTCATCCGTCAACGGATGGATGAAAAAACGGACCCATGTTTGAAAGGGGCCTTAGATGTTCCTACATTTAGCCACATTTAGGCTACATGCACATTGGGCGTTTAGCTACTGTTCACCAATTACTGGCATTTTCATGCACCAGGGATGATTGAGCAAAGTGTCAAGTCCTGCTGTCCGTCAAAACTCTATGGGCTCTTTCACACGGTCCGCCTCCGTAGGCGGATCCGTGCTGCTCAGCGGGGATCAATCCGCGATCCCCGCTGAGCCGGCGGATGACAGCTCCGTCTCTGCTTACAGTGCGGAGAGGGAGGTGTCACAGCCCCCGCTGCTCTCTATGGGGAATCGGATGAGAGTGGACCGCCAGTCCGCTCTCATCCGATCCCATCCGATCCCCAGGATGGATGGAAAATAGGGTTTCCAATCAGATCCGCCTAAAAAACCGGATCTGATCGGACCGCCCGTGTGAAAGAGCCCTATGACCGGCCTGAATAGGTTACATCTGGATGTAGTACTAGTGGGATTTACTTTTAGGGCTGTATGTGTTCATATGAAGGTATTCGGCATTCCAGGCAAATGTCCCCGAATGCATAGAACCCTCAAAACGAGAGTATCACTGGGTACAGCATCCAGCTACAGCATATTTAAGCCTGTCAGACTTTAACAGGGCTGGACATTGCACCTGCGCCTTCCGGGCACATAAACATGCCAGGTTTTGTGGCACAGAGGCTAAATGCCCATTATGCAGGAGGCCTTGGGAGTTTCTAATTGAATCCTGGATGCAAAGAATTCTTTTTTCTAAACACAGCTAACCTGAACGCACCCAAACACAAGTAAATGTACGGTGTGAATGGTACCATTGAAAAACCTTTACCTGCATTTATATTAAGGTGTAAAGCGGTGCGTAAACTGTCAGCACTATATAAATCCTGAATAATAATATTACACAGCTATAAATGTGCAATAATTTCATATAAACAGGTTTGACAGTACCAGCGTGAATGAGTTCTAAGAGATTAGATAGGGGACATTTTTTTTTATTAAAGCGAAGGAAAGTGGAAAAAATAGCACTAGACCCATAAAGGTTATCCTATTGGCATTGCCATCTTAGCATGTTGATGTAAATCTAGTTCCTGGGCAGGTGGTTTTTACACCTCAGAAAGGATCTCCTCGGTCTTCTTGGCTTGTAGTGCGATGTAATAAATTTGGAAATTTAAGTGCCACACCACTGCCAAGAGGTTCAGATTTAAACTTTATTCCGAGTAAAGTCAGGAGGACAATCCAAAAAGTAGCAGACTTTGGATCGTCCTCTTGACCTTTGTTAAGATGAAGTGATATCTGGACCTCTAAGGAGTGGTGTGGCACTTCATTTTGCATTTTTGCTTGGTTTTTATGGCTTCACCCTTTCGAATCATCCTGGTGATCACTGTTGTCGCTAGAATCGAAAACAAGAGATCAAGGGATTTCTAATTCTGTTTAGTCTCATCTAATCCAATTCTCATCTAATACAGCCACATTAAAGTTTTGCCTAGCACACACTAGAGGCTGCATTCTCTGATGGACAAATGTTTCCAGGTTGGTTGTTGACAGAAGTCAATCTAATATTCTACTTTTGCCAAATGGGACAACCACACACGGCTCGAAATTCAGCTGGTCCCTGCGGAATTTCGATCAATCTATGAAGCAGTCACATTCCAAGACAATTTCATTTTGGAAAAAATGGAAATAAAAAGGACTGGGGATTTGGAATCACCCCAATGTTATACCAGTTATAAAATGGTATTTGGACAATGTATCTGAATTATGGGTTGGCAGCTTATCCACGTCAAAGGATCTCCACTTGCTAGGTTTGTAGCTAAAAAACTGTCTAAGAACGAACCACCAGACTTGAAACCCCTTTTATCAGGTCTTTTGAGTATATGATGCAGGCTAGACTCGAAATGAGATAAATGGTTATTGAACCATGTCATGCAATCTAATTATGTGCTAAATAATATCCATCCGGCTCAATAACTGCATAACTAATTTTCAGTCCAGCATACATTTAAATGCCTTGATGAAGGGGTGCATACTGACCCCAGGTCCAGGAACGCATTGGCACTATAAACAAATTCTTGTATTCGCTTTTGAAATAAACTATCTGCACATTCAAATTTTCTTTGTGGCACTTCAGTCTCATCAGGACAAATTCAGGAACTTGTATAATAATCTTCTATGCCGGGAGTGTATCTTGTAAAGGTTCGCTGATTTTATTCAACAACAAAAACGCATTGCTCTACCTCCTAAATACAATGGCGGCTCAACAAGGTTAAACTGTACCAAGTATAAGTAAATGTTTACACTTCAGACTCTCTGCAGTCAATGCTGACTGGGCAACATTACCTGTTAAGACATTCAGAGACTGGATAAAAAAATACCAATATTTAACCAGAAGTGTCTAATGTTCTGGAACCTTTGGTGCATAGAAAAATAGGGTGGTAGTGGAAAAAGTGGGTATCCTGCAATATGTGCTTCACCAGAGGCAATTAGCCCACTGAAGCGAAAAAGGAGTTCACAAATGTAACAGTTCCCGAATGTATCAGGTGTTACAGATGTGATCTGATATTTTGTTGGTTCAGCAACAATAATTTTAGCTTATCTACCAGTAGCCAATTGATACATCATGTTACTAATGTTATATGCCAATGTGTGGACTTTTTTTTTTTTATAGTCCTATGTCTTTCATATTTAATATAAAAAAATATTTTTATATTCGAGTGTGTGTGTGTGTGTCTGTATATTTTTTTTTCTAAGCTCTCTGTACAGCATTAGGTTGTTCAGATTTGTCCCTGGAATTTATTTATTTTTTTTTATTCTATGAAGATTCGTATATATTTCATGTCTGATAAACTGTACAATCAGTTGATTGCTTTTCTGCAATTCAGATTCAAGGCCAATCATCTTAAGGGGTGCAATAAAACAATCATGAGTCACACTGAATATCAAGAAAAAAATAAAGTATAGACCTGGGATCATCCATAAGTGATGTGATGCTTTGGGAGAAAGGGATGATCTTTTTGTGGCAAGTGACAAGGGCAAGCTAGGGTTGACCTGTTGTGACAACCCAAATATATTATTAAAACCCCTCACGTTCTTACTTTTAGGCTTTGTATTTGTTTGTGGCTTATTGGGGTCAGAAATCGGATTTTATTGGGATAGGAGGCAAAACTGCGCGACTCATAAAATGGACAATTATTATTAGCAGAAATATTTGTTAAAATTAACCTCTACTTAAAATCAATTTAACTAAATCGAAGACTGTATAGGCGTTTCCGGAGGACCCCGCCTTTCAGTTTATGGCCAGCGTAGACATGACCTCCCGCCAAGCCCAAGAGCTGGCACATGGAGCAGGCATTTATAGAAGATATTGAGGGTTGAACATCAGTCATTGAAGGGGTTTCTAATAAAGATGAAGATACAATCATACACCTTTCTTCTCTAGTTTGTTTTAAAAAGCATCCCTTGGCAAACCTAGTCTTGGACAGGGGAGGGAAGGGTTTGAAACCCTGTCAGACTGTGGAGACTCACCTTATCTGTCCTGGTAAACAAGGTCTGTAGGACAGCGACTGATCAGATTTTTTTTTGGCAATAGAAAAAAGGAATAGAGGGTAAATATTTTAATGGGGACCACTGTTTCACTGACAGCTAAGAGGGGATTTATCCCTCTTAGAAATTGCCTTTCACTGCCTGTTGTCTCTGTAGGGATTTTGAGGAAATGTCCCCAATAAAAACACAGACATAAAAAAAAAAAAAAAAAAAAAAAAAAAAACCATCATGTCCTACCATATGCCAAACTAAAAAAAAAAAAAAAAAGTTTTGGCTATAGATGCATTTAACTGTTGAAAGACAAATATTTTAGTAGCGATAGCAGTAAGGATAGTGATTTCCACAGCTGCAGAACTAACCATAGTGGCTGGGAACTGTATTATTGTAACTTAAAAGTTAATATATTAAGGTTTTACTTTTACACTTGTAGCACCCTCCTAGGTAGGCGCTAGTGAGAGAGTATAGTTTTGAGTTCTGTCTGCTTACCAGAGGAGCTGCAGGTAAATCTATATTGCTCTCTGCCTATCAGGGAGCAGGATCTATTAGTGAGGTCTGCTCATTGTGCTCAGTATGCAATTCATTCAGTCTGAAGCGTGTTTCACGCTGGTCCAATAGGGAGGCATGTTGGACAGTGGGAGGAAACCTGATGAATGTGTGCATAGGCTTTTGTTACAGTCCTGGTGATTGGCAGAGGGCAGGTCGCCTCTGTGTATTCTGGGATAATGTATAAAAGCCAGGAGCACATGTGCTGCGGGGTCCTTTGCTGGAGAGTGCCGAAGGGAGGGGGAGGCTGCCTCCTCCTCTGTAGAGGTGTCATGCGGTCGGAGGTCATCCTGTAGACCAGAGGAGTGATTGAGAGGAGCTGAACCCTGAGGTCCAGGAAAGCTGAGAGGGGAGACACTGGAGACCCTGGGACTACAGTATCAGGAGTACAGGGACTCGTGTCAAGGGGCCTGACCTGAGAGGGGCCACCCCTGCTTGTAGGATAGTCAGTGGAGGGGTGTCAGCAGAGGAAGAGAAAGAGGATACTGGGGAGAGTGTCCTGAAGATAATTGTCTGTTCACCGAGTCGTCTTAAGGAAAAGAGACCCAATTCACATTCATCCAAAGTGGCAGGGTGAATTAACAGCCTGGTTGTATCTGTATCAGAAGACAGGAGTCCTCAACATTGTCTATAGTTAAGCTGGAGTATACCACTATTTCCTTCTCCTATCTCTATTCTACAATAAACGACAAAAACAACAACCAAATACCCCTGGACGGATTATTGGAGTGAGCTGAGGAGAAGAAATTAGGCACTTGTATCGGCCTTGACTGTGTCCCGGTAACTCAGGGGGACCCGTAGAGTGAAAAACTGGCAGTCCTTAAGGGGGCAGTGCTACACACTGATATTTTTAGATCTGCTTAGGGTTTTAAACATGGAATAAGTGGTCCTAGGACCTGTTCTAACATGAAGTGAAGTGAAGTAATCTGCGGTTCTTGGATGCAATCTTTTCTCCGATTTGCTAAGTTACACTGGTTAGGTAGGAAATAAATCCCAATCATTGAAATTATTCTCAATGTTAGCAGCTATTTGTTGTTGCTTTGTGGGAGAGGAGACTTCACATATAGATACTCTGAGGGTCCTGCCATCCAAGACCACAAGATCTCTACAACAGATAAAAGATGTTCTGGTCTGGAAGGATGCAATATACTGTACATTGGGTGTCTTATCTGGGAAAGTCTTTTTTGGAATGCATGTTCCTCCCCCACAACTTAAAAAAAAAAAAAAAAAAAAAAAAAAAACAGAAAACCCTTAAGTGCCTTGTGTGGGTAGTAGACTAATCAGACAGATTCTTCCTGCAATAGAAAACAGGAGTGAAATGAAGTGAACAGCAACAATATTCGCAACAGAAACTAACGTTTTAGACATGGATTGCATAAGTGCTACCAGCAGCACTGCACCATGAGCTAAAGGATATTTATTTAGGCACCATAGCTAGTGATGTCGCGAACATAAAATTCGCTGTTCGCGAACGGCGAACATCGGCGAATGTTCGAACCGGCGAACAGCCATAGACTTTAATAGGCAGGCGAATTTTAAAACCCACAGGGACTCTTTCTGGCCACAATAGTAATGGAAAAGTTGTTTCAAGGGGACAAACACCTGGACTGTGGCATGCCGGAGAGGGATCACACAAAAAAAAGTTCTTAAAAATTGTAATTTTTTGATAGAGAACCAATTATTGGAAAAATTAAAAAAAAAATAAAAATAAAAAATTTCTTTGGATTTAGCATCTGGGGGGTCTAAAAAGTGTACCTGTGAAGTTTCAGCTCTGTAGCATGTCCGGAACCAGAAAAAAATACGAATTAGGGTAAGGGCTAGGGTTAGGGCTAGGGTTAGGGTTATTTTTATGGCTAGGCTTAGAGGGTTAGGGTTAAGGTTAGAGGGTTAGGGTTAGGTTTAGTGTTAGGGGCTAGGGTTAGGGTTACGGTGAGATACTTAGGGTTAGAGTTAGTAGCCCTACCCCTACCCCTCTAACTCTAACCCTAAGCACTAAAAATAACCCTAACCTTAACCCTATTTTTTTTCTGGTTCTGGACATGCTACAGAGCTGAAACTTCACAGGTACACTTTTTAGACCCCCCAGACAATAAATCCAAAGAAATTTTTTTTTTGTTAAGTTTTTTTTTTTTCCAATAATTGTCTCTCTATCAAAAATGACAATTTTTAAGAACTTTTTTTGTTTGATTTAGTGTCTAGGGGGTCTAAAAAGTGTACCTGTGAAGTTTCAGCTCTGTAGCATGTCCAGAACCAGAAAAAAAGATAATTTTTCAGTAGAGCAGGGATGGTGGGAGCCCCTTTTACACCTATATGATCTTTTTTTTCTGGTTCTGGACATGCTACATACATTATATATATATATATATATATATATATATATATATATATATATATATTATAAAAATACTCAAATACCAGCCCTCAAAGGGGCTTTTGGGGACGATATATATATATCCAAAAAAAACCTCAAATACCAGCCCTAGGAAGGGCTTTTTGGGGTGCTGTCCTTACAGCAGGAGTGTACCAAGAACACTGGCTAACAAGACCGGGAACTGTCCCCAGCTATAACAGCAGCAGCACCAGCACTTTCCCTGCTCTCAGTAACACAGAAATGATCTAAAATGGATGCTGCCCTTGCTTATTTATAGGAGGTGGGAGGGTGTGGGAGGGAGGTATGCTGATTGGCCTGGAATGTGTCTGCTGACTGATGTTCAGGGTCAAAGTTTGCCTCAATGATGATGTATAGGAGGCGGACCGAACATCGCATATGTTCGCCCGCAGCGGCGAACGCGAACGTTTGAAGTTCGCCGGCGAACCGTTCGGTACATCTCTAACCATAGCTAGAAGTTCGAGGAGAGGAGTGTCACTACCCTTCTATAGTCTTAGTATACTTCTATATGCAATGTCCTATGAATGCAACTATACTTCAGCAATTTCCCCATTAGAGGAACAAGCATTGCAATTGAATAGCAAATATAAAAGAAAAAAAAAAAAAAAAATAAAAAAAAAAAAAAACACATACACGGCACACTACCCTATCCCTGGCTCGGAATGCAGTGTTCACACTGGTACAGAGACACACCAAAGCATGGTTTCAGATCACTCATCATATTAATACAGGTGACATGTTTACATTTCAACTAATTTTTACTTCCCGCTTTTCATGCCCACATTATCTTGTATCTGTATGTAATCCTATCTGTGTAGGTGCACACAGCTATCAGTAACCCGGGGCTGTGTTCTGCTCCATATACACCAGGCTGCCAGAGAGGTATGCATGCTGTTTACCCAGAAGAGGAGTGCAGACAGCCTGGGGCTATGGAAAGGAAAGACAAGTTCTTTGCTGGGACAAAGGCAGGACAGGAAGTCTGCGCAGGATTAAGTTTGTGCCTCTGGGCTGAGAACCTACTTAGTTCCATATTAGCAGCTACTGGGAAATGTATCTCCTTTGAATAAAAAAAAAAAAAAAAAAAAAAAAAAAAAAAAAGGTGCCTTTATATCTAGGTCTAGCTATATAAAAATTAAGTCTGGATGCACTCCAATAAAAAACCATAGCAATGCAGGCCAACATGCCGCGAACAAGGGTAATTAGTAAATCAATGCCGATACAAGACACCAAAAGAATAGGTGGAATTTGAACCCACCACTTACATACAGTGGAAGCAGAGGTTTTGAATACTGGCTCTTAGTCAATTTATGCTCAATGCACTGGACTTCCAGATCATCTTCAGCTATCAACGAAAACTGTAATTTTTGAGAAATACTGCTTTACTCCACATCCACAAGATTCTATCGATAGCAAAAACAGCTAACAGGTACACTTGGTCTCTTCCAAGTACAAGCCTTTTGGATGGAGGGGGTTTATTAGCTCGCTCTACCTCTAAAGTAGTCTACATGGCTGCGAGTCCTCTGAAGAGCAATGTCTGCTCAATGCTCCTGTCCAGGCCACTCAGTTTATCAGATTTGAACACAGAGAACAAGCAATGAGGATGGAAGAGTGAGGTTTACAAAGTGGGACCTCATGTCGTCTTAACTAAAGCGACAGAGATGCCATAAAGGAAGTTCGATAAGGTCCCTCTTAGCTTAAAAAATCCTAATTTAAACACTGAAAAGCTTAATGCTGAAGGCTAAATATCAAGGTTCATTACAAACACATGAAAACAAAGTCCTACCTTGGTCCGGCAAGGTGGAAGGGGGCCGGGCAGCTGAGAGAGCAGCGCCAAGCAGGACACCCCAGAGGAACAAGGACCTTCCAGAGAACATCCCAACTTGGCTAATGCTGAGTACAGGAATCCATGAGGTCTCCAGTGTCGAGGGGAGACGAGCCTCACTCCACGCCTGTAAAAAACACAAATAAAATAAAAAATCCATTAAGAAAAAAAAAAAAAAAAAAAAAAAAAAATGGAAAAATTAAAAAGGGAAGCAAAAAGGTCATGATTGGAGAGTAAAGAGAAAGATCATTAATGGAAAACTTGAGAAACAATGGATAGCAACCTTTTATTTTTTTTCAGCAGACAAAAGTGGGTAATGTGATAAAATGTATAAGGGATTATAGAATTATACAATGGTTTGGACTGGAGAGACAGCTCTAAGTATGCTGATTCTTATACACTTGGGAAGATTTTCATTTAAATGAAATCCTTTAGAGCGACCCTGTCACTAGACCCCCGCTATCATTACAATTTTTTTTACATTGTTCTGTCCCCCATGCTCCCATGGGACAACATACATTTAATACTTTGTCCCCTGTAGCTAGGCACCTATTAGGTTTAGTTATAAATTTAGGCTGTGGCCCCAAAACCCCCCTCCTGTGTGGCAAATCCAGCAACAGCTTGAAAAGGAAATGGATCCATCATAACTGCAGCTTGTACTTTTACCTCAAGAAATTTTTGCAAACGTTAATGCAGACTCTCAATTGCTCCTGTTCTGTAAATACTAATGAAGGCCACACCAATGTGTTTGCTAACAGTCAGTGGAAAGAATGTGCTTAATGGGAGGGCCTGCATTCGCTATAACCACTCAATCAGTCCCACATTCCCCTCCCCCCCTATCTTTAATTTGATCTTGAGCCTTATAGAGAGGTGGTGAGCCAAATCTATGAGAAGAGATTTAGGATTATGGGAAATCCTACCTAACATAGTTGCAAGAAGAGAGATGTGTTTCTATTAGCAGCTATAGAAACCACAGTAGGCTGCATAATGCAACTAAAAAGTCACAACATTAAGGCCAATTTTAGACTCTAAAAAGTAATCCACATTTGAATCGCTTTTCAGAGGCTTTTGACAGGCAGCAAGGAGGCGATGAGATGCGGTTGCAGGGAATTTGAGATGCTTCTACTCGATTCCAATGGGTTGTGTTCAGCAGGCTTACTGCCTAAACATGACAGAAGCGCCAATTTTTGCAAAGCATAGCAGACACAACACCCCTATCGATGCCTTTACAAGCTCAACCACCTGTTTTTAACACCTCCCAACGTCAAGTCTAAATGAGCCCCAAGTTTTAAAATGGCTCCTGTTCTAAAACCCTATAATGTGGCTTGTGTTCTACAACACCATATTGTGTGAACAAAATGATCAGCAATTATTAAAATCTGAATGCAAAAAAAAAATTGAATATTAAGAAATTATCAGGCATGAGCTCTTTCATTGAAATCCTTGCAAGATTCAGCCAAAGTACACAAAAAAAAAAAATATATACATGATGAATTAAATAAAATGAAAAAATAAAACTAGATTGGTCTCTTTAGACAAGTCCTCCAGTTTTTATAGGCACATATAAGTGATATGCAACCTGCCTGGTAAAAACCCTGCCTTTTTATCTTTTGTTGTCTTCCCATTGGGAGAATGTCCTTTTAGTTCCTGTCCTAAAGATGCAAACTGGGTGGGAAAAAAAAAAAAAAAAAAGAAGATTTATATATTTATTTCAAAAAGGCATGGTATCTCTGCTTCTGGCAAAAGGAGTTTCCAGCGGTTGGATAAGGTTTTGTGCTGGGATTCCAGGATTATAGTGTAGGACACTACAGTATTTTCAGTCAACAATGAGAAATGGAATGTGAATCAGTCAAACAGATGTTGACATGGCTCTAGGGCAAATTTCAGGCCTATTTGGCCCAGGAAAAAAAAAAAATGAAGAGGAAATGGATTGCCACTCAGCTGGAACTTGTAGCGTACTTGTTGTCCACATCTTGTGGCAGAGGCTGGAGGCTTCCAAAACACCAGGGTATTTGCTTGGATTAAAGCGCTGCATTTTTTTTTCCCCTCACTGCACGGTTATTAAAAAATATTCAAGTAAAACCAATGCAACAGCATTGTGTGCCATTAAGCAGTGGCGTAGCGTGGGTTGCCAGCACCCGGGGCAGGGCAAGTAATTTGCGCCCCCTAACTCGCGGGATTTTAGCACTCAAATCTCTTCCACTAGATTAGTTAAATAAACCCTTACCCCCTAAGCACATGTATTGTTTGTTGTGAAAATACTGATGTAATTAAAGTAAAAGGCATCTAAATACAAGTTTGAATGACCAGCGTGCCCCCTTTCAATCCAGAGAGACCAGCGTGCCCCCTTTCAATGCAGAGAGACCAGCGTGCCCCCTTTCAATGCAGAGAGACCAGCGTGCCCCCTTTCAATGCAGAGTGACCAGCGTGCCCCCTTTCAATGCAGAGTGACCAGCGTGCCCCCTTTCAATGCAGAGTGACCAGCGTGCCCCCTTTCAATGCAGAGTGACCAGCGTGCCCCCTTTCAATGCAGAGTGACCAGCGTGCCCCCTTTCAATGCAGAGTGACCAGCGTGCCCCCTTTCAATGCAGAGTGACCAGCGTGCCCCCTTTCAATGCAGAGTGACCAGCGTGCCCCCTTTCAATGCAGAGTGACCAGCGTGCCCCCTTTCAATGCAGAGTGACCAGCGTGCCCCCTTTCAATGCAGAGTGACCAGCGTGCCCCCTTTCAATGCAGACAGACCAGCGCCAGGCTGCTGACTCACTCGCTGCTAAACTGACTGAGCAGTGAGGAGAGGCGGCATAGGCGGGGCTTGGCCTGCAACGCCACCCCACACCAATACCAATGGACAGGTGAGGCACAGTCCAGCCCCGCCCGATCCGCCATTTTCAGCCATAGGGAGGCCGCGCTGGACATCTCCCAGCCTAAAGATGGAAGCAGCCGCAGACAGTGTGTGAACTGTGTATGTCAAAGTCAGACAGACAGAGTGACATTGCAGATGCGCCCCCCCAGATGTTGCGCCCGGTGCGGCCGGCCCCCCCTGCACCCCCCACGCTACGCCACTGCCATTAAGAACCAGTAGGTTCTGAGCTGCCTTCTCAAAAAGACAACTAAGTGTTAAAAAGGAACATCCCTTGATCTTTCAGATTTTTAGTAAGTGTTGTAGGTGGAGGCACAAAAATCAATAATCATCATTAGGATACTATTATTGATCAATTTGCTTTTTTTTTTTATGTGGTACTTTGAAATAAGTGCTCGCGTTGTATTTATTTCCTTTAAAACATGCCTTGTCATCGAACCGTACAATGCATTATTAAAAAGGTAACACATACAGAACACAAAAGTTTCTATGGGTTTCACAAATGCAATAAGGGAATCTAACCCAAACTGTAGAAAACGAAAAAAAAAAAAAGCCAGCGTGTGCGCTCTGAGCGAATATCCCCTTAAAGTAGTTCTAAACTCAAAAGTCTCTTTACCTTAATGTATCCTCTGCATGAAGGTAAAAAAAAAAAAAAAAAGGAAGAACATCCCACTTCCTGTTCTAGCCCCCCCCCCCCACCCCAAAAATGCTTACGTGGCTCCTCCACCACTCCAGCACCTCTCCTACTTCCTGATCTCACAAGAGACTCAGAGCAGCAGGAGTCATAGGCTCCTGCTGCCGTCAGTCAAACTCCTGCAAGAAGGGTGCGGGGGCTTGGATTACCTGGGCTATGTGTGTCTATGGACACACACACAGACAGGCTTTGGAGCGTGCGCACATGGGTGCCCCCATAACACACAGCATACTAAGGAGGCAGCCAGAGGAAGGAAGAGTAGACAGCGCTGTCTCTTATAAAGGAGAGGAAACACTGTTGAACATAGCAGGTTAAGTATAACCTTTTTTTTTTTTTTTTTTTTTAATAAAATAAAGCCTTTATTATCACTTTAAGATTCAAATTTAGCTATGTATACGCAATACATTTCAATGCATATTATATTTGACAGAGGTTTAAAAAACATCAAATCTAAAAACTTTTTCTTGTGTGCATGAGTGTATGGGGAGAGAACGAATGGTTAAAACCCTTGCCAGTTTTTTTCTTGTGTCCCATTGGGGAACTTTCCTTTCACTTCCTATTCTGGAAACGTGACAGAAAAGGAGTGGAAGTCTCAAAAAAAAAAAAAAAAAAAAAGAAAATCCCTTCTAAAAAGGTCCCCACACATGAGAATCTGACTGTACAAGGGCCTGCCTTAGGCCCCTTTCATCACACAGGGGAGTCCGTCGGCGGACTCAGTTTTTCTCAGCGGGGGATTGATCGGATTGCGCGGAGACACAGCTGTCAGATCCCGCTGTTCTCAGGGGGAATCGGATGGGAATGGACCATCTGTCAGTTCTCATCCGATCCGATCCTCTGGACGGATGGAAAATAGGGTTTCCATCCATCCAGATTTGACAGATGGGACGTCAGCAGGCATGTCTCCGCTGACATCCAATGCCCCATAGAGATGCATGGGGCATCCGTTCAGATCTGCCTGAATAACAGACAAGCAGATCTGAATGGTCCGCCTAAGTGAAAGGGGCCTTCATAGACAGTAGAGCCTCATACCACATATTTTGGTAAATTTAATTGTGGATTGCATAAAGATTGCACAGTCCGATTGTAACATGATAGTGAGAGTTAGACCCTTGTCTCCCAAAAAAAAATAAAAATATATGTATTCCTATTTGAAGACTTCCCCTCTATTCCAGTTCAGACAACAATTGTAAAGTTTTGGATTTTCTATCACTTTTAACCTCGGTGACAATGGCATATATAGGGTGTATATATGTGCACATTTAGTGTACGGCATTACCATTAGCATTTAAGGCAAATTAGTAAATCCCCACAGGAATTGCATGTCAGGAAAATCATACAAGCTGTCCCCTTTAGGGTTCAGCCACATGCTTTTACTACTGGAGAGTGACACCTGTGTTCTAGGCCTGCAATTTAATTTTCTACAGTGCATTTCTAATATACGTCACAGGAGCAATTACATATGTTATGGATGCATTATTCATGAGTTTACCATGCCCTTCCACAGAACCCTATTGGATGCACAATCTAACCACACAGAAACAAGTCTCAGTATGCCAAGGCAAATCCCAAAATACTCAGCTAGAATACTTATAGGATGACAATTTTATCCGTCAAACATTTGTAATGCAATTCAGCCAGCCTTGTGATTCACACCCCTCATAGTCTTACTGCCATTTCAACGTTGATTGACCAGATTGAGGACACAAAGCTGCCACAACAAATAGCGGTGTCACCCTGCTGACTAAGCAGCATGGCAAGAAAGTGAATCACTGTATGGGAACTGTATTCTGTGTATTATCTGGTTGCATGGAATTATACTTAACCACTTGCCGACCGCATATTTACTTCGGGCAGGTCGACTCTATTGCGCGGAATCACATACCTGTAGGTCATTTAGCGCAATAGCCACTGGGTGGCATGGGGTTGAGTTCCATTTTCTTCCACAATTTACTTTTTATTTTCACCGGATGATCCTGACAGGAACACATTTTGTCCTAGAGTGACAGGGATCAGCCACGTGCTAACTACGTAACTCTGCTTACTCTCTCTGATGTCGCCCTCCCATTGAATTACTATTATGTTATCCAGTTGCCGTTCCACATCTCTAGGCTCTGACCTCAACCATTACCCCCCTACCCTCAGAATTGTAGTTGATCAGCCATTAGGGTTTAACTCAGGGGTGGGGAACCTTTTTTCTACCGAGGGCCATTTGGGTATTTATAAAATCATTCGGGGGCCGTACAAAATTATCAACTTAAAAATGTGCCTGTTATATTTGGTCAAAAATGTAATTAACTCACCCCTAATGTGATGGCTGCAACTGCTTCTCTTTGGTGAGGTGTGTGATGTTAGCTGGTATTGATGTTGCTACTCGCAACTGGTTTTCCAGGTTTGCGTCGGTCAGTCTGGAGCGCAGTCGACTTTGTGGTGGTAAGTTTTGAAAAGAACTGCTGGCGGGTAATGTTGGTGGGTATAGCTGGCTGGTACTGCTGGTGGGTACAGCTGGCTGGTACTGCTGTGGGTACTGCTGGCTCAGGCTGGTACTGCTGGCTTGTACTGTGCTGTGGGTACTGCTGGCTCAGGCTGGTACTGTGGGTACTGCCGGCTCAGGCTGGTACTGCTGTGTGTGCTGCTGGCGGGAAATGCTGGCTAGCAGTGGCGCCGCGCTGGAGGAAGAGGCGATGTTTCCTGTATTGGTCACAGGTGGAGTGCATTTGATATCACTCCGCCTGTGACTCACTCAGACTGTCAGAATGGAGCCGGTGTAACGTGAGAATTACCTACCCCGTGAGAAAAACCTACCCTCGTCACTTCCGGCCAGGAACAGCTGAGCAGCGCAGCAGTGCGCATGCTCACAGCCCCGGATACCTAATAGAACAGCTGAGGAGCTGACTAGTGCGCATGCGCACTAGTATGAGCCGATCACTGTGTCCGTGAAAAAACCTACCTACGCGGGGGTTACATTAAAACAGCTGTGCTGCAATATCAGTCATCTCCGCTCCTGTCCCTGTCACTTCCGTGCTCTCGGCTAGTAAATATAAAAGCGGCTCTCGGCTCCGTGATTTATATTTTCATACAGCCGCCGCCGCTTTTATATTTACTAGCCAAGATCAGGGTAGTGACAGGGACAGGAGCAGAGATGACTCGCATTGCAGCACAGCTGTTTTAATGTAACTGCTCGCGTTACACACACTGCCGTGAACCGGAAGTGACGAGGGTAGGTTTTTCTCAGGGGTAGGTAATTCTCACGGAACACCGGAACTATACAGGAAGCATTGGCTTCGTTCTGACAGATCAGCTGAGAGACACAGACTCCGCTGCACGGGGGGCCGGACCAAATGACTTTGAGGGCCGCATACGGCCCCCGGGACGTAGGTTCCCCACCCCTGGTTTAACTAAATGACAGTATACGAAATAGGTAGGCGATGGTACGCACCTCATAGTGTTCTCAGTTTCAATATCCCAGGTCTATCATTTTCAATCCCAACGTAGCAGACCCCCCTAGCCAATGTGAGAGACTAGTAAGGGGTTTGCAGCTATGGTATGGTTAGATATGACCTTTGTTATCTCACTGATTGATTCCAAGTTACTATCCATCTCTACGCAATGCTTCCTGTAGCACTGCATACTGTGTACTTACTGTATTGATTTGTACTATTGTTGTATACCGGTTCCTTTTCAATAAAAAAACATTTAAAAATAAAACTACAAATCTCATCTGCCGCAGTGGTTTGTAGTTCTCAATGGACTACGAGTGCATTCATCAGAGCCCTTGTAGTCCATTTATACTCCTTCAAGCTTTCTACAGAGGTATGGACAGAAATCTTGGAGGAGAGTGTGCAGAAGCTGGACATTGCACCCACCATCTTGATAGCAATACTTTGCAGGCTGTAGGAAAAATAATAAATGCACTTGCAAAAATATTTACATTTAATATTTTTTTTCTTAGGCCCCTTTCACACATATGGTCCGTTTGTCCGTTTTTCGTCCATCCATTGACGGATGAACAAACGGACATCAATGCATCTCCATGTAAAAGCGGATGACAACGGATGATCATCCATTAACATCTGTTTTCATCCGTTCCGTCAACGTCCGTTTTTTAGAACGGATGAATGCCTTATTTTTCATCCGTCAAAAAAACGGATCGGACGAAACACGGATGTAAAAAACGGACAAACGGTCCGTTTTTGCATTGGTAGTGGATGTAGAAAAAAAAAAAAAAAACAGATGAAAAAAAAAAAAAAAAAAAAAACGGATACATTTTGAAATGACTGAACTGATGAACTGAACGGACCGTATGTGTGAAAGGGGCCTTAGAGGTGAACTTAGGCCCCTTTCACACAGACGGTTCAGTCACATCAAAATGTATCAGTTTTTCATCCGTTTTTGCATCCTTTTTTTTTTTTACATTCACTACCAATGCAAAAATGGATGAAAAAAAAAAAAAAAAAAAAAAAAAAACGGACCGTTTGTCCGTTTACATCTGTTTTTTTTTTAACGGATGAAAAAAATAGGGCATTCATCCGTTCCAAAAAACAGACATTGACGTAAGCGGATGAAAACGGATGATCATCTGTTGTCATCCGTTTTTCCATAGAGATGCATTGATGTCCGTTATTCATTTGTCAACGGATGGATGAAAAAAAAAAAAAAAAAAAAAAAAAAAAACGGACCGCATGTGTGAAAGGGGCCTTATCCTAAAAAAAAAAAAAAAAAAATTACATTAACTACAGGACTTCCGTCTTGGACGCCTCCTGCTTTAACGCATTCAGCGTGGTACTACAAAAACATGATCAGATCAATTATTTTGCTTTGAAATTGATCGGACGGATCTCACCAGACATTTACAAATAGTGTGCACCAAAAGCTGTGTACGGCAATAGGGCACATATTTTTTTCTTTAGCTTTGAAAAGAAATATTTACATTTGATGACCCTTCAAAGATATTCTGTATATATCAAAACGCTTCCATCCATTACCTCATCTAAGCTCCTGACAGCCAAAACCTTTCTGCTCCCTTAGAGATTTATTTTAAGGTCAGCTAATATGAATAGAAGGGGGTTAAAAAAAAAAAAAAAAGGGAGGCTGTTGTCCAAAGCAACCAGGCCGGTGACCTTTATTAACCTGAACTGCAAACACAATGGAATCTGACTGCATGAAATTAGCTTTTTCCCCTCACACAGGTGTTTAAAATTAAAGTTCTGCGCTACGGACCAGCGCCACGCACTCTTCAGGTTCCAATTTGAGCAGAACATTAGTGATATATGGAAAAGAAAGCGCAGACAGGCCTGGAAAAACTGAAAAAATGTACAACCGAGACAAACTTCCTCAATTTACTGCAGGGCATGTCAAGCGTCAAGAGATGCATAAACTAGTCACATCTTAACTGGTGACCAGTGGTCAATTCCAGAGGGACATCTGTTTCCCCTCATGTTTATGATTATTACAGAGACATTAAATGAGGGAAATATAGGGGTTATTGCAGCTGCCTGGGGAATTCTGCATTTCCGGGAGTCTGGCTGGCTACATGCATACACTATACAAATGTTGCAAGTGATGTTTACCATTCATCATATGAAAAAAAATAAATAATAAAATTATATTATATATAAAATTTCCATATCCATATTCAGCCAACCAGCAGTGTCTTGATTTGTGGAGAACATATTCCCAGTGCTTAATACATTTTCAACTGGTAAGAGGTCCATCAGTGTTTTGTTACACAGGGTGATTCTGCATGGGATTTGCTCCTATTTCTACTGGCTATTGTGGATAACTTACGCACTTTATTATATTTATTTGGTAAGAAGATTACCCTGTCGGTGGTAGGAATCATTTCACCTGGATATCACATTGGTGGATTTGATTTTCAGCATCTTTTTCACCACTACAGAAGTTGCACGATGGACATTCTTTTGGGTTTTATAATGATGGACATTAGTTTTGAACTTTATTCAACACTTTATTCATTATTTGTTGGTTCACATTGTTTGCACCAAATCACAAATTGTGTTTTCAAATTTGATTGAATCATCACACAATTTTGATTTATGTTTAGCGCACCAACCTTTTTTTAAACATTAACTATGTGAAAAATGAGATCGTAAAAAAAAAATTTATATATATATATATATATATATATATATATATATATATATATATATACATACACACACACATACATACATACATACACATATATACATACACACACAGGAAAAATGAGCCCAGGTGCTCAGCAAAGCATGAGATACGTATAATCCAAAAGATAAGGCGGCATTCACAGGGCTTGAAAGGTGAACACGCACAGGATAAGGTTTATTTCAACAAGAAAGATGACCTGGTGCCTTGTGGAATAAACCATATCATTGTGTATTTATCTTTCATGACCCGTGAGTGGTATGTTATCTTTTGGGACATTTTTTTTTTTTATACATTTATATTTAAGATTTTCTCACCAAATCAGCACACCAATTTTTCAAGTCAGAGGTACAGGACTGTAGAGCAGTCAAGTTTTATAGCACTGCATGCAGCTGTCAAGCCAACATGTTTTCAGGCACTAGGGGCCAAAAAAAAAAAAAAAGAAATCAAATGCATTACTACATATATTTTGACTCCACTTCACATCTAGGGCTAAGTGGAGTCACCATAGAATTCAGCAGCACGTCAGCACAATCTACAAGTCACAAGGAACCTGGAACAAAAGTTGAATATAAAATATATGGTGTACCGTGGTTTTACACTGATGAAGACCAAGCAATTCAACCAGCAGGACTCATACACGGATGTCCTACAATGCTGGAATATCTATCCTTAAGCTTGGGTCATACCTCTCTCTCAACTGCTATAAAAGAAGAAAAAGAAATAAAATAAAACAAAAAAGAAGGAAGAATGCTTTCCACTAGATGTACACCTTATCGACATGCAATTGTCTACAGAAAATGACGCTTGCTGTTGAGGGCCAGTTCACAGTGCCTTAGGAACAGGTGTAGCAAAGTCTACAGTTACAATGTGTCCCTGATCCCAGGGACATCCATATCCAATTGTCCTTTGCATAACCATCACTTTAAACCTAAACTGCTCCAGGAAAGTCGCACATACAGAGGTCTTTGGAAAGCCACAATATAACTATTGGTGGTGGAATCCTGAAGTAGAGGGGACATGCATGGAAGAGAAGAAGAGAGAGACTGGGAGGCTTTAGGAACAGCAGGTAAAGGGGTGGGCATGCCATATGCAGAGGGACTTCTAGGAGATGTTAATTCTTAAGCAGTGGGTACAATACTATAGCTCAGAAGCCCTGGCTCATATTGTTCTGTGGCCCTGGCAGGTTGAGCTATACAACTGTCCCTGCAGACGATTTTGTTTCATATCTTCATTCCATTAAAGTCTTTGACAAGTGCAATTTCCCAACCCAATGGATGCAATTATTGTATTATTCAACCTCTCTATTCACTTGGATCTAGTGACACAATAGAGGCGATATTACTGAGCCTACAATCACGGCACAGTGTAACATATTTCCTATTCAATGCAGAGACTTGCCTTTTTAAAGGGAACCGGTCAGGAATTAAAAAGCTTGTTTTGGAAACTAAAAGTAGGATCTGGGATGGTTATCTGTATCCTTGCTTAAAGAGACCCTTATGCTATTTTTAAGTCCCAAACCAAAGCCAAGCCTGCTAGAAAAAAAAGAAAAAAAAAAGTGTTAATACTAACCCCTCCTTGCCACCAATATCACCTGCCTTCAGGGATTTCTAGATGTGTCAAGATTCCTTGTCCCCTGCTGTGTGATGTGGTTTCCTCCTCAAGCCCTCACATCACTACAGGATTAGTAGTGATGTAGGGAGGAAGGAGCCACAGCAAGCAGAGGGGAACAAGGCCTACAATATACAGCATCTCCCTCACATGTTTGTAAAATATTTTATCATATTTTTTCATGTGACAACACTGTAAAGTAGTGCTTGTATAACAGTGTAAATGGAGGGTTAGCCTGTCGGTGCTCAGACTATACGCCGCACACTGCATCAAATTGGTCTGCATGGCTGTCATCCCAGAAGGGAAAGATAATGCACAAGAAAGCCCGCAAACAGTTTGCTGAAGACAAGCAGACTAAGGACATGGATTACTGGATCCATGTCCTGTGGTGTGATGAGAGCAAAATAAACATATTTGGTTCAGATGGTGTCAAGCGTGTGTGGCGGCAACCAGGTGAGGAGTACAAAGACAATTGTGTCTTGCCTACAGTCAAGCATGGTGGTGGGAGTATCATGGTCTGGGGCTGCATGAGTGCTGCCGACACTGGGGAGTTACAGTTCATTGAGGAAACCATAAATGCCAACATGTACTGTGACATACTGAAGCAGAGCATGATCTCCTCCCTTCGGAGACTGGGCTGCAGGGCAGTATTCCAACATAACGACACCAAACACAGCTCCAAGATGACCACTGCCTTTCTAAAGAAGCTGAGGGCAAGGCCCCTTTCACACAAGCAGACCGTTGAGATCCGCCCGTCAATTTTTTTGGCGGATCTGAACGGTCACCCCATGCATCTCTATGGGGCATCGGATGTCAGCGGAGACATGTCCGCTGACATCCGATCCGTCAAATCTGGACAGATGGAAACCCTATTTTCCATCCGTCCTGCGGATCAGATGAGAACGGACAGACTGTCCGTTCCCATCCGATTCCCCCATAGATATGCATGGGGACCTGACAGCTTTGTCTCCGCATACAGCGCAGATAACAGCTGTCATCCTTCTGCTCAGCGGGGGATCGGCCTATCAATTCCCCGCTGAGAAAAACTGAGTCCGTCCGACGGACTCCATGTGTGAAAGAGCCCTAAAAGGTCATGGTCTGGCTTAGCATGTCTCAAGACCTAAACCCTATTGAGCATCCTCAAAATGGCACGCAAAAATGCTTGTGTGACTGTTACACCTGTATAGGTGTGAACGGAGCCTTCCACATAACTAGATATCCAACAAACCATAAAAACAAATTATGCAACATAAACCAATAAATACTTTTTCTTGAAATATAAAATATACACTATTCCCTTAAATTAGCTGAGCTCACCAACTTTAAACAGTTTTTCAAGTGTCAGTCTGTTTTCTGGTGCCAGAAATAATTAGCAGAAAACACATACACATTTGTAATGCAGCCAGCAGCAAATAAATGACCCTATTAAAAGAAAAGAAATGCAATTACAGAAAGTGGTTTCACAAGTTTACTAAAGGGACTCTAAACTTTCTGAAGAAAGAAAAAATTGGTGGAGGAAGAATTGGCTTGACTTCAAGACTAACATTTTTTTTATTTGTCCAAACTAAAGATACTAAAAGGAAAATAAAATACATAACACGTCAAAGGCCAATTTAAAGTAAACTGGTCACAAAAAGGCCAAATAAATTGGGTAAATGATAAAAAAAAAAAAAAAAATAATAATAATAATAATAATAATAATAATAATAATAATAATAATAATAATAATAATAATAATAATAATAATAATAATAATAATAATAGATAAGCAGAAGTTGTATTTAGTAAAAACCACAGGTGTAAAAGATTAGTGGATCCAGAGATCTAGACAGATGAAGTTTTCTGTATATTTTTCCCCTTTCTATTACAGTTGAGTTAGGCTCCACCCCTCCTGCCTCTTAAGCCTCACTATTGGCCCTTTAATGTGAAGGTTCGCTTTTGTGCAAAAAGTTAAACATTTGTATTTAAATTTCAGTGGATCTGCTGACCGATTTCACACTGAAAGTACTCCCTGCTTATACAGGTTTTCATCATATGCCCAAAAATTGTGCACGCTCGTGACTGGCATACATTTAAAGATGACCTAAAAACTTTGCTGAATCCCTACTTAGTGAAAAAATTATCATCCTTTCTCAATAGAACCTTCATTTTAACAAATGAAGCATGCTGGAGACGACTGACTCTACAAACTTTGTATATGTTGAAATGCATTTAATAAATTTAAATAACATTTTAAAAAAAAAGGTAGTGGTCCAAGCATGTAGCTACTGTTTGTATGTGCATTCGTGAAATACATTTTCCTACCAAAAAGAAATTATATATATATATATATATATATATATATAGCCTGAGCGCAACACCACTAGTAGTAGGCAAAACTCTAACTATAGTTTGCATTTGAAAAAAGAAATATATAATATAATCAAATACACACTATATTACCAAACGTATTGGAACACCTGCCTTTACACGCACATGAACTTTAACCATTTCCAGACTGCCCACTGTGTATATATATATATATATATATATATATACATATATATACATATACATACACATACATACACACACACACACACACACACACACACACACATCGGTATTTTGACGTTAAATACCGGGGTACTGGCAGCAGATAGATTTTTTTTTTTAAACAGCGGGCGGTCCACTTTAACATAAGGGTGGTCCCAGCAGCGGATTCACCATCATGGGCCGCAGGAGAGGTCACCCCCCCCCCGGTTCCCGGTCATTTTCCCCACTTACCGGAGCCATCGGTAGCGGGGAAAAATGATCCGATCTTCTCTCCTCTTAGGCAGAAGTCGAGTGAGGGCAAAATGCCCCCACTCGACTATGGCCTTGGCAGACCGGAGTGACGTCATACGTCGCTTCCTCCCAATGGCCTTAAAAAGGGCCCATTTTTTTTCCATCATGAAAAAAAAAAAAAAAAAAAAAGAAGACTTTCTTTTAGTGTAAATGTTGAGATCTGAGGTCTTTTTGACCCCAGATCTCACATTAAAGAGGTCCTATCCTGCTCATTTATATTACAAGGGATGTTTACATTCCTTGTAATAGGAATAAAAGTGATCAAATTAAAGAAAAAAAAAAAAAAAAAAAAAAAAAAAAAAAGGGACAGTGTAAAAATTAGAAAAGATAAAAATAAAAACAAACAAAAAACAAAAGAGCTATGTCCCTGTTAGCTTGCACACAGAAGCGAACGTATATACAAGTCGCTCCCACATATGTAAATGGTGTTTAAACCACACATGTGAGGTATTGTTGCGATCCTTAGAGCAAGAGCAATAATTCTAGCCCTAGAACTCCTCTGTAACTCTAAACTGGTAACCTGTAGACATTTTTAAAGTGCCGCCTATGGAGATTTTTAAGTACCGTTTTTTGCCATTCCACCAGCGTGCGCAAGTTTGAAGCAGGACATGTTGGGTATCTACTCGGCGTAACATCTTTGACATTATAGAAAAAAATTGGGCTAACTTTACTGTTTTCTTAATTCAAAAAAGTGTATTTTTTCCCAAAAAAATAAAAAAGACCGCTGCGCAAATACGGTGTGATGAAAACATTTCAACGATCTCCAGTTTATTCTACAGGGTCTCTGCTAAAAAAAAAAAAAAATTATCCATCTAATGTTTGGGGGGTTCAAAGTAATTTTCTAGCAAAAAAAGCTGATTTTAACTTGTAAACAGGCCTGGTCCTTGAGTGGTTAATGGCATCCCAGTCTTAGTCCGTAGGGTTCAATATGGAGTTGGCCCACCCTTTGCAGCTATAACAGCTTCAACCCTTCTAGGAAGGCTGTCCACAAGGTTTAGGAGTGTGTCTATGGGAATGTTTGACCATTCTTCTAGAAGCGAATTTGTGAGGTTAGGCACTGATGTTGAAAAGAAGGCCTGGCTTGCAATCCCTGCTTATTCCAAAGGTGTTCCATTGGGTTGAAGTCAGGACTCTGTGCAGGCCAGTCAAGTTCCTCCACCCCAAACTCGCTCACCCATGTCTTCATGGACCTTGCTTTGTGCACTGGTACGCAGTCATGTTGGTACAGGAAGGGGCCATCCCCAAACTGTTCCCACAAAGTTGGGAGCATGAAATTGTCCAAAATGTCTTGGCATGCTGACGCCTTAAAGGTTCCTTTCACTGGAACTAAGGGGCCAAACCCCAACCCTGATAAACAATCCCACACCATAATCTCCTCCACCAAATGATTTGGAAGTACTTTAAGAGAAAGGATGGATCCAATATCTGAGCTTGTGCATAGCCTGCAAAGACTGGAACAGGATATTCTTGTTCACTAGAAAGAATTACCAGAAGAAATTACCAGATACCAGTAAATATATTTGCTTCACATGGCCAGTAAAAGACACTATTGCTGCCCACTTAAACACCCTACACCCAGCTTCAACAAATTTAACTGGTTCCTACATTAAAAACCAATAAAAGGGATGCAAGGGCAGAAAGCTTTTTATCCTAATGCATTCTTTGCATTAAGATAAAAAGCCTGTGTGCAGCAGCCTCCCCAAACCTTACCTGAGCCCCATCTCTCTCCAGCGATGTCCATGAGACCCTTGGCCATCTGAGAATCTTCCTCCTGATCGGCTGAGACACAGCCGAAGACGCCATTGGCTCCTATGGCTGTCGAAGTCAGTTAGCCAATCAGGGAAGAGAGAGTGGGGGGGTGGGGCCGAATGGCAGCTCCATGTCTGAATGGATACACAGTTGCAGCACGGCTCAGGTGCCCCCATAAAAAGCTGCTTGCTGTGGGGGCACTTGATAGGAGTGAGGGGCCCAGGAACAGCAGCGAGGGACCTGAGAAGAGGAGGATTTGGGTTTCCCTGTGCAAAACCAACTGCACAGAGGAGGTAAGTACAACATGTTTTTTTTGTTAAATATTAAACGCAAGAGCTTACAATCACTTTAAAACCCAAATGACTAACCCGTATTTAAAACATCAGTGCGTGTTTGAGTATGTTGGAATCTTCTTAGACGCCTGACTTATCACCTGTATTCTCTGACATCACATAAGACCAGTGTAAAAAAAAAAAAAAAACTCTTATCATATAGCTTTAAAAGAAGGATACTTCTTCAGCTGCAGCAGGCAACAACAAAAATTCACCCATCATTGGCTAATGAAGTGTCCAAGATGACTTTGCCAGAAATTTACAACTTTGTACCTTGATGTGCAATTCCAGGGCAATACACTCCTGTGTATCCAGCTTCATAACCAAGAGAACAGAGTTAATAAGTATGTTATCTGAAGAAGCTACAGCCCTGTGGTCAGTGGCCTCAGCAATAAGAACATTAATTTTATATTAAGGGAAAGTTTGCCCTAGTTGTTCATACATAAACCTTAGGCAATATGTAACTGTCAACAAGATAATTACCAACACCCTATCATGCCTAGTGCCATAATTAGCTCAACAATAGGAGAAGAGATACCTAAAGGTTTAACTGCGTTTGCAGTTTTGGGTGGATTAGGTTAAAAAAAAAAAAAAAAAAAAAAGGGGTGGGGGGGGGGGGGGGGGAGATTTGCCTGGAGTTAATTGTTTTGAACCATTGTTAGACTTTCACCACATTTCACATTTTCCATGTTGGAAAGGTGAGAATAGCCAGTATCAGTCCATCAAAAATACTCATTATCCCATTAGCCCCAAAAAAAGAAATTGTGGCACACATTGCTCAAAATGGTTATACTGCCTGCAAAAGATGGCCATCCTAAAACCTAGTAAACCCCACTTGTTCTTTTCTTCATCAGGAGTCGGGTGCCATACACACCAGACCAGATGCCATACACACGGGCCAAAAGTCGGCCCTTTGTTATTGAACTGGCCGATGTCGTCGACACTAGGCTTAAGAGTCGGTTCACACTAAGGCGACAACTCTGTACTACTTCGGGGGCGACTTGTGCATTGCCATGCACCACGACTTCGGAGCGACTTGCAGGGACTTCACATAATGGAAGTCTATGCAAGTCGCTCCGAGGTCGCCCCGAAGTAGTACAGGACCCTTTTTCTAAGTCGGAGTGACTTGTGTCGCTCCTATTAGAACGGGTCCTGTAGCGGTCAATGGACCGCGGCTTGTCAGGCTGACAAGTCGCGCTAGTGCGGACCGGCTCTAAAGCTCTCACAGAGCCACTAGTAGTAAATACAGTCAATACCAGGGACGATATGGATGAAAGAAGACTACTATAAACCAAAGAGGCAGATTTGACTCCCTCTGTAGTGGCTTGAAGAGACCTCTTACACCAAATCTCTCCCCCACCCATTGCTCAAATTTCTCTGCAGAGTACCATGGCTCCTTCTCAGCTCTGCAGAGACTATACGGTTTATATACTGATAGCACTAGAAGTGTCTCATTTGAAAATTTCTACAAACATCTAAGGTGAATGTATACTGTGTGTGGCACATGCTCAGTGGTCTGCTGGTCGTGTAGTACAGGCCCTTTGTTCTCTTGACACTCGGTCGTAACTGAAGCCCCTCGTCCCTTGACAATCAGTTCCAGTAAAATGAAAAGTCTGGCCACAAAAGCCAGTTCCTCCCTTTCATCCCTCAATAGAAGGCTAGAAAATTAAAACAACCACATTAAAGAGCACTTGTAATTAAAGGAATATGTTGGCTGCCCTGCTTATTCTGAAAATGCTAGTCGTCTGGCCGTCATAGCGATGCTTTGGCTTCAATACTTTGAATCAAAAATGGAGCAATCGTAGATAAGATATTCAGACATTTTGGCCTCTTGCACATGGTACTCCTGTTTGAGCATCTCCTTTTGGCCTCTTGCACACAATACTCTTGTTTGAGAATCTACTTTTTCCAGACTTTTTTTTTTTTTTTTTTTATGTATTTGCGTGCATTGAGGCTTAAATTACTGACCAAAAATGCAGATTTTTCTATTTTGTTCTTATTGAAGAATGCACAGCGCTTGTTTATGCGCCTGTGTGCACAGGCACATTGCAATTAATGCAATGTGCCTGTACTTCAGCTCAGAAAAAAAAAAAAACGTACTGGGCTTTTTCAAGCTGCGAGATGCTCAAACAGGAGTATCGTGTGCAAGAGGCCTTCCTGACTTTCATTTGCTGCAAGTTTGTTCTGAGTCCGTGATTTGAAAGTTGAAGCCAAACTCAGTCAGGCATCTAACAGGGTTAAGGCTGGGTCCACACTTGTGTGATGACAGACATCACATATGAGTCGCACCGTATTGATGTGCAGAGAACATGCAATGTCATACAAACTATATGGACCCTGCAGGACCCCTTTTTGGTCCGCACTGGAATCAGATCATATGGGTGTTCACACCTATGCGATCCGATTCCTGCACAATTTTCAGTTCGCACGGCGATCTGCGAATGCGATCCGGGGGAGTCATTAACTTTACACTGACACCCCCAGCAGTTGGCAGAGCTCAGTGTGAACCAGTGTGCGATTAAGGTCGCGATGTGCGAATTCACACCAGAATCGCAGGGTTTCCTTCATCGCACCAGTCTGAACCGGAACTCAGAACACAGTTCTGCATATGATCAATATTCGCCAGTAAGCACTTTGATAAATTATCGGCACCAGATATAGTGCAGCAAAATAATGTATCCCTATAATGGGATAAACAGAAGGCACCAAATACATTTTAGACGTAACCCCAAAACAATCTTAGGAGTTCATTTTTGTTTAACTATAGCCCATTAGATGTATCTACTAAGAAATGTACCCACTTGCCGACCAGCAGCCTTACGTATACTGCGGCAGGCAGACTTGTATAAAGTACTCGAAATTTCTACTTGAGTAAAAGTACAAGTGCTCGATCAAAAAGTGACTTGAGTAGAAGTGGAAGTGCTCGCAGAAAAAGTTACTTAAGTAGAAGTACTAAAGTATTCAACATTTTTTTTACTTAAGTACTGAAAGTAGAAGTACAAGTACTGTGTTATGTAGTTATTAAAGAAAGAAGTCAAAAGTTTGAACATCATATTGTTTTTTATTATTTCAAATGATTTACCTGTGTTTGTCAGTAGTTTCTTGATGCACTTTAAGCGCTGTAGCACCATTTATTTGTTTGTTTCATATTTTCTTTTTATTGGAAAGATTTGGTATAGCAGCTTTTATTATACACAGCCTTTATTTTCCTATGCGCTGATTTACAAATGACATTATACACATTTTTTTGAACTTCATGAAACCTGCCATCTACTGTTCTGGCAGTGGTAATTTTTTTAAAAGTAACGAGTAACTATGCAGCACAAAAAAAAAAAATACTTGAGTAGAAGTATCGAAATCATCGAAAAAATGTAGTGAAGTAAAAGTAGGAGAAAAAAATTCTACTCTAGGAAAGTACAGATACCGCATTTCGGTACTTAAGTACAGTACTTAAGTAGTTGTACTTCGTTACTATACATCTCTGGCGGCAGGTCAGCTCTGTCCTGCAAAACGACGTACCTGTACATCGTTTTGTGGAACAGCTAGTGGGGGGCACACAATTGGCCACTGGGGGACCCAATCAGCGGGTCCGGCGGCTGCGATGTCTGCCGGGCACCCACGATCACTTCCCGTGGAGACAGAACAGCAGTCTGCCGATGTAAACACAGCAGGCCGCTGTTCTGTCAGTAATGAACACAGGGATTGTGTGTTCCTCCTATTTAGAAAAACTGGTCTCTGTGTTTATCCAACAAGCCCCCCCCAGTTAGAAAGCACCCCCTAGGCACACATTTTACCCTTTGGATCAACCCTGTACAGTAACAGTGCATATTTTTAGCACTGATTACTGTAGTAATGTCAATGGTCCCTACAAAAATGTCAGTTAGGTGTCCGATCTGTCCGCCTCAATCCCGCAAAAAAAAAAAAAAAAAAAACCAAACCACACACCACACTGATCGCCACCATTACTAGTAAAAATAAATAAGGGCCCTTTCACACGGGCATCCCGCATGTCCGTAAATCATCCTATTTTTTTGCAGATGATATACGGGCATAATGTATGTCAATGGCATTGCAGATGTCAGCGGATGACCATCCGCTGACATCCGATTTTCTTCCTTTCAGTTCTGTTCCGTTTTTTGGAACGGAACAGAACCCCATTTTTGTTCAGTTTAAAAAAACAGAACAGATGCAAAATCGGATGTCAGCGGTGTCATCCGCTGACATCCGCAATACCTATAGACATACATTATGTCCGTATATCATCCGCAAACAGATGGGATGATATGCGGACATACGGAGTGGATGATACAAGTGTCATCCACTCCGAGAAAAAAAAAAAAGTGCCGGAGCAGATCGCAATGCGGTCCGCTCCGTAAGTAAAAAGAACATAAAATCTTTCCTATAGTTTGTAGATGCAATAACTTTTGCGCACACCAATCAATATACACTTATTGGGATATTTTTTTTTGTAACCAAAAATATGTAGCAGAATACATATGGACCTAAAAATTATGAAAAAAAATTTGATTTTTAAACTTTTTATTGGGAATGTTTTATAGCAGAAAGAAAAAAAAATGCATAAAATAGCAAAAAAAAAAAAAAAAAAAACCCCACGCAGGGGTAATCAAATGCCATCAAAAGAAAGCTATTTGTGGGAGTAAAGGACATCAATTTTTTATTTGGGTACATCGTCGTGCGACCGCACAATTGTCAGTTTAAGTAACGCATTGCCGTATAGCTAAAAATGGCCTGGCCATTAGGGGGTAAAATGTTCAGGTCCAGCAGTGGTTAAACCAGTGTTTCTGAACCTTTTTTCAGTCAAGGCACCCTTCAAAATTGGAAAGTCTCGAGGCGCCCCATTCAAAAATGTAAAAACTATTCTAACAGTTTTACATAATGCAGCAACATCCATAAGTCCAAGTAGGACACCCATTAGAGGTGATTTAATCTTCCAAAGCAAATACACTTTTGCAAACTGGTACTGACTAGTATTCCAATGTTTCTCCATCACTGAGCTGATGTGACCCCACCGCTGATGGAGAGGGGCATTAGAGGGTCAAACAAGGATGCTGTGCAGGCGACTGGCATCCTCCTTATCAACTGATGATGCCATTAGTCGTTAGGACGTCGGCAGCTAGAAGGTTGTAATGGTGTACAATGAAAACCTGTGACAGTAACTAAAGGCAGCCTTCATCCACAAGCTGGCTTGAATACAATTTTTTAGGCATTTTGCCAAGGCACCCCTGAAGAAACCTTAAGGCATCCTGGTTGAAAAAGGCATATTTAGCCCCCGTTCACATAGGGGCGACGCTACTTCGCACCGCGACCTCCGAGGTTGCGGTGCGAGCAGCACGCCGCGACCTCGGGGCGGCCGCCACGGACTTCATAACATTGAAGTCTATGGCGGTCGCCTCCTGGTCGCCCCAAAGAAGCTCCGGACCCTTTTTCTAAGTCGGAGCGACTTGTGTCACTCCTATTAGAACGGGTCCGCAGCTTCCCTATGGGAGGCGACCAGGTCGCCTCACAGGTCGGCTTATTGTGAACAGGGGCTTAAACCATGATGGCAAAAGACTGTTGGAAATAAACTCAAATTAAAACAAACAAGGCAATTTGTTACATGACCGAGTGTTCTAACCATATTGTTCTAGAAGGTCTCTTGCATACTGCAGCTCTATGAAGCCGCTTCTACAAGCTTTTGAGCGTTCTTGAGCGCTCTGTCTGCCTGGAAACTTCCCTCAAGGGTAGCGTTAGCCAATTTGTCCATGCTCACTATGGATTTTTTGTGGGTTTACAGACATATGCTCTTACAGGCAGACCCCCCCCCCCCCCCCCCCATTAGTTTGGTGTTTTTGAGAGGAGCTTTCGAGCAGAAAAAAAAAAAAAAAAAAAAAAAAAAAAAAAAAAAAAAAAAAGGACATCCAAATGCAGAAAAATGCACAAAAAAGCACAAGAGAAAAAAAAAAAAAAAAAAGAAGAAGGGGGGTGGGGAGGAATGAGCTAAGGGAAAAGTTTGCGGGAAAAAACAAAAATGCTTAAAAATAAATAAAAAGGCAGAGAAAAAAGCTCAAATGCCTGTGAAAGAAGCTTTTTTGAGCTGCAGCGTGCATGAGCCCTAAGGGGCATTTTCAAGCTCTTTGATGCTTTTTCGCGCGTTTCCCACCCCCCTGCCTGTAGGAGCACATGCCTGTAAACTCCTGAAAAAAGCCATAGTGTGCATGGACACATTGGCTAACATGGATGGGAGTTTCCAGGCAGAAAAAAAAAATGAAGAGCTGAAAAAAGTTCAAAAGCCTGTAGGAGCAGCTTCTTTGAACTTCTTTCAGATGCAGTTGCATCTCATGCACACTGCAGTTCAAAAATGCCTGATTTTTAGGTGTTAGAGCTTGTTTTGTTTGTTCTGCCTTTAAATGCCCCTCCATGTTGGCCAGTTTAGAGGCAGGAGCGTTGAGACAGAAACCCCACCAAAGTCACATTCAGAAGTGAAGCTTTTTAGCATTAAAAATGCTCAAAAGTGCCTAAACGCATCTAAATGTGCATTAACACTTGGCGCGTTTAGCTCTTGAGCGTTCATTTTAATAGCCAGAAAAAAATTAATATTCTGGCCAAAGAAATGAATGAATGCTCAGGTGTTTGACACGTCTAAACGAGTTTGCAAAAAATGCGGAGTTAGGTTAGTTTCTTTATGCCTCGTACACACGCATCGATAGTTGGCCGTGAATTTTCGGCCAACGTCTGATCGGCTGATTTTCGGCTTGTTAGTATGATGCTTTCGACAACCGACTGCGAATTTTCGGCATGCTATAAAATTTTTGTTGGCCGTCAACACCATGGCCGATTTTCCGTCAGTCAGTACAGATTTCGGCAGACAAAAATCTGATGAGCAAGACTGGGCATGCTCAGAGAAGAAAAAACACATGGAAAGTAAACCAGCACATGACATCGCTTCTGAAGTTGGTTTTTGTTGTCCGAGAAAATTCGTGTGCAGTCTAGAGCACATTTCAACCAACACTGGACAAAAGACGGCCGATAATCGTTGCGTGTGTACGAGGCTTTACGCTGCTTTTCTCTTAGCAGGAGAAAAGGCGTTCAGAAAAGTGCAGTGTGCATGAGGCCAAAACACATTCCCATCTGGAAAAGTAATTTTTCTAGGGTCTTGGAGGACACATGGAAAAACAATTTCAGGTCATGTGGCCTACAGCTTCTTGACACCTACCCTTCTGTTTCTTCCCAACAGAGTGACTTCAAAGGCTGGCAATTAAAGCAGATGGTCATTGTCTCCAGTTCGGTACTGGTGTGAGCAAAACAACCAGTTCAACTTGCTAAACAAACACTTCAATATAGAGTCTTGTTTTATAGTTTCAGTTTATATGAAAAGTCACATTGTGTTGTTTTCTCATGAAGCACCCAAAGCGTCAGAATGTTTTACGGCCATGCTGCTTACATTGGTTGTACTCTGACATTAGAAGAGCTCAGAGGCAGGGAAGCAATGTGGACTGCAGCTCCTGCACTCTTCCACTGATGTCCTCTTTATGCAGGCCTGTGCGTCAGCATGACCCGTGGTTCCATCACTTGCCTCCTTGAGCAGCTCAACTGAGTATACAATGGGAATAAAGGATCACTTTCTTTGCTTGTGGTTCAAAATTTTATGTTTATTTCAGGCAGTCAGTTCACTATAGAATGAAAAGAACATGCGCTTTTATTGTGACCAACAAACATTCAAAAAGTCACTAGTTTTTTTTTTTGCAGCATTGACTTCTTCTGAGATCTGTTGAGTGGGGACCTAGAAGGAGATCCTATAGTGACAGAAAATAGAGGCTACCATTGTCAACATCTCCTTCTGAAGATGTCAGTGGTTTAGCTATCATTTTACCCGACTAATTCTTTAAGTCCCAGATCTAGCACAAGTATGCAATTAAGGACTTTTCACTTTTGTCTGACTCTTCTGGTATGCATACCGGTTTTCTGAGTAGGTGACAGAAAATATTACAGTGAAGATCTTCGGTAATGGCAGCCCTTAACTTGCGCTCATTACAGGTTTCTTTTAAAAAGCTTAAAAGTGATTGTTATTTAGAAAAAAAATAAATAAAAATTACTACAAATTACAAAACAGGTTATACTTACCTACTCTGCAATAAAAAGTCAGGGATCCCCTGCCGGCATTCCTGGCGCCTCCTCTTTACTGCGTGCCACTTACTATTGTGGCACACCTGCACACTCGATCCGAAGCCACGCTGCCTGCATCCATAGACACACAGACAGCACAGCCCAGCCCTGACCCCACTCCCTTGTCACAGAATTCAACTGACACCAGGGGGAGCTAATGGAGAGAGTCGCTATTCTCAGGCACAGCGCTGGATCAAGATCAGGCTCAGTTAACTGTAAGGGTTTGCTGGGGGATGGGGAGGGGATCCTGCAGCACAAAGGGGTTTTTACCTTAATGCAGAGAATGCATTAAGGTAAAAATCCTTAAAGCAGAGCTCCACACAAAAAGGGGAAGTTCCCCTTTAAGCATTCCTCCCCCCCCCCTCCTATGCCACATTTGGCATGACTTTTTTTTTGGGGAGGGAGGGGATACCTAGTTTTGACAGGTACCCGCTCCCACTTATAGCCAGGGTGGAAGTTCCCCTCTCTCCCATCTTCTGGGACACATCACAGGTCCCAGAAGGGTGCCCGACCATTGAGTAGGCACAGCATGACTCGCTCATGCGCAGTGCGCACCTGGCTTTGAAGCCGCAAGCTGTCACAGCCAGGTGCCCACACTTGTAGTGCCAATGAGAGGGGAGAGAGAGAACCAAGGGTTCAGGCAGCAATATCGCTGGATCTTGGCACAGGGGAGTGTGTTTATTAAAAGTCAGCAGCTACACTTTTTGTAGCTCCTGACCTTTATAATAAAACACAAAAATTACTCTGCTTTACCCCCTTAGAACCACTTTACCTCCAGGTAAACTGCTAAAAACACAGATAAAGTACAGTAAGTCACCTACATACGAACGAGTTCTGTTCCGAGAGCACGTTTCTAAAATACTTTTGTTTTCATGTCCAACAAAGTTATCCTAGTTACCCATCCAACACAATTGGCCCAACAAATTACTGTAATAGGTTTATAACACATTTCACACAAATACATGGGGGAAAAAAAAGTTTGAAATATAGATATAGCACTGTATACAGTAAAGTACACAGAACCACAACCACCAGAAATGTGAACTCACAATTAAACATGCAAATGCATGTTCGTATCTTTGAACGTTTGCAACTTGAAGGTTCGTATGTAGAGTACTAACTTAATGGGACTGTGTATTTGTGTCCATCCATTTCCGGGATTTATACAGACCTTCCACCAGACAACAATGTACAGGATAGTGAAAGAGCAGCAGTAAACTGGCGAGGTCATCCCTCTACCCATTCTCCACTCTTCCATCCGCAGGTTCCTTGTCAGTAGATTTGTATGCAGCCCACCTAATTTGCTCTCAATCCTGCCACTCCAGAGTACAGAAGCACAGTGGATTGTAAGAGGCAGATACTAATGTAAAGTCAAAGTAGTTGCAAAAGAAAAAAAAAAAAAAAAAGTTATATACATTTAATAATTCCCTAGTTATTACAGACCTGGACAGATGTGATAATGTTTGTAGCTAGCTATGCTGCACATATTAAAAAAATAAATAAATAAATATAGCATTAAAAGTTATCTATCATGTTTAAAAATACATAGACAATTTGAATTCAGACTAAATTGCAGAAAAACTGCTTATGTCAGACAAATGAAAGTAGTGTTCTAACATTGTCACAAGGAGGGTACCCCTGGGCCTTTTTCTGGAGGGGGGGGGGGGGGTCTTTTTTTATTCTTGTACAGACACCTTCACGTCAACTATGTCAGGGCTAGAGAGAGAGATAAAAGCGAGAGAAAAAAATCGACGTATGTAGAACGCCATCATTTAATCAAATTATTTACTGTAATTCAGGCCCATTTATAACACACGCCTGGAGACAATAGAACAGGATTCTATTTGCAGCAAGAGTGAACAAGATTATTCGGTGCGGCTAGTGGTAAATGTAGCAACAGAACTGGCTATGAAAAGACAGTACTTTTTACAGCTCCCATGATCTGGGGCTGCAAAGGACTTTAACAATATAATGCAAAGGGCAAAGGACAATAATAGGTCTACTTAGCAATATTTTAATTCAAGATTCCCATATTTTTCACCACAATTCAAATTAGAAAAATATGTTAATCTTGGTTGAAAGTTGAGTGAGCCTTAGGTATCCATTTATCAGTTTTCACCTAGGTAATGACCATTACAAATAGTCGTCATTACCGATGCCATGGCTGCACATTCTACTACAATCTTCAAACTGTCTTGTCTGAATTCTAGATTTCTAGTTCTTACATACTGAATTTGTCAGAAAAATATGCTATCTGGAACTTTTGATTGTCTTTGGATCCTTGAGCTTCGTAACATCCATTTTAGTTTTGGAATGGTATTAGGAAGGGTTCTTGCCCTCAGTCTCCAAGAAAGAGATAGCCTTGCTATTGGAAGGTTATGGGAGGTTTCTGGGTCTCAGTGGCAACAGGCATTACCTTCTACTCCTAGAAGGTATAACTCAAAATGTAAGATTTTCCTTTACTTCCATTCCCAGTTACACTGGTAATCAGAATATTTGAAGAGGGCAAATTATCTCAATGGGAACACAGCAGCAAAAACCTGAGAAGGGTTTCTAACCCCTTTACCTCTATTCAAAACCCCAAAAAGTTTTGGATTTACATACACTCAATTTGAGATCTCTTATCCAGTGTGGCCAGAGTACATAGAGATCCACACATGTTTTGTTGGAGGATGTGTAACTTCCCCTTTGCATGCTGTATCACTAGACAACCTTCCAAGCAATGATTGGTGGAACTGCTTAATACTGACACTCCAGATGTTTGTGGGAGGAAGAAAGGTGCCTGCAGTGCTTAGGAATCTCTCAAGGATTACAAAAAGTTTCTTTTTTTTGTGAATCGTAAAAAAAAGGAGAAGAAGAAAAAAAGACAAAAGAAGAGTTCCCCGAATCTTACATAGTTGAAAAAAAAAAAAAAAAAAAGACAAATCCACAAGTCCATCCAGCTCAACCAATAGAAGGGAAAACAATTCTACAATCCTTTATATACACAATCCTCCATCTGGGAAAATAAATTCCTTCCTTATCCCCCAAGAGGCAATTGGATGTTCCCTGGATAAAGTTTACCTATAAAATTATAGTTATAATAATATGTGTATTTAGGAAAGAATCTAGGCCTTTCTTAAAACAATCTTCTGAGCTGGTCAGAACCTCTTGAGGGATTCTATTCCACATTTTCACCGCTCTTACTGAAGAAGCCTTTCCTTGTTTGCAGGTGAAATCACTTTTCATATAGACGTAAAAAGAGTACCCCTTGTCCTCTGATGACCTTAAAGTGACTAACTCAACACTAAGGGTCCTTTCACACGAGCGGTGCGCCCGACGGACTCCGTTGGCTGGTCTGGCACATATCCCCAAATGAACCTGGTAGGTTGTGTTCCCTATCTGCAGATTAGGACTTACTGTTAATTCTGACTGCAATGTACCTTTAAAGAAACCTGTCAGTGCAAGAGCAATATAAAATTTGTAGGTTTTGCTAAAGCCACTCACGAATATGAGAGTTTGGTTGGCCAGGGGATATCTGCAATGGTCGCATACTGCCATGTTTCTCTGCAGTTTAGAAAATTGAAAGGCCAATAGCAAACTGAAATGGCCAATATACTGCATATAACGACTAATTTGAAGCACTGACAACAGGCATTACCAAGCCTTGGTCAATGGCTGCTAACCCCTTTCCACACCAAATCAAAAATACATTGAAATCACCCATCAATATGCATGTCTACGTAGAAAGGAAAACGCACATGCCGAATGCTACAAATAAAACACACACATGGATCTAAACAAGTCCAGAATGTTTACTAGTAGCCCAAGAGGGTCTAGAGTTGGTGCTTACAATAAGCGTATGCACATGAATGAAAAAAAGGATGATGTCACTTAAAGAAGCCAATCAAATGTAAGCATACATATTATAACCTGCACTAGGAAACTGACAGCCGTAAACTGATTTGCTGCTCTGTTAAACACTTCCAGCTTACTTTTCCATTAAAGTTTTTATAAATTATGGGAGGTTTCGGAGTCTTTGAAATCTGCATTGGAGACCTCTGCCTTGCACCTGTGTTTACTCATGTATCAAAAACGCAAATTAGAAGATTAGGAAGTCTGGATGCTGAGAGTGTAAAGAGCAGAGGTGTAGGAGAAGAGTCACATAGCACACACAAATCATTGTTCGTATTAAGGGGCAAGCAGCTTAGTATTGGGATGAAGGAGAGAAAAATTAGGAAAAGGGTTTCTTGAAGCAGACATACATGGAGCTCCAGCCTGCGACTTTGGTCCTGTGTTTTTCCAAGCATCCACTCTCCAGGTGTATAGGGGGGTACAAAGAGGGGGAACATTTAAAAAACAGACCAGATTGATGCAGTGCTAGCATGCAGTAAAGTACCTGACAGGTTTAAATATCTATGCTAACCACCCCATTCTCTCTGCCATGCACCAGTCCCTAGTAAAAGGGTTCAGGTCTTGGCAAATAAAGGCCTGACCCAAAGTCTAAAATGGCTGGAATGCCAAACCTCTCTTGAGCAAAGTTGGCTTGATCATTAACTAAGTAGCCATACACATGAATAGTATAGGTCTAAACAATCTGTCTTTTTATGTTTCAGCATCATAAAGCCAATAACCTGCTAATATAAACATATCTGGACCAATTGTTGCTGGATTTGCTTGCCGTTCCAACAAAGGCCCAATAATTCAGTCCATTGTAAACTTTTTATGATTAACTTTAATGGGATCTAAAAATATGACGTTTGGCTCGGCTAGAGCCTAATCCTTACTGACAATTCATTTTGTAGGAACTAGATTTAAAAAAAAGAGGGGTTAGAGAAAAACAAAAAACGGCCTTTGGGTAGAGGGGGGCACAAAGTTTACCCTCCCCCTACTCTGGGAACAAGACCTGGAGACACACAGATTACCATCAACAAATATGTACTCTCTTTTCCTAAGTCCATGTAAAGAAATAAGAGCCTGGCTGTACATAATCCTTTGCTGGGGGGGCTTAACATACAGCAACAAATGATGTAGAGTGCAAACACTACAAACACTGTCAGAATCAAGACTCCAAATGTGAATGTGCTGGGAGACGAGAAGGCTGGTAAAACTTAGCAGCTGTTGTACATATGTGTGTGTCATGCTGAGGCTTGTAGTTCTGGTGAAACATGGTTTGAGTTTGAAATGGTCACTTATCTAATTGAAACCAGTACAAGCGAGTGAAATAGATAAAAATAGATAAAAAAAAAATTGTAGGATACCAGACAACTACAGGAGAAATAAATTAAAAAAAAAAAAAAAAAAATAAAACATAGAACGTCAAAAGAAATAAAAACAAGGAATGGCAAATCTGGGGTCAAGTTTTCACCATTGAGGGCAAAAAAAAAAAAAAAATGGTGGCAGTTTGACCACAAATATCAATGTAAAAAAAAAAAAAAAAAAAAAAAAAAAAGAAAGAAAATAAACAAAAAAAAAAAAAATTATATATATATATATATATATATATATATATATATATATATAAAAAGTACCAAAAAATATGCATGTAGAGGACCATATAAAATAATTTACGCACACCTAAAGCCAATTTAGCTCTTTGCATAGCCTAAAACATGACAGTAACAAGCTATACAATGATCACACATAACAATGATGCAGTCAGGTTCCAAAGTAACAATTCCCTGAGTTCAGATCCTTATGGAAATGCTCTAAGTAAGAAAAAAAAAAAAAAAAACTTGGTGGCGGTGGGATTGGATGGAGAGGGGAGGCATTAAAGTTCACTATTGTACAAGTATGAAAACATACACTGAACCAGGCAGGAAGCTGCAACAGAAAACATATGTTCACAATGGTTCTAGCTGATTTTCCTTGGCCACATTAAAAGATGCAAGCAAATTTTTCAATACAGCACCATCAAATCTTCTAAAATAACAAAACAAATTAAAATAAAAAAAGCAAACAAGTCTGAACTAGCACAAGAAAAAAATACAACGTAAAACAGAAAAAAAACAAATAAAAAGTATACAAATAGGCCAACATACAGAGATTACAATGTAACAAAATCATTTTACTCACTTGAAATCTCTGATCCTTTAGTTTCCAAAGTAACTTTCCACTTTAATCCTTCTGTTGATGTCAAGAATTCAAGGGGAGGGAAAAAAAAAAAAAACTATTGAAATAGTCAAAAAGAAAAACAAAAAACTCAAGATTTTCCAAAAATTCTTGATTCTTCGCCCTTAAAAAAAAAAAAAAAAAAAAAAAAAAAAAAAAGTCTTTCTAAAAAAAAAGTGTCTAAAACAGATCAGGTTAAAAAGAGTTTTTTTTTCTACTTAAAAAGGTACAAGTAAGCCTTTACAAAAAAAAAATAATAATAAATAAATAAAATAAAAAAAAGAAGGGAACAAAAAGGTAGACAAAATCCCCCTGATGGAAGTATGCAGAGGCAAGGGAAGAACGATTAATTTAAACCATCTGTGGACTAAAGAAGGGGAACAAGAATGTGGATTTTTTTTCCTGCAAACACCTTGAGAAATCCAGTTCTGGAATAAAATAAAGTTGCAGGATTCAGGCAGAAGCTGCTTTGATCCTCAGATTCTCTATATGTCCCTCCAAGATCGTTCTAGGGATGGTTCTGAAGGCTTCCAGGACTGTGGATCCAGCTCTCCCGAAAGTGTGCATGAGGTCTGTGTCTATCCAAATGTGCAAGATTCCTTGAGCATGGAGAAGTGAGTCAGTTCCTATTCAGACTTAACAATACAGAGCTGCCCCATCCCCCATGTTCCCTACAAGAATTTGCAACCCCTCCCAAGCAGAGTTCATTTACAAAAACCCCTCCTATCCTCTCGGATTTCTCCCTTTGCACACTGGGGTTTGTAGTTTACATGTCATTTAACTCACACCAGGCGATCTCCATTCCCAGGCAGCAGCTGAATAGGACAGGTAGCAGCGCTGCAGCGCTACACATGTGCATTCAGATGACAGCTGGGGGGGGGGGGGAGGCAATTTCCACTTGTGCAAATTGCAGTCTGGTGCACCCTTTCAAGTGTGTGATAGGGTTGGATAATTGATTGATTTTCTTTTCTTGAAAGTCTGTGGTCATAACATACTATATAAAGGAGATACAGAGGTGGGTGGCCATAAACAGCCCGATTTTTGCAAGCAGTGACCCTAATTTGGTGCTTTGTGACTTCTATAGATAGTGATGAGGGCAGAAGCACTTGTTGCACAGGGTGATTAAAAAAAAGGGTGGTTATAAGGGAATTAGCAAAGTGATTAATGGTAAATTCTCTCTGCAAAATGATTACTTGTGCTGTCATTAAAAGTTTGCACAAGAGGGAACTTTCACTTTTGCTAAATGAGCTGCTTAGAAAAAAAATCAGGCTGAAAACATTTTTTTTTCTTTTGGGCCATACACACTATAAGATTTTCTGAAGACTTTTTCCTTTAGACTTACCAAAACCATATAATATGAGGTCAAACCTAAACACTTTCAATTTGTATGCAATCTGGCAGGTCCTTGCACTACATAGAAAAGGTAAATCTGAAGGAAATCTAACCACAAAAGTTGGATAGTGTGTATCTAGCTTTAATTTAGCAGGTGTGTTCAGGGTAGTATAGTTTAAGCTGGCCATACACTAGTCGGAAAATCGTTTGAACTCATTTTCGAAAAACGAAAAATGGGCCGTGAGAGCAGATGATCGTGCCATCATGTAATGACCGAATTTTGAACGATAAATCGTTCAATGGACATAAATGAATAATTTTTTCATTCAGTTTGTGACATATGCCTAGTGCAAACAGATCGGCCGAGAAACACATTAACCTTTCAATTTATTGTTTGTTCAGCAGAATTTTCAAAGCTGTTTCTTCGATTTTTCGGCTCTGAAAAGTTAAAACTGATTTTCTATTTGTGTCCATTAACTGGACGAAAAACAAACGAATGGACCAAATGACAGATTTTTGAACGATTTTTCGGCTAGTGTATGGCCAGCATTAGGCTAGGTTCACACTGAAATGCAGAGCAGCTTGCAGCAAGAGGTCTGGTGCGTTCCGATCGCCGTTTCATGTCCAAATTCCGTCTGAATTTTTGGCTGAATTTGGACCTGAAATGGACCCAAAGACACACACAAATTTCCTAAAAAACTGCTCCGCAGCCATCCCAGAGCTGTGTGAACCGGCTTCATTGAGAGCTGGTCACAGGCTCCTGACATGTGAATTGGATGCAGGGACAGTGCCATCTTAAGAGCATTAAAGGGCCCCGGGCAATGCAGTGCACTGGGGCCCTGCCTACACAATCACCCAGGAGCATAAAAATCCAAATAATAAGGCAATATTTATTGATACAGCAGTGCCAGGCTAATGACAGCTTCCAAGTTCAGTGGCTGGGTCCGGTGAACACACACAGACGGGTGTCAGACTCGACTGTCCTGGGTGTGCCTGTTCCCGTGGAGGCGGACAGGCATTCCTGCAGTTGTGGGCTCCCCCTCCATGGCCCAAGTGGATTTGACAGCAGCGCAGAACCGACAGGTGCTTGCCACATGCTAAGCTCAGCGGCAGGATACACACGGAAATTGGGACTAATGATTTACTGGGGCTGGATCACTGGGCAGGTGGGCCCCCCGGCAAGTGGGACCCCCAGGCAACTGCCCAGCATGCTTAATCGATAAGATGGCCCTGTGCAGGGAAACCCACATCCAATTCGCATCAGTGTGAACCCACCCTTAGCCCACGTTCACACTGAGGGCAGGTTTGAAATTTCAAACCGGCATTTCAGACCGACTTCGGGGGAGATTTGAGAGACATCTGTGCGGGTTCATGCACAGATGTCTATTGAAATTGCCCCCGAAGTCGCCAAAAGTAGTGCAGGAACTACTTTTGGGAATCGGAGCAGCGCTGCAACGTCGACGTCGCACCAATTCGGACAGTGTCGTTTCCAACAATAGGCTCCAATTTGGCATGCAATTCGACATGTTAAATCACATGTCAAATGGGCCAAATGTGAATGGGGCAAGTGTTATTTATTTTTAATCCCCTTTTTTGTATTTGTATACTGTTGTATTGCATTTCTTATTTATTTATTTTTTTTAACATCACTAAGCCCCCGTTCACACTGGGGCGACCTGTCAGGCGACCTGGTCGCCTGACAGGTCGCCTTGCATTGAGAAGCTATGGACCCGTTCTAATAGGAGCGACACAAGTCGCTCCAAATTAGAAAAAGGGTCTGGAGCTTCTTTGGGGCGATCCGGAGCGACCTGCATAGACTTCAATGTTATGAAGTCCGTGCCGGCCACTCCGAGGTTGCAGTGCGAGCAGCGCGCCGCGACCTCGGAGATCGCCCCGGGAAGTAGCGTCGCCCCAGTGTGAACGGGGCCTGAGACTAATGAGGGGCCAATTTCTGGCAGGAGAACAGATCTGCAAAAGTTGCACTGAGCTTCTGTAAACCTCAGACGTGATTTAACCACTTCAGAAGGTTTACCCCCCTTCATGACCAGGCTATTTTTTTTGCGATCCAGCACTCTGCTATTTTAACTGACAATTGCGTGGCCATGCAATGCTATAACTAAATAAAATTGATGTCCTCTTTTCCCACAAATAGAGCTTTCTCTTAGCCCCCGTTCACACTGGGGCGACCTGTCAGGCGACCTGGTTGCCTGACAGGTCACCTTCCATAGAGAAGCTGCGGACCCGTTCTAATAGGAGCGACACAAGTCGCTCCGACTTAGAAAAAGGGTCCGGAGCTTCTTTGGGGCGACCCGGAGCGACCTGCATAGACTTCAATGTTATGAAGTCCGTGCCGGCCGCTCCGAGGTCGCGGGGCGAGCAGCGCGCCGCGACCTATGAGGTCGCCCGGCAAAGTAGCGTCGTCCCAGTGTGAACGGGGCCTTAGTGGTATTTGATCACCTCCTGCTGTTTTTAGTCTTTGCGCCATAAACAAAACAAAGACCAACAATTTAGAAAAAAAAACAAAACAATATTTTTTACTTTCTGTTATAAAATATATGAAATAAAAAATGTTTTAAAATATAGTTTGTTGATACATTTAGGCCAATATGTATTCTGCTACATATTTTTGATCTAAATAAAATTTCAATAAGCTTATATTAATTGGTTTGCTCAAAAGTTATAGCGACTACAAACTATGGGATATATTTATGGAATTTTCATTTATTTTTATTTTTTTACTAGTAATGGCAGTGATCAGTAACTTATAGCAGGATTGTGATAATGCGGCGGACAAATCCAACTCACTAATACAGTGATCAGTGCTGAAAATATGCACTGTCACTGTACTCAGGGCCGGACTGGCCATAGGGCAGACCGGGCATATGCCCGGTGGGCCGACCTCTGGGCGCATGTCATTTTGTGTGCCAGTCCCAGACAGTGTCCCTCCCTCTGAGTCCCGTCCCAAGCTGGCCCTCCGTATTCTTCTGGCCGGCCGGCCGCCGGGTATGTCACTGCACTCACTGTAGTGTCCCCCACTCCCCCTAGTCTTAGGCATAGTGGCAGCAGGCTGGCAGCCGCCGGGCTGTGCTCACTGCGGCCGGCTCCGTGAAGGGGGAGGAGCTAGCCGGGACTCCTTCCTGCTTGATCCGGGCCTGGCGGGAACAGTGTGCAGCCACACCGAAGACACCGGCACCCAGGGCCTGCAGCTCTGCAAGGTAAGGAAGAAAGGGTACTCTACTCTTCACAAGACACTCTGTCTGCTGCCTGTGCCTCCTCTCATCATCCATCCCACCTCCATCCCCTCTGCTGTGCCTCATCCCATCATCCATCCCCTCTGCTGTGCCTCATCCCATCATCCATCCCACCTCCATCCCCTCTGCTGTGCCTCATCCCACCATCCATCCCCTCTGCTGTGCCTCATCCCACCATCCATCCCCTCTGCTGTGCCTCATCCCACCATCCATCCCCTCTGCTGTGCCTCATCCCACCATCCATCCCTTCTGCTGTGCCTCATCCCACCATCCATCCCCTCTGCTGTGCCTCATCCCACCATCCATCCCCTCTGCTGTGCCTCATTCCACCATCCATCCCTTCTGCTGTGCCTCATCCCATCATCCATCCCCTCTGCTGTGCCTCATCCCATCATCCATCCCACCTCCATCCCCTCTGCTGTGCCTCATCCCATCATCCATCCCACCTCCATCCCCTCTGCTGTGCCTCATCCCATCATCCATCCCACCTCCATCCCCTCTGCTGTGCCTCATCCCATCATCCATCCCCTCTGCTGTGCCTCATCCCATCATCCATCCCCTCTGCTGTGCCTCATCCCATCATCCATCCCCTCTGCTGTGCCTCATCCCATCATCCATCCCACCTCCATCCCCTCTGCTGTGCCTCATCCCACCATCCATCCCCTCTGCTGTGCCTCATCCCACCATCCATCCCTTCTGCTGTGCCTCATCCCATCATCCATCCCCTCTGCTGTGCCTCATCCCATCATCCATCCCACCTCCATCCCCTCTGCTGTGCCTCATCCCATCATCCATCCCCTCTGCTGTGCCTCATCCCATCATCCATCCCACCTCCATCCCATCTGCTGTGTCTCATCCCATCATCCATCCCCTCTGAGGTGCCTCATCCCATCATCCATCCCCTCTGCTGTGCCTCATCCCATCATTCATCCCCTCTGCTGTGCCTCATCCCATCATCCATCCCATCTGCTTTGCCTCATCCCATTATCCATCCCACCTCCATCCCCTCTGCTGTGCCTCATCCCATCATCCATCCCCTCTGCTGTGCCTCATCCCATCATCCATCCCCTCTGCTGTGCCTCATCCCATCATCCATCCCCTCTGCTGTGCCTCATCCCATCATCCATCCCCTCTGCTGTGCCTCATCCCATCATCCATCCCACCTCCATCCCCTCTGCTGTGCCTCATCCCATCATCCATCCCCTCTGCTGTGCCTCATCCCATCATCCATCCCCTCTGCTGTGCCTCATCCCATCATCCATCCCCTCTGCTGTGCCTCATCCCATCATCCATCCCCTCTGCTGTGCCTCATCCCATCATCCATCCCACCTCCATCCCCTCTGCTGTGCCTCATCCCACCATCCATCCCCTCTGCTGTGCCTCATCCCATCATCCATCCCCTCTGCTGTGCCTCATCCCATCATCCATCCCCTCTGCTGTGCCTCATCCCATCATCCATCCCCTCTGCTGTGCCTCATCCCACCATCCATCCCCTCTGCTGTGCCTCATCCCATCATCCATCCCCTCTGCTGTGCCTCATCCCATCATCCATCCCCTCTGCTGTGCCTCATCCCATCATCCATCCCCTCTGCTGTGCCTCATCCCATCATCCATCCCACCTCCATCCCCTCTGCTGTGCCTCATCCCACCATCCATCCCCTCTGCTGTGCCTCATCCCACCATCCATCCCCTCTGCTGTGCCTCATCCCATCATCCATCCCCTCTGCTGTGCCTCATCCCATCATCCATCCCCTCTGCTGTGCCTCATCTCATCATCCATCCCACCTCCATCCCTCTGCTCTGCCTCATCCCATCCCTCCCACCTCAATCCCTCTGCTCTGCCTCATCCCATCCATCCCACCGCCATCCCTCTGCTCTGCCTCATCCCATCTCTCCCACGGCCATCCCTCTGTCTGATCTCCACCCCTCCCATGAGGAAGTGGTGATGGGGGGGATAAGGATGACATCAGTGGCAATGGTGGTGAGGATAAGGATGACATCAGTGGCAGTGAACATTGTCATTCCTATCCCCACCACCACTGCCACTGATGTTATCCCTATCCTTACCACCACTCCCACTGATGTCAAACCTATCCTCAACACCGATGTTATCTCTATCCCAACCACCACTGATGTCACCCCTATCCCCACCACCACTGCCACTGATGTCACCCCTATCCCCACCACCACTGCCACTGATGTCACCCCTATCCCCACCACCACTGCCACTAATGTCACCCCTATCCCCACCACCACTGCCACTGATGTCACCCCTATCCCCACCACCACTGATGTCACCCCTATCCCCACCACCACTGATGTCACCCCTATCCCCACCACCACTGCCACTGATGTCACCCCTATCCCCACCACCACTGCCACTGATGTCACCCCTATCCCCACTGCCACTGATGTCACCCCTATCCCCACTGCCACTGATGTCACCCCTATCCCCACCACCACTGCCACTGATGTCACCCCTATCCCCACCACCACTGCCACTGATGTCACCCCTATCCCCACTGCCACTGATGTCACCCCTATCCCCACCACCACTGCCACTGATGTCACCCCTATCCCCACCACCACTGATGTCACCCCTATCCCCACTGCCACTGATGTCACCCCTATCCCCACCACCACTGCCACTGATGTCACCCCTATCCCCACTGCCACTGATGTCATCCCTATCCCCACCACCACCATACGAAACTACATACAAATTTTGGGGGCGCCTGTGAACAAAAACCCTGATTTTACTACACGTGTAATATATGACCCTGCACACTGGAATGAGAGCAATAATTATAGGATCATTATTCATGGTAACTCTGAACTGATGACCTCTATGATCTTTAATAGCTTTGCCTATGGAAAATATAGGGTACTGAAATGTGTTGCCATTTTCGGGCATGCATAGTCTTAAGGTTTGACATGTTGGGTATTTATTTACTTGACACAAACTCATCTTTTATATTTTACCCAAAAATTGGGTAATATATTTTTAATGTACCCTAAAATTACCTGTTATCTCTTAGCCTGGGTTCACACTAAATGCAGACTTCATCTAAATAGCAACCCGTCCATGCAAACAGATTGCGGAGTGTATGTTAGGTTAACGACACTCCGCAATCAGTTTCCAAAACGCGGCACGATTTGCAGAATTGGATCGCATGGGTGTGCAGGCTAAATATAACTAAAAAACATAGAGAAACCGGTAGTTGTTCATCATTGGTCATTTTGTTAAAAAAAAAAATGGGCTGCTCAGCCTAAATTGCCCGGGCCTATTTTTTGTCCCAGTCCGGGCCTGACTGTACTAATGACACTAATGAGACTAACGAGAAGCCAATTTCTGGCATAAGAACAGATTTGTAAAAGTTGCATTGAGCTTCTGTAAACCTCAGACCAGGGCCGGACTGGGAATAAAATTCAGCCCTGGAAATAATTTCATACCAGCCTCATAGCATTATTATACCAGCCCAACAGCATAACGTCATTGCATTGACCATGCATTTTAAAGCATATAGGAAGAGTGTATTATATTAAGATAATATAGATATGAAAGCATATAGGGCTATATATATATATATATATATATATATATATATATATGAGCAAATCCCGGTTAAATTTGGTAAAAGTGCGGACATGGTACAGGAGGTGGTCATGGTGCAAGAGATGCAGGGGCTACAGACATGGTACAGGAGAGGGAGAGGCTGCTGACATGGTGCAGGAGATGCAGAGGCTGCGAGCATGGTACAAGGGATGCAGAGGCTGTGGGCATGGTACAGGAGATGCAGAGGCTGCGGGCATGGTACAGGAGAGGGAGAGACTGCGGGCATAGTACAAGAGATGCAGGGGCTGCGGACATGATGCAGGGGCTATGGCATGGTGCAGGAGATGCAGGGGATGGGGGCATGGTGCAGGAGATGCAGGGGCTGCGGGCATGGTACAGGAGAGGGAGAGGCTGCTAGCATAGTACATGAGATGCAGAGGCTGCTGACATGGTGCAGGAGATGCAGAGGCTGCGGGCATGGTACAGGAGATGCAGAGGCTGCAGGCATGGTACAGGAGAGGGAGAGGCTGCGGGCATGGTACAAGAGAGGGAGAGGCTGTGGGCATAGTACAAGAGATGCAGAGGCTGTGGACATGGTGCAGGAGATGCAGGGACTGCGGGCATGATGCAGGAGATGCAGGGGCTGCAGGCAGGGTGCAGGAGATGCAGAGGCTGCGGGCATGATGCAGAGGCTGTGGGCATTGTGCAGGAGATGCAGGGGCTGCAGACATGGTGCAAGAGATGCAAGGGCTGCGGGCATTGTGCAGGAGATGCAGGGGCTGCGGACATGCTGCAGGAGATGCAGGGGCTGCGGGCATGGTGCAGGAGATGCAGGGGCTGCAGGCATGGTGCAGGAGATGCAGATGCTGCGGGCATGATGCAGGGGCTGCGGGCATGGTACCGGAGAAGCAGGGGTTTCGGGCATAGTACAGGAGAGGCATTGCTGTGGGCATGGTACAGGAGATGCAAGGCTGTGGGCATGGTACAGGAGAATCTCCTGTACCATGCCCGCAGCCCTGCATCTTCTTAGGAGATGCAGGGGCTGCGGAGGGGGTCTTACTGTTGGGCCGGCTGCAGCAATTTTTTTTTTTTTTTACAGGCGAGCAAGCACATGCCTAAGAAGCCATTCTGCCTCCCAACGTTTAAACCCACTTGAAGCGCATATTGATTGAGTGGGAGGAATAACACCCTATCAATAGTGTCAGTGGGAGGAATAGTGCCCCATCAATGGTGTCAGTGGGAGGAATAGTGTCCCATCATTGGTGTCAGTGGGAGGAATAGTGCCCCATCAATGGTGTCAGTGGGAGGAATAGTGTTGCATCATTGGTGTCAGTGGGAAGAATAGTGCCCCATCAATGGTGTCAGTGGGAGGCATAATGCCCCATCATTGGTGTCAGTGGGAGGAATAGTGCCCCATCAATGGTGTCAGTGGGAGGAATAGTGCCCCATCAATGGTGTCAGTGGGAGGAATAGTGCCCCATCAATGGTGTCAGTGGGAGGAATAGTGCCCCATCAATGGTGTCAGTGGGAGGAATAATGCCCCATCATTGGTGTCAGTGGGAGGAATAGTGCCCCATCAATGGTGTCAGTGGGAGGAATAGTGCCGCATCAATGGTGTCAGTGGGAGGAATAGTGCCCTGTCAATGGTGTCAGTGGGAGGAATAGTGCCCCGTCAATGGTGTCAGTGGGAGGAATAATGCCCCATCATTGGTGTCAGTGGGAGGAATAGTGCCCCATCAATGGTGTTAGTAGGAGGAATAGTGCCCCATCAATGGTGTCAGTGGGAGGAATAGTGCCCCATCAATGGTGTCAGTGGGAGGAATAGTGCCCCGTCAATGGTGTCAGTGGAAGGAATAGTGCCCCGTCAATGGTGTCAGTGGGAGGACTATCATGATCCACACAAGGCAGGATGGGTTCATGTCTCCCTGCACTTTGTTAATGACAATTTGCACTTTGTTAATTTCTCAGTCCACCAGGCTCCAGTTATAACAGAAATGTCATTTTTGGTGGATTGATTGGATGAGTATGTTGGCTAAATAGTGGATGGGTTGAGGGAAAGATTGTTTTTGGATGGTTCAATCCCTGAATGTGTGGCTAACATTGGAAAACACTCTTCTGCTGATAAGCAATGATAAGTTAGTCATGTATGAACCTTGGACTTGTAGTGTTCACTGGACGTGTATGTCAGGTTAGGAAAATGATTGTCAGAGCTCTGATTTTTTTCTCATCAGTTTTGCTTTGACTTTAGAAGAAGGAAGTTGACCTCCGAAAGCGTGTCCTGAAAATTTAACTATGCAAATAAAAATAAGTATGTTATTCCTCTGCCTTGGCTTGTTGTAATTGAGCAGTTCCACAGCAAAATGTAGCTACCATAGGTGTGCACACTGCATTAGGGTGTGCACCTTTAAAGCTCAAACACCTTTGCGTGTGTGTGCATGTGTATATATAATGATGGTGTCAGCAGAGCAATGGACGGTGTCAGTATGGCAGAGATTGGTGTCAGTAGAGCAGTTGATGATTTCGGTGTTTTTTTTTTAATTATTTTTAAAAAAAAAATTTTTAAATCAGGTAAAGATTTATTGAAATGTCAGAAATTTGTACAACCAGACATTAAAAGTACATGTAGTTCACATCAGATATCAATTCAGCATACCAGAATTGTAGTTCACCTCATGGGAATGCTTTAAGCGCCCTTTGGAGCCGTATCTAGGGCCGTGCACAACCGGGACAATAACCTGTTCATTACTAAATCACAATTTTATTTTTTTTATTATTTTTTTTCAGTTTTATTTTTGGAGCCCAATTAGGTGGCTTTGGTGAAATATCAGGGATCTAAACAGGGACAATCTAAGCCACACTGGGTGATTAGGGTGTGCCCAGGTACATCTGGCACACCCTGTGCGCACCCCTATGATAGCTACCATGATTAAGCCAGAGCTTTCTGTGTTCTGCCATATGTAAGCTGTAGGGGCAGTAAGAAATGGGAGTCTGATGCATTGCGTTTATGTACATGTTATGTTGAACGCTAACTTGCACTGTGTTAAGGCAGCTTAACCTGCATCCAATTCACATATATGTGAACACAGTCTTAGTTTATGGCATGCTGCTTTAGTGAATGGTTCCCTCTTAGATCTGTTTTACACCAGAAAGCAGTACAGTACCTTTGCATTCTGCTGCTGGTATTAACAAATTATTAATGGCACCCCAAACGCAGATCACAGAGGCAGTGGGTTTTCAGGCACCAGATTGCATGGTCCCTCAAAACCATGCAATTTGGCACAGCATATTTTCAAAAATAGTACATGCACTACTTTTTGTGCATTCTGGTGTGATTTGCAGCCTATTCAAATGAATAAGCTACAAAATTGCACTGCAGGGGAATGCACAGGAACACAGAACACGTTTCTGTGAAATTCTGATGTGAACCGACTCTAAGGCCGGGTTCACACTAGTGCAATGGAAGACATTGCATGTGATTTGCACCGCACTGCTAAGCAAATCACATGCGAGGCGAATTCAGCCATACAGATTGTTTAGCTGAATTTCATTGCATTCAGACCAAAGTTGTGCAGGACCCTTTTTCTCACAGTCATCTTCCAGGACAGCATCTTCCAGGACAGCCCTTGAGAGATGGAGCTCGTCCCACCAGACAGGAAACACATTGCCATTAGCTCTTTTAAAGGTGGTCACTCAGGCAACTGGTCAGTTTTTTGTGTTTCCTCACTCCGGAGGAGACGTGTACTGGAGGAACCGTGTTTTAAAGAGGGTTGGGTGAGCTCCATCGCTCAAGGGCTACCAGCGTCAGTTGAGTTCCCCTCAACTTTTTTCATGGAGCAACCTTTGCAGGTGTTGGAGTTTCCCGCCCCCCCCCCCCTCTCTCCATTGCCCGACGAGGGAGAGGAGAGTGATGGACGAGCATCGGCGGCATCAGCAGTAGGGAAGGCCCTAGGCGTCCTCGCTGTAGGACGCCACAAACCGGAAGATGCCGGGCGTAATTTCCGGTGAATGTGAAGTCATTACCAGCTAGGTCGTGGTTGCAGCCTCCAAGGAGGGCAGAGCCGGTATCTTAAAGGTGCGACAGCACAGGCTTAAAATACCAACGACCGGAAGCAGAGGGGCATCATAGAGAGAGAGCCAGTTGGTGGTGGAGAAACCGAGCCAATCTAAAAGAGGGATTGTTATGGGCTTTTCCAATCTCCCGCATACTGACTACAGATGTCAGCAGCCGAGGATGGGGGGCCCATCTGGAGGGACAATGGGCGCAAGGAATCTGGTCTCAGTCAGAGAGACACAGCTCTTCCAACTGCAAGAAACTCAAGGCTGTAGCGAGAGGAATCACAGCATTTCAAGATCAACTCATGGGTCAGCATGTGCAAGTCAGGTCAGACAATAAAATGTCAGTAGCATACCTGAAGCAGGGAGGGACCAGGAACCCTATCCTGATGAATATAGCACAGGAAATCTTTTCCTGGGCAGAAGAGAACTTGAAATCCATCCCTGTGATACATCTCAAAGAAAATACAGAACAACCTAGCCGACTTTCTGAGCAGGCTGCTAATCTCGCAAGAGGATTGGTCTCTAGATCAGTAGTTTTTACAGAGATCACATCCAAATGGGGCCTTACAGAGATGGACCTATTTGCCAACAATTCAAACACCAAACTACAGAGTTTTTTCTCGCTAAATCCAAGGGATCAACCATTGGCAGTCGATGCTCTACAGACCGAATTGACTTTTAGGCTATGTTACGCCTTCCCGCCCCTATACTTAATTCCAAAGGTCCTGTCAAAATTCAGGACAGAACATACATCTCTAATCCTGATTGCCCCGTTTTGGCCAAAAAGGGCATGGTTTTCACGTCTACTATCTTTAACAGATCGGCCACCCTAGGTGTTACCCTCCAACTGGAAACTGCTATCACAGGGCCCAGTACTACATCCCAGACCAGCCATGCTAAACTTGTCAGCTTGGAATCTGAATCAGAGAACCTGAAGTCTAAGGGTCTCTCAGACAGAGTGATAAAAACTCCTTTACAGAGCCATAAACCAGTTCCTAGAGCGATTTACCTAAAGGTCTGGAGGGGGGTTTCATTTTATGGTTGTCAGAATTAGGCAAAGAAGAGTCTGACTCCCTAACGATTCTAGAGTTTCTACAGGAGGGTATTGGTAAGGGCCTGTCCTTAAGCACGATTAAGGTACAGATTGCAACCCTATCAGTTTACTTACAATATCCCCTGCAATGGGACTACCTCATAAGCAGATTCTGTAAAGCAGTTTCAAGATTACGTAGGATTCCGACATCGGACTTGGCTATTGTGTTAAAAGCAGTCTTTAGAGAACCCTTTGAGCTGTTATCAGAGGCCTCCTTGAGACTTATTACCCTCCAAAAAAATGTTTTTTTCATCGCAATGACGTCCACTTGCAGAGTCAGCAATCTACAAGCATTATCAGTCAGAGAGCCCTTCCTACAGATGTTGGAGCATAAGGTTATTCTCAAGACTGATCAAGACTCTTTCTGCAATAGACCATCTAATAGCATAGAGGAGTAACTATATGTGCTAGATGTCAAGAACGTGTCTTATAGCTTATTTGGAGGCAACAAAGAGCTTTAGAACATCAGTGGCCTTGTTTATCCTCTTCTTAGGAAAGCGTAAAGGGAGGCAAGCCTCTACAGGGACTATAACTAGGTGGATAAAGATGGCCATCTCAGAGGGATACAAGACTCTACACTTGGACCCTCCACAGGGACTGAATGCACATTCCACCAGAGCATTAGCCACATCTTGGGCAAAGAGAGCCAGTGCTACCCCAGAGCAAATATGTAAAGCTGCCATGTGGTCAAGTATGTCAACGTTTATTCGACACTATCGATTGGACATTTTGGGTAGCCAGGATCAAGCGTTTAGGAGGAAAGGCCTCCAAGCAGTGGTCACCCCCAAAAAACTGGTTGAGTACTTGTTCATCCTCTCAAGGGCTGCCCTGGAAGATGACTGAGAGAAAACCGGACTTACTGGTAACCCTGTTTTCAGGAATCTTCCAGGACAGCAAGTTCCCACCCTTTTGCAATTATAAAGTGATTTGGTGTACTGTTTAACTTTTTTTCAGCTCCGTTCTTCGGTTCTCGGATAAACTGACCAGGTGCTTGGGGGACCGCCTTTTAAAGAGCTAATGGCAATGTGTTTCCTGTCTGTCTGTTTCATCTCTCAAGGGCTATCCTGGAAGACTCCTGGAAACAGAGTTACCAGTTAAGTCTAACTCCGTTTTTTTGGTCCGCACCAGAATCAGATTGCATGGGTGTTCACACCCATGCGACCTGATTTCTGTCCGAATTGACAGTTTGCACTGCGATATGCAAACTAATCTGGGGGTGTCATTAACTTTGTATTGACACTGCCATCAGTTCTCATATGGCAGTGTGAACTGCCTGCAAATCGGAGGCGATCCGGGAACCCCCAGTGGATTTGCAGGGTTCCCGCATCATACCAGTGTGAACCGACTCTAAGTGAACATCAGTGATTCAAAAATCTATTGGTATGGTACTTGTGTCAGACTTGTAAATGTCTGTATAAATATAGTACGGACAAATCAGTTTCAGGATCCCTTGTTAAAATCCTGTGCTTGCAGTATAATTGAGATGCAAGTTTACTTATCTCTTGTTTATTACAGGTATTCATATGCCCTCTGTCAGTGTTTATTCTGGCTTACCATAGTCACTCTCACTTCATGGAAGCACGTTGCATACCTCTCTTTGTCCACCAAAGCCATAATCTAATGACAAGACCAGCTGGACCTCTGGATCTCCTCTGCTCTGCTTGACATCTTCACCTTCTGTTCCCCCTGGAGAGTCAGCTGTACATTTCGGCACCATTATTTTCCACCACCCACCCATAGCTTTATTAGTGAGAGCTGTGACAGACCAACACCAAGAGAGCTCCTCCACCTTTAATTCCAGTGTGGGAAACAGCTGAATGTCCAAGTCGAGAGTGATTACTAGGGGGGTCATGCTGGGCTGGTAACCTGATTCTACCTTACTAAAGTGACCAAAAGACCTTTTTTTTGTTTATGATGTGACCTGATACCCTGATTTTCAACATGTACCCTGTTATTCTTCTGGCCATATCATTTATCATCTTTAAACCAAGGAACATCTGTAATATATTTCAGCTTACCATTGCTTAGATGTGGTGGCGGCATTTGTTTTCTTTTTTTTTTTCACAATTATTTCCTTTACATTCACCTAGTGATCCCAACATTAACACACTTCCCATCCTATTTAATTATTATTGCAGGCATTTATGTAGAATCAACAATTTCCAAAGCTTTTTACATATTGTGTATTCACATTGCATACCTGCCACAGCCATTGCAAGGGGGTCGACTCTCTCTGCTGTTTTTTTTTTTTATTATTATGAAGAGCGCAGTTCAAGAAGTTGGAAACCACTAGGTGGGTGAGACCAGAGCCAAGACATCTGTGTAGTGGAGCTGGAAATCAAGTCTACCTGGTTTATCACAATTGGGTGGCGTGGGATCCTGATCATTTTTCAATCAGGAACCCTTAGGCCATGGGTGCTCAATCTGTGGCCCTCCAGATGTTGTAAAACTCCAAGTCCCATCATGCCTGTGCCTTTGGGAGTCATGCTTGTACTTGTCAGCCTTGTAATGCCTTATGGGCTTGTAGTTCCCGCAACAGCTGGAGGGCCACAGCTTGAGTAACCATGCCTTAGACCAGTGGTCTCCAAACTGCGGCCCTTGGAGCACTATTTCATCCACTGATATTGAAAATAGCGCATGGTACTCCACCACTGACACCAATGAAGGGGGCACAGTTCCTCCCAATGACACCAACGATGGGGCACAATTCCTCCTACTGACACCAACCAAGGGGGCACAATTCCTCCCAATGACACCAATATTGGGGCCCAATGACATTAATGATGGGGCACAAGTCCTCTCAATGACGTCAATGATGGGGCTCAGTGACATTAATGATGGAACACAATTCCTCCCACTTACATCAATAATGGGGCACAGTTACTCTCACTGAAACAAACGATGGAGCTTTATTTTTTCCCACTGACATTGAGACCTTTTCTGCTCCCACTGACCACAGTTCGGCCCCCCTAAAATCTGAAGAACAGTAATCTGGTCCTTTGTTTAGAAAATTTGGAGACCCCTGCCTTAGACCATTGAACAAGGTTTTATTTAAAGTGATTGTAAAGTCATGCTTTTTTTTTTTTCTTTTATTAAAGTAGAACTTTAGGCAAAACTTTTTTTTGTATAACCTAGTCAGATTTTTTTTCACCATCTTTTCCCCATTGCAAAGATTTTGCTTCACTTTCTGTGTCATAGCCAAACAGGAAGTGAGAGGAAATCCCTCCAAATGAAGGGAACTCCTTGGGGACCCCCAGGTCGTCAAAACTAGTGTCCCCATTGGAAGATTTCCCCGCTATTACTTTTCTGGGGAACAACACAAAATTTGTGATTTTCTTCTACTTCCACTTACAATGATAATAGTAAACAGGACAAATAAAGAGCGTGAATCTCCTTAACGGGGGCACAGACAGCATTAAATACAGACAGATGTTCTAATCCATCTCCACTCTATCCAAAAGGCTTTACCTTTAGTTACATTTTAAAATAATAAACAGGTTTATACTTACCTCCCCTGAACTTTCTCTTCTGGGGTCCCCCATTGGTGATCCTACTCTTCAGTGTCTACCCCCATAGAAAGGCGCTTGACCGATTTTTAAAATTGTACCATATTTTGTTACCATGCATTTTAGTGAGTTGGGGTGCCATTAGCAATTAATGGCACCACCGCATGCCTACAAAAGGGATGATTGTTTTACTGTATGTGCATTTGCATCTGAGTTTGCACATGTTCTTGCAATGCACAAATATAAACCTAGCATAAAAGTGAGTAGTTCTTAGGCCCCATTCACACCTATGCAGGAGCAACGGTGAGTGCGCGTTCCAGAGCGATTTCACCCATCATGTTTGCGGCAGCCAATTCATTTTTATGGGCTGCAGAACAAACCAAAACTTAAAAAAAAAAGTGCATGACCCATTTTCAAAAATTGCGCTGCACCAAAACGCATAGTGTTTGTTAGCAAGGTGCGTTGGGGTGCCCATAAGATTATTATTATTATACAGGTTTTATATAATGCCGACAGTTTGCACAGCGCTTTAAAATATAAAGGGACACAGTAATGGTACAATACAATAAAACACAAGAGGGTTAAGAGGGCCCTGCTCATAAGAGCTTACAATCTAATAGGGTGGGTGCAGATTAATGGCACCACTGCATGTCTGCAAAAGGGGCACATGTTTTTTGTGTGTTGCAATGTGCAATGAGGGGTTGGGACCCCTGTCAGGATTTATTGCTCTCTGATCAGGACAGAAAGTGATGGGATAGAAAACGTCTCCACTACCTTAAGCTAACAGTGATTGGATAGCAGTATATGGCTGCTTTTGCTTCTATCTGGATTATAAATGCTTTTTTGGATTGTATCCTTTGAAAACTTCTATACATTATAAATTGGCATCAGAGTGTTTTCCATTTCAGGCCTCTAATGGCCTCACCTTTATTATATAAACTGCTTATGTTAATGTTGACCTAATAGATAATTCATAGGAGGTGATTACACATACTACCTGAGCCAGCAGGATTTTATCAACTATACAAGAAATATGTTATCAGTTATAGAGGCAGGTCACATGTTAAAAAAATGTTTATTTAAAGGACAACTCCACTCAATATTCTCTTGCAGGTAATAACTTCACAATCATGGCAATTTGTGACTGAAATGAAGAAATAAATATATAATATATTACATAGCCCTAGCACAACATTATAAAGTATATATGTTAAATCAGTACTTACACATAAAAAAACATTTAATATACAGGTGCAACTCATAAAATTTGAATATCATCAAAAAGTTAATTTATTTCAGTAATTCAATTCAAAAAGTGAAACTCCTGTATTTTATATAGATGCGTTACACGCAGAGTGATATATTTCAAGCATTTCTTTCTTATAATTTTCATGATTACGGCTTACAGCTAGTGAAAACCCAAAATTCAGTATCTCAGAAAGTTCGAATTTTACATAAGACCAAATAAAATAATTTTTAATACAGAAAGTTGACTTACTGAAAAGTATGTCCATGTACAGTATACAGTGGGTACGGAAAGTATTCAGACCCCCTTAAATTTTTCACTCTTTGTTATATTGCAGCCATTTGCTAAAATCATTTAGGTTCATTCTTCTTCCTCATGAATGTACACATAGCACCCCATACTGACAGAAAAACACAGAATTGTTGACATTGTTGCAGATTTATTACAAAAGAAAGAGTGAAAAATTTAAGGGGGTCTGAATACTTTCTGTACCCACTGTAGTATGTACTCAATACTTGAATCACACAGTCTGTGATGATTTGGGGAGCCATGCCATCTGCTGGTGTTGGGGTTTTATCAAGTCCAAAGTCAGCGCAGCCCTCTACCAGGAAATTCTAGGGCACTTCATGCTTCCCTCTGCTGTCCAGCTTTATGGGGATGCAGATTTCATTTTGCAGCAGGACTTGGTGCCTGCCCAGACTGCCAAAAGTACCAATACCTGGTTTATTATTCATGGTATTACTGTGCTTGATTGGCCAGCAAACTCGCCTGACCTAAACCCCATAGAGAATCTGTGGGATGTTGTCAAGAGGAAGATGAGAGACACCAGACCCAACAATGCAGACAAGCTGAAGGCCGCTATCAAAGAAACCTGGGCTTCCATAATACCCCAGCAGTGCCACAGGCTGATCGCCTCCATGCCACGCTGCATTGATGCAGTAATTCATGCAAAAGGAGCTCAGACCAAGTATTGAGTGCAAACTATACTGTACATGGACATACTTTTCAGTAAATGAATATTGTTGTGCCAAGTGAAAGCAATTCAATCAAGGTGATTAATGAAATGCATATATAGAAATAAAAAATATATATTATAATGTAAAAGCAATTAAAATATTAATGCTAATACCAAGTGCAATAAAAGTGCAAATAATCAAAAAGTCCAAGTGCTTGTGACCAAGTGATTACAAGAGTAAAGTCCCAAAAACTCAATCAAAATCTTAAATGAATAAGCCAGAAAAATCAAATCAGGATATCTTCATCCATGATCTGTAATAAAGTGCAAACGTGCTCGACACTCCAATCAAGTGCTCCCGGTGACTAGTGCAAGATTCGCAGCTCACCTTAGGGATAGACTCTAAGGAGACATACACGCAAAGATTTATATGGACTGACAGCCTGTTAAATAAAAGGCAAAATAAAATTATTTCTGCCTTTTATTTAAATAAAGTGATTAAACAGAGAGCACTAGATCCCTTCTACCCTTTATTTCTTGCTGAATTCCTGTCGCACTCGGAGGGTCAGTAAAAGTGGAAAGAGAGGATTTAACAGGCTGTTGGTCCATATAAATCTTTGCGTGTATGGTTTGCGCTGATTATATCACAATTTTTGATTTATACTTTTCAGTAAGCCAACATTTCTGTATTAAAAATTCTTTTTTTTATTGGTCTTATGTAATCTAATTTTCTGAGATACTAAATTTGTGGTTTTTACTAGCTGTAAGCCATATTCATCAGAATTAAAAGAAAGAAATGCTTGAAATACATCGCTCTGTGTTTAACGCATCTATATAAAATATGAGTTTATTTTTTTTTATTTGAATTACTGAAATACTTTTAAAATTTGAAATTACTAAAAAACTTTTTAATGATATTCAAATTTTATGAGATGTAGCTTTATTGCAGACTACCAATCCTTAGATGTGGCTGCATTAATGTTTTTCAGCTTTTTTCCTTCATTTTCACCTGGTGCTCCTGCTAGTCGACAGCCGACTCCGACTTTTCTGCTGAGAAAATCCTGGTGTGCAGGCTATAAAATTTTTGTTGTCCGTAATACAACGTCCGATTTTCGTCTCATTAGTACAGATTTCGTAGGAAAAAAATCTTAAGAGCAAGACTAGGCATGCTCAGAAATGAAAGAACACATACAAAACAATCCAACACATGACATCACTTCTGAAGTAGAATTCTGTCGTACGGGAAAATTCGTATGAAAATAAAGTCTTCACTTTCCACATCAGACTAGCATGCCACAAAAAACGGACGACAGATCGTTTGATAATCTGATCGTGTATACGGGGCTTTAGGGTGTCTCCACTCTGGATGAAGGAGCAGCAGAGAAACCTTTGGGCAACAGCATTGTCAATCTGTGGATAGGGTAGTGTTCGATGTACTAGCAAATTTAAATGGACTGGACTAACAAAGTCAAACGCCAGGTAACCACTTGACCTCCGGAAAATGTACCCCCCGTCATGACCAGGTCATTTTTCGCGATAGAACATTGCGTTACTTTAACTGAAAATTTTCGCGGTCCTGCGTCGATGTAACTAAACAAAATTGATCTCCTTTTTTCACACAAATAGAGCTTTCTTTTGGTGGTATTTGATCACCTGTGTGGTTTTTATTTTTTGCGCTAAAATAAAAAAAAAGACTGACAACTTTGAAAAAAATAAAAAAAAAACAATATTTTTTACTTTCTGCTATAAAACATATCCAATAAAAAAATTAAAAAAATGTAATTTCTTCATTAATTTAGTCCAATATGTATTCTGCTACATATGTTTGGTAAAAAGCGTGACAAGCGACAGCACATCACTGGGCCCCATAAAATGGAAACCTTACTGTCAAGCATTGTTGAACTTCTGGAAATGTGTGACAATTTGCGCAGACGTGGGCTTATGCCCCGTACACACGTTCCGATAATTGTACGACAAAACTCGCTTTCAACCTGATCGCACGATAATCTGATCGTTAGTACACAGCTTTCGACAGCTGATCACGACAGTTCATCCAACAAAATCCGAAGGGACAAACAGGAAAACTTCTGTCATAAGACAGCCTCGCGAATGACAACCGTTTCATCAGTACAGTATGCGTTCGCTAAAAATCGATCGACAAAGACCGCGCATGCTCAGAAACAATAAAATAGCACGGAAAAAGCCCGGCTGCCATTGTATTTGTTTTGCACCATCTGATTCATAGCTACGCAACCAGGAAGCTTTTCCAGAATCGTACGACAAAAATCATACGGTATGTACGCATTGTTGAATTCGATGTTCGTATCATGCAACCAAATGCGAACGATAAGTCGTCCGATTATCTGAACGTGTGTACGGGGCATTAGAGTCGAGCTGACCAGGTGACTTAAAGTAAAAATAATCAGTAAGGCTCCATGTACTTTCCATGAAAATCACAGATGATCAACATATAGGCAGCTGAAGACTAGGGATGATCGAACTTTTGAAAAGTTCGGTTCGACCAGAACACCCGAACTTCACGAAAGTTCGGTTCGGATTTCAGAACCCCATTGAAATCAATGGGACCCGAACTTCTGTAATCAAAAAACACCATTTTTAAGCCCTAAAACCCAATAAATGCCCCTAAAAAGTGCCTAGGGTTCTGGGTCATGCCCCAGGGACTATTAATCACACAAAAAAAAGTTCTTAAAAATTGTCATTTTTGATAAAAAAAGCCAATTATTGAAAAATTAAAAAAAAAAAAAAAAAGAGATTTTTTTGATTTTTACTTTGGATTTAGTATCTGGGGGGTCTAAAAGGTGTGCATGTGAAGTTTCAGCTCTGTAGCATGTCCAGAACCATGAAAAAAAAAAAGATAATTTTTCAGTAGAACAGGGATGTGGTTCGGGAGCCTCCTTTAACTTTAACACCTATATGATCTTTTTTTCTGGTTCTGGACATGTTACAGAGCTGAAACTTCACAGGTACACCTTTTAGACCCCCCAGACACAAAATCACACAAAAAAAGTTCTTAAAAATTGTCATTTTTGATAAAAAAGCCAATTATTGAAAAATTAAAAAAAAAAAAAAAAAAAAAGAGATTTTTTGATTTTTACTTTGGATTTAGTATCTGGGGGGTCTAAAAGGTGTGCATGTGAAGTTTCAGCTCTGTAGCATGTCCAGAACCAGAAAAAAAAGATCGTTTGTATTAGAAAACTTTAAGCACAGGAATATGGCTTCTCTGCTGTAACACCTTGCCGGTTTAATAGCAGGCATTTTTTTGGGTTCTTTGCAGTCAGGAAAAACATCTGAACTTGTGTATAGTGGTACTGTGCACAAGTTCTGATGTTTTGCCTGCCTCCAAAACCCCCCAAAAAATGCCAGCAAAAACACACCTGGGCATTTTTTTTTTGACGCTAGCGTTTTTTTTGGCATTTTTTGGGGTTCTTTTGAGGCAGGCAAAACATCTGAACTTGTGTATAGTGGTACTGTGCACAAGTTCTGATGTTTTGCCTGCCTCCAAAACCCCCCAAAAAATGCCAGCAAAAACACACCTGGGCATTTTTTTTTTAACGCTAGCGTTTTTTTTGGCATTTTTTGGGGTTCTTTTGAGGCAGGCAAAACATCTGAACTTGTGTATAGTGGTACTGTGCACAAGTTCTGATGTTTTGCCTGCCTCCAAAACCCCCCAAAAAATGCCAGCAAAAACACACCTGGGCATTTTTTTTTTTTGACACTAGCGTTTTTTTGGCATTTTTTGGGGTTCTTTTGAGGCAGGCAAAACATCTGAACATGTGTATAGGGGGTATATATAGGCATATATGTCTGAATATATACCCCTAGACATATATAGGTGTGATAGTAGCAGAAATATATTACTGTAAATGATTTCATTAGCGCAAGCATTTATTTCTGCTACTATCACACCTATATATGTCTAGGAGTATATATTCAGACATATATGTCTATATATACCCCCTATACACATATTCAGATGTCATGTCTGACATCAAACATGTCCTCAAAAAAGCACTGGCAGTGGCAGCCCCTGCAGCATTAAAAAATGCTTGCTGGTGAGAAGCCACATTCCTGTCCCGAAGCAGAGAAATGATCATTTCTCTATAGCGGTCACCCTGCTATGGAAGGGTTTTGTCACCCTGCCATAGCAGTCACTGTCAGTTAACCCTACACTACACTACGGTCCCCTGACACTTAACACTTTCCCTACAGAAACTAAATTTTTGAAGCTAACTTAAGAGTAAAGGAGCACTCTAACTACACTAGATATCCCTTCCCTCACACTAAAAATAGCTAAATGACACTTTTAAAGTAAAATTAACAGAACTGCTTCCACTCTCTTCCATGTCCATTATAACAATGCTGGGAATATGGCGGGGGCGATCTTATATACTGGGGGGCGTATTCACTAATGATTGGTCTAGGGACCCCCTAGTCACTCCAATCACATTCCTAGCATTCTTCTGCCCCCTCAATTGGCTTTTGCTAATGGTTCTGGTCCAATCACGGGCTTTTAAAGCCCATTTCCTGAAGCATTGCATTTTGGGCGGTTCTGGTTGCCGAATTCCGAACTTTTTGGGCAAAAAGTTCTAAATTCGGCCGAACCTCGAACACCCAATGTTCGGGCCGAACCGATGGTGGACCCGAACCGTTCGATCATCCCTACTGAAGACGAGAAAGAAGAGACATTGCAGGACTTCCAGCATAAAAAATAGATCCTTTATTGCAAATCCATTAAAAACAGAGGCAGATGGTGCACATGTTGCTCCCATGAAGTCAGAAAATGTGTTTTACACTGCTGTTCTTAATCATTGCAACCTTTTCCTGTAACATTGAGCTGGGAGTGGAGAGTGAGCCCTACGTTTTGACGTGAAGCTTACACTCTCTTCCTCCTGATTTCAGACATCTCAAGTCTCCCGCAAATCGCGGGAGACTCCCGTTTTCTGCCCTGAGCTCACGGACACCCGCGAGCTCAGGGCGATATCCCGGCAGTCAGTGAGAGTGTGACTCACTCTGTGAGTGATCCAAGCTGTGAAGCCGAGTAGAAGCAGCTGAGCTGTTAGTGTGAGTCATCCTGAGCAGCTCCGTGAAGTGAGACACAGCCACTACTTCTGCCTGTGAGAGGAGGAGGGATACAGAGGAAGCAAGCAGCAGCTTTCTCTCTACTCCTGACAGTGAGCCGCGTATTTCACTGCAGCAGTTGGCCACAAGACCACATGTAACAGTAAGTATGCTAGATACATGCAGATTGATTCCTCTATGTCCCCCATTAACTGTGCTTCCTAAAACATCTGCTTTAGCACAGAAATAAATGATGGGAAAAAAAATAAATAACAGGAGATAAAAAATTGTCAGCACTACAGCGGTTGTCCATAGCAACCCCTTCACTGATGTGTACTGAGAGCACAGGGGGCTTCTGGAAGCTTCTCCTCACTGCTTCTCAAACATGTGGACCTATGGTAAAGTGTACCTGTAGACATTCTTCTTTTACATTTTGATGAAGGAATAAAACTTCTGCCATAGTCATTTTTTGTGGCCTATGTGCCTCTGGGGAAATATACCCATTATTCCACTACCAGAAAGCCAACAGGAAGTCACTGGACTTTTCCTGAAGGGAGGGGAATTACCCATTACATAGAGATGCACTGTAAAGTACATAGCTAAATTCAAAACTTTTTTTTTTTTTTATTTAGTAAACCTCCTCTGTATAGTGTGTTGTGCGTTTTGGTATAAAATTTGACTATTTTTAATTTATTACTAAAAGGCGGTGTCTGAACTATCAATAGAATTATGACGCAGTGCCTCCAGCCGATTACGGCAAATAATTTAATATCTAAGAAAAAAAACCCAATTAATTTTGTTCAGACACTCATAGTATACCACGCAATTTTCCCAAGTTCTTTTTTTTATATCAGTTAATTTCTTTTTAAAAGCATATACCAATCTTAGTGAAGCAGTCTACAGTAGGGAATATATATATAAGAATATTTATTCGCAAGACATATTTTCACCATAAATGATCATACTTGAGTGACACAAAGAGATAACCTTACATAAAATACCAACTTAAAACGATAAATGCAATGTGATATTTAGCTAAACGATGAAGTAAAATAAAACAAGATTATGTTTTTCCCAGGTGTAGTATGAACCATACATTAATATTCTATATAATCAGACCACAATAGTCTGCGAATCACATGGCCGAAAGTCATTCCACTGCAGATGAAGTGAGAATAAGCCATGCAAAACGGAAGACGTAAAATTGCAAATAATGCGCTTAATCTGATATTAAAAAATGTTATAAAAACAAAAATCATCTCTTTAGAGAAAAATCTACATATGGTTTATACGGCTGGGATTGTACTTTCGTTACCCTTTAAATAGGAAATGTAAAACATTTAAGGAAGTACATAAACAATATTGAATAATAATCAAATAACAGCAAGGCATAATTACCATATTTAAAATGGCCGCTTAGCTTAGAATAGTAGTTACCAGGTTCCTTTAAGATGGCTGCATTTCCAAGATGGTGGCCAATTAGGGAGGAGCTTCTTTTGGCGTCCCTCAAAGGTTCAGATACATGGCAGATTAAAAGGAAGTCTGTGTAGATGAGTCTGTGCATAGCTGTGGTAGTGTGTATGTTGTAAGTGTGATGTATCTTGTGTCTTGTGTCTGTTGTGTCCTATTACATCTCTGGTTTCTTTTTATTTTGTGTTGAACAAAAGGGCAGTAAAAATTATCATAAGCCAAACCCAGTGGGAGGAACATTATTCCTATTGGTTGGAACATCTTATTCATTAACTGGTGATGTCATAGGGTGACACCTCTTGGTTAACCAGTATATTAAGATTAATTAAAAATTTCTGCATTTAAGACTATTATAAAAAAAAACATAAAATGTAATCATGCTCTCATCTATGACGTCCATTTAATCCACCAGGTATCTGAATAAAGATTAATCTTGGTAACACTATTCTAATATTTAATATATCTTATGTAATATATATATATTGGACTTTACTTTTTAACCCAAGACTTCAATTAGTAGCAGTAAGAATTGTATAGATACATATACAGTTATATATATTGATACACAACAGCTTGTATATGTAACTTTTTCTATACATGGTTTGTTTCCAATTAGAGTATTATCCATTTAAGGGATTACTATGTTAACAACAGTACATTTATGATTTGGACTGGATGATAAAATATGGGTGAAATTTCTGACCATTTGACACTACTATATGATAGAATATAATGTACTTCTCAGTAGGAGGTTGTCATAACATCATAGTTCCATAACACCTTTTGTATATGATGGGGCAGAGATATCAATTTATGATTTTCTGAAATTCATTTTGAGATTTGCAGTTCTCATCAATCTAAGTGACAATGTTTATGTGACTCCGTGTAGATTTCAACAACTTTATCCCCCTGTTTGTGTTTAGGTAAATAAATGACAGATTCTCGTCTTTGTCCAGACAGTTTTGTTGGTCTTCTCCGGGTGGAAACAATAGTTTACTTGCATTGTGTATGGTTGAACACAGGTGTTATCCTGAAATTGAGTTTCGCCCATTGTGTGAGTCATGGCCTGAACATAAAGTTTTACGACCTCTCTGGTTTTTCGTGTTTCAAGACCAGGGGAAGGATGTCTTATGTAAACCTTTTCCCCCAAAGGCCGATCCACCTGTGATAAGCGATTTATTTATCTGTCTTTCTGAGTATTGTATTTAAAAGTTTGTCAAACACAGTTTCCTTTCGGGGGGCAGATAACACAGCTTTTTATCAAAGTACATGCAAACAAAACCATCTCACAATGGACGCAATGTGTGTTTCAAACTGAAAGAGTTTTGACTCAATATGTAGCAAGGTCAATGGAGGCCTCAAAGTTCACAATTCTTGACCTGTAATAATAAAAATGTATTTCTATTTCGCACTGAAAGTTTAACAAATCCCCCCTCTTGGAAAAATTGTGAAAATTGCCGTAGCCGTTTGAAACATTTTTCCAAGGCAGAACTTTTGAAGAAATAGGGCTTAAATCGGACTTTGACAGCTTTGTAGATAGGTATGGAATAGTTGAATGGGGTGTAGACACCTGCAAGTAGGTGTAGTGACTTCAGTAAACAAGCATGGTGACTCCGAGTGAGGTGTGGATCCAAGGGTTATCATCTGTTGGCCAGTGGAATGTGGATTTCTCCGGGCACTTTTGCCTTTGGCTGTCTTGACGGGTTCGTCTTGGTAGACTGGCCATCAGGGGTATCCCGGGGTCCTTCACACTGTACCCCCCTTTGGGTGTCTCAGACACATCAGACTCTCGGTTTCCTGCTTACTTCCTGGATCTCTTAGTCCTATAAAGGAAAATGGATTCCATGAGAAAATGATACACACAGTTTTCAGCCATAACTTTTAGTTGGGATTTCAATGTGAGGTTGGTATCCTGAGCTTCCTCAGAGTCCTCCTTTTATTCCATCGTGTGATCAGCCTTTTATCTGACCACCATGGACAGTGAGACTATATATGCAACCTTTCCCAGGGGAGACTGACTTCTGGGGCCCATTAACATGGGGACGTATTCATCACCATGGATACCACACATTGAACAATTGAACAGTGATATACTATTTTGTTAGAATTTACCTTCTACTTGGGAGGAAAAAAATATAATATCCCCCCTTTGGGGCATCAATGCAATTCATGGTAGGCAACAAAACTACCTGACATTGAGGATTTTTCTTGGTTACCGTAATACCACCTTTAATCTCTTGACTTCATTACGTCATTAGGGTTTGATCCTCCTTGTATCACCGCCATTGGCGATTTTTCGAAATGTGCCCGCTTTGAGCGACCTGTTTGAGTCAGAGGGATGAAGTGACCACTGAAAAATAGGAGAGTAGTTATTATCTAACAACCAAGATCCCCCTGGCAGGGATTTTCAGGATCCTCAATACTGTGACCTGGGGATAAAATGGTGTTAGAACCTCTGTCTCCTATGCATCCATTCAGTGTGTCCCTCTGATCCCTTGCTATTTGGGCATTTAAGGATTTTGTGGCCTTTGGCTGGCCACAAGATTTGTTCCTAAAGAGGAATTATTTTAGTTCGGGCTACAGTGCCCTGAGTGAACCAAGTGATCATCCGATCCACCTTGGCATCTACTCTGCTGAAAAATCTTTTCAGAAATAGAATTATTGGCTTTTTTTTTTTTTTTATTTGGCTCCGCTTCCTGCGGTGCCTTTGTCTCTCGGGTACAGACAGATGGGACAGATCCCCCTCAGAACCATTTGCTCGGTTCTGGCAGGGGTCTGGGCCTCAATGTCTCTTCATCTTCCCGAGGGTTTTGAGGAGCCCTAAGATAGGGCAAATCCCTATTTATTTGTGGGGTCCCCCCTTTTGTTGAGGATATTTGGCATAGCGAGGATTTCCATCCTCAAGGGTGAATTGGGCTCTTTGGGGATGCTCCCTGGAGATTCTTTGAACCTTGGGCTCTGTCCCCTTGGAAAGAAATCCTAAAATGGCCTCCCCCCTCCTTATTTGTGGGGTGTCCGGTGTCCTCCTTGAGGTATCCGGTATAAAATCTTGCTCCTTTTTATTTATTTATTTATTATTATTATTTTTTTTTTAGTGTTAAGGTTGAGGAGAAAGGTGTGTTTCTGCCACAATTTTGGTGACAGGCTCACGCCTTTCTTAGGTTCACTGGTCTGTTGGATGGAGTGCAAATTGTCGCTCTCTTTTGCCAACCATTCCAGTGAACATCCCAACTTGTAGTCCCTGGCCAAACTTATTTTTATGTACCTGGCCGATGCCTCAAAGCACAGGGTTTTAAATTCTGGATAGTTGTACTCAGGCTCCTCCATTGAAGGGTGTTAGGCACTTTTGAGTACAGTACAGCAAAAATTCAGTGGGCTTTGGTGCTGTGTACCTTTTAAATTATATATAGCAGCTCTAGCAGCGTTAAGGATTTTTTTTTTTTTATGTGTGGGCCGACTTTTAAATTACATCCTTGAGGCACAACACAGAAAGGCTGTTTTCATAGGCCTCAAAATGATTAGTAATATCTAAGGACCCTGTCTTAATAAAAATCGGGACAGTACTCTTTTTAAAACAAACTTTTTAAATTCTAGAGGTGTATGGTATCTTTTTAGGGGTGCTAGTCGTTTTGCGGTGACCCGATATGACTCATACCTAGTTATGTATGGCTGCCCAATTTCTGCCCTCCTATCTTAGGAATATGGCTGGGGTAGGACGTGGACTCTTTGCCTAACTCTCCCCCCCTTGTCTGGGTCTTAACCATCAGACTGGGAGTCATATCTGGGTCTAATTAATTACTTCATTTTATTTATAATGCAGGACTGATAAGCAGTACCCTTTTGTATGGCCACCATAACCTTTTTGAACTTTCCTATTTATTTATTTATGAATTCCTGTCCTTACTGGAACTGTTACATTTTTATTTTTATTTATTTATTTATAAATTTTCCACTGCTGGTTACTCGGCAACTTAATTTTCAACTACTGATTACTCTGCAACTTCCACTAATAAAAAAAAAAAATTTCCTTGCTCAAAACTTCCTACTTATTGCATTAATCGTTTACATTGTTCTTTCAAATGGTTGCTTATATTACAGCTTTCTGAATAAAACTTCTGCCACAGTTCTACTTTTTCCTACAGTTTCACGCTACATTCTCTTAACCTATGTGTCCCAATAGAGGTCACTTTCACCTGCTCAAGGAGGTTCCTTATCTCACTTCTTATTATTTGGAGTGGAGATTAGAACTTTACTAAATTCCTTTTTGCTGAGCCTTATGGTGCAGTTCCTCACAGAGATACAGTAAGATTGGCCATGATTCTAAAAGTATGTGATCACGCTTCCTGACGTCTTTGGGGTTAGAGAAGCTTTCGGTGAGTTCATACATCAGGTTTTCCCCTACCCACGTCTGGTGCCCATTTTTGGCCCGACTTTTTCTGAGGATTTTGGTATGACTCCAACTAGCCTATACATACACCACCATTTTAGACTCAGAGAGGTGTCTCTACATATTCTAGATCTGTGCCGAATCTACTGGGGCTGTGGGATTAACATCTAGCCAGAGTTGGCAGCGTGAACCTTACCTTATGTAGACATTTTAGGGCATTACTATTAATATTCACAATTAAATAATTAAAAAAAAAAAAATATTAAAAAAAAATTCTATTTTTTTTTTTTGCAAAGTTATTAATTATGTCACCATGATCAAAATTATGATTGGCATATGTAAGAAATTAATGATATCTCAGCAGTGCAACTCCATTTAATATGTTGTGCGTTTTGGTATAAAATTTGACTATTTTTAATTTATTACTAAAAGGCGGTGTCTGAACTATCAATAGAATTATGACGCAGTGCCTCCAGCCGATTACGGCAAATAATTTAATATCTAAGAAAAAAAACCCAATTAATTTTGTTCAGACACTCATAGTATACCACGCAATTTTCCCAAGTTCTTTTTTTTATATCAGTTAATTTCTTTTTAAAAGCATATACCAATCTTAGTGAAGCAGTCTACAGTAGGGAATATATATATAAGAATATTTATTCGCAAGACATATTTTCACCATAAATGATCATACTTGAGTGACACAAAGAGATAACCTTACATAAAATACCAACTTAAAACGATAAATGCAATGTGATATTTAGCTAAACGATGAAGTAAAATAAAACAAGATTATGTTTTTCCCAGGTGTAGTATGAACCATACATTAATATTCTATATAATCAGACCACAATAGTCTGCGAATCACATGGCCGAAAGTCATTCCACTGCAGATGAAGTGAGAATAAGCCATGCAAAACGGAAGACGTAAAATTGCAAATAATGCGCTTAATCTGATATTAAAAAATGTTATAAAAACAAAAATCATCTCTTTAGAGAAAAATCTACATATGGTTTATACGGCTGGGATTGTACTTTCGTTACCCTTTAAATAGGAAATGTAAAACATTTAAGGAAGTACATAAACAATATTGAATAATAATCAAATAACAGCAAGGCATAATTACCATATTTAAAATGGCCGCTTAGCTTAGAATAGTAGTTACCAGGTTCCTTTAAGATGGCTGCATTTCCAAGATGGTGGCCAATTAGGGAGGAGCTTCTTTTGGCGTCCCTCAAAGGTTCAGATACATGGCAGATTAAAAGGAAGTCTGTGTAGATGAGTCTGTGCATAGCTGTGGTAGTGTGTATGTTGTAAGTGTGATGTATCTTGTGTCTTGTGTCTGTTGTGTCCTATTACATCTCTGGTTTCTTTTTATTTTGTGTTGAACAAAAGGGCAGTAAAAATTATCATAAGCCAAACCCAGTGGGAGGAACATTATTCCTATTGGTTGGAACATCTTATTCATTAACTGGTGATGTCATAGGGTGACACCTCTTGGTTAACCAGTATATTAAGATTAATTAAAAATTTCTGCATTTAAGACTATTATAAAAAAAAACATAAAATGTAATCATGCTCTCATCTATGACGTCCATTTAATCCACCAGGTATCTGAATAAAGATTAATCTTGGTAACACTATTCTAATATTTAATATATCTTATGTAATATATATATATTGGACTTTACTTTTTAACCCAAGACTTCAATTAGTAGCAGTAAGAATTGTATAGATACATATACAGTTATATATATTGATACACAACAGCTTGTATATGTAACTTTTTCTATACATGGTTTGTTTCCAATTAGAGTATTATCCATTTAAGGGATTACTATGTTAACAACAGTACATTTATGATTTGGACTGGATGATAAAATATGGGTGAAATTTCTGACCATTTGACACTACTATATGATAGAATATAATGTACTTCTCAGTAGGAGGTTGTCATAACATCATAGTTCCATAACACCTTTTGTATATGATGGGGCAGAGATATCAATTTATGATTTTCTGAAATTCATTTTGAGATTTGCAGTTCTCATCAATCTAAGTGACAATGTTTATGTGACTCCGTGTAGATTTCAACAACTTTATCCCCCTGTTTGTGTTTAGGTAAATAAATGACAGATTCTCGTCTTTGTCCAGACAGTTTTGTTGGTCTTCTCCGGGTGGAAACAATAGTTTACTTGCATTGTGTATGGTTGAACACAGGTGTTATCCTGAAATTGAGTTTCGCCCATTGTGTGAGTCATGGCCTGAACATAAAGTTTTACGACCTCTCTGGTTTTTCGTGTTTCAAGACCAGGGGAAGGATGTCTTATGTAAACCTTTTCCCCCAAAGGCCGATCCACCTGTGATAAGCGATTTATTTATCTGTCTTTCTGAGTATTGTATTTAAAAGTTTGTCAAACACAGTTTCCTTTCGGGGGGCAGATAACACAGCTTTTTATCAAAGTACATGCAAACAAAACCATCTCACAATGGACGCAATGTGTGTTTCAAACTGAAAGAGTTTTGACTCAATATGTAGCAAGGTCAATGGAGGCCTCAAAGTTCACAATTCTTGACCTGTAATAATAAAAATGTATTTCTATTTCGCACTGAAAGTTTAACAAGTGATTCCATTTCATTTGATCATCCTTTAGTTGTGTTAAATTAGCATCAGAGGGGGTGCGCGGCAGCGCGGGAAGAGTGCGGCGGCGCGCGCGGGGGGATTCAGCGGCGCGCGTGGGGGGATTCAGTGGCGCGGAGTGCCACCTCCCTGAAATGAGTTTTTGCAGGTTGGGATGTCTATGATTTCCTCTCCTACCTCTTAATGGTGGACCTTAATGGGCAAAGCACGGGTTCATATTCCAGGCCAATTCAGACTAATGTATTTTGGTAAGGGTATGGTGAGGTGGCATACGTTATAGTGTACGCATTTCTTTACAACAATGCATGCTACATCACAAAATAACATGCATTAACACATGTGAGGAAATGCATAAGCTGCCAAAGGATTTTCTGGGCTGATGGCTTTTGTTTTCACCCTTGACAAGCCAGCACTTGCCCAATCTCTAAAATAAAGGGACAAAGGCTACTATCTACCCAATACAGATGTGTGTGCTTGTTTCCTAAGAACGATTATTTGTTGTCCAGCAATCATTTGGACTGGATTTATACTGTTTCATGAGCATCATAGTACACATGATAACACATAATACCTAGGTGTGAAAGGAACTATATAGTTACCCTCAAACTTCAGTGTGAAGAGTGTGCCATTCTCATACAGTAGGAAACTACTTGTTCTACTTCTTTACTATTAATGCATTTTCATGCAGCAAAACGTGCCCTAAGGTTGGATTCTCACCTTTCCATGTGCATTGATGGTTTTGACAAAGTATGTTTAACGTGTGAAACGCGTCAACCTCCCTTCTTCCCTGCCGATATGCCAATTGTACCATGTTTTTATTGAACAAACATTTTTGTATGCATCATATGGGTTTGCAGGCGTCCAATAATTTTCCTTTCAATGCATTTTCATGGTTTTTTTTTTAACGTTTTCAGGCTCTGCCACTATCATTAATAGGCCCTATAATAAAACCACTTATCTTAACTTAAAGCAGAACTACACTGCGTCTGAGCATCATAAACCAAAAACACTATTTAATTCCTTTTTTTCTATTCAAAGCAAACTCCCCCATCCATCCATGTCTCCAGGTTTGGTTTTGCTGAGAAATCACTTTGAAATACACCCTCCTAGCATTTCTGGCTGTGGCCATCTGGAGTAAGAGGCAGATGATTAATTAAGCTGTTATTTCCTGGAATCCATCTGCCTTTAGCTCAGGTGTGCAAGCAGGAGGGTGTGCTTAGTTGAGAAAAACCCTCCTCCCATCCTGGAGACTCCAGGGATGTATGAAATAATTTGCTTAGGCAAGAAACCAGGAAGTGATTGAAGAAATGTAAAAAAAAGTTAAAAATTAGTAAATATGATATACTTTCCTATCTATTTACTAATGCTAGTAGCATAAGGATTAACCACTTAAGCCCCGGAAGATTTTACCCCCTTCCTGACCAGGGGGTATTTTGCGATTCGGCACTGCGTGACTTTAACGGACAGTTGCGCGGTCGTGCGACGCTGTACCTAAACAAATTTTTTTTCCCACAAACAGAGCTTTCTTTTGGTGGTATTTGATCACCTGTGCGATTTTTTGATCACGCGCTATAAACAAAAAAAGAGCGTCAATTTTGCAAAAATAACAATATTTTTCACATTTTTTTATATGAAATTCCCCCCCAAAAAAGTAAAAATCTAAATTTTTTAACATTTTCGGCCAATTTGTTTTATGCTACCTATGTTTGGTAAAAAAATCGCAAAAAGCGTATTTTGATTGGTTTGCGCAAAAGTTATTGCGTTTACTAACAAAGGGAAAGATTTTTGTTGTTTTTTTTTTAACGCGTAATGGCGGCGATCTGCGATTTTTTTTTTGCGGGATTGCGGCGGACAGATCGGACCCTTGACTGACATTTTTGCCACTTTTGGGGTTACCAGTGACATTTCTACAGTAATCAGTGCTATATATATGCACTGTTACTGTAAAAATACACCGACAGTGAAGGGGTTAACTTTATTTGAGAGGGAGGGGCTGTGTGTGTCCCTAGGGGCGTGATTCTAACTGTGATTGGCTGTCTGTTGAGCTGTAGTTACACTGATCAACGGTTCTACATAGTAGAACCGTATGATCGGTGTTTCTACACAGGGGAGAATGACAGGCGGCTTGTTTACACAAGCTGCCTGCCTTTCGCCCTCTCCCCCAACGATCGCAGAGTGAGCGGCGGACATCGGGTCCGCCGGTCACACGCGCGGGCGGGTCCGTGACCGCGCGGGAGCGGGAGCACGCCGCCGGCGGTGCGCGGTCGCTCCCCAGACCCTCCCAGGCTAGTGACGTATATTTACGTCACTTTGCCTGTGAGGGGCTGACCGCCGCAGTAAATCTACTTGCGGCGGTCGGCAAGTGGTTAAAGGATTGCCAATGGTTGTAATTGCTGTTGCACTCACGGTGTGCGCAGCTGCTGGTGTTAGTAGCAGCCATCAGATTTTTACTTTGTACAAGCCAATGGCAGTTGCCGCTGCTGTTCCCATGTAACTGCTCATCAGAGCAATAACAGGCGAATACTGACCCTGGACACCTGGTCTTCGGTCGCTGTGTTTGCGAAGTTTTCGTTGCACAAAAATTGACCGCTGGTAATCAGCCAATTTGCATGCGGTCGGAGCACAGAGTGTTAGGTCCCTTTCACACTTTTGCAACTTAAAAGTGGCGCAATTTTACCGCAATTTTGTTGCCGCGATTTTGACTGGACTTGAAGCAATGCCTATGTCTTTGGACCTCAAAACACATTAAAAGTGGCCAAAAGTAGGGCAGGGACTTCTTTGAAGTTATTGCGACTTGAAGTCGTACAGATATAAACGGTACTCTTTGGAAATCATGGAGAATGACTTGTCATGCGACTTTGCAGTTCCAAATCGCAGGGCAAGTCGCACAATTGTGAAAGGGGTCTAACTGCATCCAGAAGAGGCAGTTGGCCTCCTCTGACAGCAGCAAATTATCTGTGCACAAACTCCCATGTGAATGTAGCTTAATCTCCACATCACATGTGTGAACCAGCACCATTTAAAACAGTGACTAACCTGTGTCATACACTATATTACCAAAAGTATGGGATGCCTTCCTTTACATGAACTTTAATGGCATCCCAGTCTTAGTCTGTAGGGTTTATAATTTAGTTGGCCCACCCTTTGCAGCTAAAACAGTTTGGGGTGGAGGAACATGACTTGAAGTGCTGAAGATGTTATAGCTGCAAAGGGGGGCCAACTCAGTTATAAACCCTACGGACTAAGACTGGGATGCCATTAAGATTCATGTACGTGTAAAGGCAGGTGTCCCAATACTTTTGGTAATATAGTGTATGTACTGTATACATGCTTTAAAAAAACATGCATTAAATCATAGATATTTTTGGGCCATATATACAGTTTTTTTAATTTGATGGTGCTTTGTTGAACATGTAGCACCCTCCTATATACAGTAGGTGCTAGGGAAAGTATAGCTTTTTTGCTCTGCCTGCTTATCAGAAGAGCCTGATCGATAGTTAGGCCTGTTGCATGTCTCTAGGTGTGATTCACCCGGTCTGAGGGAGTGTCCCCACTGTATCCAATAGGGGAGCCTGTTGGACAGTGGAGGAAACCAAGCCAGTGACACACAGGCTTTTGTAACTATCTCAGTGTGTTGGCACAAGCAGTGGTGCATCCTGGGATACATTATAAAAGCCAAGGACACATGTAAAGGGGGTCTTTTGGATGGGAAGCCAGGTCCCAGGAGGAGGGTGATGGCTGTCTCTCCTCCTGTCAGTATGGAAGATGGTCACAGGCAGTCGGCCTGGTGAATTTGAGGTGTGGTGCTGATCCGGAAGGTCCAGTGGATGCTGAAAAGGGAGTTGAAGGCAGAAGCAACCCAGGGAAAAACAGTGTCCGTGAGTACCGGGAAGATTGCCGGTGGTCTGCCCAGGAAGGGGACCACTTCAGTAGAATGTCAGTGGACAGGAGTTCAGCACACACAGCAAGAAAGAAAGGGGGTGCCAAGTTAGACCCTGAAGAGTAACCTAAACAGGAGTTAAAGCGGAGTTCCTGGCACAAAATCGATCTTTTTTTTTTATGCCCGTCTGCTAGTTCTCCATCACCTGAAAAGGAATTGGATAGTTAGGTTCTTTTTTTTTTTTTTACTCACCTTGTAATTGAAGATCGAAAATACTCACCTCAGAGTACTTCCTCCCTCAGCGCCGCGGCTCCGCCGTCACTTCCTGTCTCGCGATGATTCCTGGGAGCTGAAGGTCATCGCTCCCAGGAATCAATGCGACGGCACCGGCCCCGCTCGTCACTTCCGGGGCGACGCCGCATTCCCCTGCTAAACAGCTTCTGGGCATGCCCAGAAGCTGTGGAGGAATGCGGCGCCGCACCGGAAGTGACGAGAGGGGCCGGTGCAGGCGCATTCTGGGAGAAGAGGACGTGGAAGAAGACACAGAAGAGGACCGTGCCGGCTTCAGCTGCCCACAACAGAGATGGCAACGCTGTGGAAGAAATTTTATAAGTGAGTATTTCATCTTGCAGGTAAGTGCGAACCGGGACAGATCAGAGGCTAGCCATTGTGGAATGTGCTAGCCCTGACTGTGCCGGGGGTATGTTTATTGAAAAATGGTTTCTGTGCCCGGAACTCCGCTTTAAGATTCATCTTCATCTTCACTTCAGTGGCAAGGTGAAGCAGCGGCCTTGCCCCACACACACTACAGTTAGTTGTCCTCAGGAGTTGTGCATAGTTCTAGGTGGAGTATCCCACTCATCCCTTCTCCCATCCCAACTTCAAATAAAACACACAAAAAACAAATCCGCTGGACTGTTCATTGACTGAGCCAAGGATTTAAAGTGATAAATTTAGCAGACTGCTGCTATGGGTAACCCAGGGGAAGCCAATTTCAGCAGCTCCCTAGGGGGTGTTACCATGTTTCATTAATGTGTGGTAATGTGTGCATTTTACTGTGCATTACAATGATTATTTGCAATGCATTTTTATCAACAAAATGCAAGTATAAATAGGCCCTAAAGTTGGATTCTTACCTTTCCATGTGCGTTTTTGTGCACTTCTATGGGTTGTCAACTGTCATAGCCGGTTTTAACGCTTTGCTATTGACATTAATAGGCTCTATAATAAGGCTCTTTGACCCATTAGGGCCTCATGCACACTGGATGTTTTTTTATCGCTGCTCTTAGGGGTGCCTGGAGCTTTTTTTTTTCTGCCCCTGCCTGTAAGCCTATGTGACCATGCACCCATAGGCTTTTGGGGAGTTTAGACACAGGGACGTTACAGGCAGAGAAAAAAACCTCCAAGTGTTTTGGAAGAAAAAACCTTGAAGCATTGTTTAGAGCTTAAGCGTTAATTCATTTCAATGGCCAGAATATTCTAGCCAATTAACACCCAAGCACTTGATGCACCTAAGCGCTGAATTAACACCCAAGCACTTGATGCACCTAAGCGCTTACCACTCATTTACAAGCATCAAGCATTTTTTTCTGCCAAAATCCTGCTGCCAGGAGGAAATGAGTTTAGGAGAGATGGCCAAAAGCATCCAGTGTGCATGGGGCCTGAAATGGACAACTCAATTCATCACCTTACACATACATTATATTGTCAAACGTATTGGGACACCTGCCTTTACATGCACATAAACTTTAATGACACTTCAGTCTTAAGTCAGTAGGGTTCAATATTGAGTTAAGAGTAACAGGCTCATGGGCTGCAGGATCCAAATAAGTCCATTGAAAAGTCCATAGCAGGAGCTGCTATGAAGAAGGAGCGCAGCTGCTGTACTACTTGCAGCACGCATGCTCGGAAACGCATTACACCCCGGTGACTTCCTCCAGCCATGCCGCCGGACCTTCTGCTTTCCAAGCCTCACTTTGGATTTCCATCTATCGTACAGCCAGCCCTACGGTGACCATTAAGGAGCAATTTTTACGGCGCTGCCATCAGAGTCGATGGCCACATACTGACTGGAGAATTCACTTGACTGTCCTTAACTTGTAATGCTCATCATCAACACCAATTCCATGTGAGTTGATATTGTTCTATTGTACATGAAAGCATTACAGTCTACACTTAGAGCCGGTTCACACTGAGGCGACACGACTTCGGGGGGCGACCTGTGAAGTCGCGTGCACTGCTGTGCACCGCGACTTGCAGGGACTTCACATAATGGAAGTCTATGCAAGTCGCTCCAAGGTCGCCCCAAAGTAGTCAAGGACCCTTTTTCTAAGTCGGAGCGACTTGTGTCGCTCCTTTTAGAAAGGGTCCTGTACTACTCAATGGACCGCGACCGACCGCGACTTGTCAGGCTGACAAGTCGCCTGACAAGTTGCGGCAGTGTGAATGGGCTCTTAGAGGCGCCTCTCCCTTTGTTTGTTCAATATTTCGTTGGCCCACCCTTTGCAGCTTCATGAGCTCTTCTGGGAAGGCTGTCCACAAGATTTGGGAGTGTGTCCACCCAGAAGCCAGAAGCACATTTTTGAGTTTAGGCACTGATGTTGGACAAGAAGCCCTGGTTTGCAGTCTCCGCTCTAATTCATCCCAAAGGTATTCTACCGGGTTGAGGTCAGAACTCTGTGCATACCAGTCAAGTTCCTCCACCCCAATTTCGCTCAACCATATCTTTATGAATCTTGCTTTGTGCACTGATCCAAACTATTTGGTGGAGGAGGATTATGATGTGGGGTTGTTTTTCAGGGGTTGGGCTTGGCCCCTTAGTTCCAGCGAAGGGAACTCTTAAGCCATCAGCATACCAAGACATTATGGACAATTTTATGCTCCCAACTTTGTGGGAACAGTTTGGGGATGGCCCCTTCCTGTTCCAACATGACAATGCACAAACAAGGTCAAACAAAAAAAACACAGGTTTTAATGGGCCTGAAATATTTTTTACAACACTACGGACAACAAATGGCTTACATCTGTGCTTTGGGGCACGCTTAAATGCACATGTATGCAGGGCTAGCTAGGTGAGTTGGGATGCCATTTAAAATGTGTGTTTCAGTATAGTGCAGTAATACGTTATCACAACTCAACAGTCTGAATCGGCTCTAAAGCCCCGTACACACGTAGCGATCGTCGGCCGAACGATTGGCCGTCTTTTGTCCAGGGCTGTCGTGTCTGTTGAAAACTGCAAAAGACTGCACACGAATTTTGTCGGCCAACAACAGCCGACTGCAGAAGTGATGTCATGTGATGGTTAACTTTCCGTGTCTTTTTTCTTTTCTGAGCATGTCCAGTCTTGCTAATCTGCTGTCTGTCGGCCGAAATCTGTACTGACTGGCGAACAATCGGCCGTTCTGGTGACGGCCAACAAATATTTTAATGCCTGCACGACAGATTCCGTTCGGCCGAAAATGCGCTGTCGGCTGTCGGAAGCATCATACTAACAAGCCTACAATCGGCCGATCCATCGGCAGCCGAATATTTACTGCCGACAATCGCTACGTGTGTACGGGGCTTTAGAGGCTTTACTTCTCTCACTGGAACATGTCATGACAAGATCATGGCCAGTAAGTATTCTCTCTTGTAGCCATCTATTTTGATGTAAACAATTACAATTGCGCCTGGTTACAAAGAAAACTGATTTTGTTGTCAATTTAAAAAAAGAACAAAAGCCTTCCATCTTTTCAGAAGATGTATATTAGTACCGTGCAAGGGAAATTCATTAGCAAAGTCTCTGAACAGAGAAAAGAAAACAGCAGGTAAGTAACTTCATTTACTAACAAATTGGCTTTAGGGTTGTCAGGCCGATGACACGCAGTTACATCCTATACGCCTTAACCCCTTCATGACCAGCGGGTTTACGTTCTGTGAAAGCATACTGGGGTAATGTTCATCTCAAAGTTATGTCTGATCTAGGATTCCTGATCATTGTTTTTCTATTCCAAGATTACAGTGCTCATTTCTAATATTATTATTATTATTATACAGGATTTATATAATGACAACAATTTGTGCAGTGCTATAAAAAATAATTACAGTACAGTTACAATACAATTTAGTAGGGTTCTGTGGGTCCTGCTCATGAGAACTTTACATTTTTTTAGATTCTGCCACTAAATGTGATTGGTACGAAAGATCGTACTGAGAGAAATAGCAAGGCAGCCATTGCTGCTCTCCCTGAAGTGGTTCTAAAGCCTCAATGTTTTTTTTTATCTTAAAGTGATTGTAAAGTCTGTTTATTTTTTCCTTTTATAACAAACCTGTTATACTTACCTCCTCTCTGTGCAGTTGGGTTTGCACAGGGCAGCCCGGATCCTCCTCTTCTCGGGTCCCTCGTTCTTGCTCCTGGCCCCTCTCTCCTATCGAGTGCCCCCACAGAAAGCAGCTTGCTATGGGGGCACCTGAGCTGAGCTACAGCTCCATTCAGGCACAGACCTGCCGTTCGGCCCCACCACTCTCTCTCTCGATTGGCTAACTGACTTGATCGACAATGGCGCCGCAGCTGTGTCCCAGCCAATCAGGAGGGAGAGTCCCGGGCAGCCGAGGGACTCATGGGCATCGCTGGAGAGAGATGGGGCTTAGTTTAGTATTAGGGATGCTGGGGGGGGCTGCTACACATAGTAGGATTTTTATCTTTATGCAAAGAATGCATTAAGATAAAAAAACTTTCTGACTTTACAACTCCTTTAATGCGTACTATGCATTAGGGTAAAAAACCTTCTCTAGTGCAGGATCCCCCTAGCCCTCCCCTTTTCTTACCTGAGCCCAATCCAACCCGGTGGTGTGCTGGAGAGCAGTGGCTCTTGCTGCTGTCTCCCTCCTCATTAGCTCCCCCTCCTGTCAATCAACTGCAGTGACAAGGGGGTGGGGCTGAGTCCTGCTGTCTGTGTCAATGAACACATCAGTTGGGCTCAGGAGCAAGTACACACAAGTGCCCCCATGGGAAGCGGCTTCCCATGGGGGCACTAGACAAAAGGGAGGAGCCAGTAGCGCTGGCAAGGGACCTGAGAAGAGGAGGTTCGGGGCCACTCGGGGCAGGTATATAAGTATAGAGATGATTGTTATATATTTTTTTAATTTCCTTTACAATCGCTTTAAAGCAGAACTAAACTCTCTCAGTCAACATTAAAGTGGATGAAAACCCATGAAATCTGACCTTCAGATACATATATCAGTAGTGTTTACTCTCTCCAAAGCCCTAAGTCCTGTGTCTTTTGCTTCTCTATTCCTATGTTATCAGCATAATAACTTCTGACAAGTTCTCCAACACAGAAGATAAAAGCAGCTGGAAATTTGTGTCAGGTGGGTGCATAAAAATAGATTAGATTAGCAGGGAGCTTGTCTATTCACAACACAGCTCTGCATGTTTCTTCCTTCCTCTGCCTATGTGTAGGGGGGGGGGGTGTGGTGTGCCTTTCCTCCAATCAGCTGTCACACAGTGTATGCCAAGACTCCACACCCAGTGCTGGAACAGGAAGAAAAGATTCTACCATGGCGTTCACTTTCTAAACAGTGCAGAATCCCGAAGACAGCAGATATACGAATAAAACTTATGTAGGGAGATTTATTTCATCTCTATGTATCGTCTGAGGCTGTTCACTTCACTGGGTATATGTGAGGGTTTACATCCACTTTAAATATTTTTAATCCTTATGCTCTTTGCATTATATTTACTTGTTTTACACTTTTTTTTTTTTAATTTCTTTACTTGCTTCCTAGTTTCTGGCCTAGGTCAAAAATGATTCCATTTAGCTCAAGTTTTTTCTTTCACAGGAAGAAGGGGCTTTCTTAGCTAAGCATGCCCACATGTCTGAGATAAGGGCAGACAGACTCCAGCAAGTGCTACATGAATCATCTGCCCTAAGGGCCCAGACATTTGTTATGAGCAATTGGTTGATTACCTGATAGTTAGTATAATACTTTCGACAGTCGATTCCAACTTTTTTGAAGGTGCAGGCTAGAATATTTTTATCGTAAGTGAACACAATGTCCCATTTTCATTCAATGTGTACAGTAACCGTATGGAAATATTCAAATAGAAAAAAATGTGCATGCTCAGAAGCATAGAATAACTCTACACTTCCCCTTCTACTGGGCTAGTTTGTATCTACGTTTGCTGAGATTATTTGTTTAAGTCAATACCATTTTGACTACATCACCATATGCACTTTCGTGGAAAATTGGACAATCGGTCGTCAGATTTTCTCATTGTGTACTAGGCCTAACTCAAGAAGGTCATGGCTAGAAATGCTAGGGGTATTTTTTTAAAGTGATTTCTCAAATGGAATCATGGATGGATGGGTAAGTATGATTTAAATGGCAAAATGAATTAAATAGTGTTTTCAGTTTCTGATGCTCAGATATAGTTTAGTTCAACTTTAACCACTTTACCACCGGAAGATTTTGCTGTCTTCCGTCCAGGCCACTTTTTGCGATTCGGCGCTGTGCGACTTCAACTGACAATTGCGCGGTCGTGCGACGCCGTACCCAAACAAAATTTACGTCCTTTTTTTCCCACAAACAGAGCTTTCTTTTGGTGGTATTTGATCACCTGTGCGATTTTTACTTTTTGCGCTATAAACAAAAAAAGAGCGTTTATTTTGAAAAAATAACAATATTTTTAACATTTTTTTATATGAAATTCCCCCCAAAAAAGATGTAAAAAACAATTTTTTAAAAAATTTTTGGCCAATTTGTTTTCTGCTACCTATGTTTGGTAAAAAAAATCGCAATAAGTGTATTTTGATTGGTTTGCGCAAAAGTTATTGCGTTTACTAACAAAGGGAAAGATTTCTGTCATTTTTGGTGTTTTTTATTTTAATGCGTAATGGCGGCGATCTGCGATTTTTTTTTGCGGGACTGCGACATTGTGGCGGACAGATCGGACCCTTGACTGACATTTTTGACACTTTTGGGGGTACCAGTGACATTACTGCAGTAATCAGTGCTATATATATGCACTGTTACTGTAAAAATGACACTGGCAGGGATGGGGTTAATTTTATTGGAGAGGGAGGGGTTAATGTATGCCTGGTGCTTACTGACGTGTAGGGGGGGAGGTGACTGAGTGAGGCATGGACAGATCGGATGTCCAGCTATGCTGAACAGTCCGATCTGTCACTCCCTGTCACTATGGAGATCCGCCCGCTCTGTTTACACACAGCGGGCGGATCTCCAGACTCGATCCCCGACGATCAGGTAAGAGCAGCGGCGATCGCCGCTGCTCCTCCCCTGGCCCGACTCCCGCTGTGAATGAAAACAGCGGGAGCGAGCCTCCGGCGGCGCGCAAGCGCCGCCCAGAAGGGGGAGTGTCTGACGACGTTAATACTACGTCGTCAGACGATAACGAGCCACTCTGCCGCAGTAGTATTACTGTGAGCAGACGTAAAGTGGTTAAAGGCTCCCATAGACGGATCCAATTTTGGGCGATTTCTGCTGCATCAGCTGAAATTCGAGCCACGGGTGGCCCTACAAGTACCACTCGGCTGAAGAATAGTTGATTGAAATGGTAACTCTACTTCCGTGGGGAAAAGAAATAGAAAATAAAGAAAAAACAATATAGCGTATACAATTGCGACACAAATCATATTGTGATTGAATGTTATTAAAAATTACTTTTCCTTTTTAACCTGCTGTCATTTTCTGAAAAAGCAATACAATATGGCTACCTGGAGGTGTTCTGTACACAGATGGTGTATAGAGCGCCCCCCAGAAACATAATTTCCTGCTTGTGATTGGCTCACTGATTTTCCCAGAAGTCTGCCTAAGATACAGGTCAGATTTCAGGCATCCCCTGCAACAAAAATGTCATATTTGATGAGATTCTTCATGGAATCTGCAACAAAGGTTGGTATAATCCTTGCAATTTACATAGTTCACCCAGAGGGGAATGTTTTTTTTTCTCAACAAAATAGGAGTTATGCTTTATAAATTAACTCGGCTGAACAGTGACAGCTTCCTATCGGATGCAGTTGCTGTGCAGAAACACCTCTGTATTCCAAGGCTGAATGAATACAATAGCCAAACACATACAGTCCATAGACAGTGCCAAACAAACATCTATGAGTCCAAAGTTTTTACATTCAATATTTTTATTTTTCAAGATAAGATTTACAATCCAAGAAAAGAACAGCAGATATATAGGAAAACACTGAGGTGTTACAAGGTGTAAAATAGAGATGCGTAATCACCCAGAGAAATATAATTACATAGCTTCACTTACCTACTATTATGCTACAAGATCTTTGAAGAGCAAGACGCACTCCGTAATAATCTTTTCTGGAATCATAACATATCCAACATTTTTAATGAAAAAGTTAATGAAAAAAAAAAAATTACACATTTCAGGGTGCCAACATACTCCCCTTTCATCATGGCTTAGTCATTTTGGCTGTAAAAAAACAACGCATTTCGGGGGGGTCAACAGACTCCCCCTTCATCAGGGCTTAGTCATATTGGCTGTAAAAAACAACGCATTTCGGGGGGCCAACAGACTCCCCCTTCGTCGGGGCTTAGTAATTTTGGCTGTAAAAAAAACCAACGCATCTTGGGGGGCCAACAGACTCCCCCCTCATCAGGGCTTAGTCATTTTGGCTGTAAAAAAACAACGCATTTTGGGGGGGTCAACAGACTCCCCCTTCATCAGGGCTTAGTCATATTGGCTGTAAAAAACAACGCATTTCGGGGGGCCAACAGACTCCCCCTTCGTCGGGGCTTAGTAATTTTGGCTGTAAAAAAAACCAACGCATCTTGGGGGGCCAACAGACTCCCCCCTCATCAGGGCTTAGTCATTTTGGCTGTAAAAAAACAACGCATTTCGGGGGGTCAACAGACCCCCCCTTCATCAGGGCTTAGTAATTTTGGCTGTAAAAAACAACGCATTTCGGGGGGTCAACAGACTCCCCCTTCATCAGATCTTAGCAATTTTGGCTGTAAAAAACAATGCATTTCGGGGGGCCAACAGACTCCCCCTTCGCCTGGGCTTAGTAATTTTGGCTGTGCTTAAAGCCTAACCCCAGAAATAGTATGACTTTAAATAATTAGTTTGAACCAAGCTGGCCCAAACAAACTTATTCCTTTACTAATCAGTGCAGCCACTGTCAGTGCAGTATAAACTGCATGAAGCATCAGCTACATACAGTATACAGAGCTGTGTTCCAGCAGCAGTACAGGGACTCTCCATGCTGTTCCCTGGAACAAAATTGAATCAAGCTGAGCACTGCTGCAGTGAATACAAGGCTTCCTCTGATTGACTGAGGTGGAGACTGCGACATCATCTACCTACCTCTCAACCTCAGCCAATCAGAGGAAGCCTTGTCATCACTAATAAGGCTTCCAGGGAATGGCTGAGCATGTTTTTAATATAGTTTTGGCAGCAAGAAGAAAATCTTGGTACTGCTGGCGGAATGCAGTATATAATCCTAACCACAACACTACCTGCCTGGAGTTTGCATGTTCTCCTTGTGCCTGTGTGAGTTTCCTCCGGATTCTCCAGTTTCCTCCCACACTCCAAAGACATGCTGGTAGGTTAATTAGCTCTGGTCTAAATTGGCCCTAGTATGTGTATGTATGAATGTGAGTTAGGGACCTTAGATTGTAAGCTCCTTGAGGTTAGGGACTGATGTTAATGTACAATGTATATGTAAAGCGCTGCATAAATTGCCAGCGCTATATAAGTACCTGAAATTAATAAATAAATACAGGTTACAGCGTGGACAATGCTGCATCAGTTAGTAAAGGAAACAGTTCATCTGGGCCAGATTGGTGACAGGAAAAATGGAATTAGGCTTTAAAAACCAACTGGACAGGGCAGTGACTGCTTCCTTTCCTATCAGACACGCTATATTGCATAACTGCCTGGATGCAATAGCCGCACCCATACAGTCCAATGAGAGTGCCAAACAAAAATCCAAGAGTCCAAAGTTTTAATTGATAAAGTTGGGAAATAGCAGAGAAAGATTCAAGGCTTTTCAGGGATCCGACTCTCTCTTCATCAGGGGTTAGGAACTTTGACCATGCTTACATGGACTTGGGTAAGCAGATACCATATAGATCTGCACTGTAATTGACTTTTTGGAACAATTTCAGAGGAACTCGTTAAGCCAGTGTTAATAAGTAGAGCTTTGCTGTGTCTAGTGCCCAGTTTGTATTTATATTTTAATACAATAGCCAGCAGTGGAGAATCTTCCATCCACACGGTTATCATTGCAATAGGGGAACTGACTGATTTTCATTGGTTTGAATAAACTAAAACGGCGCTGTGTATGGCGACCTCAAAAGAATGCTAGTTACCTTGCTGTCAATGAGTACAGTTACAGAACTGTAAGCCCAGAACATGTAATATGTATACTTCTTCTAGGTCATTAGCTTGCAAAGTACTTAAACTGTTTGTTACCTCAACATTTCACATTCCTGAGACATACAAAGATGCAGAATATTGCTGCACTCCTTGGTAACTTTATTCAAGTATTAAGTAATAATTTCACATTCCTGATACCGTGTTTCCCCGAAAATAAGCCTGGGTCTTATATTAATTTTGGCACCAAAAGACACAGTAGGGCTTATTTTCGGGGTAGGTCTTACTTTCATGTGCTGTCCCTCTCTTCCCTCTCTGCATGCCAAGAATCCTGTGTGAACCTAGTTTAGTGTATATAAAATCCTAGGATGCGCTTTATTAGTGTTTTATATATGTCCAGTGTGTGTTTTTGTAATACAATAGTGTAAAATACCTTCATTACTGCTCTGTGCTCAGCTACAGTAATCTCCCACTCTCTCCTGTCTTTCTTCTCTCATACCGTGGCTGTCAGACTCAGAGGGGGATCTCAGCCCCTCCCCTCTGCAGTTTACACAGAAGCGCAGGGTAGATTAGATTACAATAGTGTGAAATACCTTCTTCATCGCTGCTCCGGGCTCAGCTGGTCTGCCGCCCTCTTCTCCCCTGCTGACAGCTGGGGGTCACAGAAGTGTATTTCCCACAATTCTAATCGAACACCCAGCTCTTCTGTGTTACACTGCAGAGGGGAGGGGCTGAGATCCCCCTCTGACAAGGTATGAGAGGAGACAGAATCAGCTGAGAGCAGAGCGGCGATGCAAGGAATGTATTTCACAGTATTATATTACAAAAACACACATTGGACATTATTTAAAACACTAATAAAGTGCATCCTAGGATTTTTCATACACTAAACTATCGCTTATTTTCGGGGTAGGGATTATATAGCAGCCCTCCCCAAAAATAACACTAGGTCTTACTTTCAGGGTAGGTCTTACTTTCGGGGAAACACGGTATGTGTCTGTTGTACCATGTACTTACTATTTGTTTATTACAGGTAACTTACTGTATTTTGCGTCAACCATTTGCTCAGCGCTTTACATATACGGTATAATGTGCATTCACAGCAGTCCCTACCGCGAAGGAGCTTACTATCTAAGTTCCCTAACTCACATTCATACATACACATACTAGGGCCAATTCAGACAGGAGCCTATGAACCTACCAGCATGTCTTTGGAGTGTGGGAGGAAACCAGAGTACCCATGCAGGCACAGGGAGAACATGCAAACTCCAGGTCTGGTGATCCTGCCAGTCCTCCTGCTTTCCTATTTTAAATTGACCATGCTAGGCATAGAAGAACATTCATCCTGTTGTGGTCTGTTTTTATGTCCTCCAACGGCCAAGCCTTATGCTGACACCCCCCCCCCCGAGCTTTTCACTGGAAAGATTGGTGTACTGCTGTTTCTCTGCCTCCTGCAGTCTCCATCCTCTCTTAAGCCACTTATGCAGTTGAGAACAGAGGTCATGTGATCACTTACAGAAAAAGAAAAAAAAAAGTATTTAGAATGTGTACATACAATTTATATAAATGTTTTGCCCTACATTTCTATTTTAAACAGAATGGGTTGCTTTCCAAGACAAGGGTTCAAATATACATTAACAGAATAGAAGAGAGATGTTGGTTGTTGGGGGTTACTTACACTCTAATAATTACCACAATATTACTTGTGTTATTCTCATCACAGGTATTTGTATGGGAGGGGTGTCCACCTCCGTTTTATCTAGGGCCGCATCAGCATTATGGTCACCGTCAAAGGACCGGTTCTATCTGTAGCCCCCCCCATCATTAAAAACGAACAGTTTATCACCCTCCCATACATCATAGTGCACCCCCCTTTACTTTGTGCTGCTGCTAAGAAGAAGCTGGGGGCAGAGATGGGAAGCAGAAAGTGCAGGGTCTGGAGGAGGACCATAGGAGTCAGCTGCTGGAGTGTGCTGAATACTGAGACCAGGGGAGGTGGAGATGAAGGAGTTCTGTGACTGCACAGAGAGGTGCAGGATCTGTAGGAGGAGTTCTGTCCGCCTCTCTGCTGCCGACTTCTGAGAGAAGGTGGGGGAGGAGGTGAGGAAGGTGCAGCAGCTGTAGGAGAGGTGCAAGGGCCACATGAAATGGCCTGGAAGGCTGAATTTGGCCCTCGGGCCTTGTGTTTGACAAATGTGTTGTATGGCAAAAAACACAAAACAATGTAGACTCTGATAAAGACCATGGCCCCTTTCTTTTTTCTTTTGGGTTTAGAGCTATGATGCCTCAGAGCTAATTTATGATATTGTTGTCTCTCTCCTAATATTCTAACGCCCATGTACATAAATCAAGAGAGTAAATGAAAGATGTATACAATTCATAACTGGGATGTGACTGTCTTTTTGGAAGATTTAAAACCTGTTCTGTAGGTTTTTCACGTATTCTATCGTAATCCTAAAGGGGAAGTATAACGTATTTTCGGTGAGTGCCTATTAAGAGATGTTATTTCATTATTTTTCCTATGGTCATATCAAGCATGACTTTCACAAATTTATAAGCTTGGGGCTGCTCTGTGCAAAGCCACTACACAGAGCAGGTAAGTATGACATGTTTGTTATTTTTTTAAAATAAATGTTTTTCCTTTATAATTACTTTAACTCAATTCTTTTCTTTTAGATTTAGTATGAATTTTGAATGATATTTTGTATTAGTGTGCGCAAATGTTTTTGTATATTATTATTGAAAATACAGTTTAAAAAAAAAAAACACATTTATTTAACTACCATGGGACAAAAAAAAAAAAAAATCAAAAGCACCATTTTTTAAATTCTACAGGTTCTGTGCATTCAGACAATATATGTTTAACGTTAACGCAATTACTTTGTTGTTCTGTTGATAACTGTTGAGATTTTGGACACACAAGGATTACACTCTTCTTAATGAGTTGGCTGACTCATTGGCCTGCATTGCGAGAAGAAGCTTTAAAGCACATACTATAGTGCAGTGATGGTGAACATTGGCACCCCAGATTTTTTGGAACTACATTTCCCATGATGCTCCACTACACTGCAGAGTGCAAGAGCATCGTGGGACATGCAGTTCCAAAACATCTGGGGTGCCATCACTGCTATAGTGTAACATTAAAAAACATGAAGAGGAGCCTGCATACTACATGTTATGAGCATGGATGGCTGCCCTATGTACAAATCTAATTACATAGAAACAAGGCTTTTTTTCTCAGAGAAGAGGTACTACCCACCTCTGAGCACCGTTCCTTGGTTCCATCCCTTAACCACCTCCCAATACTGCCCTTTAAGGCAAAAGTATCATTTTGTGGTGTTAAGTAACTTGTATGGAATTTGAGAATGATAACAAGAAAAGCAGTGAAATAAATCCCCTGCAGCCAGCAACAATATATCCCTCAAACAACAATGGACCACCTGCAACAAAATTTCCACCTCAGCAACAATAGACTCCCAGCAGCAACAACAACAGATCTCCCTATAGCCAGCATCAATAGGCCCCACCCTCAACAGTGGATCTCTCCCAGCAACAACTGACCCCCCCCTGCAACATAAGACCCGCCCCCAGCAACAATAGATCCCCAACCAGCAACAATAGACCTCAGTAACAACAGACCCCCCTGCAAAAATATATCCCCTCCAGTTAGAATAGATCCCCCAGCAGCGAGTATCAGTAGACCCTGCAGCACACCAAAGCCCCCTTTGCCATTACATACAGTCAGTCCTAGAGGTGCCAGAACTGCGTCCCCCCGCGTTCCCGCTGAAAAAAAGCCCTGATCTCATTTTCATATATCTCTAAAAAAAATAAAAAGACTGTACATTCCTTTTAATGAACTAGCAATGTGGTCATATCTACTATCTGATATAATTAGGGCCCTCTTTAACACAGGGCAAAAGGGGAAGCCGCCCCAAGCCCAGTCATTGTTGTGGGGCCCAAAGCAGCTCCCCCTTGAGCCCTCACTGCCCACAAATAGTTGATAGGTGGATTCAGGAGGGCACAAGAAAATATTTGCCCAGGGTTCAATTAATATTAAAGACGGCCCTGGATATAATTAGATATATTTTGCTTGTCTGTACCTATAGGCCTCAATACAGGGGTGCCTGGGGTGTATGACATCAAATTTCAGTGTATTTTTCCACCTGGGAACACCACAGGTGCTTCGTACAACCGCCCAGAGAAATCAATGGCAGGACACGGGTATATACCAGTACTGCATAAACACACACACATGTAGATGTACAACCCTGGACGCAGACTGTCCACGTCCGGTGGTTTACATGCAGGTACCAGGGTATACCTGCATACAGCCGATAATTTCTATGGGAGGCTGTACGAAGAACCTGTGACTCCCAGTGGAAGAAACACATCCGAATTTTATAACATAAGATCCCAGGTGACCATAAGTTTGATGCCTTAGGGCAGCCTTTTTTAACCAGGGTGCCTTGAGGCTTTTTTAGGGGTGCCTTGGCAAAATGCCTAAAAATTCATCAAAAATTGTATACAAGCCAGCAGATGGATGAAGCCTGCCTTTTAGTTACACAAAGCCACAGGTTTTCATTATGCACCATTATAACTTTCTAGACACTGGCATCCTAACAACCAATGATGTCATTAGTTTATAGGGAGGATGTCTGTCACCCCCACAGCATCCTTGTTTGACCCTCCTCTTCCTCTCTACGTCAACATTGGGGTCACATTAGATGGAGAGAAATTGAGGAAGAGGAGAAACATTGCAATACTAGTCAGTAGCAGTGGGCAAAAGTATATTTGCTTTGGAAGAAAAAAATAACCTCTAACGTTGGGTGTCCTACATTATTATTATTATTATACAGGATTTATATAGCGCCAACAGTTTGCGCAGCGCTTTACAATGTGAGGGAAGACAATACAGTTACAATACAGTTCAAAACAGGAGGAACTAGAGGGCCCTGCTCGTTAGAGCTTACAATCTAGAAATGTGTGGATGTTGCTGCATTATGTAAAACGTTTAGAATATTTTTTTACAGTTTAGAACGCGGTGCCTCAAGACTGTCTATAAATTTAAAGGGTGCCTTTGCTGAAAAAGGCTTGAGAAACACTGCCTTAGGGGACCACTGACGCCTATGAGCACATGTTGCAGAAAATGTGTTATCACATCCATCTAGCTGTGAACAGACCATGAGAGCCTATTCATAATTCTTCTTTTTGGTGCAGCAACAACTTTGCTGCATGAAAAACGCATGTCAAGTAGACATCCCATTGTTTTTTTAAATGAGTTTTATTACTGCAGTATAATGGCCTTTTAAAAGCTGAGATTTAAAAACTTCCTAGAGATGTGAATTAATTAGTCTGCCATCATGAAAGCTCTGTCTGTCTGCAGTGGGATTGCCTTCAATACCCCTAAGAAACACATACATTACATGGATTAGTCACAGTTGCTCTTATGGGCAGTTTAAGACCACAAGTTCTATGGGAGATAAAGGCCACATAAACACAGGGCTTAGAAGACAAAAGGGGGTCTTTGTAAGGCAATTTATGTCAGGCCACTAAGAGCAGACTACTGTCTGATTAAGGAATTCACTGACAAATTGCCTCCTTCAATCAGCTGTCCTGATAGAAGGGTTTCTATCGGGACAGGACATTTTAGAGTGGTTGGATCCACAGATGATCCCCTTTGGAATTAACTTATAGTTTTTGTTTTCACTGAATGTCAGGCATCATACATTGTGTTGGATTTTTCCCAGCTTATCAAATTTTTTTACTGCACTATGGTGTCCCTAAAATAAACCCATGAGAATATAAAATATTCAAGGTGCAATGGCTGACTTTTTTTCAAAGGAGCAACCTCTAGGCAGAGACAAATTAAATTAATCCATATGTTTTGGTGGGTTGTGCACAGGGGCGATAAAGCCCAGTTATGATAAATTATACACAGTATTATTGAAAACACAAAGCAGGTTTTGGTGCCTCAAGCCAAAGGGGTGGGATTTTATGGGCTAGTCAGGTAGTAAACTTGTAGTAAAATTATATAGTAATTTATTAAAGGAAAATAAATAAGATTTCATACAATAATAATCATCATATTTGTGCCAATGGGTTATAGACCCATGTGAGAGGTGAAAAGGAAATAAGTAGTAAGTGACAATGTGAAGGGTGACTTTGATATAGATCTCTGTCTGTAAGTGCTCAGCCAAGTGAGCTATTTGGAGAGAGACTATATATCTGAAGCCTCCGACGCGTTTCGGCCTGTATTGCCTTTATCAAGGAAGCGAGAGGGCCACCATCTCTGAAAGATATATGGTGGATATGTATTAGAGATTCAATTCTTTAAGATAATATTTATTTTAAGAGAAAATAAGTGTACACATACTTGTGACTAAAAGTTGGATCCCGGACCTTTCTGTTTGTTCACCCAAAGCTAATCACACAGGATTTGTTGTGGACTTGCTGTCTGTGGTGTAAAGAATATATGGTATTCAAAATAAGTTTGATTTACTCGCAAATCAAACTTATTTTGAATACCATATATTCTTTACACCACAGACAGCAAGTCCACAACAAATCCTGTGTGATTAGCTTTGGGTGAACAAACAGAAAGGTCCGGGATCCAACTTTTAGTCACAAGTATGTGTACACTTATTTTCTCTTAAAATAAATATTATCTTAAAGAATTGAATCTCTAATACATATCCACCATATATCTTTCAGAGATGGTGGCCCTCTCGCTTCCTTGATAAAGGCAATACAGGCCGAAACGCGTCGGAAGCTTCAGATATACAGTCTCTCTCCAAATAGCTCACTTGGCTGAGCACTTACAGACAGAGATCTATATCAAAGTCACCCTTCACATTGTCACTTACTACTTATTTCCTTTTCACCTCTCACATGGGTCTATAACCCATTGGCACAAATATGATGATTATTATTGTATGAAATCTTATTTATTTTCCTTTAATAAATTACTATATAATTTTACTACAAGTTTACTACCTGACTAGCCCATAAAATCCCACCCCTTTGGCTTGAGGCACCAAAACCTGCTTTAAGATTATACAATTTGGGATGTTGGCTACACCTACCACTTAGGCATCAAGGATCAATCCTCTATGTATTATTGAAAACATACTTTTTAGGTGCCCATGGACTATATACCCTGTATATGTTACCTTAAAAATCATGCAAAATGTATTCATTTTGTGGAGGATGTGCTTTTTTAAAGGATGCGCTGTAAATGGAGTTCAGAGAAGGGCAACAATGCTAATAAAGGAATGTTCACCACTATGTGCTCCAATCATCCACATACATTAGTGATGATCCCATCATCCGATATGCCCTCACCTGGGGATAAGACCAACCAATGGTCTATATGCGCTTTTATCCCTCTCTGGGGATCTGTTTTATACTATTTCCCTCCTTTGGTGGCAATCTTGACTTTAAAATCCTTCTTCTCTTAAGCCCCGTACACACGTAGTGATTGTCGGCAGTAAATATTCGGCCGCCGAACGATCGGCCGATTGTCGGCTTGTTAGTATGATGCTTCCGACTAACCGACTCCGACTTTTCGGCCGAACAGAATCAGGTGTGCAGGCATTAAAATTTTTGTTGGCCAACACCAGAACGGCCGATTGTTCGCCAGTCAGTACAGAATTCGGCCGACAAACAGCCGATTAGCAAGACTGGGCATGCTCAGAGAAGAAAAAACACATGGAAAGTTAACCATCACATGACATCACTTCTGCAGTCGGCTGTTGTTGGCCGACAAAATTCATGTGCAGTCTTTTGCAGTTTTCAGCCGACAGGACAGCACCGGACAAAAGACGGCCGATCGTTCGGCCGACATTCGGTACGTGTGTACGGGGCTTTACACTTATACCCATATGCCCAAATCATAAAGAGAAAAATCTGGACATAGTGCTTTATCTTTTAAACAACCGGTTTATTAAACATTAAATATAAAACGCTCACATTTTTCTGGCGCTTAGAGTGCACTAAACTGTAAAAAGCATTCAGTTCTCACAGTGCGGGTATAAGACAATCAGACAGTATATGGTGTGCTCACAGTGCGTGCCTCAGCGTGACGACAGATTGGCCCCTCCCCTACGCGTTACGCCACAGGGTCACGCCGCTTCCTCAGGGGGGATATATCTACACTGTGAGCATACCGTGGTAATATAAACAAACGTATTCTCTCTGGAGAAGAGACGCTTGAGAGGAGATATGATAGCGATATTCAAATACCTTACTGGTGACCCTAGCATAGGGAAAACACTTTTCAGTGAGGTGAGTTAAAAAAGACAGGCAGCCATTCATTGAAATTAGAAGAGAAGCTATTTAACCTATAAATGTGTAGAGTTTTCTTTACTGTCAGAGGCGTAGGGATGTGGAATTCTCTTCCACCAGCAGTGGTATAAGCAGGAAGCATCCATAGTTTAAAAAAATATTAGATAGGCATTTTAACGATCACAGCATGCAGGGTTACGAGATTTACTATTGACATAAACACAAGCACAAGGATTGTTCAAATCTAACAACATATGTACAATATGTTGCAAATGCTTGTAAAGAGAGACATCTAGGGATTCTGAATTAGGAGGGGGGTCACCCTTATGTGTTTTTTTTAACATGCTTTGTAATGTGTTTAATGTTTTAGCAAAGGTATTAAAGCGGAGTTCCACCCAAAAGTGGAACTTCCACTGATCTGCTTCCTCCCCTCCTCCGGTGCCACATTTGGCACCTTTCAGGGGGGAGGGGGGAACGTGTACCTGTTTTTGTACCCTTCCCCATTTCCAGGAAAAAGTGCCGTGATACCTCCCCCCCCTTGGAAGTTCGTCTCCCTCCTCCTTTCCCCGCCGCCGAGCAAAGTCGAATGCACAGCCCTCTTCGCCCATGCGCAGTAGGGATTCAGCTGTAAAGGCGAAAGGCTTCACAGTCGCCAGTTTTCCTTAGAACGAATGGTGGTGGCAGCACCCAGGAGTCAATCCAAAAATTTGCTGGGGTTCTGACATTGCAGGCTCCTTGGACAGGTAAGTGTCTATATATTAAAAGTCAGCAGCTATAGTTATTGTAGCAGCTGACTTTTTATTTTCTTTCCCCAGCTGGAACATCGCTTTAATACATTTTGCATAACGTTTAAGATAGCATCTGCATAGACCTTGGGCAACTAAAATGTACATTTTCCATAAAACTGAGGTGTAGGTGGAAGGACAGAACATAAACACGACAAGGATAGAAGGCGCCAACAGGTAACCAGACCCTGTGTGAGGGGGCAGTCTCTTTATAAATAGTTCATAAGAAGTTCATAGGAAGTCCAACGAAGGAGTGCGCATGCCCAGGACCGCACAGACTTGGAAACGCGTCGTGACCTCCCCCCCTCCAGTGACGTAATCTGCACAAACTGTGGTCCATGCCACGGTCCCGCTTTATCCCCTCTGCTCGGGTTTCCCTCTGAGGACTTCCGCTTGGCCTCTTCCACGCAGCACAGGACCCCGGCGGTCCACATCGCAGACACCAAGTCCCTGACATCCCGGACTCCCCTTCCTAATGAGCTTGATGGGGGGGGGGGGGGGTCAGGAGAAAAATGTAACTGAAGTGAATTGTGTAACTTACTGTCTGTTGAGGGTATCATGAATTGCTGTTGAATGGATATATTTTTTAACATGTTAGTTCAATAATTGGGTACCGAGATATTCCATTACTCTTCCTACTGAGGGTTCTGTAGGGGTCACCCCTGGTTACTCTTCCCTGGTTTGGCCACAGCAGGTACATAGGCAAGAACGAAGGAAATTGGAGCTGTCAAAAAAACGTACCTGCACTAAAAAAAAAAACAACACTGCAAAAGTGTTTGAGGAAGAAGGATGAGCAGTACTTTGCCTTTTGAAAGAAGGTTTGCTTTAACATGTATGGCCAGTTTTAGATATATTATCAGCTTGTCTGAACATATGATTTTAGTGGAGGGGGGCTTTAAAGTTTTTAAGGGTTAGCTTGGCAAGAATGACAAGTAGATGGCACGCTTCTTCTACTGGATTCCAAGACAGTAACTGTCACTGCAACCTTACCATAACCAGAAGACTGATATAGATGCCTAAACTATATACAAGTTTTTAATTTAAGACTCCAACTACCCTGACCATTTACCATTCAGGCAGACAGTGCTGAGTTTTTAGAATGCCATGCTTAAATGAATGAGAACAGCTCAGACTGTAGTACCCAGGAACTAAGCCTAACTGAATGTACCAGCTGAAAAAGTCAACTGTGTAGAAGTCCCGTTGTATTAGTGAACATTAGTATTACTGGTGATCTCACATCAGAGGTTTTTTTTTTTATGTAGTCATTTCCATTTAGCTATAGCAATTTAAATTAAGAAACACATGGAATTGCAGCCTGGCTTTTAGATTAATTGGAAAGTATTGAAAATGTAAATTGCTCAGAAGTACCATATCTAACACAGACAGGCTTTAAAAATACCTGCTCCACTGTGACTCTCTCTATATACAGTATATACTGTATATACAGTATCTCACAAAAGTGAGTACACTCTTCACATTTTTTTAAATATTTTATTATATATTTTCATGTGACAACACTGAAGAAATGACACTTTGCTACAATGTAAAGTGTACAGCTTGTATAAGTGTAAATTTGCTGTCCTCTCAAAATAACTCAACACACTAAACGTCTAAACTGCTGGCAACAAAAGTGGTACACCCCTAAATGTCCAAATTGGGCCAAATTAGCCATTTTGTCCACGGTGTCATTTGACTCATTCGTGTTACAAGGTCTCAGGTGTGAATGGGGAGAAGGTGTGTTAAATTTGGTGTTATCGCTCTCACTCTCTCACACTGGTCACTGGCAGTTCAACATTGCCCCTCATGGCAAAGAATTATCTGAGGATCTGAAAAAAAGAATTGTTGCTCTACATAAAGATGGCCTAGACTATAATAAGATTGCCAAGACTCTGAAACTGAGTTGCAGCACAGTGGCCAAGACCATACGGTGGTTTACCAGGACAGGATCCACTCAGAACAGGCCTCGCCATGGTCAACCAAAGAGGTTGAGTGCACGTGCTCAGCATCATATCCAGAGGTTGTCTTTGGGAAATAGACATATGAATGCTGCCAGCATTGCTGCAGAGGTTGAATGGGTGGGGGGTCAGCCTGTCAGTGTTCAGAACTTCAGACCATACTCCGCACACTGCATCAAATTGGTCTGCATGGCTGTCGTTCCAGAAGAAAGCCTCTTCTACAGATGATGCACAAGAAAGCCCACAAACAGTTTACTGAAGACAAGCAGACTAACAACATGGATTACTGGAACCATGTTCTGTGGTCTGATTAGACCAAGTTAAAATTATTTGGTTCAGATGGTGCCAACCGTGTGTGGCGGCAACCAGGTGAGGAGTACAAAGACAAGTGTGTCTTGCCTACAGTCAAGCATGGTGGCGGGAGTGTCAGAGTCTGGGGCTGCATGAGTGCTGCCGGCACTGGGGAGCTACAGTTCATTGAGGGAACCATGAATGCCACCAGTGCACGTGACATACTGAAGCAGAGCATGATCCCCTCCCTTTGGAGACTGGGCCGCAGGGCAATATTCCAACATGATAACAACCCCAAACACCTCCAAGACAACCACTGCCTTGTTAAAGAAGCTGAGGGTAAAGGTGATGGACTGGCCAAGCATGTTTCCAGAACTAAACCTTATTGAGCATCTGTGGGGCAACCTCAAAAAGGAAGATGGAAGAGCACAAGGTCTCTAACATCCACCAGCTCATGGATGTCGTCATGGAGGAGTGGAAGAGGACTCCAGTGTCAATCTGTGAAGCTCTGGTGAACTCCATGCCCAAGAGGGTTAGGGCAGTACTGGAAAATAAAGGTGGCCACACAAAATATTGACACTTTGTGCCCAATTTGGAGATGTTCACTTAGGGGTGTACTCACTTTTGTTGCCAGCGGTTTAGACATTAATGCCTGTGTGTTGAGTTATTTTGAGGGGACAGCAAATTTACACTGTTATACAAGCTGTACACTCACTACTTTACATTGTAGTAAAGTGTCATTGCTTCAGTGTTGTCACATGAAAAGATATAATACAACATTTACAAAAATGTGAGGGGTGTACTCACTTTTGTGAGATACTGTATGGATAGGATTTATCCCACAATTATATTAAAATATATGTATTCTCTCTCTCTCTCTCTCCATCCCTTACTGCTTTTTTTAAGAACTGAAATTACTTCCATTCAGCTAACAATCAGATTCCAAACATGCCCTCAGTTTGGATCCTATAATAGGTTTTGGAGTGGGAATATAATTACAGTTCTTGGTAAGAGCATATTGCTACATCAATGTTTCTGTATCTGGCTGTGTACAAGGCACCACAGATATTATTTGGGTACTTCAATAGACACAAGCTAAACCAGCAAATGTGGAATTTATCCTTTAAAGCAGTAGTAAACCACAGCAAAAAAGAAAGAAATATTGGGCCCCGGGTAGTTTAAGTTATAATGTGCTAGTATGCATGACACACTTACCTAAAAACGAAGCCCTCCAGCTGTGTGCTGTCACTGCTGTAGGAGCTTCCATCTTCACCCGGTTTTCCTTCTGGGTTTGCAGGCTTCAGTGGTATGAATGTGCAAGCCGTGATGACGTCACTGTTTTTGGCACAGGGCCCCGAAGGAACAGCATGTGTATGCTGTACCTTCAGAACGCATACGCAGTTGACATCATCCGCTGCATCTAAAGTAAGGGGCTCCATTCACAGAACCAGATTGCATGTAGTATTTAGGTGTTTTCCAAAATACTGCATGACATCCTGAAAATATCAATTCAGTATTGCTTTATGCGGTATTTAGCACATAAAGCAAAAATGCTTGGTAAATACAGCATAAAACAGGAGTGAATGTCAATTCACAAAAAGAAAAAAAGAAAAATGGATGCAGTAAATAAGTACTGGTCCTGGCATTCGATATTTAAGGAATCGGAAGCTGTCTACATCCTCAACAACCAGTAAACAACCTTGTTGCTTAGGAGTGAGAAGCTGTCACATCTTTTACAACCGATGAGTCATCAGCTGTCAGCAGGGTTCCCCGCTGAGAGCTGAATGTAAAAAAAAATCGGGGAATGAAAACTTAAGATAAAAAACAGTTTGGGATCCCCATCCCCATTCCATACCATGATTTTAAGGGGAACCCCCACACCAAAACTTAAAAATAAATGGCATGAGGCCCCCCAAAATCCATACCAGACCCTTATCCGGGCATGCAAGTCAGCAGGTCAGAAAACCATTCAAGGCCACATGCCCTCAACATGGGGGGGGCTTTGAGGCAGGGGGGGCTTTGCCCCCCTAAGCACCTTGTTCTCATATTAGTGGGGAAAAGGGCCTCTTCCCCAAAACCCTGGCCAGTGGTTGTGGAGGTCTGTGGGTGGGGAGCTTATTGGAATCTGGAAGTCCCCTTTAATAAGGGGGCCCACAGATCCCACCCCCAGTCTATGTGAATAAGTATGGGATACAAAGTAAAAAAGTCCTTTATTCAAAAAAAACAAAATAAAAAAAAAATCCCCAGTTTAGATCCATCGTCAATCATAATGCCCACCGCCACCGTCGATCCGGAAAAAAAACAAAATGCTCTGCTCCTGATGAAGGCTGCCATGACTGCCTCCTCCCCCGTTTGATAATTCCTAAATAAGTAAGGGGCAGTGTAACCCAGTGACATCACTGGGTGGCACCACCCCTTGTGATGTTACGGACACAGCATGCCCCGATCAGTGACATCACAAGGGGGCAGCGCCACTCGGTGACATCAGCAGTTGGCAGCGGCAGCAGGCATCGTGATTGAAGATGGATCTACAACGGGGGACATAATTTTTTTACATTTTTGTTTTTTTAAAAAATAAAAAAAACTGCCTACTTTTTTTTTTACACTACATTTTTTTTTTTTTTTTTGGTGAATGAGTAGGAGTACTATGTACTCCATATTCATTCACATAGGGTGAGGGGTGGGATCTGGGGGATTCTGCAACTGTTCAGGCCACTGTGCTCATTGGGACCTTCAAGGCTGCAGAAACTTTTCTGTACCCTTCCCCAGATCTGTGCCTCGATACAGTCCTGTCTCGCAGATCTACAGACAATTCCTTGGACTTCATGGCTTTGTTTGTGCTCCGACATGCACCGTTAACTGTGGGCCCTTATGTAGACAGGTGTGTGCCTTTACAAATCATGTGTAATCAACTGAATTTACTACAGGTGGACTCCAATCACGTTGTAGAAACAGCTCAAGGATGATCAGTGGAAACAGGATGCACTTGAGCTCAATTTTGAGTATCATGGCAAAGTCTGTGAATATTTATGTACATATGATTTTTTTTAATTTTGAATAAATTTGCAAAGATTTTAAACAACCTTCTTTCAGATTGTCATTATTGGGTATTGTTTGTAGAATTTTGAGGAAAATAATGATTTTAATCCATTTTGGAATAAGGCTGTAACATACCAATATGTGGAAAAAGTGAAGCGCTGTGAATACTTTCTGGATGCACTGTAGCTACTTCAGTTTTTTATTCTACGTTTGTTAACCCAAGTGAGGCCAACAGGACCACCCATAGCTTTAAATTCAGCCAGTTCATCAGGAATCGGCAGAAATTTGAGCCATGTGTTGCCATTTTAAGCTATAAAAAGATTTGTGAGTGTTGTGTAAAAAACATATCACTACCTATAGCATAAAGACTATCATGTAGAGCGTGTGAGACATATATCACTATAATACCAAGGACCTTATAAAGAGGGCCACTCTGTCTTCAGAAGAAGATGCCATCTCCCTTGGCTCTGGACAAATGCAAAATAAGTAAAAAATGCAAATGGTGAAGTACATCATTACAAATACACTGGATATGGTCACCTCTTTTGTTGCCATGTTACACTTTAGGTGACAATGGTGACACTGCTGACACATAGGACCATTTGGTATTGTTTACTGAGACACATGTAAATGTATACCCTCACAAAATGTGTCTAATGTGATTGGGTGATCTACATACTTACGTTATTTGTTTAAATAATTTTTATCAGCTCGCAGCTCTATATAATTAGATATCCCAGTTCAGCTGCTACATATATTTTTCCCAGAATTCCAGCAAAACATATTTAAATTATGCAGCTCTTTGCCGTATTACATACAACTCGCGTGAAGCATATAAATCAATACCATAAAAAAATAAAAAATAAAGTCATATCAGAATAAATGTCATTCATTCTTCTCAAACAATATGAACTGTCCTCTCGCAATGTGAGCCAATGTGTGCATACACTGATTACACTCCCTTAGCCTCCCTGTTTTGGACGTTCCATCACAGTACACTCTCCTATAAATATCTCCTCAAGCCACATATACAGCCATCATATGAGCAGAAGTAAAGGAATCGCATATCGTGTAAAATCCCAATATATTTCATAACCATATCAATAAAAATATCACACTTGCATTGTTTTAGTGCAGAACAGCACTTTACAAAATAGACTAATTGAGCAGGTGCTAGTATCGCTCTTCCCCTTGTCGCCAAACTTGCAACTTGCCCATTCACCGATTCCTATGATGCCCCTCGGGAATGACAGAGGCACCACCTGCAGTTTGCATTTTCAAGCTCTGCCCCAAAACTTTTTCTGTTTTTTCTTCTATTTGATATCAGCATATAGTGCAAACAGGAGGACACCATGGGTTCAATGTAAAAAAACAAAATCTTCTCGTTACTGAACTTCTAGAGAATAACAGTAAAAAAAGGGAACAGTTTCTGTAGACGTTTCAAATGTAAGTTCTCCTTTTCACAAAAAAATTAAAAGGTGATCTAACACTCTACACCCTCCCCCTCCACACTAACCTCCATGGATGATTAGCTTTTATTACTCAAGCAGTGCAGGGGTCTAGGGATCCGAAAGCCACAGTCTTCTTCTTCCTCTTCCTCTTCTTTGCTTAGGGACGCTGGGATGGATCAGAGCTACTCTGATTGGTCAAAGCGGTCAGGTGCATGCACATGACCAATCAGAATAGCTCTGATCCATCATGGAGAAAAACATTGTGGCTTTCAAACCCCTGGACCCCTGGGAGGTGCTGGGGTGGATTTGCTCTCCAAGATTTTGGTTGTGCCCCCGAGGTCTGAGAATGCATTCACTGATCCATGAACCAGTCTGATAAGGACTAGTGTTGAGCGAACACGGACTGTATTATTCGTGTTCGTACCGAATAATTGGATTTTTTTTACCCGAACACGGACACGGACACTTTACTGTATGTTCGGGTAAAAATCCGTGTTCGGTCGTTTTATTTCCGGGTTTTGCATGCTTTGGCGCTCTTTTCATGGCGGGCTTTCAACAGCCAATCAACAATCGTTTAACTGGTGTGCCTTAAGCCATCCCAGCCATGCCTGCAAATGTCTTAGTAGCTGTGATTGGCCGTCTGAAGCATGTGACCAAGTCTTTATAAGTTCGAGGCAGCCGCCGCAGCAGCGTCATTCTGCTGCTTAGCTAAGGGACAGAGCACACATCAATGTGCTGGCTGCTGATTAGGGAAAGATAGGCAGGAAAAAACCATTTGTGTCCGGATAGAATTGAGGGACAGGTCGGAGTGTTTAGGCAGGGCGAGTTGTAGGCATTTTAGGGATAGAGTCTGCTGAATTATAGGGTCAGTGTCTTCTACAAACTACAATCGATATTGCTGTGTGGGGGGTGGGGTGAATCTGCACTCAATCCTGATCTACGATCTCTTCTCAATCCTGTTAGGGACAGAGTCTGCTGAATTTTAGGGAAACTGTGTTCTACAAACTACAATCGATATTGCTGTGTGGTGTGGGATTGGAGATAGGCAGGTGTCAGTGATCCACATCCATTTTTCTGTGTGTGAGCTGCAGTGAACACAATCTTTTTGGGCTGCAGTGAACACAATCTTTTTGGGCTGCAGTGAACACAATCTTTTTGGGCTGCAGTGAACACAATCTTTTTGGGGTGCAGTGAACAAAATCTTTTTGGGGTGCAGTGAACACAATCCTTTTTGGTGTGCAGTGAACACAATCTTTGTGGGGTGCAGTGAACAAAATCCTTTGTGGGGTGCAGTGAACACAATCTTTTTGGGGTGCAGTGAACAAAATCCTTTTTGGGGTGCAGTGAACAACATCCTTTTTGGGGTGCAGTGAACACAATCTTTTTGGGGTGCAGTGAACAAAATCCTTTGTGGGGTGCAGTGAACACAATCTTTTTGGGGTGCAGTGAACACAATCTTTTTGGGGTGGAGTGAACAACATCCTTTTTGGGGTGCAGTGAACAAAATCCTTTTTGGGGTGCAGTGAACAAAATCATTTTTGGGGTGCAGTGAACACAATCTTTTTGGGGTGCAGTGAACACAATCTTTGTGGGGTGCAGTGAACACAATCTTTTTGGGGTGGAGTGAACAACATCCTTTTTGGGGTGCAGTGAACAACATCCTTTTTGGGGTGCAGTGAACACAATCTTTTTGGGGTGCAGTGAACACAATCTTTGTGGGGTACAGTGAACAGAATCTTTGTGGGGTGCAGTGAACACAATCTTTGGGGGGTACAGTGAACACAATCTTTTTGGGGTGCAGTGAACACAATCTTTGTGGGGTGCAGTGAACACAATCTTTTTGGGGTGGAGTGAACAAAATCATTTTTGGGGTGCAGTGAACAACATCCTTTTTGGGGTGCAGTGATCAAAATCCTTTTTGGGGTGCAGTGAACACAATCTTTTTGGGGTGCAGTGAACAAAATCCTTTGTGGGGTGCAGTGAACAGAATCTTTGTGGGGTGCAGTGAACACAATCTTTGGGGGGGTACAGTGAACACAATCTTTTTGGGGTGCAGTGAACACAATCTTTGTGGGGTACAGTGAACAGAATCTTTGTGGGGTGCAGTGAACACAATCTTTGGGGGGTACAGTGAACACAATCTTTTTGGGGTGCAGTGAACACAATCTTTGGGGGGTACAGTGAACACAATCTTTTTGGGGTGCAGTGAACACAATCTTTGTGGGGTGCAGTGAACACAATCTTTGGGGGGGTACAGTGAACACAATCTTTTTGGGGTGCAGTGAACAACATCCTTTTAGGGTGCAGTGAACACAATCTTTGTGGGGTGCAGTGAACAACATCCTTTTAGGGTGCAGTGAACACAATCTTTGTGGGGTACAGTGAACAGAATCTTTGTGGGGTGCAGTGAACACAATCTTTGGGGGGTACAGTGAACACAATCTTTGTGAGGTGCAGTGAACACAATCTTTGTGGGGTGCAGTGAACACAATCATTGTGGGGTGCAGTGAACTCAATCTTTGTGGGGTACAGTGAACACAATCTCATACTTCTGAAGATTTGAGGGTGCTGCCTGTTCCATACTCCCCCTACTCCTCATCTAGCCTTTTAGGGGTACAAACAATAGTAATTGGGGCCTAGTGTGGTTGTGTACGTGTGATATACATACACTTTTTTTGGATCATATTTTCTATTCCGCTATTTAATCAAAAACCTTTGGGGATCAGTTAAATTGGGGGATAGTCTGTGTTGGTACGTGTGAGAGAGATCCACCTTTCCAAGTTGTTGGGGTTCATCTCATACTTCTGAAGGTTTGAGGGTGCTGCCTGTTCCATACTCCCCCTACTCCTAGCCTTTTAGGGGTACAAACAATAGTAATTGGGGCCTAGTGTGGTTGTGTACGTGTGATATACATACACTTTTTTTGGATCATATTTTCTATTCCGCTATTTAATCAAAAACCTTTGGGGATCAGTTAAATTGGGGGATAGTCTGTGTTGGTACGTGTGAGAGAGATCCACCTTTCCAAGTTGTTGGGGTTCATCTCATACTTCTGAAGGTTTGAGGGTGCTGCCTGTTCCATACCCCCCCTACTCCTCATCTAGCCTTTTAGGGGTACAAACAATAGTAATTGGGGCCTAGTGTGGTTGTGTACGTGTGATATACATACACTTTTTTTGGATCATATTTTCTATTCCGCTATTTAATCAAAAACCTTTGGGGATCAGTTAAATTGGGGGATAGTCTGTGTTGGTACGTGTGAGAGAGATCCACCTTTCCAAGTTGTTGGGGTTCATCTCATACTTCTGAAGGTTTGAGGGTGCTGCCTGTTCCATACTCCCCCTACTCCTCATCTAGCCTTTTAGGGGTACAAACAATAGTAATTGGGGCCCAGTGTGGTTGTGTACGTGTGATATACATACACTTTTTTTGGATCATATTTTCTATTCCGCTATTTAATCAAAAACCTTTGGGGATCAGTTAAATTGGGGGATAGTCTGTGTTGGTACGTGTGAGAGAGATCCACCTTTCCAAGTTGTTGGGGTTCATCTCATACTTCTGAAGGTTTGAGGGTGCTGCCTGTTCCATACTCCCCCTACTCCTCATCTAGCCTTTTAGGGGTACAAACAATAGTAATTGGGGCCTAGTGTGGTTGTGTACGTGTGATATACATACACTTTTTTTGGATCATATTTTCTATTCCGCTATTTAATCAAAAACCTTTGGGGATCAGTTAAATTGGGGGATAGTCTGTGTTGGTACGTGTGAGAGAGATCCACCTTTCCAAGTTGTTGGGGTTCATCTCATACTTCTGAAGGTTTGAGGGTGCTGCCTGTTCCATACTCCCCCTACTCCTAGCCTTTTAGGGGTACAAACAATAGTAATTGGGGCCTAGTGTGGTTGTGTACGTGTGATATACATACACTTTTTTTGGATCATATTTTCTATTCCGCTATTTAATCAAAAACCTTTGGGGATCAGTTAAATTGGGGGATAGTCTGTGTTGGTACGTGTGAGAGAGATCCACCTTTCCAAGTAGTTGGGGTTCATCTCATACTTCTGAAGGTTTGAGGGTGCTGCCTGTTCCATACTCCCCCTACTCCTAGCCTTTTAGGGGTACAAACAATAGTAATTGGGGCCTAGTGTGGTTGTGTACGTGTGATATACATACACTTTTTTTGGATCATATTTTCTATTCCGCTATTTAATCAAAAACCTTTGGGGATCAGTTAAATTGGGGGATAGTCTGTGTTGGTACGTGTGAGAGAGATCCACCTTTCCAAGTTGTTGGGGTTCATCTCATACTTCTGAAGGTTTGAGGGTGCTGCCTGTTCCATACCCCCCCTACTCCTCATCTAGCCTTTTAGGGGTACAAACAATAGTAATTGGGGCCTAGTGTGGTTGTGTACGTGTGATATACATACACTTTTTTTGGATCATATTTTCTATTCCGCTATTTAATCAAAAACCTTTGGGGATCAGTTAAATTGGGGGATAGTCTGTGTTGGTACGTGTGAGAGAGATCCACCTTTCCAAGTTGTTGGGGTTCATCTCATACTTCTGAAGGTTTGAGGGTGCTGCCTGTTCCATACCCCCCCTACTCCTCATCTAGCCTTTTAGGGGTACAAACAATAGTAATTGGGGCCTAGTGTGGTTGTGTACGTGTGATATACATACACTTTTTTTGGATCATATTTTCTATTCCGCTATTTAATCAAAAACCTTTGGGGATCAGTTAAATTGGGGGATAGTCTGTGTTGGTACGTGTGAGAGAGATCCACCTTTCCAAGTTGTTGGGGTTCATCTCATACTTCTGAAGGTTTGAGGGTGCTGCCTGTTCCATACCCCCCCTACTCCTCATCTAGCCTTTTAGGGGTACAAACAATAGTAATTGGGGCCTAGTGTGGTTGTGTACGTGTGATATACATACACTTTTTTTGGATCATATTTTCTATTCCGCTATTTAATCAAAAACCTTTGGGGATCAGTTAAATTGGGGGATAGTCTGTGTTGGTACGTGTGAGAGAGATCCACCTTTCCAAGTTGTTGGGGTTCATCTCATACTTCTGAAGGTTTGAGGGTGCTGCCTGTTCCATACCCCCCCTACTCCTCATCTAGCCTTTTAGGGGTACAAACAATAGTCATTGGGGCCTAGTGTGGTTGTGTACGTGTGATATACATACACTTTTTTTGGATCATATTTTCTATTCCGCTATTTAATCAAAAACCTTTGGGGATCAGTTAAATTGGGGGATAGTCTGTGTTGGTACGTGTGAGAGAGATCCACCTTTCCAAGTTGTTGGGGTTCATCTCATACTTCTGAAGGTTTGAGGGTGCTGCCTGTTCCATACTCCCCCTACTCCTCATCTAGCCTTTTAGGGGTACAAACAATAGTAATTGGGGCCTAGTGTGGTTGTGTACGTGTGATATACATACACTTTTTTTGGATCATATTTTCTATTCCGCTATTTAATCAAAAACCTTTGGGGATCAGTTAAATTGGGGGATAGTCTGTGTTGGTACGTGTGAGAGAGATCCACCTTTCCAAGTTGTTGGGGTTCATCTCATACTTCTGAAGGTTTGAGGGTGCTGCCTGTTCCAAACTCCCCCTACTCCTAGCCTTTTAGGGGTACAAACAATAGTAATTGGGGCCTAGTGTGGTTGTGTACGTGTGATATACATACACTTTTTTTGGATCATATTTTCTATTCCGCTATTTAATCAAAAACCTTTGGGGATCAGTTAAATTGGGGGATAGTCTGTGTTGGTACGTGTGAGAGAGATCCACCTTTCCAAGTTGTTGGGGTTCATCTCATACTTCTGAAGGTTTGAGGGTGCTGCCTGTTCCATACTCCCCCTACTCCTCATCTAGCCTTTTAGGGGTACAAACAATAGTAATTGGGGCCCAGTGTGGTTGTGTACGTGTGATATACATACACTTTTTTTGGATCATATTTTCTATTCCGCTATTTAATCAAAAACCTTTGGGGATCAGTTAAATTGGGGGATAGTCTGTGTTGGTACGTGTGAGAGAGATCCACCTTTCCAAGTTGTTGGGGTTCATCTCATACTTCTGAAGGTTTGAGGGTGCTGCCTGTTCCATACTCCCCCTACTCCTCATCTAGCCTTTTAGGGGTACAAACAATAGTAATTGGGGCCCAGTGTGGTTGTGTACGTGTGATATACATACACTTTTTTTGGATCATATTTTCTATTCCGCTATTTAATCAAAAACCTTTGGGGATCAGTTAAATTGGGGGATAGTCTGTGTTGGTACGTGTGAGAGAGATCCACCTTTCCAAGTTGTTGGGGTTCATCTCATACTTCTGAAGGTTTGAGGGTGCTGCCTGTTCCATACCCCCCCTACTCCTCATCTAGCCTTTTAGGGGTACAAACAATAGTAATTGGGGCCTAGTGTGGTTGTGTACGTGTGATATACATACACTTTTTTTGGATCATATTTTCTATTCCGCTATTTAATCAAAAACCTTTGGGGATCAGTTAAATTGGGGGATAGTCTGTGTTGGTACGTGTGAGAGAGATCCACCTTTCCAAGTTGTTGGGGTTCATCTCATACTTCTGAAGGTTTGAGGGTGCTGCCTGTTCCATACCCCCCCTACTCCTCATCTAGCCTTTTAGGGGTACAAACAATAGTAATTGGGGCCTAGTGTGGTTGTGTACGTGTGATATACATACACTTTTTTTGGATCATATTTTCTATTCCGCTATTTAATCAAAAACCTTTGGGGATCAGTTAAATTGGGGGATAGTCTGTGTTGGTACGTGTGAGAGAGATCCACCTTTCCAAGTTGTTGGGGTTCATCTCATACTTCTGAAGGTTTGAGGGTGCTGCCTGTTCCATACCCCCCCCTACTCCTCATCTAGCCTTTTAGGGGTACAAACAATAGTAATTGGGGCCTAGTGTGGTTGTGTACGTGTGATATACATACACTTTTTTTGGATCATATTTTCTATTCCGCTATTTAATCAAAAACCTTTGGGGATCAGTTAAATTGGGGGATAGTCTGTGTTGGTACGTGTGAGAGAGATCCACCTTTCCAAGTTGTTGGGGTTCATCTCATACTTCTGAAGGTTTGAGGGTGCTGCCTGTTCCATACCCCCCCTACTCCTCATCTAGCCTTTTAGGGGTACAAACAATAGTAATTGGGGCCTAGTGTGGTTGTGTACGTGTGATATACATACACTTTTTTTGGATCATATTTTCTATTCCGCTATTTAATCAAAAACCTTTGGGGATCAGTTAAATTGGGGGATAGTCTGTGTTGGTACGTGTGAGAGAGATCCACCTTTCCAAGTTGTTGGGGTTCATCTCATACTTCTGAAGGTTTGAGGGTGCTGCCTGTTCCATACTCCCCCTACTCCTAGCCTTTTAGGGGTACAAACAATAGTAATTGGGGCCTAGTGTGGTTGTGTACGTGTGATATACATACACTTTTTTTGGATCATATTTTCTATTCCGCTATTTAATCAAAAACCTTTGGGGATCAGTTAAATTGGGGGATAGTCTGTGTTGGTACGTGTGAGAGAGATCCACCTTTCCAAGTTGTTGGGGTTCATCTCATACTTCTGAAGGTTTGAGGGTGCTGCCTGTTCCATACTCCCCCTACTCCTCATCTAGCCTTTTAGGGGTACAAACAATAGTAATTGGGGCCCAGTGTGGTTGTGTACGTGTGATATACATACACTTTTTTTGGATCATATTTTCTATTCCGCTATTTAATCAAAAACCTTTGGGGATCAGTTAAATTGGGGGATAGTCTGTGTTGGTACGTGTGAGAGAGATCCACCTTTCCAAGTTGTTGGGGTTCATCTCATACTTCTGAAGGTTTGAGGGTGCTGCCTGTTCCATACTCCCCCTACTCCTCATCTAGCCTTTTAGGGGTACAAACAATAGTAATTGGGGCCCAGTGTGGTTGTGTACGTGTGATATACATACACTTTTTTTGGATCATATTTTCTATTCCGCTATTTAATCAAAAACCTTTGGGGATCAGTTAAATTGGGGGATAGTCTGTGTTGGTACGTGTGAGAGAGATCCACCTTTCCAAGTTGTTGGGGTTCATCTCATACTTCTGAAGGTTTGAGGGTGCTGCCTGTTCCATACCCCCCCTACTCCTCATCTAGCCTTTTAGGGGTACAAACAATAGTAATTGGGGCCTAGTGTGGTTGTGTACGTGTGATATACATACACTTTTTTTGGATCATATTTTCTATTCCGCTATTTAATCAAAAACCTTTGGGGATCAGTTAAATTGGGGGATAGTCTGTGTTGGTACGTGTGAGAGAGATCCACCTTTCCAAGTTGTTGGGGTTCATCTCATACTTCTGAAGGTTTGAGGGTGCTGCCTGTTCCATACCCCCCCTACTCCTCATCTAGCCTTTTAGGGGTACAAACAATAGTAATTGGGGCCTAGTGTGGTTGTGTACGTGTGATATACATACACTTTTTTTGGATCATATTTTCTATTCCGCTATTTAATCAAAAACCTTTGGGGATCAGTTAAATTGGGGGATAGTCTGTGTTGGTACGTGTGAGAGAGATCCACCTTTCCAAGTTGTTGGGGTTCATCTCATACTTCTGAAGGTTTGAGGGTGCTGCCTGTTCCATACCCCCCCTACTCCTCATCTAGCCTTTTAGGGGTACAAACAATAGTCATTGGGGCCTAGTGTGGTTGTGTACGTGTGATATACATACACTTTTTTTGGATCATATTTTCTATTCCGCTATTTAATCAAAAACCTTTGGGGATCAGTTAAATTGGGGGATAGTCTGTGTTGGTACGTGTGAGAGAGATCCACCTTTCCAAGTTGTTGGGGTTCATCTCATACTTCTGAAGGTTTGAGGGTGCTGCCTGTTCCATACTCCCCCTACTCCTCATCTAGCCTTTTAGGGGTACAAACAATAGTAATTGGGGCCCAGTGTGGTTGTGTACGTGTGATATACATACACTTTTTTTGGATCATATTTTCTATTCCGCTATTTAATCAAAAACCTTTGGGGATCAGTTAAATTGGGGGATAGTCTGTGTTGGTACGTGTGAGAGAGATCCACCTTTCCAAGTTGTTGGGGTTCATCTCATACTTCTGAAGGTTTGAGGGTGCTGCCTGTTCCATACCCCCCCTACTCCTCATCTAGCCTTTTAGGGGTACAAACAATAGTAATTGGGGCCTAGTGTGGTTGTGTACGTGTGATATACATACACTTTTTTTGGATCATATTTTCTATTCCGCTATTTAATCAAAAACCTTTGGGGATCAGTTAAATTGGGGGATAGTCTTTGTTGGTACGTGTGAGAGAGATCCACCTTTCCAAGTTGTTGGGGTTCATCTCATACTTCTGAAGGTTTGAGGGTGCTGCCTGTTCCATACCCCCCCTACTCCTCATCTAGCCTTTTAGGGGTACAAACAATAGTAATTGGGGCCTAGTGTGGTTGTGTACGTGTGATATACATACACTTTTTTTGGATCATATTTTCTATTCCGCTATTTAATCAAAAACCTTTGGGGATCAGTTAAATTGGGGGATAGTCTGTGTTGGTACGTGTGAGAGAGATCCACCTTTCCAAGTTGTTGGGGTTCATCTCATACTTCTGAAGGTTTGAGGGTGCTGCCTGTTCCATACCCCCCCTACTCCTCATCTAGCCTTTTAGGGGTACAAACAATAGTAATTGGGGCCTAGTGTGGTTGTGTACGTGTGATATACATACACTTTTTTTGGATCATATTTTCTATTCCGCTATTTAATCAAAAACCTTTGGGGATCAGTTAAATTGGGGGATAGTCTGTGTTGGTACGTGTGAGAGAGATCCACCTTTCCAAGTTGTTGGGGTTCATCTCATACTTCTGAAGGTTTGAGGGTGCTGCCTGTTCCATACCCCCCCTACTCCTCATCTAGCCTTTTAGGGGTACAAACAATAGTCATTGGGGCCTAGTGTGGTTGTGTACGTGTGATATACATACACTTTTTTTGGATCATATTTTCTATTCCGCTATTTAATCAAAAACCTTTGGGGATCAGTTAAATTGGGGGATAGTCTGTGTTGGTACGTGTGAGAGAGATCCACCTTTCCAAGTTGTTGGGGTTCATCTCATACTTCTGAAGGTTTGAGGGTGCTGCCTGTTCCATACTCCCCCTACTCCTCATCTAGCCTTTTAGGGGTACAAACAATAGTAATTGGGGCCTAGTGTGGTTGTGTACGTGTGATATACATACACTTTTTTTGGATCATATTTTCTATTCCGCTATTTAATCAAAAACCTTTGGGGATCAGTTAAATTGGGGGATAGTCTGTGTTGGTACGTGTGAGAGAGATCCACCTTTCCAAGTTGTTGGGGTTCATCTCATACTTCTGAAGGTTTGAGGGTGCTGCCTGTTCCATACTCCCCCTACTCCTAGCCTTTTAGGGGTACAAACAATAGTAATTGGGGCCTAGTGTGGTTGTGTACGTGTGATATACATACACTTTTTTTGGATCATATTTTCTATTCCGCTATTTAATCAAAAACCTTTGGGGATCAGTTAAATTGGGGGATAGTCTGTGTTGGTACGTGTGAGAGAGATCCACCTTTCCAAGTTGTTGGGGTTCATCTCATACTTCTGAAGGTTTGAGGGTGCTGCCTGTTCCATACTCCCCCTACTCCTCATCTAGCCTTTTAGGGGTACAAACAATAGTAATTGGGGCCCAGTGTGGTTGTGTACGTGTGATATACATACACTTTTTTTGGATCATATTTTCTATTCCGCTATTTAATCAAAAACCTTTGGGGATCAGTTAAATTGGGGGATAGTCTGTGTTGGTACGTGTGAGAGAGATCCACCTTTCCAAGTTGTTGGGGTTCATCTCATACTTCTGAAGGTTTGAGGGTGCTGCCTGTTCCATACTCCCCCTACTCCTCATCTAGCCTTTTAGGGGTACAAACAATAGTAATTGGGGCCCAGTGTGGTTGTGTACGTGTGATATACATACACTTTTTTTGGATCATATTTTCTATTCCGCTATTTAATCAAAAACCTTTGGGGATCAGTTAAATTGGGGGATAGTCTGTGTTGGTACGTGTGAGAGAGATCCACCTTTCCAAGTTGTTGGGGTTCATCTCATACTTCTGAAGGTTTGAGGGTGCTGCCTGTTCCATACCCCCCCTACTCCTCATCTAGCCTTTTAGGGGTACAAACAATAGTAATTGGGGCCTAGTGTGGTTGTGTACGTGTGATATACATACACTTTTTTTGGATCATATTTTCTATTCCGCTATTTAATCAAAAACCTTTGGGGATCAGTTAAATTGGGGGATAGTCTGTGTTGGTACGTGTGAGAGAGATCCACCTTTCCAAGTTGTTGGGGTTCATCTCATACTTCTGAAGGTTTGAGGGTGCTGCCTGTTCCATACCCCCCCCTACTCCTCATCTAGCCTTTTAGGGGTACAAACAATAGTAATTGGGGCCTAGTGTGGTTGTGTACGTGTGATATACATACACTTTTTTTGGATCATATTTTCTATTCCGCTATTTAATCAAAAACCTTTGGGGATCAGTTAAATTGGGGGATAGTCTGTGTTGGTACGTGTGAGAGAGATCCACCTTTCCAAGTTGTTGGGGTTCATCTCATACTTCTGAAGGTTTGAGGGTGCTGCCTGTTCCATACCCCCCCTACTCCTCATCTAGCCTTTTAGGGGTACAAACAATAGTAATTGGGGCCTAGTGTGGTTGTGTACGTGTGATATACATACACTTTTTTTGGATCATATTTTCTATTCCGCTATTTAATCAAAAACCTTTGGGGATCAGTTAAATTGGGGGATAGTCTGTGTTGGTACGTGTGAGAGAGATCCACCTTTCCAAGTTGTTGGGGTTCATCTCATACTTCTGAAGGTTTGAGGGTGCTGCCTGTTCCATACTCCCCCTACTCCTAGCCTTTTAGGGGTACAAACAATAGTAATTGGGGCCTAGTGTGGTTGTGTACGTGTGATATACATACACTTTTTTTGGATCATATTTTCTATTCCGCTATTTAATCAAAAACCTTTGGGGATCAGTTAAATTGGGGGATAGTCTGTGTTGGTACGTGTGAGAGAGATCCACCTTTCCAAGTTGTTGGGGTTCATCTCATACTTCTGAAGGTTTGAGGGTGCTGCCTGTTCCATACTCCCCCTACTCCTAGCCTTTTAGGGGTACAAACAATAGTAATTGGGGCCTAGTGTGGTTGTGTACGTGTGATATACATACACTTTTTTTGGATCATATTTTCTATTCCGCTATTTAATCAAAAACCTTTGGGGATCAGTTAAATTGGGGGATAGTCTGTGTTGGTACGTGTGAGAGAGATCCACCTTTCCAAGTTGTTGGGGTTCATCTCATACTTCTGAAGGTTTGAGGGTGCTGCCTGTTCCATACTCCCCCTACTCCTCATCTAGCCTTTTAGGGGTACAAACAATAGTAATTGGGGCCCAGTGTGGTTGTGTACGTGTGATATACATACACTTTTTTTGGATCATATTTTCTATTCCGCTATTTAATCAAAAACCTTTGGGGATCAGTTAAATTGGGGGATAGTCTGTGTTGGTACGTGTGAGAGAGATCCACCTTTCCAAGTTGTTGGGGTTCATCTCATACTTCTGAAGGTTTGAGGGTGCTGCCTGTTCCATACTCCCCCTACTCCTCATCTAGCCTTTTAGGGGTACAAACAATAGTAATTGGGGCCCAGTGTGGTTGTGTACGTGTGATATACATACACTTTTTTTGGATCATATTTTCTATTCCGCTATTTAATCAAAAACCTTTGGGGATCAGTTAAATTGGGGGATAGTCTGTGTTGGTACGTGTGAGAGAGATCCACCTTTCCAAGTTGTTGGGGTTCATCTCATACTTCTGAAGGTTTGAGGGTGCTGCCTGTTCCATACCCCCCCTACTCCTCATCTAGCCTTTTAGGGGTACAAACAATAGTAATTGGGGCCTAGTGTGGTTGTGTACGTGTGATATACATACACTTTTTTTGGATCATATTTTCTATTCCGCTATTTAATCAAAAACCTTTGGGGATCAGTTAAATTGGGGGATAGTCTGTGTTGGTACGTGTGAGAGAGATCCACCTTTCCAAGTTGTTGGGGTTCATCTCATACTTCTGAAGGTTTGAGGGTGCTGCCTGTTCCATACCCCCCCCTACTCCTCATCTAGCCTTTTAGGGGTACAAACAATAGTAATTGGGGCCTAGTGTGGTTGTGTACGTGTGATATACATACACTTTTTTTGGATCATATTTTCTATTCCGCTATTTAATCAAAAACCTTTGGGGATCAGTTAAATTGGGGGATAGTCTGTGTTGGTACGTGTGAGAGAGATCCACCTTTCCAAGTTGTTGGGGTTCATCTCATACTTCTGAAGGTTTGAGGGTGCTGCCTGTTCCATACCCCCCCTACTCCTCATCTAGCCTTTTAGGGGTACAAACAATAGTAATTGGGGCCTAGTGTGGTTGTGTACGTGTGATATACATACACTTTTTTTGGATCATATTTTCTATTCCGCTATTTAATCAAAAACCTTTGGGGATCAGTTAAATTGGGGGATAGTCTGTGTTGGTACGTGTGAGAGAGATCCACCTTTCCAAGTTGTTGGGGTTCATCTCATACTTCTGAAGGTTTGAGGGTGCTGCCTGTTCCATACTCCCCCTACTCCTAGCCTTTTAGGGGTACAAACAATAGTAATTGGGGCCTAGTGTGGTTGTGTACGTGTGATATACATACACTTTTTTTGGATCATATTTTCTATTCCGCTATTTAATCAAAAACCTTTGGGGATCAGTTAAATTGGGGGATAGTCTGTGTTGGTACGTGTGAGAGAGATCCACCTTTCCAAGTTGTTGGGGTTCATCTCATACTTCTGAAGGTTTGAGGGTGCTGCCTGTTCCATACTCCCCCTACTCCTCATCTAGCCTTTTAGGGGTACAAACAATAGTAATTGGGGCCCAGTGTGGTTGTGTACGTGTGATATACATACACTTTTTTTGGATCATATTTTCTATTCCGCTATTTAATCAAAAACCTTTGGGGATCAGTTAAATTGGGGGATAGTCTGTGTTGGTACGTGTGAGAGAGATCCACCTTTCCAAGTTGTTGGGGTTCATCTCATACTTCTGAAGGTTTGAGGGTGCTGCCTGTTCCATACTCCCCCTACTCCTCATCTAGCCTTTTAGGGGTACAAACAATAGTAATTGGGGCCCAGTGTGGTTGTGTACGTGTGATATACATACACTTTTTTTGGATCATATTTTCTATTCCGCTATTTAATCAAAAACCTTTGGGGATCAGTTAAATTGGGGGATAGTCTGTGTTGGTACGTGTGAGAGAGATCCACCTTTCCAAGTTGTTGGGGTTCATCTCATACTTCTGAAGGTTTGAGGGTGCTGCCTGTTCCATACCCCCCCTACTCCTCATCTAGCCTTTTAGGGGTACAAACAATAGTAATTGGGGCCTAGTGTGGTTGTGTACGTGTGATATACATACACTTTTTTTGGATCATATTTTCTATTCCGCTATTTAATCAAAAACCTTTGGGGATCAGTTAAATTGGGGGATAGTCTGTGTTGGTACGTGTGAGAGAGATCCACCTTTCCAAGTTGTTGGGGTTCATCTCATACTTCTGAAGGTTTGAGGGTGCTGCCTGTTCCATACCCCCCCTACTCCTCATCTAGCCTTTTAGGGGTACAAACAATAGTAATTGGGGCCTAGTGTGGTTGTGTACGTGTGATATACATACACTTTTTTTGGATCATATTTTCTATTCCGCTATTTAATCAAAAACCTTTGGGGATCAGTTAAATTGGGGGATAGTCTGTGTTGGTACGTGTGAGAGAGATCCACCTTTCCAAGTTGTTGGGGTTCATCTCATACTTCTGAAGGTTTGAGGGTGCTGCCTGTTCCATACCCCCCCTACTCCTCATCTAGCCTTTTAGGGGTACAAACAATAGTAATTGGGGCCTAGTGTGGTTGTGTACGTGTGATATACATACACTTTTTTTGGATCATATTTTCTATTCCGCTATTTAATCAAAAACCTTTGGGGATCAGTTAAATTGGGGGATAGTCTGTGTTGGTACGTGTGAGAGAGATCCACCTTTCCAAGTTGTTGGGGTTCATCTCATACTTCTGAAGGTTTGAGGGTGCTGCCTGTTCCATACCCCCCCCTACTCCTCATCTAGCCTTTTAGGGGTACAAACAATAGTAATTGGGGCCTAGTGTGGTTGTGTACGTGTGATATACATACACTTTTTTTGGATCATATTTTCTATTCCGCTA